>NC_141689.1:2030959387-2031637669 GCF_964263255.1 Lissotriton vulgaris | reverse complement strand
GCATGTGCATAATTGTGCCATGGAAATTGTTAGAAGCATTACTAAATGAATACAAAAAATAATCCTTCCTCTGGTTGTAGACAAAAGCTTCTGTTAGGTTGGATTCCTTCATTTAATACTGTATGCATGAGTTTGTCACTTAACCCATATTTAATGATTACATTCCCTGTTGTGGTTTATGCTTATGCGCTTGGATATTTGTAATACAAGTCACCGTAACTGCTTTAAGATTATCTCTGACTTTCTTTTGCTGCCACAGTGCAGCTAGCAGGCTTTATCGTTCTGCCCGATCGAGTTCTTTGACGAGGTGTGAGCTGAGCCCTTCAATTCACATTTCTCACAGAAGCTGGCGCTGCTGTGTCTGAATATAAAACACGATTAAATTCCAATATCCCGCACAACAGGGACCATGAACCTTGCAAACCATGACGTACATATGAAACACAAAATATCCATTTATTTAAAAAAAGCATTGGCACATTATCTGAAATAGAAATTCCGAATTTACAGATTGTCTCCAGTGATCTGTCCTACACCTAAATATTTGGGGAACTCATCTGCAGTATCAATTTCTCTTAAACTCCATTCACTATGTTAGCAAATATTTGCTGCTGCCTGTTGAATTATTTGGAAGACAGTGAGGTATGAATTGCATATGCTGAATATAAAACAAGAGCTCTGTCAATGAATTTCAAAAACAAAATAGCCTATCGACATGTTCTTGACCAAAACTCTCTGGGGCGGATTTATGTTGGACTTGCGCCACGTTTGCGTCACGCAATGGCGGCGTAAACGTGGCGCATCCTTGTGACCCATTTACAACGTGACGCATCTAGGCAGATGCGTCACGTTGTAAAGCCCTGCGCCACATGTGGGCGTTCCAGCGCAGGGTGGGCGTTCCGGGGCAGGTGCGCCTCACAAAAGTACAAGATTTCACTCAGTCACTTTAAGGCCAATGCTGCGTCAAAACCCTGCGCCTGCTTGAAGCAGGCGTAAGGCTTGACGCAGCATTGGACAGATAGGGCACCCGAGCCTTGCTGGAGCTGCATCGCGCTTGCGACGCAACTCCAGCAATGCGCCACCTTTACGGCACAGATGCGTCACGCATCTGTGCTGTTTTTGCCCCATGGTGCGCCGCATTGTAAATGTGGCGCACCATGGGTGGCGGAGCTGCGGCGCACAATAACTGCCGCATCCCTGGGGATGCGCCAGTTATTGTAAATCTGCCCCTCTGTATTTTTCTAAAATAGATCTGTTATCTGTAGTCCCGCCCACATTTATTAAGGTTAGCAGGCACCTCCATGTCATCAGGGCCAATGATTTACAGCACCAGGCATTCATTTAACAATCCACTGCATTTTTTAAATACTAGTCCTACTTTGTCTCAATTGAGCTAGTTGGTTGACATTTACAGATCACAATGGCTGCAGAAAGAAAGGCTGAACTTAAAGAGGTGACCCTCATCACACAGAACTGACTTCTAAACTTACCATTTAGCTTACATGTGAATTTACCAGTTGGTATGTGTTCGAAACTGGGTCTCTAGTTGCCAGAGGTTTTCACCCTGTCTATGTAGGGATCACAATCCTAGTCAGGGTAAGTCAGATACACAACATAAGTTAACCTGTGCTCACCCTCTGGTAACTTGGCCCAGAGCAGTCAGGCAATTTGTAAGGCATTTGAGCAAAACTTTAACAGTAACACAGTGAAAATACTACAAAGTACTCTACCCAAGTTTTGGACAAATAAAGACTATTTTTTGTGAGTAAAAGAAAAGCAAAATGACAAAAATCCCAAAAGTAGAACTTGAGATATTAATTTTTAAAGCTTGAACTCCAATATATTGCTTTAAAGCATTAAGCATCATGCAGGGACATCTGATTACGCTTGACTGGGGTAAATCTAAGGGGTCGGATGCAAGAACCCTGCTAAAAACTGTATTTTTCCAGCAGATGTGTCGACAGAGAGAGCACAATGTGTCGGTCCCGGGTCACGCAGTCCGGTAGTTGCGTTGTCATCGGATCTCGCAGATGGGTCCTGCGTTGTCATTGAACCCCTTTTTGCTGAAGGCAATGTGTCATCATCAATCCTCTCAGCTGGGTCCCACGTCATCGTCAAACCCCTTACGATGAAGGCCCTCTTTTATCACCAAGCCTTGCAGTCGAGATACGTATCGTCGTCAAGGCATGCAAGGATGTCCTCGAAGTGCCATTGATTTGGTGATGCTGGAGATACATTGGTTCATATTGGCCCAAAGTGGATGATAGATGTATATTAAAGACAAACAGCTGCAGAAATCCCTTTTAAGGCCCAGGATTGGATTGGCACCTCTTGGCAGCGCATGACTCACAGCTGGCAGAGTCCAGCAGCTGAAACAGAGTTAAAGGAAGTCTTTGATGGTGGCTGATACCAAAACAAGATCAAAGCCAGAAAGCTCTTGGAGTAATTTGAGTTCTTTGAGGATGTAGCGAAGAAGGTACAGTCCTTATCACTCCCAGGCAAGAGGTAGCAGGTAGCAGGCCAACACAGCAAAACAGTACAGCAGAGTGGCAGTCCCTCCTGGCAGTAGAGCAGTCCTTCTTCATGGCAGAATGTCCTCAGGTCCAGAAGTGTACTGAAGTCATGGTGTCAGCCTTGAAGACCTTTGAAGTACACAAGATCCCTTTGTTTCCCTGCCCTGGCTGCAGACTGACTACAGAGGGGTATGCAGCTGCTTGTGTGGGTACAGGCACAGCCCTATTCGACTGTAAGTTCAACTCCTCCCTCCCATCCTGCCCAATATGACACATCATGATGTTAATGAGCCATTAGAATGTGAATGGGACATCAGGCACACCCCATGTCTCTTTCTATGTGACTGCCTAGAGGGAATGAACTAGGTCCAGCTGTCACCCACCCTAGATGTGTATTCAGAGACAGACAGAGGCATGGCAAGGTTTAAGTAGGAAAATGGCAACTTTCTAAAAGTGTCATTTTTACACCTGCAACTTAAAATCCAACTTCATCATTAAGTGGTATATTAAATTGAGGGACCAGAGACACCAAACTTAAAATGTCTATATGTTGTAAATGGCCCTTTTTCAGGGTTATTCCCAAAGTATTTGCTTCTTCCTCCTATTTTTCCTGACCTGTTGTTGTTGGCTTTAGGAATCAAGGTACTTTTGTCACTGCTACTCAGTGCTAAAATGTGTATGCTCTCTGTGTAAATTGTTATCATGAATATTGGCATCTTTTATTAACTGGTAAATCCCTAGTAAAGTGCACAGAGTAGCCAGGGCCTATAAATCAAATGCTACTAGTGGGCCAACTGCACTGATTGTGCCACCCACCTGAGTAGCCCTGTAAATGTGTCTCAAACCTACCACTGTAGTGTAGTTTGTAACTGCCATGTCGACCTGGCAAGTGCATCCATGTGCTTACGCCCTAACCTTCCCTTTTCCTACATGTGAGACACCGCTCAGGTAGACCCAAAGTACCCCCATGTGTTGGGTGAGGGGTATGACATACTGGTGTGTGTAACATGTCCTGATAGTGAAATACAGTGTATTTTGTTTTTCACTATTAAAAGGCTATCTGCCCCATAGGCTGACATGGGAGATACTTTGTAACATCTTACAAGTATAAATTCCTATTGGGACAAGATAGAGAAATAATGTTTAGGATCTCTGAACTCGGAATGTAATAACACATATTTTAGTAAAGATAGTTTTTAAATTGTATGTTGGAAAATGCCGCTTTTGGAAAGTAAATATTTCATAACAAGGGAACCCAATTTTTTTAAACCTGGGGTACTAGATAGTTTCAGGAAACAATGGTTCATTCAGAACCAAAAGATCTCAGTTGCGGTATTTTTAAACATAAACACAATTGAAAGGACCTTACACAATTTTAGGATCCAGATTTTGTACACTCTATTAGAGACAAGTATGTAGCAGGGCAAAGGGAAACATTGTTAAACAATTACTTTATTCATTGCACATTATAGTTTCAACATGTTAGAGAATTGGTATATCTGGTGCTCACAGGTAAGTGAATGAATGTGCTTGTGAAGGGTGAAAAATTATTAAAAACATGCAATGAATTTAACAATAAAGAAAGAGACTCCTTTTGGGTGTTTTTTATAAAAGAAAAAAGGAGTATAGTTGCTCTAGAGTCAACGGCGTTTCGATCTTATATGCTCTAGATCATCACCAGCCCTGCTACCTACCTTTAGAAAGAAGATATTTTCTTGTTTAACCATTCTGTGTACCTCTGACTGTGTATGGATTGACTTTCTGATTATGTAGTGACATTGGCTGAGGATGTACATTCACTGTAGACAGGCACCGGGTGGGTTGAGGTGTGCCTGGCCCTACCTGGATGACTCAGTTCTGAGTTGAATAGACCTTAGCAGCATTTAGAGTAGTGGGGGAATTTTCCTTGCACCTGCATAAGACCTTCCCCCTTGCACAATGCTGTCTCCACCCCCTGTGGTCATACTGCATAAGTGAGGACAGAACTGGTTTGGACTGGGCTCAGAGACTCTTGCACAAAGAAGAATAAAGACAAAACAGGGTATAAGTAGTATGAAGAGCTGTGAGGAGGGGTACTGCTCATTTTCTGTGTGCTGTGTGTGGTTGGCCTGCAGTTGCTGCTTCTACCAAGGAAAGGGCACAGACTGGAACTTTGCTGGAAAACATACTTGAAGAAAAAAGAAAGAAAAAAGTCCTCCAGTTCTGAAGTATCAGGGACACAAAGACTTCACCCCCAACTCCAGCTCCCTTGAACTCTGCTACTGAGAGTTCTGACCTGCTAGGTGGGGCCTATAACAGTTTTAGTCCTCTGGAGGTTGTTCCTCTGGAGGGTGTACTGGAAGACTTCTGAATAACTGATAAAATCAATGCATTGCCCTTTTTGCAGCTGTTTTTCAACACACCGCTGCACCGCTGTAGAGACAACACAGTGCCTGTCGTGGCTGCAAGAACCAATGCATTGTGGGGTCATGGATGAAGAAAATGACGCACCGCCACTTGTCACTGTCGCATTGATCACCAAACGCATCCCGATTTCCACGCATTGCACCTGTGCGGCAAGTTTTCCTGATGCATCACCCAGTAGACCAATACAGTCTTTGGAGTTGACGCATCACTTCCCCCTACAGTCCAGATTCGATGCCTCACTTGTCCTGCATGCAGCAGGACTGTTGCATCACCTCCCCACGGTCTCAGGAACTGATGTATCCCTTTGTTTCTCGATATCTCCCTTTTCTGTGGCTGTTTGCCACAGAGCTTCACAAGTATCACAACCAGATGGTGGAATTAGCTACCAATAAGTAAAAAAACTCTCCCGACCTACTTTCCTTTAGGAAAGGACTCAAAACCTGGCTATATACCTTATAACCTCTGTTCAAGGAGTAGAGACTCAACATATCTTTGGTGCTCTGTGTGTTGAGCTGCTAAGCACCAAATCTCTCTCGGGTAGTAGTGCGCTATATAAATATATAAATAAATAAATAAAATTTGGCCTTGTGAATTTCGATGCATCTACAGGTACTTTGTGTACAATTACGCATCCATACTTTTCTATAGACCAAGTTGCTTGAACCATTTTAAAAAGTTGTATTCTTATTACATGTATGTTGAATTTTTGTTGTTTTGTTCTTGTTGAGCTTAGATAAAAATACTTTATCCTTCTAAACTGGTGTGGTGTCCATTTGTGGCATTATCACTGTACCGGACCGTGCAGGTAAGAACGGTGGGGGGGCCTTGTGGGGGAGGATTTTGACAGATGACGGTGAGGGAAAATGAATTATTTATTTAATTTCCCCTCATTGTCATATGTCGAAATCCCCCCCACCCGTCCCATCACTCTTACCTGCAAGGGCCGCGGCTGTGTATCTCTCTGTGTTTTGAGTACAAATACTGTACATATTTGGGATAAGTCTGTCTGCACATGCATATGCATTTTTGAAGCCTGGAGGCCTTAATGCTGGGAGATGCTCCTAAGAGCAGCATTGGCCCAACCTAAACTGAGCATTAACTGTCTAAGAGCCCTCAATATCTATAACAGCTGTCCTCTCTTCTCTGCACTGTGTGATTGATGTGAGAGGGCCCCAACCACCTAACCACCCCTGCCCAGCAGAGGCCAGCGCAGGTAGGCATGGTGGAGTGGAGTGGAAGGAGGGAAGTCGACAGACAATGGAATAGGTATAATTAAATAAATAAATAATACCTATTCGATCAACTGTCAACTTCCCTGTATGCCGTGCCTGCTTCACCATGCTTACCTGTGCCAGCCGGCGCTGCCCCTGCTAGCTTTGCATTATAGAGAGTGCTGCTGTTTTACTGCATCTGTGCACTGCTTCTGCAGAGCTGTCGAACGGGGATACATTTTTAAGTGTCCAAAAGAGTAACGTGGTAGAGCAGCGCAAAAAAGGAATTGTTTCTAGTGATGTCACTGGCTAAAAGCTCATTTGTTACTATTAAGCCTCCCTTTAGGGTGGACATTGGCTCCTCTGAACTGAACCTCCAATGCAGGGTTTTTGAATGCATAAGCAGCCTAATCTCTGAGACACAAAGCCATCTAAGAATTTGCCAAGAAGCATCAGAATTTGCTGAAGGGATAAAAAATAATCTCAACAACACACCTAATTGCTACTTTTTCGACTGGGGTTGCATATACAGTTTCTTCCTTGAAAATCTAACTAGGGTTACTGTACAATTTCTTTTGTTCTTGTTTTTTTTTAACTAAAACTAAACGTGTACATTAGACTAGCAAAATATTTAATTATAAAGGAATGATAAAGCAAGCAACATGGAAGAGCCAAACTTTTTCAATTTAAAGACTGCTCGGATAAGACTGTGATTAGTGATTTATTTTTCATCCTCTCCTGGTGAGAGCACAAAACTTAAAAAGTCATTAGAAAAAAAACAAAGGTTACAGGGACATTATAGTTGTGCTCACATTTCACTCGAACAAAACCACGGATGTTGAGCAGTTGTAGTTGCCTAAGCTAGATATAACTGATGCACCCACAATGCACTGTTTATGCCCTCACATATTATATCACTCATGGCATGATCAGTGACATCACTGATAAATAGCATCACATACATATATATATATATACTTATATGATTGTTTTGAAAGGCTCTACAATGTTTTCTTTCTATTACGTTGCCATTTTGCATTGTTTGCAGCATGCGTTAGGGTTTCATTCCATATCGCCGAAAGTTTTTCCATTTAATTATGTGAAGGTTGTCTGAATATTTACAATTGCAAGCAGTGAAGTCGCATGTGTATTTAGCCTGCTCTCTATGTTCGCACATAAACCTGTCATGTCATAGGCGATCTTGCTTTTCTTTTTTGCAGTAAAACAACATGTATGATGATGTCAACACGTAGTAAAAAATTTAGTTAATCCACTTACTCACTGCAATAGACATAGTAACCAGACTGCTGTTTTCACCTGTATATATTGAGCACATGTTCACACTGAGCGCTATGTGATCAAGGCTGTATGTCTGGCAGTCGAAACGCGTCATGTTGGACTATTTTGATGAGTGAATGTACTTCCATCGTTATTCACACCAGCTTACAGAGTCTGTGCCCTTGTGTTGTGCCAGAATTGCCTGTCGTGGCATTGGGATTATTTTGGCCGTCCTGTAGTTTGCACTTTTTGCACATGGTGTTGTAAAATAAAATAAATGAAACCTACCTGCTGCAGTGCCTTGACTTTCTTGCTAGGAGGAGAGAAGGCGGAAGGATTTGAAGGTATATATATATATATATATATATATATATATATATATATATATATATATATATATATATATATATATATATATATATATATATATATATATATATATATATATATATATATATATATATATATATATATATATATATATATATATATATATATATATATATATATATATATATGTATTTATTTACACAAATAGTCCCTTTCACCATGACAAAAAGAGATTTACCCATGCCTCTGTCGGGAACTACCCTTTTCACAGTGGGAAGGGGCCAGGGAGTGTATTGGAATTAACCAGAATATGTACGTTTGAGGGCATACACAAACTCACAGGGCCTTCTGCCTTGGAGCCCCGCCCTCTCCCTGGCCTTGGAGTAGATACAAGTATTTTTTAAGAGTGCACAACCAGCATTTATGAATTCCAAAAACGTTTTTGCACTCATGAAACATCCATTTCCTCATGCGAGTCAAGATTACACATGCAATTATCTTTGTGAAATGTGTCCTTAAACTTCAAATGTTTCCTAAAACTAGATGCAAATTATCTATCCTCTTTCTGTGGCAATAGAACATAGAACCTTAACTGGTATAATATTGAGAAATATTTTATTTGCCTGCAACAGCACCTCATCTAATCTGACACTCAGCATCTTACAGGTTTTTGAGACCATTATCTATCTTTCTCATTACCAAACTCTTTTCTTTAACAAATCTGAATTCTACCTCAATCCCCTTAACTACTGTATTTTTAAAATAAGTTTCCAAAGAAAGTAGGACTACCAGCAACTTATTTCGTACACAATCCATCAAATACAATGTATGCAAAGTATTCGCAGTTGGTAGCATGAGCATCTACCCTTTGTTCCTATATTTGTACATATACCATGTTCAAGAAGTAGATTCAGATCAGAAAAAAGCAAAGGGCACTGAGAACCCAATTATTGTTTTGAAATATAACGCCATAGAAGCCTGAAATTGCAATTCTGTAGAGAACCTGACAACAGTCCAATAATATTACTTGAAATATTGATGATAGACCATGGTGTTTGTTAAATAGGGTAAGTAGTCTACTCTCTGTTGTCCTAATTAGTGTGAATATTGACATGAGCAATACCTCTTGACCCCACAGCAGGCAGCCAAGAACCTTATTATAAAATGGGTCAGAGATTTCTAGACTTACATTCGCTTGGACAGTGATATTTGTTCACATTGTCTGGCAACCTGAATATTTTCTAGTGTCAGACTTCTTTATTCACTAAAGTATCCTATTAGAAACATAACTCAGGTGATACTAATTATACGTTGTTCAAATTAGACAGACTTGTAACGTGTTTTAGGAGATCACGCTTCTCTTCACTACTCATGGGAGAAGGACGCTGGCTTGGCGAACACAAAAAAGAATGCATTTCAAATACATCCATAGCTATACACTGCAATCTGTAGAATTTAGCAAACTGGCATTAGTTTCATTTTTGCAAAGTGAGTGTCAAAAATTAATTTACTAGTTTTTACATTCCTTTGTTTTCATTATTTTACCTTACAGCAAATATGTGCGATAATAGGAAAATACATATAAAGACAAGAAGTACAACAACATGGTTACAACAATTTTGCGATTGGGAAAGCAGGGGCATTTTAAACAGGTGGCTGATTTACCAATACTTTGCACAGGATTTGTGTCACAAAAGTGATGCAAATCAGCACATTGTGTACAAATAGGGTTTACTTTACAGTTTAAATTTTATGCGCTAAAATGTGTCCATAAAGTAATGCAAAGTAGCACTGTATGTTACTTTGAACTACTTTGTATCAGGGGGTGTACCATGAATGGTACATGGGCATTCTAATGCAGTCACCTGTGGATATTGCTGCAAAGTTTTATCTACAAGAAAACTGTGCTAAATTTGTGCTAAAATG
Organism: Lissotriton vulgaris; assembly: GCF_964263255.1. NCBI lineage: Eukaryota > Metazoa > Chordata > Amphibia > Caudata > Salamandridae > Lissotriton > Lissotriton vulgaris. The sequence goes on along the minus strand of NC_141689.1, from coordinate 2,031,628,005 downwards.
TATGCCTCCTCAAAGTAGTGCTAACGTTGGAGAAGTTTTCTTTCATCCCTCCAAACCTTTCCAACTTTCCATTTGTGCTGTACTGCCCAGCACTCGTACAAACTTGGAAAACTTTTAAAGTATGTAATAGAAAAGTATTTTGTCCTAGAAGAGTATGCTTTCAGTTCAGCACTGCAAAAGCAATGCTAGACATTGTGCTCCATAGTGCTAGGGGGTATGTGTGGCAAAAGGCTGCCTAAAGAATGCAATGCAGGGGGAGAGGAACAATGCTGTATCTTAGTAGATGACTGCATTGTGGCACATATTTGTAAAACTGGCCTTTGGTGATAACCGTGGGGTGAGTTAGGAGTCCACAGAAGGAAGATTTTCCATTGTTTCAGGGAGGCAAGGAACATCGAGAAAGAGGTCTTTTGCACTCCATGGTTGAATTTCCTCGGTTTTCAGTGAGCTAGTGGAAATGGTTTTGCATTTTGCTGAGGGCTTAGTTTGAGAGATGAATGTTGTTATGTTTCTAGATGCAGTGCTATTTGGTACATGTTTGGGATACTATTTTGATCATTTGACCCGCAAGCTTTGCGCATCATACCAAGACCATTAAATATTACTCTTTATTTAACATATTGATTAATCAGGCTTTAATAAAATAGTCTGCTAGAAACACATATTTATGATTGTCACAACATTCCTGACAGGTTGTTTGTGATACAATAAAGTTAATATTCAGTTTGAAGTAGCATCAGGCTTATTTAATTGTTCATGCCACACTGTAAAAAAAAAGCTATTAGTCCTTCCTAATTAAATTTGAAATTAGTTGCGTGCTTTCAGTCTGAATATGAAGTAAGGGTAAATGCTGTTAGGGGTAGTCAGGTGTTAGCTATGTCTTCTGTGAAATAATTGAACATTTTTTAAGCTTTGTCTCCAATAACATAATATTCTATACTGTTACAAAGTGCCTTTAGTGAAAATACTAACTTTCTCCTGTACAGATTTAAAAACAGTGGATTGTGGCAAAAGATATTAAAAATGTGGCTGAAAAAATGAACTTCTTGCCTAGAATATTATTAATGAATAAGTGCTTATTGCAAATGTTGGTGCTTCAATAAATTTAGTTTTAATGTATAGGGTACCCTGATAGGAATATGGGTCCGGGGATTAAAATATGATTTGACAGAAATAATAAATACCACTGTTATTGCTTACCACCAACTGTAAACCACAGTGAATCTTAGTATAAACTTTGAGTTTACCATACCTATACCTGAGTATAAACTTTGAAACCCGATTCACAAAGGTAAACTTAGACATTTGCTCTAAACGTATTGCAAGAAATCTAATTTTTAAAAAAATGAAAATGTACTTATGGTGCTAATTTTCCTCTGATTGTTAGATTTTTGTATAAGAGAGTAAAGATGGCACCAGTTCCTGATCTCTTCTTGGACTGTAATGTAAGGATTTTATCAAGCTCCATCTCCACTACTCAAGAGAAAATCATTATATAGCTGCAGGAAAACAAGACAAGGAAAATATCAATTGTCTATTCAATGCTGCTCTTAATAGCTTCCACTTCATCTTTTTACCTACTCTCTAGTTTTTGGCATTGCTGGCTGCCTGCAAGTGTCATGGGGTGGCCAGAAATTTCCACTAATTAAACAAATTCAACCAAGATGATTGTCATCTGAGCACCTTTAGTGCAGTGAGATAGTGACCTCTATTTAGAGACAAAGGCTTAAGTAGTCCTGATTCAGCACACTTCCAAGACCCCCAAGACTCTGTCTTTGTTGCAGTTTGATATATTTTGCGAGTAACAGTTTTCCAGGATAACTCTTAAAACTAAATGCAAACGTTAAAAGCATCCCAGAATAGATTCTAGGGCTAATCTTCAGAGGTCAGGCTTCACATGTAAGAAAACTGAATTGGCTCGTGTTTGGTCCATTAATGTTAGCCTAAGAACAAGAATCATTCTGTCTTCCAAGCATTCTGTGGTACCTGTGGAAAGCCTTGTACGTTCACCTTGAGTAACTCTGGCTACAAAAGCAACCCTATAACTGGAAAAAACAACTGTTTTACGTAACATGACATCTAGCTTTATAAGTTCAACACTATATTCAGAGAATATTAACAGTGGGCGTATAGATTGCAAATGCATAAAAGAGTATAAAATGAATATATCCCATGGAACTAACTGAATTCTCAATCTTAAAATGCATCACCACCACTCATATATATGCTAGATACAGAATAGATGTTGACACTGTGTTTCTCTGCCATCACTAAACATATTGCCCCAATCTTTTACATAGGATTTCCTGCAGCTATAGTATTGAATGTTTATTTAACTGGGTTCGAGTCTCGGCATTGGCGCTGAACATCCTGTGATTCTGGGCAAATCACTTAATCTCCCTGTGCCTAACAAAAAATTAATGTGTCCTCATGTAATGCAACTGGTGCTATGTAAAGTGCTCTGATACCCGATTTGGTCAAGTTTACGCTATATAAAACTCTGTAAAATAAAAAATAAAAAATGTAAGGTAGTTACTTGAGGGGCTTTCAAATTCTGATATCACCCACAGAAGTATCATTTTACCCTAATTGTTCACAGATATAATTTTGTGCCAATTACATTACCCACAATCCCTCCCTCCAGCACTAAACTGATACAGAGATGGATTGTTGTATACACACGCTGTAATGAGCGCGCTTAGCCCAGCCCTTTTACGTGTTGAGGGGCACATCCTTGACATAGTTGTGTCCGGGACAGCCCCTGCACGCAGGACTGGCATGGCCATAATGTTCTGCATTCTCACCTTTACATGCCATACCGAGCGTAACTATGAAGACATGTGCCTGGCCCCTGGACACAGACTAACTGCCATTCTGGATGTTTTGGTGCCCTGGTTGCAATTATGGGCATTGCTATGTATGGAAGGGAGGCATATCACATGCACCTATCGGCGGATTGAGCCTACTCTAAGGGGTATATGACACACGCTGCTCAAGTCAGCCACCCAACGCAAGTAGGGGAGCTGAGCCTAAGTTAGTTATGCAGACGGAATGGGGCGTTTGATAAAGTAAGTCCATTCTAAATTCCTCAGAACTTGGTACTGGACACTTCCAACTTGATCTACAGTATGCCTCAATGAGGGGACACTATTTTGATCTTGTTACTTTCCTGTCCCTCTGCGTTATAGAGTGTGACTACAAGGCCTTCCTCTCACGCCCCTGTGGGAACATATCTTCCACTCGATTTGGGTGAATGGCCCTACTCCTATTTTTAACATGTAATTTCACTTGGTCATAACACATGGTAGACTGTTCAAAGTGAAAGAGTGTAAAAAAAAACCTAACAGGTTCTGGTTTGCAAGTATGATTTAGCGGTCAAATACTAAAGGTATATCGCTGTACTATATGGAAACATGAAGACAGACAATAGAACCACATCACTTCTGGTTGAACAATGCATCAGAGAATACAGGTGTATTTCTGTGCATATGAATAAGAACACAAACTATTGTATGATCCTTTACAGAATTACTGTTCCGGATGCAGAATGTCTGTACCCAGTAATGCAATATCCTTATATGCACCTGATGTTCTGTACAGTGTGTATATTTCTTGTTACAGGTAATTCCCAACAGCGGCAAGTACACATTTCATTAATCTCATGCATGTTAATTGCATGCTCTCAGTAATAACCACAAGTTAGTCACGTCATTGGGGGAGTGACCTCTTCACCACCCACCCTGACGAAAGCCCAGGACAACATATAGGCCAGTAGAACAGGGCTGAAACATGTTGGTGATTAAGGTCATAGGACCATCATATTCCACACCCTTATAATATATTTTATCCTCCCTTACCCACTCTACTAATAAAGGAAACTTTAGGAATGGGTGAGGAATATTATCTTTAAAGTTATGTCCCCTTACACCTTATCTTCAAAAGTGCTCCCTGTAATAAGGTTGAGCCCACCCTGACCATTAGGAGTCGGGTTGAACCCGATGATGAAACATGCCACAACTAAATTCGTTGAGGGTTATATAAAGAAAAGGGTCATTTTCCCTTTCCAGCCTTAAGACTGAGTGTGCAATACTCTAGTCTCCAAGGAGCCGATCTTGCTCCGGAAGGGATATCTTTTTGGTCTATAGCATATTTATGTTACACAAATATTTCTCTTGAAATACTACTTACCTCAGTAAGAACGGTTTTGTCTGAGCAGAAACCCGAACCCCACAAAATCTCTTACATCATACTACAAAACTTTCATAGTAGAAAACTGATCCTTGCAGCAAATCATTTTAATTGGCTGTATCTCTCTCATTCTCAAGGTGTACATTTTGACTATGATCCCATGTAACAAAATACCTGATGTTATTTGGGGAAAGCTGAATTCAGCTATCTCCTAAGCCTATAACCCACTCAATGAAAAAATAGCCATACCCATGTTGACTGAGCTCCCTATCACCTGGATTTCTTATGCACATTCATGAAAAGGGAAAAACCAAGGTGCAATTCCTTGTTGAAAATAAATCACTTGTAACAATCGCTGTATACAAAATTATACATTTTCTTCCACAACTTAATCAGAATATTGAATATCCCTGTTATTCATTTGAAAGAATGTGGATTATTATTTGGTATTGGTCTCACCAACCTCAAATAATATTAACACTAACTTCTCAGGGTGAACCTCATAAGTAACTAACTGAACCTGAGATCACCCCCATGGTAGCTACAGCAGACATCAAACGGGCTTAACATAGGACAATGTGCAAAGTATTTATACAGCACTGAAGTAATAAAGTCAGTACACTAAAAGATAAAAAATCCCCCTTAAAATGTTAAAAATTGAGTACATATCAATAAAAGGAACAGCACCAAAAAAACACTAAGCCCCAATGGTAGTCTATTGTGGCAGAAGACCTCAGCACACTGTAATGGTTAAGGGGTCATAGACACCAAATGGGATGACCAAGTTTAGGATTTTACTGGCAGGCTAGGTCTGCAAAATGTAGGAGAAAGTCTCACAGCAGGGCAAGGCAGCAGACTGTGGGCCAGATGTACAAAGGCTTTTGCGAGTGCAAATGGGTTTTAGACCAGTTTGCGCCCACAAAAGAACAGTGGCCCATGTACTAATCCTAATTTGTGAGTCGCACATCAATTTGCGACTCGCAAAATAGGATTAGCGTCTCACTATTATGAAGGCGCCTCCAAGGGTGTCCCTTCCTAATAGCGACTCCTAAAGCTATGTAAGAATGTTTTGCAACTTCAATGCGTCGCAAAACACTTGCAGTTTACCGCCCATCTCAGAAGGGTGGCAAAACACTCGCAAATGGGAAGGTGTTCCCAGGGGACCCATTCACCTTTGTTAATGCATGCTTAAATAATATCACTTTTATTTTTTTAAATGCAGCCCGTATTTCTTTGAGGAAAACAGGCTGCATTTGACAAAAGAAAAACTGCTTTATTTAAAAGCAGTCCTAGACATGGAGATATACTGACCCCAGCAGGCCACCATCCCTGGGAGTGCCAGCCTATTTAATATGCATGAGACATGCAATTTGCAACCCCATTGGGAATCGCAAACAGTGTCTTAGACAGTGTTCTGCATCTCAATTAGCGTAAATTGTGAGTTGCAAATGCGACGCAATTTATGACTTGCTAATTAACTGGTCGTACATCTGGCCCTGTATCTGAAGCAGATGCAAAGTTGGATATCTGTTGGGCGAGATCCGGCAGAAGATGTTAGTTTAGGTAGGAAATTGACTGCAACATTTTTCTAATTCCTACCTATCGAGGTGAAGCCATCACCCAGATGCTTTTTGCGTTTGTGGCCCAATTTTTTACTTGGGACATCGTTTCTGAATGGGAACTTCTCTTCTTCCAGCAGGGCAAGGCAGCAGGCTGTATCAGACAAGAGATTCATGGGTGCATATAGGGTCTTGCTAATGGCCCACTGAAATAGTTTTGCAGCTCCAGAGTAGCTCTAAGTTGGAAAAACCAATCTGTTCATTCCAGCAAAGTCCTGCCTTTGGCATACCGGCTCAAATGTTTGGTTCTGCTACTCCAGTGGCTGCCAGTCCGAAATACATTACGTTCCAAAACACTACAGAGTCAAGACACTTCTTTCCCAGCTCTACATCTATGGACTCCAGACTTCAGGATATGCTCTTAGGACTTTAGGTCTTGATCCAGCAAAAGCCTTGAGCAGGGTCCGTCATAATTCCAGTTGGGACTGGACAACTAGGAATGCAGGAACACGTGGTTCTTCAGCATTTTGAGTCCCTGTAGCCACTTATTTGGTCAGTATTCCTGACCCTAGGAGGCCATGTCTTTGTTCTGGGTACAAGAGAGAGCCGGTGGCAAGAAGCAGGATCCAGCCCTCTTCTGATCTACCACAAGTCCAGAGAGTGATCTGAGGAGGGTTCCTTTGGGTGCCACATTTATGGTTTGCACTAGTCAATGGGTGTGATTGAGGCCTGGTCCTTCGCTAACTAATGAGGTAAAAGATACCAGAGGTAACCCGACCTATTTTTCAGCCATTCCGGTTTGCCATCCTGAAAACAATTCCACAGTGCAACTTTCCACTATTAAACATAGGGCACACTACCTTTTAGGCAGCAAGGTGTATTTAGGAGTGACCTATTCATATTTTAAATCAGTCTATCTGCCTGTTCAAACAGGTTATTTTTACAGTTTAGACAGTGAGTACTTAGGCTACTGCAGTCAGGCTAAACATGGCAGGCCTGAAACATGTTTCACAGGCCAACTCTGTGGATTATGCAATAGGTGATGCAGTCCACAGGTGGTATATAATTTCCAGACCCTGGAGGATCTTACAACACCATATACTAGGGACTTATAGGCAAGTTAAATATGGCAATTAAGGATAAATCAAACTAGCCATGTTTAATGGGGAAGCACATGCACACTAGTTAAATATGGCAATCAGGGGTAAGCCAATTTAAAAATGTTTACATTAGAAGCACAGCAGGGTGGGACTGGGACAGCAAATATGCCTGGGTGGCAAAATAAAAGTGGCATCCATTAGCAAATCAGACAGCTAACAAAGTGGTCCAAAGGTGGAAATTGGAACAATATGGTTCTTGTAAAGACATGTTGTTTAGCTGTTTTGCAAGTTATGAAACACTGCAGAACCTAATGTGCTACTCACTAAAGTAGCCCCTTAAAAGATGTCCCAGATCTGCAATTGCACCCGGAATGCAATTCTAAGTTGCTACTTTTACATGGCAGCATATAAGGCACCCCTAAGGTAAGCGCTAGCAGCCTATAGCGCAGACTACATTGTAATGAAAATGTCGGATTTTTACTTTTAATTTTTTCATGTCCTGGTAGTGAAAAACTCCTAATTTCATTTTTCACCTCTGCGAGACATACCGCTCCCATAGGACAACATTGGGTTGCCTTATTACATTTAATAAATGCTAACCTTTGATTCGGAACAGGTAAGCATGTTGTGTTTGGTGCCTGAGAAATTGTAATTAAAAACCTTCCTTAATAATAAAGTCTGATTTTAGGTTACAATTCTGAAATGCCCTCCTTCTCCGAAGAAGGCATTTCCTGCCCTAACTATTTAGTGCCTACGGCCTGTTACTGGGTCACATGACTGGGTGTAGTTGGCAGCCGGACTTTGTTTCATTCTCCCAGACATACACACAGTAGATGATTTGGTGTGCCTGGATGAGCCATCAACTGGCAAGATGGAGGACGCAGATTTGGGCACAGCCCCATTTGCAAATGAATTGACTTTACTTGCCTACACACAAATGACTTGTCACCCTTGCATTGTTATGCAGCCAGATTGGAGCTAGAAAAGGGGACTCAGTCAGTCAGTCGGTCAGTCAATTCATTTTATTCGATACTTATGCAATAAGATCATAAAAGTACAAGTAAACAGTTAAAAGAACAGGAGGGCGCTAGGGGGCGCACAGCAGGATGGCTGCCTAAGGTGTCAGCTCCGCAGGACGGACCTCGGGCAAATATGAAATTAAGCGTCTAGCGGACTTTATAACGGATGAAAGGGACAGAAATAGCCGTCGGAAGATCACGGGCATCTGTGGAGTGAAAAACGACGGATGAGGTGCCTGCTACACGGCTGAAAATGCTCTAAGCAATAGGACCAATGAGGAGATGCAGCACAATTAAAATGGTGCCCGGGACCAATCAGTGAGGCATTACAAAGGTACGGAGGCGCTCGCAGTGCAACAGTGAGGGATCTCTACAATTTATCTGCCACAGAATCTACCCAGATCCTGCCACTAAAATAGAAAGGCGGAGAAGAGCTGCATACACAAAGCAGAAAGGGGTCACTTGTATATAACGAAAAAAATGGCGGCCACCATGATGCATGGAGAGACATTACACTGAAGAAAATAACCGTGCTCTGCAGCGGTGGACACTATACTCGGTAATAACATTCACTGGGTGCACAAAACAGCGTATTACACGCGATAACAAGTATATCTGAAATACATGATGTGCAATGTGACCGCGTGTCCTCCTTAGGTGAGCGTATGCAAGGGCGGCTGCACTTATACATAACGGAACGGTACGGAAATTACAAATGGCGTTTGGTGCATTATAATGTTCAATGGCGGTAACAGGATGACAAAAGGCAGTGTCCATAACTATGACTGACCACGGCTTGTAACGGGCACCACTATTGCTGTGAATTTAACCCAGACGGCAGATGCTTGCCATGCTAGCGGAGGATTGAGGTGCTGAACATAGCAGGAAGGTAACGGGAGGCTGACACCACTCTGAGTACCTAGCTAATGCATGGTGAACTGATAGACATGTGGTACCCTGCTGCATGAGGCTAGGCTGCGGAATACGAATTGAAGGCGCCACGAGTCCACTCCCCCGCTGTAGCTCTACGGACGGAAGGGACTGGTGTCCATTTTCAGAGCTCTGAGGTCAAGAGATAGCTCCGTGATTAATTAGCTACACCACAGACTAGGACACGAGGCGCATTCAAAGGAGACGCGCTGCTTGTAAGATCATACAAATGATGATTCCAAACATTGGGCAATCAGGATACTGCAAGACAGCGCTCAGAAACGGAGAGTGGGGCCTTCTAACACTGGCACAAATCAACAGAACAAAATACTAATAACACCAAAAACAAAAAATAAAAATAAAAATGGGCAAGCCAGATAAGCAACAGACAAAGCTGTCATTTGAAACACGATGACCAAACCGCAATGGCGCGTCACACTCGGACACAGAAATGGAGGGGGTGACGACCTCGACCAGCAGCATGGAAGCAATTCTGAAGGCCATTCAAACCAACCTGCAAGATATTAATGGCAAACTTGATCATCTTACTAACAGAGTAGACAACATGGCGGCAAAAATTGATAAACAGTGGGAAAGGCTGGATGCGGCTGAAACCCGCATTTCGGCAGTTGAAGACGAAGCGCACACAAGTACTGGCAAATGCACGTCCATGGAGAAAGTGCTAGAAGTGATCAGAAATAAGGCAGAAGATTTGGAGGCGAGGTCACGGCGGAAAAATGTACGTATAGCGGGCGTACCAGAAACAACCAGCACAGGCCGTATGCAGACCTATGTGGAAGAGATGTGTTGGACAATATTCGGTGAGGATCATTTGTCATCGATTTTCATAATCGAACGTGCGCATAGGACTCTGGCGCCCAAACCTCTCCCGGGAGCAAACCCTCCGGTACTATTATACAATTCACGGTTACTGGTTACTGACGGCATATTACAGAGCGACAAGTGTTAAATACTCCAAGGGCATTAATTATTTGTTGGCTGGCTACAAGATGCTCTGATTGCTATGTAACTGCCAAAGTAATGTATGACACTAAAGTTCATTTTATATAGTTTTCTGTTCTCTTTACTGTTATATTGATCAGGAAGAAACGGTCTGCATAGACCATACTGGTCCGTCCATATCCATTAAGTTGGGTGGAGAAGTGTGTCCTCAGCGGACCTTCACATGGGTGCTCCCCATAAAGTGTTTGATGGTTCCTACTGTTACTACTAGGGTATGGCTTTGGCAAAATTGGGTTGCTGAAGTTCGAGGGGGGTGGTGGGTCATGAGGGGAGTTTGGATCATGAGACCTGATTACTTGAGACGCATTGCTGAACTCCACTGGAATTGTGTTGGTATAGGAAAGACTCATGCATTGAACTGTCTTATTGTGAAGGCGAGAGGAATACGGCTAGGCATGACACCACAAGATACATTGTCAACGATAACTGATGGCTAAGTCACAGATGTGCGAGGGTAGGACACATTTAAATGTAATAACATGGAACATACGGGGCTTTGCAAATCCCAAGAAAGTGAGACAAATGTTTGCATGCTTTGATAGGTGGCAGATAGATATAGTGCTGCTACAAGAAACTCACATTGATTCCACATACTCTACATACTCAAGGGGGGTCACTATATTGGTGAAAGAAGGGGTTGACTTCCGGAAGGATAATCTGGTAGTAGATGACCAAGGGAGATATATTGTTTTAACAGGGAAACTCAGGGGACAGAAGGTCACCATTGTAAACACCTATGGGCCTAACATAGACGCACCAGATTTTTATCAAGAGGTGTGGCGGCATTTACACGACGCGTATGATCACACAGTGATTTGGGGTGGGGACTTGAACCTTACATTACATGATATGCTAGACAGATCAAGACCCACTGTGGAACCACATAAAAAGGTAAGATCCAAGGTACAGGACATCATGGATGATCTGACGTTACATGACATATGGAGGGCATAACATCCAGGCTCCAGAGAGGCAACGCACTGATCCGCTGCATTTGGCAGTTGGGCGCGTATTGATTACTGGTTGGGTTCAAACAACACTTTGTTGTGGACTGTGAAAATTGAACACATGCCTAAAACCCTTTCGGACCACAATCCTATATTACTGTCTCTTCAAATGCTGAACTATACACCACCACCATATAGGTGGAGATTTAATGCTAAGGCCCTCACTGACTCCGTATATGCAGACACCATTGCCGAGGTAATAACTGATTATTTTCACAATAACAAACCCTCCACACAGGATCCATCTCTGCTTTGGGAGGCCTTTAAAGCTACCCTGAGAGGAGAATGTATCAGCACAACTGCTGGAATTCTCAAAGACATTTGCATGCAGCTGACACTGTGCGAGACGAAACTCCACACACTTGAGCGTCAAAACGATTGGACTATGGATCAAGCAATTCTGGGGGAATTACGGCAGACATTAATGGAGCATCAAAGCTTTGCGGAGGACGAACTTAAATTTGTTCATAAACGTCCTAGGGCCAGTGCTTTTGGGGAGGGGGGAAGAGCTGGAAGAGTATTGGCAGCTAAATTATGTGAAGGCCATAAATCTCCAACTGTATTAAGTATTTGAAATGGAGATGGCAGTAAAAGTGAGGATACTCAGGCGATACTGCAAGGATTTGTCACTACATATAGCACCCTATATCGAGCACAACCCACAGCAGCGTCCACAGAAATCTTCGAATATTTAGAAGATGTTGCCATAGGATAGACCTTCTTCCCATCAATACCAGGAAATCTCTGATACATGCATTAGTCACACCCCACTTGGATTATGGAAATTCCTTACTCATTGGTGTTAATAAGAAAGGGTTACAGCAGCTGTAATGTGTTCAAAATGCGGCGGCCCGACTTGCCCTGAATTTGTCCAGAAGAGCATCAGGGAAGCAGGCCTTAGCAACTCTCCACTGGCTTCCCACACAGGAACATATTTTGTTCAAAAGTCTGTGTATAGCACACCATGTTGCCCAAGGAAAAGGACGTATATACCTCCAAAAGCTGCTGACTATTCACTGCCCTAGATGCAACCTGAGATCACTAGGTAGCACGCTGTTTCAGGTTCCACGTATTTATAAAGCGAGAATGGGAGGCCGCTCATTTAGGTACCTTGCCTGTAAACGATGGAACGAACTTCCCATTGAACTCCGCCTCAAACTGAAAACATACCTCTTCCCGCGAATTCAGTCCCTGTTGTAGAGTCTTTTTTCTAGTCTCACGATGCCGGTTGTTGGAAGGTATGCTCACTTAGTGGACTGTATCCATAGCGCGGGGTCACACTGTTATAGTGTAACCAGGCGCTTTAAGAATGATCTTATTATTAATATTATTAATATCATTATTATTATTATTATTATTATATTTTTTTTTATTAAATTAGTACTTTATTGCATATTCAATGAACACACAGCACACATCGCCTACAACCCGGAGGCCGGGGGCAACAGTAGGTAGCATCTGTTCTAGGCCTCAAAAACAGTATACACAGCCTCAGTGCCAGCATCTCGGGGGCCTGGCGGCGTAAACGAAGATAGTATTATGCCTGCATAGCACAGCCATTTAGCAAGTATGGAATAAAATTTGCCTCGTAGTACAACCCAGGACCGCATTATATCGTGCAGCTTCAGTTCAGCTAGTGCGTCTGTGCATACCAAATCCTCACGCTAAAAATCAGCGTTCTCTACGGAACAGTACAGTGATTCCTACCACTAATCTAATCCCCCCACCCCTCCAACAGCCAGCCTACACGAACTTGTGCCTACCTACCCACTTGTGTTATCCCTGAAGGACTAATGACTAACACTATGCCCTACAGTTACAGCTCCTACATACCCACTTGTGCGAGAGTGTCCCTACTGTGATGACCACCAACTGCCAGCCTCATGTGTCACACCCCCTGACTCTGTTCACCCCACTTAGTGCTAGCGACAGCCCTGGAGGACCGGAACACCTCCTCCCATCAATGCCATAGCTAAATGTGCAGTGTGTCCCTCTCCAAAGCCTCTGCCTCCTCCTCCTGTACCTCACCCATCTCCTCCCTCTCCGAGTCTGGATCCGACTCCCCACTATCCTTGGCACACAGATAAGTCCTATATAACCCCCAGAAGTTCTTGGGCCGATTCTTCGGAGGCAGCAGCTCGCTGTATGTCTCTGACTGCGTGCAGCAGTATAGTAAATCCGCCGCCCACCGTTTCTTAGTTGGTATCGGCCCTCTCATCCAACATATAGCAACCAGGCGTTTAGCGGTCAGCAATGCAATATCCGCCAGGCGCCTCACAGCTACCGGCAAGGTCTTGGAATAGCCCAGTAGGGCCAGGGCCGGACATGATGGGATGTCTACTCCCAACATCAGACCTAGTTCAGAGAAAACCCCCTGCCAAAATTTATAAACTCCAGGGCAAGACCAAGCCATATGAAGAAAGTCTGCCGATGGAAGGTGGCATCGCTCGCACTCCGCCGAGCCCCTCAAGCCGTACCTGTGCAACCTTTCCGGGGTGTAATAGACACGCTGTAGATATTTGAAATGTATCAGTCTATGCCTGCTGTTGAGCGACACCTTTCTGGTGTTTGTGCAGCAGTATTGCCACATCTCGTCCGTAATTGTCAGCTGTAAATCACTCTGCCAAGCCAGCCTGGCCTTGGAGATCGGGCATTGCTTGTGTCGGTCCCCCAGTTTCTTGAGGTTCGTGACCAATTTACTGGATGATGGAGTTTTGATAACATAGGTGAGTTCCGGCACCTCTGAGGGTTCCGCCAATTCCGGGCCAAGCAACTCTTGTAGTGCGCTACGGACCCTGTGGTTTTGAAAACTGTGCAACAGCGTCTTCCCGGTCTGGGATTGTAGTACCTGTTAGTAAGTCTTCACAGTGCCATTCAAGAAGAGATCCCCCATCTTATCTATGCCAAGTTCACTTAGTGCCTTAAGTACCCCCTTCTCTGTCAACGGGGCCAACCACACCGCCCATTCCACACGCATGAGGGGTGAATACAGCAACTCACTTTCCCTCGTGCGGACCAGCTCATGCCAGGCGTGATTCATAGCCGTTATAGAGTCCAAGATCCCAGTCCTGCGATCAACTTGGCGGAATATCGTAGCCGGGAGAGGAGTGGGGTCCGCAAACAGGCGTTCCAGTTTCATGTGCGGGATATCGGGGCTCCCATGGACCCAGGTGTGAAGTTTAGCCGCCTGCGCTATTCTGTAGTAACGCTCCAAGTCAGGAGCCCCTAGTCCCCCTCGATCATAGGGGAGCATTAAAGTCTGCCATTGGACTCTGGGTTGCTTACCGCCCCACGCAAGTCTGATAAGTGTCTGCGTGAGTTGCCGGAAAAAAGCCCTAGACAGCACCACCGGGATATTAGTAAATAGGAAGAGGAACCTGGGGAGGACCACCATCTTCATGATCGCTATCCTTCCCATCAGTGACAATGGAAGCCTACACCACACTTCCACGTCATCCACAAGTTTAGAGTACGCCACCCCATAGTTCTCGCGCACAAGGATCTCGGGGTCAGTATGTAAACGTATCCCAATATAGCGTATGGAGTCCGTGGTCCACTGCAGTGGGTACTCCGAATCAAACGGGTGAGTCACCGGAGTCAGGGGAAGCGCCACTGATATATCCCAGTTGACTCGCAGGCCAGACAGTGCACCGAATCTCACCACCTCCCTCAAAACAGACACCAAGTTCTCCTCCGGCTCCCGAACGTACAACAGTGTATCATCGGCATACATAGTTAAGCCAATCTTGTAGGTGGGGAAGTTAATCCCCTCGAACCCATGATATTCCCTGATAGCGCAAGCCAGTGGCTCCGCTACCAAGGCATACAAAAGAGGGGAAAGGGGGCAGCCCTGCCTGGTGCCCCTACTGATCGCTATTGGGGCGGTGACCATATTCCCTAGTTTCAGTCTAGCCGTCGGCTTGTAATATAGGGCCCCCAGCATCTGCAAGAAAGGTTCACCCAGTCCATACTTCCTCAGGACCCTGAGCATGAACGGCCATTCCACCGAATCAAAAGCTTTTTCCATGTCCAAGAATATAGCGACTGCCTTATTTTCCTGCCGAACATGCTGTATGGTGCCTAACACCGTGCGAATATTATACGTCAAATTCCTAGCGGGGACAAATCCGGCCTGCTCGGGGGCAACTAGTTCAGGGACCAGTATGGCAAGCCGCGCAGCCAGAACTTTCGCATATAATTTAGCATCAACATTTATCAGGGAGAGCGGTCTGTATGAACCACATTCATTGGGGGGTTTTCCCGGTTTCGGTATTGTGATAAGTAGCGCCTCCCTCATAGACTTCGGCATACTACCCTGTTGGCAAATATCGTCGAAGAGAGACATCAGGTGCGGAATAAGCTTATCTTGAAAAGCCTTGTAGAAGGCCACCATCAGCCCATCAGCACCCGGAGTACTGCCTGATCTCATTCCCTCAGGTGCCTCCAAGATCTCTTCCTTCTGAATTGGCATCATAAGAAATTCCCTCTGAAAATTGGCGAGGAAGGGCATATTGATATAACTAAGATAGTCATCAATTTCCTCCTCGAGCTGACCAGACTGTGATCGATAGAGCTCAGTATAGTAAGCTTGGAATTCCGCTAGTATGTCACCCTCCTCTGTAACCACCTCACCACTGGATGTAATTAACTCCTCAACCACCAATTGCGGCCTGCTGTTGCGCATTAGTTTAGCTAGGAGTGAACCAGGGCGGTCCCTCTCCCCATAGGTGCGTGCCGTGGCATATTTCCCCATGTGCTGTATTTCTCTATCTGCTTCCTCATTAAATTCTATTATTAGGGATTTAATCCGCTCCTCAGTGTCCGAGTTTCCTGCATGACTAGATTGCTGTTCCAGTTCAGATATCTGTGTCTCTAAGTGTTTCAGCCTCTGCCTAATAGCTCTGAGCACCCCAGAGTGTTTAGCCATCGTCATACCTCGGATGTACACTTTGAATGCGTCCCAGAGTGTCTGAACACTATCCACTGACCCCATATTGGCCTCAAAGTATGTATCTATGTCCTCAGCCAACTCCCCTCTAGAAACCTCATCCAGGAGCGAATATGGGGGGAACGTCCATGTGAACGGGTGGATTCTCCTAGCCGGGGCTTCCAACAGCAGTAGTAATGGCGAGTGGTCAGATAGCGTACGGGGCAGAATCACACACCCCTTCACTGAGTTGAGTAGTGAGTGAGACGCAAACCAATAGTCAATTCTCGTGTGTATGTTATGATAGGCCGAATAATGTGTGTAACCTCCCCTCCCTGGGTGTCTATGGCGCCATACATCTACCAGATCGAGCTTTATCATTTCAGTCTGCATAAGCAGCGCCGATGCCGCCGGACAGCGAGCCGCGCCAGCCGACCTATCCAGTTCCGGGCTTAACACAAAATTGAAATCACCCCCCCACAACAGCCTGGAACCCTCATACTGTCTGCACAAATCTGCTAGAGAGGAGTAAAAGGCAGGGGTGTCATAATTAGGGCCATAGACATTCACAACAATTAAATCGTGACCTTTCCCCACACAGCGTGCAATTAGATAACGACCCTCCGGATCCACGATCAGCTGCAGTAACTTAAGTTGTGCTTTGGGATTAGCCCACGTAATCACCCCTCTTGCATGCGTGGTGAAGCCCGCTGCTGCGCAATTGCCTCCCAGGCCTCTGGTGGTCAACATAGGGCTGGAGAGAGGAAGGAGCGTCTCCTGGAGGAGTGCAAGGTCAACTCGGTGTCTTTGCAAATAGCTCAGCACTTTCCGGAGTTTACGGTAGTCATTCAATCCCCTCACATTCCAGGTTATCACTCTAAGATAGTTGGGGCCGCCCTCCAACTCTAAGACCTCAGTGCCCGCCATTCCAATAAGATCTGTTTGGTGAACACATACACCTTGGATCGCAGACACATTCCCGTAGTAGGCCTAAAAAAACATCCCAACTGCTCCATTTGAACATACCCAACTTGTTCAGAGAGAAACACCCATCCCCCCACCCACAGCCGACCACCCCCAACCAGGCCAGACAGACCCCGCTACCACCCATCCTCCCCCCACACAACAAGCCAACCCAACAAACCCTTATGTGGCTCTTGACAGAGCCAAATGCCTAAAGCGCAGGGGCAGAGGTTCCCAGCCAGACAACAGTTCAACTCTAGTCCGTGACTGCAATGCTCAGCTACTCCTCCACCCTGCCCCCTGATAGCAATCAGCACCCTCGATAGTTTTCATCCAGCAGTCAAACAAGTGAACTCCCGCTTGAGGGAGGGCACAATCCGCATCAACGAGTGTTCAGTAGACCCTGCTTCTAACAATCACTCTTGAACAAGCAAGGCAGTGCAGATATTAACCAGAAAGGTCTCACCCTGGAAGCGTCTCATAGCGGGCCCGCACAGGCCCCTCGAGTTCCAATGTCCGTCGGGCCACACTTGTCCCGCAAAGATGACATATTAGTAGTCCCATTCCTACTTCGCCCCTGCGAGACATCATGGGGCGATCCAGCGCCGCATTCCTGTTCACTCCTGTTCCTCCATGTGAGAGGTTGACTCCTCGGACTGTTCCGCCGTTCCTTAGCCCATTCCTTCAGTGACTTTTTCAGCTCCGTAGGATCAGTGAAGAAATGCGAATGCCCCTGCCTATTAACACTGAGTTTTGCGGGGTACATCATAGCGTAGTCAAGCCCAAGGTCTCTCAGTTGCTTCTTGTATGGAGCAAAGCGCTTTCGCTCCTCCTGCACTTTTGCCGTGAAGTCCGGGTATAGGGAAATGTTCATACCCTCATACTGTAGATCTCCTTTTTCTCTGGCCAGACGAAGTGCTAGATCCCTGTCACGGTAGTTCAACAGCTTCGCTATAATCGGCCGCGGAGGGGTTCCCGGCTGTGGCCTCGGCCCTAAAGTGCGATGAGCTCTTTCAACGATGAACATAGGGGAGAAGACATCGTCCCCCAGCAGTGCCCGCAGCAACTTTTCAACGAACAACTCCATTTTGCCAGTGTGGGTGGTCTCCGCCACCCCAGTGATGCGAACGTTGGAGCGCCGGGAGCGCGCCTCCAAGTCCTCCGTCTTGTCTTGAATGACCTGTAGGAGTCTGCCAAACTGTTTGCGATCCTTATCCCATTCTGACTGTGCCTCCTCCGCCTCCGTCAGATGCCTTTCCGCCATGTCGAGCCGTTCTGCATGTTTATCGACTCTTTCAGACATGCGATCCATGCGATATGTCAGGGCATCGAGCTTAGTACCAATCGACGCCATGCTGTCCTGCAAGCCTTTTTCCATCGACACCAGCATTTCGCGAATATCTGCACACAATGAACTGTCGGAGGCAGCAGTACGCGGCGAAGTTTCTGGGGCCGTCCCTTCAGTCCCTTTCGCCTTACGTTGGTCAAACGACATTTTGGTTTGAGTCCTGTCGCCTTTCCCCATGGCGTTCCTAGTAGACATCCGTGTGAGTCACACAGCCAACTGTAGTGTACAGCAGGGAGAAGCCAGTGGGGCCAGCGGGAGCCGCTCAGTCAGTTGGCGCCAAAGAGCAGTGTGTTGCGCAGCAAGAAATTGTGCCCAATATGGCGGCCGTCCGCAGAGCCATGCGAGTAGGCCCAACCGCCAGATTTCTTCACCGTGAAAGCACCCCCCGTCCACCACACCGTCCAAGAGCCGGACAGAAGGGCCACCGCCGCCCTGGACCACACCACACTTTCAACCCCGCTCCCGACTGTGGGCCGCGGGGCAACAGGGTATCTCCCCCAGGGGAGGGCAATCAGCCGGTCACCGCTATCTCCACTTAGACAAACGCCGACTTGCCCCACCGCCACCGGAGAGTAGTTCGTATCAGCACTGCACAGCCACCCGTGCCTTGCCGCAGATCAGTCGCACCGGTCCATCTTCAGTGCAGCGAACCGCACGTAGCGTGACGTAGCCCGGGCAGCCTCACAGGAAAGCCCGTGGATGCCGGCCTGGTCCGCCCCGGCAAGGTCTCCCGACCAACAGAGCTCCACCACACCAATTTTCAGCGGGACAAAGAGCTCCAACCGGACTGGAGCGTAGTCTGGAAGTTCACACCAACTTTTAGAGCTAGTTGGGTGCCAAAAGGATAAGTTTGACGGATTTTAACGGGGCTCAGGCGAGGAGCTCAATGCTCACACGTCTTTCATGGACGCCGGCAAGCTCCGCCCCCCCATTATTATTATTATTATTATTATAGCGTGGCTCTCTGATGACCAGAGGGAATATTTGGCCCACCCTGTCATGGTAGAAGAAGTGATTGCGGTTATAAAATCATTGCCCAATGGTAAGGCACCGGGCTCAGACGGGTTTACAGGGGAGTTTTATAAGACATGCGGATCTCATTGCCCCTCATTTAGTTGAAATGTACGGGGATGCGTTTGACTAATCAGAATTACCACCTACCTTACGGGAAGCAATGATGATGGCCCTATTGAAGCCTGCTAAAGACCCGGAGTTATGTGAGTCCTACAGACCCCTGTCTTTAATAAACGTTCATTCCAAAATATTGGCAAAACTATTAGCATGCAGTTTACAACCCCTTATGACTAATCTGGTCCTACCGGACCAATCAGGTTTCATACTAACCAGAGCCACTACACACAACACAAGAACACTTTTGGCGCCCTCCCATTACTTAAAACCCACAACCAAGGCAGTGGCAGTAATGCTTGAAGCCGCTAAGGCATTTGATTCTATTGAATGGCCTTATTTAATCACAATATTAAACAGGATGGGGTTTCCCCCTATGTTTATACAATGGATTCAACTACTTTATACACGTCCCACAGCACGCATCCAAATTAATGGTTATATTTCTGACCCGATAAACAGAGAACGCGGAACGAGACAGGGATGTCCACTATCTCCCTTAATTTTCGCCCTTGCCCTGGAACCGCTGGCGTGTAAGATTCGTCAACATCACAATCACTCAGAGTTGCACTTCCCTAACAGACCATTGCACATCTCGCTATATGCGGATGATATGCTGCTTTACGTACGAGACACCGAACAGAATTTAGACCCTCTCCTTCGTGAGTATATTAAATTCGGACGCCATTCTGGCCTTCAGATTAATTGGACAAAGTCCTCCATACTCCCATTGACGGACACCACATTACCTCACAGTACGGAATTCCCTTTAGAATGGCAGTAAGATCCTATACGGTACTTAGGAGTATGGTTTCACGGAGACCCTGAAATAGTCATCAGAACAAATTACGGAAGGGTACTGTCATCACTGGATGACAAAATTGCCAGATGGATACAATTACCGATCTCATTTGCAGACAGGATCGCCATTCTTAAAATGGTAATGCTCCCTAAACTCCTTTATCTTTTTAATAACATCCCGATACAGCCACCAAGGGAGGTTTTCAAACGATTGACCACGAGCCTACTGAGACTGATATGGGCAGCCAAGCAAGCGAGGGTGGGACTGAATGCATTAACACTACCATACGCCAAAGGTGGAATGGGTGTACCAGACTTTTTTCTCCATTATCTCTGTGCTCAAGCGCAATACGCTACATATTGGTATCACCCGATCCCATACCTGACCCATACAGCAGTAGAGGAGGGCGATGCTTTGCCTATTCCTTTATCCTCGGTTATAACCCATGATCGGCCCCCACTGCATGCACACGATATTAACATGATCGACACCACCATTAAGGCATGGAAAAAACTGGGACAACTGACGTATAAACTCCCTTTATATGCCCCAGCACTACCATTAAGCCACCAACCTGAGCTTTCAGTTACGAATGAAGAAGTAGGGATGTGCCTGTTACAGCAAATAGGGATAAACATGATGGGTGACCTCTATTGTGAGGGGATGTTTAAAACAGCACAAGACTTGTCATTTATTAAAAATCAAACACTGTTTTTCCAATTAACCTATAACAGACTACAAGGGGCGATCAAAAAGCTTTCCATCAACTTCCCTGAGGAGCCAAAGCAACTCAACACCCTACAATTAATTATATCTTCTCCAAACACCTCACATTTAGTATCGAGAATGTATACAACAGCACAGGATGAGATACGAATGGAACCTGATAAGGCTCGTGAGAGATGGAATAAGGTCCTTGATAGCCCACTCACGGATGATGAATGGAATAAGACCTGTGCAATCACCCCAATGCTCACTCCTAAAGGCAATCTCCGAATATTACACTTCAAATACTTGCATCAAACTTATTATACACCTATGAGATTGTATAAATATGGCTTACACACTGAGACAAACTGTAAAAGATGTGGGGCTGAAAACGCAGATTTATACATTTAGCGTGGGATTGTTTGCAAGTACAAGCTTATTAGGTAGACGTGGTGTCGTTGCTGTCAGAAATGGTAGAGACTGATATTGATTGCAATGTACGCACCTGTTTGTTGGGCATTCTGGAGAATGTGCAAGGTCAGAAACGCAAATTTTTTTAATTGCCCTACTGATGGCCAAGAGAAGGGTCTCAATGTGCTGGGAAAGCAAAGCGGCCCCTACTAGGAAAAACTGGATATGTGATATGACCTACTGTCGCGATACTTTGCTTACGTATGAAGAGAAACTACCTGCGAAATCCCGACCCAAGAACTATTGGCAATACCTTACAAATTATTTGACAGCCCACCCTGTTAATTAATGACATGAACTGAGCCAACTGTAATATCTCAATATTTGACGTATAATGAAATGTATGAGTTTTAAAGATGATTTACTGAACAAAATGGATTGATGAACGCTGTAGTATAAAGGTCTGTATGATTCACAGTGTTTTTTTCTTTTTGTATTGTTGGAAAATGCAATAAATTAAAAAAAAGAACATTCATACAAACATTAGTTTAAAAAGCCAATTAAAACAGTATTCAATTAAAACTTTGTTGCGTTCATTGTTATAAGGCCATATGTAAAAACCTAGCTGATAAAGACAAAGGTTTACAATTCATTCTTGGGTATTATATAATCACCTGATCGAATTTAAAAAGTCGCCACTGAAAAGCATACCATAGGGTCGGGGGGCGCTAGAGGGTGCAAGGCAAGATGGCGGCTCTGTAGAGCAGCTCCGCCAGCCAAGTACAGAATCCTGCAAATATCCTGAACATACGGGCAAAACGGTGATAGACACATTGGGGAAGGTGTGGAGGACAGCGTTGCCAAAAACTGCGAATGAATAAGCTGACTTTGGGGCGGATCAGCAGCTGGAGCCATCTTGGGCCTGAGACAGCAACGTGGTGAGCCGAGACCTGCCTTTGTAGAAGGGTCTGGTGTGGGACAGGGTGGGTGCTGGAGGCGCGCTGTGACTGTTGTGGAGCGTGCGGCGAAGTTAGACCCTAGTGTGGTGGAGCTGTGAGGCACAAGCGGAGGGCTGGCAAGCTCCTGACACAGTGTGGAGGTGGGTTGTGGGTGTAAGCCACCCTTGTCTCGCAGTCCCCTTGGTCGGCCAGTGTGGCGGGCGGGAGCCGTGTTACCCATCTGCTGCTCGCGGCTGTGACCTGGAGCTGCCGGGACCGCATGGATCTCTAATTGCGGGGCTGCCGAATATCGGCACCAGAGCGGAGGCCCTACCTTTCCGCTGAGAGGTTTGGGGTGCGAGCGTGCACTGGAGACCACTGACTGCTTGCTGGAGTATGCGGCCTGCGAAAGCCAGTGAATGTGATCTGCACATAAACGGCGGCGCCATTGATCACAGGGGGAGACAGCGTTCCAGAAGCTAGTATTATTAATTGCCTGCTGCGTTGACCGTGTGACCATTAAGCTTGACGTTGGGTTGCTTTGAAACTGACCTGGCCACAGTTACACATCAACACAGTACAAGCACCCTGAAACTAGTGGCAACATCGTGGTATTGCAGTGCTTCTCTCCTTCTCTCTAGTTCTTGTAGCTGGAACCTGCTGCGGCAGTAAGTCCCTTATTATTACAGTATTGGAGATTGTTACTTTTCTGCCTTTGCTGATGCAAACTCTGTGGACTGTGATCGTCTGACTGGGCTGCCGGAGTTCTGTAGATGCATGCCTCTTCCATTTAGCAGCTTAAACACCATCCTGGCTGAGTGTTGGCTGTTACTTCGGCTGCTGCAACTGGTGTTCTGTTTTTCTGGTCTGTTATCTCTCTACTGTGGTGCTGCTGCTGGAGAATCAAGATCATACTAGCAAACACTGTGCATTACAATTTCTACAACATAAGCAGTTCAGTTTCGAGCTTGCCAGTACTGAGGTGCTGTTCCCGACGCATAAGGGGGATGAATGTAGATGGGCGGGTCACCTAATTTTCATCATCTGTGGGTTATATATTCCCCGTTGATTGCTGATCTGAACGACTGCTATCACAGTTGTTACGCATCCATCATTTCGACAGTGGGTTATTTATGCCCTTCTTTTTTGAATGAGTAGAACTTTTGACCTACTCTGTTCACTGTTATCAGAAGTGTCCGAGGCTTAAGGAGAAACTACTTGATAGTGCCAATGGTATATTATAATATAGAAGTTTATATATTTAGCTTATGACCTGTTGGAATTCTCTCTGATCTTGGAGAAACAAGGGTGCCTATACACGTTGCTGCATGTACTCAGCATGAATGAAGAATAAAGGTTCTTATACAAGAACGTGATCTAGACACACTCAGGCGATTCTAAAATCTATTTTTTGACCTCTGTGTTGGAACCTCAAGAGATTACTGAGCCCTTATGAAGTTCCGAAAGGAACGAAATGCGTTGGCTGAGGCCTTTTAAAGATTGAATAAATAAAGGATTTAACTTTCACGAAATTGAAAATCTCTGGACTCTTATCTTTGGTGCACCATCATTATCTTCAAAACCTAAGCAGTTCCTCAGGCCCCCTACTCATTGATTGGTCTTCAGTGTCATTCCCCTGAACAGAAAAGAATAAGTTTTGCCCGTTTATTTATTTTATTTTATTTTTTATGGTCTGGGCCTTGCTCCGACCACAATCGGCTGTGACATCAACATGGGCAAATCAGAGCACGGCCAGTTGCGGTTAACGTTTGAACCAAGGAAGTCCAACAAGGCCCCTCAGCATGCAGCCTTGGACTCTGAGGCAGATGCTCCCAATACTCAGCTCTCTAACATCGACATATCGTTGCTAGCGGTACGGGCAAGCCGTCACATGCTCACATGTCCGCGAAGTTTGATAAACACATGCAACGTCTGGGTGAGGTGGAGACCCGTATATCAGATGCAGAGGATGGGCTAAAGAAAGTCACAAATAAAGCTGCATCTGTGGAGAAGGTTCTGGTAGTTATCTAAGCCTGCAACGAAGACTTAGAAGCCAGATCGTGCCAAAATAATGTGCGCATTATGGGGCTGCCAGAATCTACAAATACAGGTCGATTGGAAACATATGTAGAGAATCTGCTCTGTGAGCATTTTGGGGCGGAACAGCTTTCGTCAGTCCTAATAGTGGAACAGGCACATTGCTCGCTTGCTGCTCACCCATCTCTGGGTGCACCGCCGCACCCTATTATTGCCTGCCTTTTGAATTATAGAGATTGTGGCACTGTCCTTCTGCTGGCACGTGAAAAGGGCACCATCACGCATCAAGGGAACAATCTAGCCTTTTCTCCTGATTTCACGATGGCGGTTCAGGAGGCTCGGAGAGAATATCTGGCTGTAAAGAAGCTCCTCATTGCAGCAACAATTCCGTACGCTATGCTATACCCTGCAAGGCTACGGATAGAGGACAAGGGGAAATACAAGATTTTCAGTTGCCCAAAGGCAGCGATGTCCTTCGCTAAAAATATTACAAGACACAGCGACTCTACTTCAGCTAATGCGGTTTCTGGTACCGATGAATGTAGTGAATTGATGGATGAAAGATAGGATCCGTGGTCAGCACATGGTGTCCTGAAGCTGGTTGATGAATTATTGCCATGTTACATTTTTGATTCAGAAAAGGGGGTGGTGATGAACAGAGTGTCTGAATTAAGCAGACCACTCTTACCCAGTCCAAAGATCAGGGCTTGATCCATCACTGTTATTTATCTCACTGCACCATCCCAGCTCAGAACCTGGCTATATGCAAATCAGTCTGTCCCTGGCCCAGTGCATCATGGGAACAGGGCAGACTAAACTTCCAAGCCAATTCTTCACCAGAAAGGAGATAAGCTACCGGGGACCGGTTTCTGGCATTTCAGCCGTCTTCGGCCCGGCTTGCTTGAATCCTGATGGTGCAGTGAGAAAGGGACTCATGTCTGAGTATACCCTGCCACACCTATAGTGGCCAAAAACGATTCAGAAAAGGGGGTGGTGATGAACAGAGTGTCTGAATTAAGCAGACCACTCTTACCCAGTCCAAAGATCAGGGCTTGATCCAGCACCGTTATTTATCTCTCTGCACCATCCCAGCTCAGAACCTGGCTATATGCAAATCAGTCTGTCCCTGGCCCAGTGCATCATGGGAACAGGGCAGACTAAACTACCAAGCCAATTCTTCACCAGAAAGGAGACAAGCTACCGGGGACCGGTTTCTGGCATTTCAGCCGTCTTCGGCCCGGCTTGCTTGAATCCTGATGGTGCAGTGAGAAAGGGACTCATGTCTGAGTATACCCTGCCACACCTATAGTGGCCAAAAACGATTCAAAAAAGGGGGTTCAGAAAAGGGGGTGGTTTCTGAATCGTTTTTGTCCACCATAAGCGTGGAAGGGTATACTCAGATGTGAGTCCCTTGCTCATTGCACCATCAGGATTCAAGCAAGCCGGGCCGAAGACGGCTGAAATGCCAGAAACCGGTCCCCGGTAGCTTGTTTCCTTCCCAGTATAAGAATTGGCTTGGTAGTTTGGTCTGCCCTGTTCCCATGATGCACTGGGCCAGGGACAGACTAATTTGCATATAGCCAGGTTCTGAGCTGGGATGGTGCAGTGAGCTAAAAAACGGTGATGGATCAAGCCCTGATCTTTGGACTGGGTAAGAGTGGTCTGCTTAATTCAGACACTCTGTTCATCACCACCCCCTTTTCTGAATCGTTTTTGTCCACCATAAGCGTGGAAGGGTATACTCAGATGTGAGTCCCTTGCTCATTGCACCATCAGGATTCAAGCAAGCCGGGCCGAAGACGGCTGAAATGCCAGAAACCGGTCCCCAGTAGCTTGTTTCCTTCCCAGTATAAGAATTGGCTTGGTAGTTTGGTCTGCCCTGTTCCCATGATGCACTGGGCCAGGGACAGACTAATTTGCATATAGCCAGGTTCTGAGCTGGGATGGTGCAGTGAGCTAAAAAACGGTGATGGATCAAGCCCTGATCTTTGGACTAGGTAAGAGTGGTCTGCTTAATTCAGACACTCTGTTCATCACCAACCCCTTTTCTGAACCCCCCCCCCCTTTTCTGAATCATGTTACATTTTTGTCCTCTGATTGCACTGTTGAAATGTCTCCATATTACAATGTGTTAGTAATTGTTCTGCACTGTTAATATGTTATCTCTGACATTTTTCTAGAAATGATTACCTTGGCTAAGAGCTTGGTAGTTGCAAGGTGTGGGTATAATTAACTGAACGGATGTTACAATGACGTCTTGGCCACCTCCTGTTCTAGCTGGGAGGGTTACTGTGCTGGTTACTGTTGGTTGCTGATTTTGGTCTTTTATTTTGATTCATTGATGTTCTCGATTGCCTTTGCTTTTCCTGCAATTTTTGTGTTAACTTTTTGATGACCATTTCAAAATTTGTTATCAAGTTTGCAGAATGGGAAACTTGCAAAAGCTGCGTTGAGTCTATTATGTTGATTATTTTATTAAATGTAACCGAATTCCAATAAATACGTCTTTGTATTGGGTTTGCCAGAACTGAACTATGATTGTACATCATTCGACTTGAGTATGTAGATTGTGTTTTCCACTCTGTTTTTGCTAGTAGAGTTGCATGATCACTACCTTGAACAAAGTTTATTTTGAGTTGCACAACTGAGCCATATAAATCGTAGCTACAGATCATGTAGTCCAGTAGAGATGGACTGCTATTACCCTGCCTTGTATTGGAGGCGGGGATGTCGCCTTCTACGTTGCCATTCAGTATTACTCCATGTAACATTGAAAGTGATGCTAGCAAAATTTTGCCTCTTTTGTCTGCCTTGTTTTCTTTAGGCAATAGTGGTGTGTGGAAATTCCCAAGGCCTCCTCTTTGTGCCAGTCTGCCCACTTTTGTAATGTCTCATTGGATATTTTCCCATTTAAGTCAACCATAATTAGGAATGATGGGTACCCTTGATTTTCTATAGTTTGTTCAATGTCATGTAGGATTTCTAAGGCGAGTAAGTCCATTTTTGCTCCTGGAGGGATATAGATGTTATAGATTAAGAGATCTTTTAAAGTTTCTGAAGGATTAATCCTAAATTGACCTTAATGCATTGATGGTTGTTTGTATTAGTTGGTATTATTTCTTGGTCCCATTTGAAATCTTCATTTAATAAAATAGCTATCCCTCCTTTCGCATGTCCCCGTTTAACCTGCTCTGCAATGGTATCGTATACAAAACAATTCTCTTGGTTAAAGTTTTGTGCGGACCATGTTTCTTGGAGGGCCACTATGAAAGGGCAATTTTTTGTTACTTCATCCATTTTTGTTTTTGTTTTACCTGCTATATTCCAAAAGGTGATCGACAGGCCTGTGCTAAACAGGGTTTTTTTTCTTTGACTTGTTTATTAGAATTCAGGGTCTCCGAGACCCAAGTCCATAAGCATTCCTCCTTTGTTATTTCCTCTCTGGGGGTATTTTCCTTCCAGACTTCTCTTTCGCCATTCTTTATGGAGACCAATAACTTTTCTGCAGTAGGATATGGAGGATTGGTCATGGTGTTAGAGTTTTGCTTCGACCACTGCGATTTAAGAGATTCTTTTGTTATGAGTTTTTTGGGGGCTTTGTGCTGTATTACTGGAGTCAAGTCGTATCCATATTTATGAAGGGTCTCGCTCTCCTTTAGTATTATTCCGGGAATTACAGGAGACCAGAATTCAACGATTGCTCTTGTTATTTTTGATTTCTCCGGGAACGTAACTAATTTTATTTAGTTTCGTGCCTGGAGTTGTAATGGTTGGATCTTTTGTAGCAAGCTAATAATTTGGTCACGGTTAAGTGGTGCATTGTCTGCCGGAAATAATTCCGGGATTTCTAGAGAGTTGGGCTTGATTATCTCTGCCTGCAAATGGTTTTTCTGAATGGAGGGTGAACTTTTTGGGATCTCTCTTAGTATTGGATTTGAAGATCCTTGTCCTCCTATAGAGACATTTTTTGCCTTTGGGTTTAGTATACTCTGATGGTTTACAATAACAGTTTGCGTCACTTCTGATGATTTCTGCTCCTTTATTTTCGTGATCAGGGGAAGACCTACGATTTCCTCTTTATCCGAAAATCTGGTTAGTCGAAGGGGATCATTCTGATAGATTATTTTACGTGCTTTCCTTTTGTGAATTCTTCTTAGCGGCTTCCTCCTTTTCAACTTGGTCCTCTTTTGAGTTCTTTGGACTTTGTTACAATCTTGGTCCTGAGTATCATCGCTTGGTAGCTCAACCTCAACAGTGTTTTTGCATTGAGATGTGTCAGAGCTATTCACTAAGATTTTTGGTTTACTTAATGTGAAGATTGGATAATACGCTTTAGGTTGGTGGTATGGTATTGATATCGTTTCCTCCTTGAAGAGGCTTCTAAGGGAGTAGATCTGGTTGTTTTCCTGATTAACCTGAGGTTTCAAAAAAGGTTTCCTTCCGGTTTGAGTTGCGACTTCTTTTTTTAGAGGGGGAAGCGGTTCTGCTGAGTCAACTTTTGGGATGAGAGAAGTTTGCTCTTTACATTTTTCGCAGTGCCCTGTTATCTTTATTGATTTCATTTGCTCTTTCTTCTTTTTTCCCTCTACTAGAAATTTTAATATGCCTAGTTGAGTATCGAGGGTTTGATCAGAGTTTTCCAGTATATTCCCTAGGTGAATCAGAACTGACTCTAAAATGTTTTGCAGGGTGATCAGAGATTTGGAGACTGGGGTATAGTTGTTAGAGAAGCCTGTATTTTTGAAGAGAGACAGCTCTGGGGATTTCTCTAGATATCCCTCTATATTGGAAGGTTTTTGCGGAGTACTATTCTGTATATTAAGATATTGATATCTGGGCAAGTAATATTGTATTCTTGAGATTGCAGCATTTTGATTGATTTTGGTGTTATTAAGCCAGATGCATCCTGGTTTGTAATAGAGGCCTCCAGGGTAAATGGTATACTTTTTTGAGGAGCTTCAGGTGTTCTTTGAATTAGAATACTGGTTTGATGTAGACCTTCCTTTGCCTCCTCTTTACATCATTCCTTATCGTTGATTGTCTGGTCTTTTGTTAGTTGCCCCTGATCGTCTGACTTTAGGTTTGCAAAGTACTTTTTAATCCCGGGAGTCACTACAAATTTTCCTGCTCTTACTGTCTTGCCAGTACTTCTCCGGACTGCCTCTTCCGTTCCCATCCTTTTCATAAAGATAGTTCTTGACCTTAGTTTTTTTATATGCCATAACAGTAAAGGAAGTCTCTTGGTATTGTTTTAAGTATAATTTTTTTAGTCGTCTGGTTTGTAAGGAGGAATCACTCCCTTGGGTTTATTTTACCCACAGTATGGTCAAACTGTTGTCCCGTGCTGACCCCTTATGTTGGTCTAAAAGTTGAAACAGGTGTTTTTTTTTTTTTGCTCAGATCCAGGCCTCTCAACCAGAGGGGTAGAGCTCCAAGGTGCCAGTAGGCCGGTGTGCCGCTCATGCAACACCGAAACTGACTCCCAGTTCCCGTTCCCTATCTATGATTCTCACGTTGCTGTAATTTTCAAGCGAATCTGAACTTAGATTTTAATGGTTCTTTCCTTGGTCACTGCACGTTGATCCGGCTAGTTAAAAGTCTGTTTCCCGGTGGAAATTTAGGTTGTAGGTTATTTATAGGTACTATGCTTAAGTCATGTAAGTAGAGTAGTCGATTGAATGATTTTGTGCTCTGCGTAATTAATGAACAGTGACCTTGATCAGCTGCATGAAGAGTGAAAGTTAACAACACATGCAGGAAACTTTGATAAATCAGCCACGTACCTGGGACGAATAAATATGTCTTACCACGTTCCGAGTGCCCTTTCAGGCTGCAGCCACGCCTGGCCGGACCTCGATGTTGGGTGTCTACACCCCCCGTAGTTCCCGCTGCATTCGGGGGGCCCCCGGGGTACCTCTTGCGTCAGCCTTTACACTCACACGTCCGGGCGATCAGGCGGCTCCAGCCGCTCCCCTGGACTCCTCTCGCACCTCCAGCTAGCGGCCGAGATACTTTACACGTCCTAGGTGCACCTCAAAGGCGGGGTAGGCTACTAAATCAGCCCTGCTTACTCCAGTTGCCTTTTAGATCTGGTGTGGGTGCAGGCTTCTCCCCGCTTATAGATGCCGCTTTTCCATACCGGGAGCCGGGAACCAGGAGCTTCGACCGGCGTCTTCCGCATCTGGTTGCTCTCCTCTCTCAGGCTCGAACAGAGTTAGCGCAACAGCGGGTATTTTGCCTTCTCCTAACTCGCTGTATGGCGTTGAGCCTCTCTCCTAGGAGGCAGTGATGAACAGTGTGTGGTGAGTAGCGTTATGGACTGGCCTGACTGTGGACTAAGTGGTGGCTTGGTTGAGCCCTCAAAACTTGCCTCTAACCTCTGACCTCGAGGCCTCATCCACTTCCTGTTGCCAGCCTTTGTGTTATTGCGAGTGCAAGCAGGCGCACAGTGCCCCCAAGGCTGCTTGCGCGGTGGACCTACCCTTACAGGCACGATCTGGCAGGCCGCCGACAGTCTTGTAGATCCTGATGGAGCAGACTTGGGCTGGCTTTGGGCGGGATTGGGCAGGACAGCGCTGTAGCTCCGATGCGGGCTCTCCTCCTGAGACACTCTCCGCTCTCTGCTTTCTCCGCCACCTTCACACAACCCTCTGACCGTGGATTCAGCTCCTCGAACCTCTCAACTCCACCCTCGGGAGCTCCGCACGGCCAGCAGGGGGAGTCGGTATCGGCCGGAAAACTTGGAGCCAGGTGATGTTCGGCGGTTTTCCTCGACGTCGAAGCACCCCCCCTCCGCAAATCGAAATACAAAATCCTTCCCCAGAGGTCATTTGTTGTTGGGGGGAGCGGGGGAAGCAACGTTGTCAGACGGGACTCAGCCGGGACTCGGGAGCCAGGACTCCGGGACACGGGAGCCGTAAGCCGCGAGCCAGGAAGCGGGAGCAGCTGCAGCGGCGGCAATATGGGACTACGCCTCCTCGATTGGGTTTGTCGAATGTCAAGGGCTCTGTGGCTCCGGACTTAGCTCTGCGGTTTTCTCGGCGGTTTCTCGAGTCCGCCGCAACACCGCACCTCACCGTACCCCACTGCGCTGCCTCGGGGGGGGGGAAGCTGCTGCTCGGACTCTCACGGGTTTCTCGGGTAGATTTCTTCCGAGCTCCGGCGCTGTGGACCACGCCTGCTGCTACTGCTTCTGCTCTCACTGCACTCTTGAGCGATATACCGGTGTGTGCCCCACACATATTTAGAACCGGTTATCCGCGAATACATCTGGTTTGCCTGTTTCTCAGGCCTCCAAATTAATTAGTCCAAGTTGGTGGTGATGTCTTTGACTGAGAGCACCGTTCCACATGACCTTGAGTTTCCGCTTCAGTGGACCACAGAGCCGGTAAAGTACCTGGGGGTGTGGATTCACCGAATAACCCGAGATTGTTATTCGCGAGAATTACGGAACAGCAGTGGAAAAGCTGGAACAGCAAGTGTGTAGATGGATAAAACTCCCACTTTCACTTGCAGACCGTATTGCTTTGATTAAAATGGTGGTATTACCCACATTTTTATATCTTTTTTAGTAATATTCCACTTTAGCTCACGCAACAATTTTTTAAACAGGTGCAAACGCGGTTTCTTCGGCTAGTGTGGGGTGGTTGTCAGGCATGTGTGGGTTAGAGGAATCTCACACTGAATTACAAACAGGGGGGATTCAACGTCCCGTATTTTTATCTTTACTATCAATGTGCACAGGCACAATATGCTCATTTTTGGTTCTCCTCACATGCCTGGAATGTGTATCTCGACCCGCCACTCACTCCGTAGGAATGGGAGAGCTGTTGTCAACTCACTAGCACCCGCACCTCTAATGGAAATCTCAGAATTATACATGTTAATTACTTGCACCTGATCTACTATACTCCACATAAGCTTTTCTTTTTAAATATGGGCTCAGAGACACGGATGCTTGCAAACGATGCGGGACACTTGGAGCAGACTTCTGGCACTTGGTGTGGACCAGTAGACGAGTGTCAGATTACTGGTTGGCTGTGACCACTACAATATCCAATATTCTTGGTATCACATTGCAGTGCTCTCCACTTATATGCTTGCTGGGGTTGGTTCCTTTTCTAAAAGGTGCTGTGGGCAGGCTGGAGAGAGTGGCATTGCTTGTTGCTAAAAGACAGCTGGCGATGGTGTGGCATAGTACTATGTGCCCTAAAATGGAATTATGGCTTACAGACCTAGCATACGGTAGAGAAAACTTAGCCCTTTACGCTGAAGAATTACCACCGTCCTCAAGACCAAATGATATCTGGGAGCCCTTAGTGACATACAGCCTGATTCATCAAGCTGATTTGCGTTCGCAAAGGGCCAGAATCTGAGAATCTGGCCCTTTGCGAGTGCGATTTTTGCATTTGGGATTCATCATCCCAAATGCAAAAATCGGTAGTAGCGATTTCGCTATTTTGCGAGGAATTACATTTAAGGAATCTCTATTTGAGATTCCTTAAATGCAATTCATCATCCATTTTAAAATTGCGAATTCGCAATTTCGGCCCGCTATTTACCGCGAGGTCAAACCTCGTGGTAAATAGCGAAAACTTAGAAAAATGCTTTTAAAAGCATTTTTCTAAGTTGCATGTTGCACACACACATGTCCTTTGGACATGTGTGTGCGCAACACCTGTTAAAATTTGCATACAGGGTGTCCTTTGGACACCCCTGGCACCTTTAAAATCGCTATCTTATTTGCGATTAGCTATAATCGCAAATAAGGAATATGTAAGAATCGCATTTTTTTTTGCGATTCCTACATGAATCCCGTTTTGCGAGCCTGCAATAGCGATTCCTTATGAATCGCTATTAAAGACTTGCAAAACGGGTCTTTCATGAATCAGGCTGATACTTACTTACTACTTCCCAGCAAGGTTCAAATGTAGCCGAAACTACGTAACTATATGTGCCATATATTGTTTGCAATGCTATCAGTCTGTTTCAGTTTGTCACACGATTATTGCAGATCTAATCACAGGTCTATCTGTTTCGGGTTTTTTTTCTGGGTCCTTCGTGGTTTAATTTAGTTGACTCTGACATATTTGACAAGTTGATAAAGAGTTACGATTTGCTGATGTGACTTTATACTGTATGTCCTATGTGTTTATTGTAATTGTCATATGTCAGAATTTT
This sequence comes from Lissotriton vulgaris, assembly GCF_964263255.1. NCBI lineage: Eukaryota > Metazoa > Chordata > Amphibia > Caudata > Salamandridae > Lissotriton > Lissotriton vulgaris. The sequence goes on along the minus strand of NC_141689.1, from coordinate 2,031,594,737 downwards.
GTAAAAAAATAAATAAATCAACCATATGGTCAGGCAAAGATTGTAAACAGTACATTCCTGCACAACATTGTTTAAAATGATATTTACACATCAGTGGCAATTTAGATCGTTTGTGAGGTGCCAAATAACATTTACAAAAGAAGAAAATGTGCACATTTGATTGTGCAGAAAAACCATCACAGGGACAGAGTGGTAAGTCATTTATGGAAAAAATTCCGGCTGGATGGCCCACCATACATGGGATAAAATTAATTTGGGATCTAATTAAAAAGAATCTATGACATGAATTGGTCACAGTAAATAAATATGGAGATGTCTCTTCCTGTGCAATTGGTCCCTCTAGATATAATTTAACCAATACTTTTATGAGGCTTGTTATCAATCTTTTGTTGGCCCTTTTTTTAGGAATGCGGGATTTTATCTTGTGTTTTAAAATATTAAGGCAATCACTAGGGGAAAGAAATAGATGCTCAAAGCCAAGAGAGTAAAGAATCGAGTTGAAATGAGTGATCCACGGAATCCTGTGGGTATATTCCAGGGATAGGCCATCTTCAATTAGCTTTTGGGTGACATGGATAGATTCCCTTATCCAAATGGAGGGCCACAGGATGATTGGAGCCCGCTACACGAGACTCAAGAAACTACTAACACTTTAAAGGGAATTCTCTAAAAATGTTTCCTAATTTAAGAAAGATGTGAGGTACAAACATAGGATCCTCAGACACACTCTTCAGTGCACCTCTGGATCTGTTCATACTACAAAAGAAGGACTACTGAACTGCTCTGCTGCCAGATGGACTGCCACCCTGCTGCATTGTTACTCTGCTGCCTGCTTCCTGCTTGCTGAGAAGGAAGACTGGACCTGCAGCCTTCACCCAGGCTGAAGTCACTCCAAGGGTCAGAAGAGACATAACAAGCTCAAGAGGCCTCCATAAATCTGCACAGCTGACCTGCTGCCTGGACCTGCAACTGGACCTGCCTGAGCCCTTCTGCTCTCTGCTGGAGTGAGTTCCTGATTCCTAAGAGGTGCCCCCCAGGTCTTGGAAGCTTGGTGTAGGTGGAGCTTTCTCCCCAAGCAAAAGAGAAATTCTTACATTTTGGGATCTTTGTGACTGCGAACGGGATGGTTCGCACCAAGATCTTGCCTCCCACGCCACCTGCCTATGTGAAGCTCCAGTGAACCCGAATCTTCACACCACAGTCACCACCATCGACAGCCCACAGTGACCGTCACCATGAATCTCCAGCAATAACCAGTGTCAACTTTTCATGGGATTGCGGTGCAATGACAACCATCTGTGATGCTCCACCTACTCTTTGATCTACATAGACCACCATCCATGATACTCCCCTCGTAGCCTCCTCCACCATGACCTGGACTATTTGCACTATACTTGTAGGTAACTCTTTCAGGGCGGCTAACCTAGTCCTCATATCAGGCCTGCACTCTATTGCCGTCATGCAGATCTTGTGAATGTCATCCAGTCTTACAGGATCAGCTAGCTGCGAGTGGAACTTTGTGCTTTTAGGTGCTATACTTACATTATATCTTTATAATTGCATATCTTCAGTTCTACTAATGGGATTTTTGCTGTTTTGGTGTCAAATACTTTATTGGAATGTAAACTTTTTTTAAAAAAAAATTGGTGTGGCATTTTGCTTGTGTTGGTACTGTTTGTTAAGCTGCATATATATTTCACACATTTTTTATAATTTAAGCCTGACTGTTTTTGTGCCAAGCCACCTAGGGTGAAGTACAGGGTAATTTAGTGACTTTTGGGATTCATCCTGACAGAGATTGTGGCTGTTACTTGAACAGAGGTCAAGAAACAACCCAATTTATCGCAGAAAGCAACAGTAAATACTGTCCCAGCAGACTGCAAAGCAGGCCCAGAAACCGCCCAAATACGGGCCCACACACTGACCTTTCAGACTTGGCTCTTCGGGCACTGCCCTATAAACCAGTCTGACCCCGGAGCACAGGCACTTAGCTCATATTTAGCAGAATTAAAGTGACAGCTCAACACATTGGGGGAAATAACTCCAAGATGGTAATTTCCTACAGCATTCAATTGATCTGATCGATCAAAAAAATGTATTTATCTATTTTGCTGATGTTACTTTCTTTTTTGGACATACAGGAAGTTCTAATAAATCTGAATATGCCAAATGAAGCCCACCATTTTAATTATCAACTATGCATAAAAAGCACACCATCTATTGGAAACCTCCTTGCAAATTGATTGTCTTGGAAATCCTTTATTTAAAGTTAAAAGTGAAGGAGAGGACTGCCCCGTACGTATTCTATGTTTATCAGGGCGCACCTGCCATTTAGTGAGTGCAATAGTTTCACCCTTGCACTCCTCAGATAAAGAAGATGCATGTTGCTGTGCAGAGACCATCTGTTCAGAAGCCATCTAAGTTCTGCCAGATGACGCGTTTTAAAAGGAATCTTCTTAAACCTTCTTGCAGTAAAGGCTACGCGTATGGTGTAACTCTGGAAGTACTTCGCCAGCTTAGTGTGGGATTTTCACGTGTACAAACATCCTACCCTATACATTTATATACCTACATGTTTCACACTTTCAAAATTAGAAAGTGTAGATCCGTAATTGAGCTTGCCTTACGTAATCAGCCATTGAAGTTTGCGCGACAACACTTGTGATCCCATACCTTACAGACGCGTGACACACAATTACATCTCTTTAAATTGCTTTCCCACGGAGGCATGTAGCGTTTTATTTATACCTCGCTTGTCATCTTCCTTGAAGACTATTCAGATTCTGAGATGGCTTTGGCACTTTGCATACTCTCTCATACTTCCTGCCCATGTAGCTATACTGATGTAGTGACATCTCCAGCAAGAGAAGAAGAAACCTGCATTTCACGTTCACGTGTAGTTCATTTAAAGGAACACTTAAAAAGTCATATTCCTATGACTGCGGTTATGATGTTAATCGAGTACACCAGCTTCAATGCTTGATGACATTTCTTGCAGCATAAGGTGCCAGATTATGTAAATTACACCTGGTGCTATCCAACTCTTCAGCAATGTGGTGAGACATTTGTCACAATTTGCACTGACTCTCCAATGTTTAAAACACATTGGCATCGACAGATGAATGAAAGAAGCCATGGCAAAGCCAAAAGATCAGGGGCCTCATTTATGATGCGGTGTGTCACTTTTACGCCGCCGGTGCGTCACTTTTTGTGATGCACCAGTGGCGTAAAAAATGCGCCTTATTTACAAAGTGACGCATCTAGGTAGATGCGCCACTTTGTAAACCCCTGCGCCACGTTATATCTGCGCCAGGTATAATGTATGCAAGGGGGCGTATTGACGCAAGCAAGGGTCGTGGAAGTGACGCAGTGAAATCTATGAGATTTCACTGCATCACTTTTAGGACGTTGTTGCGTCAAAATCTTGCGCCTGCCTCACAGCAGGCATAAGACTGACGCAGGCCCTTTCACATGGGGCTTGCCCAATGTGAAAGGACGCATTGCTGGAGTTGCGTCACTTTTGTGACACACTCCAGCAATGCGTCACTTTTGACCTTACAGTTACGTCAGAAATACTGACGTATCTGTAACTCCTTGCGACATGATGCTTCATACATTAAATATGACGCATCAGGAATGTCACAAGGAGTGCGCACGGAGAAGTGACGCATCGCTGCTTTCACGCAGCGATGCGTCATTTCTCATAAATGAGGCCCCAGACTTTTATGGGATAACTTGCAATAAAAGCATGAATGAACTCGCTGGTGTAGCATTAGCCCCTGCAGCCCTCGCAGTGCGAGGGAGCCCCCTCCAGCACTGTGCACAGCCCCTGCCCTGAGAACTTCTCACTGGGTCCGAAGCATGGGTGACCCCCTTCATGCACTTTGCAGGGGGGCCCACTCAAGTATGCTACTGAATTAACTCAGTTTACATGTGTTCTATGATCAGGGCTGGACTGGCCATACTGAGCATCGAGCATTTCCCCGATAGGCTGGAGGCCAGGGGGGCGATTTTCACAAAAGGAGGGCGATTTTCGTATTTCGGGGCCACTCTCACTGTAGGCTTGGACCAGGGCCGGACTGGGAACTGAAACAGGTCCTGGCAAACTGCTTGGCCAGTCCTCCTGCGGGAATTGAGGGGGTGCGGCTGAGCTGTTTGCAAGAGCCGGTTTCGGCCGATTTTGTTACCGGGGGCTGATATTGCCCCCGGTAACAAAAACGCCCCTCCAATCCCCCCTCCCCCCCCCCCCCCCAGGGGTCCAAAACCTGGCCCCCACCCTGGAGCCCCACTGGGGAAATGCCCGGTGCCTGCTACGGTCAGTTCGGCCCTGGCTTGGACCAGACACAGTAATTTCCAGCAGTGCAGTGCAATGAAAATACACGCCTCTGTGCAGCCGAACGTAGCTGCCTGAGACTCACTATGCAGAGAGGGCGCTGGTCCGAAAAAAATGGCCAGTGCTGCCTATGGCACCCAGTCCTGCCCTGTCTATGTTCCCTGTAGTGCACGCACATGTTTGGGGCGCCCCTTACAATTTCACAGGGCCTCTGTTAGAGAGCGCAAGGCATTTCTAGGCACCGCAATAAAGACTTCCTCAGCTGCTTATTTAGAAAGAATGCATCAGCTTGGAAGCAGGCTTTCTCTTCTTGCCTGCCGCCGTTCAGTAGAAGTGAATGTAGTTGACAGTAGATCCTGCAGGGATGCCATAAGTATTTGGATGGGGACCCTCAGGGTGTTACTGTGAGCAGGCAGCTCCTATGTTTATATGCTAATGCACCTTTACTAGACTTTTTTCTCTACCCGTTTGCTTGAAATGACATGACAAGGTGTTACTTGCATTAACATATCAGCAGGCTGCAGGAAATCCATAAGTTCAATTGTCAATAGGACAATCAGGCTAGTCCTACAGGCCGTGGTTTATAGCTGTCTGTCCTATTTTATGGGCTGGTGGGGTGATTTTTACTGTTAATTCTCCTGATATTATCAGAAGCATCGCCTGCAGTAAATACAAATGCATGCAGTCTCACATACCTTGCAAAACATTTACACAGCGTGTCTTTCAAAACTGCCAAAGTTGGCAAATGTGGGCCACATATTTAGATAACTTATTTGCTAATGGGGGACCGCCTGCTGCCTGCTTTGAACCTACAAGCGCATGCATTGCTAAAGTAACAACCATTTTCAAAGTCAGTAGGTTTCGCCTAGGCGAGATCTACTAGATTTTTCAATGTTTTATCAGACCTGTTGCACAGCAGTGCAAGCATAAAAATAAACAAATAAAATAAAAATTATGGACATCGACGAAGGCCAGCATTGCCGAAACGCATTTGTCTGCCGAGGGAGTAGAATAAAGCTATTTTTCCAAAAAGTATGGAGTAGTGTGCACCACGCCTGTCTCGTCGGAAAAGTGCTTTTGACGATGATATATATATATATACATATATATATATATATATATATATATATATATATATATATATATACATACATACATATATATATATATATATATATATATATATATATATATATATATATATATATATATATATATATCCTGTACACCGTCTGTCTCCCAGCTCGCGCGCTCGCGCAACACAGCAAGCAGACTCCGGACACGGACCTCGAGGTGTAAAAAGATTTATTTCGCAGAAAGAGTCACCGACGTTTCGGCTCAACGGAGCCTTGATCACATGATCAAATATTTATTTATTTTTAATTTTTTTTTAGGGGTTTAACTTACCTTGAATATACTTACCTTGTGTGGTCAAGGCACACGTACCGTAAAGGCATGTGTGGGAAAGCCATGCGTTGTAATTTCATCTATTATATAATGGACTACGGCAGGAGAGCAGGTGGGGCAAGCAACACAAGGGAGATGAAGGTTTGCTTACATAGTGATTTGTCATATTCATGAAGCATATGGAGTACTTTCACTGCCGATTACAGGGAAAAAAAACATTGAGGGAACATTGCCTGTGTTAGCTCATTTAAAACACACTGAAAACATCCTCAGCCGTATGTGCTCTTCGCATTTGCATGAACACAGTTTTAAACAGCTGCAATAGATAATTTCCTGGTGCAGACAGCAGTAACTCAGACCATTTCTAGATGTCCTTCGAGTGACCCTTGTAGTAGGCTGGAGTACAATAGGCCATTACTAAAGACCCCATAAACATCCATCAAAGCCTTTCAATCTCAGTATAGCTCAGAATGATATACTGATCAGATGGCCTTGAACGTCTCTTTTCGTTGAATATGGAAAAACAATGAGAACAAATTGACTTTGCTTTTGTTTTGAATGCAGATCATAGAGAGGGCATGGCTTTAACACATGACCTTGCATATTAAGCTTTGCATGTCTAATGACTTTTGTTTGTTTCCTGTGTCCTTAATTAGTATGCCACTGCTAGATTACGGTGGTGATATTTATAGTGAAGGCTCTGAGCTCAGCCCTTCTACGTTCTAAAATGAGTCCCGCTAACATTTATGCCAACTGTGGCTAGGAGTCTATGAGGCAAGTGAGGGAATACATGGGTGGTGTCCGGCAGAACAGGGGTGGTAGCCTAGGTTCAGCAGTCCCTGACGCTCAAGACGGGCCCCATTCTTCAGATAGCCCCCTTTCAGCACCTGGTCTATGAATATTTGTGACATTTGGCTGACTGAGGGGTTCGTTATCACATTCTGCAGGGGCCTCCATCATTTTGTGTTAGGGCATCAGGGCAGAGGTGGCAGATATAGTATTTGGGGTGGAAGAGACAATGAGGGATGATAGTAAGTGGTAAAGGAAGCTGGAGAGTAGAGGAGTAGCAAGCAAGAGTAGACAGGAGAGTAAACAACGGCCAAGGACAGAAACAGGGGAGCAACAGAACAACAAAGACACGGAGCGGGGAGGGGGACAAATGAGTGGAACAGCAAGCAAGCATTGGGATCAAGGTCGATATTGGGACTGGGGTGATGGAAGTGATGGGGTGGTAAATGAGGACAGAAAGGGAGAAGGAAGAAGAAGTGCTGCATGTATTTATTTAGTGATTTTATACTGCAATAACCAGGAGACAGAGTACTTTACATATGTTAACCATTGGTTAATACAGAGCAAAAAAGACTAAAACAGTTGCTGAAATAAGCATGCAATATTGCCAGATACTACATGTACATGAATGAGATAGAAATATCATATTTAGATAAGGACAGGTTAATTGAATGGTATTGAAGGAGATTGAATTAAAAATGAAGCTGAAGCAGAAGGTTCTTAAGTTCCATCTTGAAGATTTCATAGAAGGACTGGCATCTGATTGATGATGGTGGGAGTGCGGGAAGCTTTTTAACATCAACTATCCTACTGGCCTAATGGAGTAGGCTATTTACTCTAACTCAGTATCTCACCTCAGAGTCCTCGAGACAGGATGTCCAACTGTCAGATATCCAATGAGAACCACTATTTGGCAGCCAACTTACAAATCGGTAATGAGGACCTAACCTCCTGAAGAATTCTAGTCTAACAAGAATCATGCAAACCAATAGCTCTTCTACGGCTACACAGAACAAGAAAAAAATAACTTGATGCTCTAATGATCTAGGGATATCGCTATTGTACATCTAGAGTTTAGCACAGTTTCTGTAAAATAACATTAGACACAATTAGACTTAGACAACTTTAGAGTATTTGGTTATTGTATTAAAGATCCACAATCTATATATATATATATATATATATATATATATATATATATATATATATATATATATATATATATATATATATATATATATAATTATTACTTCAGAAGTTAAGTCATATATCTAACACTTTGGAAATTACACCTTTAGTTACGGTAATCTAACTCAAAATAACATAATCCATAAACGGATCATTTCCATACAATCATACAATATGATCTCTACCAACAACAAAGGAAGAAGTTGTTTCTCAAGGATTCTCTAAGCATAGATAAAGGTAATCAAGTTAATGTCCACTAGGGGTAAAGTTCATAGATAAGACAAAAGAATGGAGCATAAATCAGGAAAATTCAAATCTGGTATCTCACCAAACTGCTCCAAATCATTCAGTAAGCCAGTTCATCAGCAATGGCATATAGCAAATGCACTTAACAGAAATAGTTCAGAATGCAGATAGGAGGCAAGGAAAAATGACAAAAGGCAGCATGAGCTTAGGCGCAAGATCTTCTCAAAGGTCAAAAAGACAAAACGCGTTCTCCTCCTCCTGTGCATCATGGTTAAACTTTAATTTTGGCACCAATGACATCAATGATCGCTCCACAGTGGCCTGATCATCACATGATCATCTCTTTCAGGTACAAATCGTTACTTTGAAACACACAAATTCCCTCAGCTTAGTCAATTGAGAGGAAAAAAGGAGAAGGTAAGAAAGGCTGACTAAGAAGAAGGCTTCCCTTTAAAGGGCGGTTTCTCTCACCCACCTGAGGTGGCATGCTTCATCATAGGAGATCCTCCTCACACCATGAAGTCTAGTCATGGTGCTGGCTACAACCCCCTAGCAAAGAGGGAAAAGCTCAGGGATGTTTTGTTTTCAGAGGGGTTCACACTAAGACCCGATGTGTGCTGGCAGAGTGATATGAGGGGTGTAGTGCTTGTGAAAGTGAATTAAAACTAGCTACAAGGTTTACTGCATGCTTTTATTCTGACTGCCTTGTGCTAGGGTTAAAAACAGCAAGGAGAACAACAGAAATGACAGGAACCTTTCCTCAGTATCAAGAGTAAGCTAATGCTGTAATAGTGATATCTAAGACTAGTGACAAAAAATAATGATGAATGTTCTGGTTAGTTGTATTTGATACTAGACCAGTGAGCCAGGGTTTGTAGGTTGATGGAATCACTGGCGGTCCCTTAAAATGTCAGGCACAGTGCTCCAGCTGTCCTTAGCACAAGTGCTTAAGTTGCGTACCCATCTCCAACCATCCCGTAAGGGTGGAGATCTCGAGAAGGGAAAGATCCGGAGAAGGGGCAGATCTTCCCCCTTGTAGGACTGTGGAATGCACAAAGCCCAACTGCCAATTACACCGAGTCAGGTGATCAGAAAAAGGCTGCAGGCAACAAACACCAACTTTCTAAAAGTGGTATTTTCAGAATTGTAATTTAAAATCTGATTTCACCATAAATTAGGCTTTTAAATTTGGAATCCAGAGACACCAAACGTGAATCAGTTATATCTTCTCTGTAAATGACACTTATAAAATGTAATAAGGTAATCCCAATGTTATCCTATGGGAGATATAGGCCTTGCAGTAGTGAAAAACTAGAAAGCTTTTTACCACCAGGACACGTAAAACTTAAAAGTACATGTTCTGATTTTTAAATTTATTGCACCCTGCCCTCTGGATTACCCATTACTTACCTTAAGGGTTAATTATATGTATCAAAGGGGAAGGTTTGGGGCTGGCAAAAGGTTTATTTTGCCAGGTAAACATGGCAGTGTAAAATGCAGAGAAGCGCTCTGCAGTGGCAGGCCTGAAACATGTCTGAAGGGGTACATACGTGGGTGGCACAAGCAGTACTGCATGCCCACTAGTAGCATTTAATTTACAGGTCTTGGGCACATGTAGTGCACTTTACTAGGGTCTTAGAAGTAAATTAAATATTCCAATTGGGTATGAGACAATATGACCATGTTTAAGGGAAAGAGCGCAAACACGTTAGCACTTATTAGAAGAGGTAAAGTGTGCAGAGTCCTAATACCAGCAAAAACAATTCAGAAAAGGGAAAGAAGAATGGAAAAGTTGCAGGGAACACTATCCTAAGGCAGTCAGGTCTAACTATTGCATGTGTTTTACTGATTTACTTGTAGCCTGCACATTTAACTGTAAAGCACTCTAGCACATTTGTGTTATATTTACAGTATAGAAAGTCACAAAACATATAACAAGCTTTAGCAAATCTAATAGGTCAGGCTTTTTATTAAAAAAAGGCTTGGATACTGATTAATTGCCTTTGGGCAAGGCATTCGGCTACTTCATCACAGGCTTAACAGATATCTCACCCGTCTTTTTCCAAGGAAATTAGGATATAATGAATTTGTAATAAGGTAAACAGGATATCTCTCATGTTTGTGACAGAGTACCCTTCTGCCAAACTCTAAATCAGACCATTTTTGTGGTTTTGTATTGATAGACTAGTCAGTCAATTGACTTACTGTTATGGTGGGTGACACAGGTGAAAGTGACAGATTGGGTGCATGTGATTGCCTAGTGAGTGCTCACTATTAAGTAGACCACTGAATTTACCATATAAATTGTAATTTTAAAACAAATGTGCTGTAGTTCATTATTTACATCCGTGGGTTTTCAGAATATTAAGAAAACGTATTTTTCAAACTTCTTTGAGGTAGGGGTTATTATCCCACTACATTCAGTTTCCCTAGAAAGAAAATACTTTAATGAAACAACTACTTAAACTACAGTAATTTCTTCTCACAAGCTGCATCATAAGAATAAAGCTGCACCCTCAAATCAGAATGTTATCAAAAGGAGTCCGAAGGAGAAGTCTCCACACACAAGGCACAAAGCTAAAGTATGCATTTTGGATACATTTACAAACACTGGTATGCTATTCGGTCTGATCTCGACTGAGATAATGTCAACCTGCCAAGCAAGGACTTAAGTATTGTTGACAAAATCTCTCTGATTAAATCTGAGTAATGTAGCTTGTTAATTGAATTATTTAATAAATCAATACTTTAACAGGATTTTGAAGATTGGACAAGAGGTGGATCGCCAATGTTTCTGTGGAAACAATGTTAGTGCCGGTTCGAAGAGCCTGATTTAGATCTTGGAGGACAGGTTATTCCATCACAACAGTAAAGGATATCCTGTCCATCAAAATATAAATCCCATAGGATATAATGGGGATTTATATTTCAGCCGATGGGATATCCGCCACGGCGTAACCCGTCCCCCAAGATCTAAATCAGGCCATACATGTGAAACACTTAGGGCTCGATGTAGGTAATCCCAAATTACCGATTCTTAAATACAGAATCATACTGATTCGGTATTTAAGAACAGGCAAATGGGATGTAGGTATATTTACAGAAAAAATTACCGAATCGGTAAGTTTTGGTAATTACCGAATCGGTAAATACCGATTCGGTAATTGCCAATTACCGAATCGGTATTTGCCGATTCGGTAAAAGGGGGAAACATTGAAGGGTGGCAGGGTGTCACTTTGACACCCTGTTGCACCCCTCAATTGTGTATGGGTGCATTTGTTGCATATATACATGCCCTAAGGGCATGTATGTCTGCAACATGCCACTGTTGGAAAAGCAAAAAAAAATGCTTTTTCTAAGGTTTTCATTATTTACCACCAACTTGTAGTTGGTGGTAAATAACGAATCCTAAAAGGGGAAAAACACTAATTTGAGTGCTCCCTACATAGCAAAATCGGTAATTTACCGATTCGGCCGATTCCTTAAAATACCGATTTAAATTACTGATTCCTTAAAATACCGATTCGGTAAATTACTGAATCAGTAAAATGCCCACCTACATCTCATTTTCCAAATACCGCTCGGTAACGGCCGAAATTACCGAATTTCGGCCGTTACCGACCGTTATTTGCCTACCTACATCTGGCCCTTAGTCCTTTTCCTAAGAAGTTGAAAAAGAAAGTGAACCGGCAAGACAATGCCTGGTGTGTAAACTGGAATGTCTGTGCAGATGACCAGCACCAAATGTAAAAAAATATTAAAGAAACAAAATGTATTTGGATGCCAGGAATGTGTGGATATTTGAGCTACAATGAGTATCGTGATCACTACCCTCTATAGAAAAAGATGTAAGGAAAATATGTTAATAGTTGGGATTTGCCCTAAAAATCCTAAGTGTAATAAAATAATACCAATACACGTGAACAGAGACACTGTCATTTTGTGGTCAATAACTACACTGTGGCATGCCATTTATTACAAAGAAACCAAAATCAAATAAAGAGAGGCTTTGAACATTGCGTGCCCTGCAACACTAATCCTGAAATCATGGGATGGAAGAGCATGTCTTCTGAAAGGCAATCCATCGGCCACCATGTAGAAAAATCGACTCTGTCACAATTATTTGTTACGTTATGTGTAAAAACGTTTAGGTGGAAAATTATTGGTTTTATTCTCCTGCTAACTCAGTAAAGTACATCGTAAAAGTAATTGCTTCATCGACACAGCGCTGGTTTTGTTCAAAAATATTATTTCCAACACATTCTCTTTATTACTCTTACACATTTCAAAACGATTGAACTTATATGGAAAGGCCAGTGGACCTTGATTCATGAACTCTAAAGAAATGTGGCTGCCTGGGCAACTTCAGAAGCAAAGACGGGGTTGACATGCAGTGTTTTTCTAACACAGACCTAGAAGACATCAGACAATCAATTAAAGATGCACCAACTGACAGAGCAATTACCCATAAATACCACTAATTACAATTGATATCTCGTGATGTCCGCCCAATATCTACTACAGAGTGATCCCCTTTTAATCAATGAGGTAACACATAGGGGGCTTATAACAGAGCTCAGTGAAGTGGCTGACAGTGACTAATGCCTAGATGCATCAACCTTTTTAGGAAGTGCAAACGGTGCGAATCGCAAAAATCGGCCGTTTGCACTTCCTAAATTGGTTTCTGGGATGCATCAAGCATTTATGGAAAATCGCTATTTTTAGCGAATTCCAAAAATGTGATTGCTTTTAAGGAATCGCAAATTTGCGATTCCTTAAAAGCAATGCATGGTTATTTTTAAAAATACGATTTCGCAATTAGGGATTGCAAATTACCACGAAATTGAACCTCGTGGTAATTTGCAAAAATGTGTTAAAATGCCCAAAGATGCATTTTAAAACACTGTCATGTTACAGACACACATGTCCTTAGGACATGTGTGTGTGTAACATGCACTTTAAATACATTTCAGGGGTGCAGGGGGGGTTCCTTTGGACCCCCCCTGCACCCATGGAAAGCACTAACATTTTGCGAATTCCAATTTGCGAATTCGCAATTCCCATTGATTCCTATGGGCCTTTTGGCCCATAGGAATCAATGGGAATTGCGAAATCGCAATTTGGAATTCGCAAAATATTTGCGATTCGGTAAAAATTGCGATGTTTACCGATTCGCAATTAAATTGCGAAAATAATGATGAATTGCCATTTGCGATTCCTTATTTGCGATTCCTTATTTTTCGCAAATAAGGAATCGCAAATGCAAACGTTGATGCATCTACCCAATAGTGTTATTGCAGAAATAACCACTGTTAATAAATACTCAGTATAAGGAGTGTACAATCCATGCATAGAATACCTTGAAACCGGTCCCAGGATGCTTGTTTCTGGTCCAGGGAAGACATGGCTTGGCAGTTCGGGCTGGACTGTTCCCATGAGGCACAGGGTCAGACTGATTTGCATATGGCCATGTCTGAACTGGGGTGGCAGAGTGAGCTAAAGGATGGTGATGGATTAAACCCAGATCAGTTGACTGGGGGTGAGTGTTTGATTTGCTCAAATGCTCCGTCCATCATCCCCTTTTGTGTCGCTAGAATACATGTGGAAGCAAATTGTTCACATTCATACGTTGGGGAAAGGGCATTTACCTCAAAACCACCTTGATGTAAGGTTTGACTCCTGTACAGAAGAAGATGCCCCCTTCTTACTTTTATTAGTTATGGACAATATATAGTTGTGAAATAATTATTCTAAAAAAACAGCCTTTGTTCCTCAAGCTTATGCAGTATGTGTAAATATATGCATGTCAATACAGCATTTTTTTGTAATGCATAAAGTGGAATGTTGGTGGCACATGTGATGTTGAGCACGGAGGGAATCTGGGGCTAATAAAAGCTGGGAGGACGGAGTGCAAACATTTTAAGTATTCTCAATGTACTGAAAACAAATATATGGCAGCCAATCTAGTCACAAATTCTCAGTTTTATGGGATTTATATCATATGGTCACATTAACTCCGTCACAAACTTTCCAAAGCACATTACCAAGAAACAATGCACCTGCATTCTACAAAGGAGAAGACTCTACAGACACTTCATGAAATCAAACCCATGATGACGAGAGTCCGTGTGGGCCTTTGTAAGTGCAGATCTTCCCCAACCCCTTCTCCCCTAATCACCATACTTTCAAATATTGACAGGACTTTTAAGGGTGCTGTTGATACACCTCATGTGTCTGTGTACATCATTTTCCATCCAAGCACAGTGAAACTTCTGGGCATATTTACAAGGAAATGTCTGAGAGCAGAGCTGCACCAAACTTGACAGCACCGTGCTTCAACATTTCCACCCCTGTGCTTTCTCTAGCGATGGTGCTAAAATTAGCTGCCTAGCATCAATGCAGGCACCCATGCACCTGTTACGGTGGAACGGTCATAGAAACCCTCATTGCACACCCCTTTCTAGCAAAGTGATGCATGTAAAGGGGCTGAGGTAATATGAATTTTCATGGTCAGTTGTGTCCCCTATCGTAGACCCCAACGGCTCCATGTACATGCTTCTAGTACATGTAAGTTCCCTCCACTTTCAGCTATGAAGACGCAAATACATTTGCGTCCAACGTTAACATGTCCTCTTTCAGATCCACCATGAATGGGTCGGATATTCCGTTCCTAAGTATGCCTTGCCAACGTCTTTATATGGTGCACTTTCCATGTTTTCTAGCTCTGGCGAGTTAGGCCCTGATTTCTGCCATCGAGCCTTTTCTGCCTTCTGTCTCTGGAAGCCGCAGCCTGCTGCTTCCTGACCCTTGACTTACTCCCTGTGTGGCGAGCGGTGCCTAGCTCGGCCTGCCTTGCCTGCCAAGACTGTATTCAACCTTCAAGTTATCTGCTCCGCTCCTCGAAAATACATTCCTGTCTAGCAGTTTAGGAAAACATCCTTCCCAGCTGCAGAGCAAAGGGCCCGGCCTCACTGTCTCCATGCAAGTAATTCATAGCTCCCGTTACCATGGTAGGCCCATGGCCCCTTGCCTTACACGTAGACACGTAGTTGCATATGCACGCACTAGCAGTCAGTATAGAATAGCCTCTGCCCGAGAGACCTTTCCTTCTAGATAATACAGTTCCTTAAACACAAGATATAGATATGATTTGGGTTTAGGTTGTTCTGACACTCCAGACTTCTGTCTCCTCATGAAGGGCTAAATGTCAAGTCCCCTTCACCCTCCAGTTTCACGTCAGTCACACGTCATACTGCTGCGCGCGCATCTCTGCCACATGTTTTTGCTGACTCTGCAGGATCCTTCCAGGGATCCACCCACTTATGACACCTTTATGTGACGTTTCTAGCACACATCTCCGTGTACGCCCTAGTGCACGCCTCCTGTTACGTATTTCTGCTCTTATCTCGTTTCTCTCAGCTGTTACGCCTTCTGCATTTAATGTTACTGTATGAAATGACTATATATATACTTACTTGTTAATAAATCATTGTACATGTCCTATCCGTTCCCTTGCACATGCTACCATTGGTTCGAACCAATAACCAATTCCTTTTAAGGAATAAACCCCATTTTAAACCTCAGATACCACGGACTCTGCCTTCTTATTTTGACTGAGTTATTCTTATTGAACCTTACCGCATAAATTAAGTATAGGTAATTAAAATTTACCACATAATTGGCGCCCGAATAGGGACCCCTCCCCCACCCCACGCGCCGGAGGTGCGTTGCAGGCCCGGTCCCCTGCCACAGCCGTGAAGGACAACTACGCGTACCCGCAGGATTTCCTGTATCTCCCTCAGGCCAACGGAGGTGACTGAGGCTGCGATCGACACCCAGACGAGGCGGTGAGGAGTGCGGAGGATCCCGACCAGAGCCTAGCTGAGAGAGCAAAGTCCGAGGTATTTGGAGGCCCACCAGTTCCGAAGTTCCGAAGTACCTGCGTCACGAACCGAGTCGAGTCCAGTCCAGTCGAGTCCAGGGTCCAGTCCAGTATCGAGTTTCCGAGGCCTTCTGTTCCGTGCTTCCCGGTGAGTACCGTTGCTGGGGACGCATCTAGACGAGTGCATTAACTTGTGCCCGGTCAAGACGGGGTTGGGTACACAGCCACGGTCTGCACTGTTTAGCAGTGTATCTGTACTGTTTTAGCAGTATATCAAGTATGGAGGTAGCTAGTTTCATTTTAATTATTGTTGTTCGTTTTCAAAATGTTTAAATGTGTTTTAATGTCGTGGTATGAGTGATTGTTCGATCGATATTACTGTGCTCATTGTATTAATTGTGTTCAAATTCAAGTAAGTATCAAGTATCAAGTAGTACGGCTGAGACATGCCGCTATTCTCTAAACTGAGACAGATAGGAACTAGAAAAGGGATACTAGAGGAAGCTGTTCCCATTCCACCTAGGGACACTCCAGGGTACTTTATGTACCACAAGCACGGCTTAGACGCTGTATTATATCTCGATTTGTGGGTAGACTATACTAAAGATTTAGCAGAGAATCAAAGGTGGCCCGCCACAGGGACATGGGATGCCGAGTGCATCATGAGAGTAGAAGCAGCATTATGGAAAAAGAAAGCCAGACAGTCACAGAAAGATGCCATTGAATTATGGCGTAAAGAATCGCATAGACGCACAGAAAAGGCACTCAGAAAAGCCAAGAAAAGTAGAGAGGATTCAGACAAAGCCAGTGAAAATGTATTAGTTGAAGAAGGGATACGAGTAAAAACAGAACAAGTAGACCGACAACGAAACGCTCTTATGAATGGTATGTATCCTCTTCTGGCCGAGGGTTTACCTAAGGCCACTTCGGAAATACCGAAGAATCTGCCACCTCCATTGGTCCCGACTAAAGTACGTCACAAGGCCACAAAAGACATATTCCTTTCTTCCTATTTAGACGATGTAGCCCCCGAATATGTTAATGTTCCGCCACCACGCACACTACCTGCTGATGGCACTCCACCCCGAAATCATCTACTCCCACCTCCGCAACGAACTCCTTCTCCCGTTCCACCACCTGCACCTGCTCCCTCAACCCTTCCTGCACCTATTCTTCCGATCACTAACCCATTCAATCCTTTTGGTCCTGGCACCTCGGGAGGTGCGACAGGTTTTCAAACACCGCCACAATCACACCGATTGACTTATAGGGATCTAGCACAACAACGTACACCCCAATCAGTCGATTATGACATATTTAAAGAACGTCTCTCAGACTGTCGATATGATCCAGTACCCGGTAAAAATGACGACAGAATGATGCTCGCATCAGTACGATTACGACGAGTTACCAACTTTTTACTGTTACTACCAGGAATGGTTGAACACCTAGACAGAATATATCATTTCGTTCAAACGGGGGAAGGCCCTGAAAGTATTGGCGAGGCCATGGCTTTCCAGAAAGTTGACACTCAAGCCAAGATATTACGGTTTTTCATAAACTGCCTAATAAGAGAACGAGATAGGCCTGGTGTGGACCAGGAAGAAATGAAAGCACTCAATAAATGGGGTCAGAATATAGCCGATGGGAAACATGATAAACAGAGTTGTATAAGGAACATGTACCAAAGAATCAGAAATGCAGTAATAAAAATACATGAAAGAAGATCGCAAGAAACAGAAATAGATTCAGACAAGGTTGAACCCTCAGGGGAGGAGGAAACACCAGAAACTGCAACAGGACAATCACAATTACCAACTAGAGAAATGATAGCATATGTAGGTAAGGGAAGACCTTTTAATAATGCAATGCGTCCGGTACGCCCAGAAAGTAAGAGACTTTTTCAAGCAGCCATGTCAAATCCAAAAACTCCTGAACACTTATTTCAGGCTACTGATAAAATACTTCAAGAACGAATGGGGTACCATGTATTAAAATCCATGGATGAACAAGAATTAGCCAGGTCAGCAGTCCAATGGGCTGACAGTTCTGACACTTATAGTGATGATGGCTTAGCACAAACATTTTTAAATCTTTCCCCTGATGAACAGAAATTAGCTGGAATATACATGATTCAGCATCTCCTTATATTGTATAAAAGCCAACATTCTGATCCAGGTCCCCTACCTGATATTTTGATAGAGCTACTCTCGAACAGATGGAGAGGTCTAGGTACCGACTTAATTAAAATAATTCTAGAGCATCGGCACAGATACAGTACTTTTCTGACCACACAGTCTGTTCCAGCTCCACCTCCAGAAAGAAAAATGTATTACATAGACAGACAGAATCCCTTGCGAGAGGTACATCCAGTCAAGAATGATGATAATACTTTTAGACGTGTGTTTGTATACACACCCATAACTAAAATGGAACTGTTAGAAATGAAGAAGTTAGTGCCTAGTCATGACAAAGATCCCGCAGGTTTCCACCGTGAAATAAAAGATATGTTACTCATGGGTGATTATACCTACCCCGATATCATGAAAATATTGAAAGTATTATTGCCTGCTGGTATTTACGAGAAACTGAAGGAAAAAGAATGGGAGGTGGGAGAGGCAAAGATTGATTGGGCTGTATTAGAGAACGAAGAAAATACTCGTACCCCAGGTCTAGGGCTTGGGGACAAAACTAAAGCATTACCAGGATTGTTAGTACAAGTCTTGCCACGTTTGTTAGCAACGAAAAAGGAGGACTGGGATGCAATCTCAGCCTGTAAACAGAAACCCGATGAAGACACTAGTGATTTTTATTCCCGATTTGAGAAATGTTTTGTTATTAATAGTGGCCTGAAACCATGTAGCGAGTCATATCCACATCTTTTTGTATCTAAATTGGTCGAAAATTCCCTGCCCCAAGTTAAGAATCGTGTTCTGAAAGTCGAGAGCACATGGCAAGCTAACACGCCTTCACAAATGTTACAAATGTTACAGTACCACCAGAATAGAATTAGAGAAGAACATGAACACGAACAAAGACGTATGAAAGACACAAAAATGAAAATGTTAGTTGCTCAGTCAGTACCATCTGACGGCCAGAAAAAGGGTATGACACAGTCCAGTAATTCAGCAGCTCCTGTTAAAGGGATATGCAACTATTGTAAACAGCCAGGTCATTATGTAAACGATTGTGCAGTTTTGAAACATAATATATCAGCAGGTAAAACTAAAGAAAGGCCGCGTCCTCCTAGACAGGACCAGGCCCAACAACAAGTACAACAGAATATCCAGCCTATGCAAGCTTCACAACAGACAGCACAGACTGTAGCCATGCCACAGCCACAGCCCATTGCCGCAACACAACATGCAACACAACAGATGTACCAGTATGCGCAAACTGATTATCCCGATTACCAGCGATACACATGAAACAGCCTAGAGAGGGAAGTCGGCTTGCCTCTTATTGAGGTTCCTGTAGATCAAGAGGGTCCTTATGTACACAGCCAAGTGTTAGGAAAAGATCGAAAGTTTTTGATTGATACAGGGGCAAGCAGGACAACTATAAGTCATGACGAGGTTCCAGGGGCACCCCTCTCAGGCTCACAGAATGTTTCCCTTGGATTTTCAGGCAAACCTATTGTAAACGAAGTATCACAACCAGTACCACTTTTAGTTGGTCCATTGTCTCGCACGACAGATTTATTGTTAACGAAATCATGTCCAGAAAACTTGTTAGGCATCAAGACACTGAAAGCTCTAGGAGCTGTGATATGTTGCTCTCCGGAAGGAGTGAGACTGTTCCTACGTGACTTTAAGGGTCACTATGTGTTGAGAGATATTGATCCCAGACTACAGAACGTTCCTGCACATTTATGGGCACAAGGCCCCACTGATGTAGGTTGTATGCACATTACACCATATCGAGTCACACTTAGACCAGGAGTAGTCTTACCGCGAATCCGACAATACAAGTTACCCCCAGATGCTATAGTGGCTTTACTGAAAATCATTGACGAGCTCATTGCACAAGGAGTGGTTGTAGAAACCGACTCGAATTTATGTAACTCCCCCATCATCCCAATTCTTAAACGTACTGATCCAAATGCACCCCCAGTTTATCGATTAGTTATCGATCTGCCCGAATTGAATAAATGCATCGTACCACAGTATCCTGTGGTCCCAGATATCTCGTCTTTATTGACTGCCATTGATTCCGAAGCCACGTTCTTTACTGTAATAGATCTGAAGAACGCCTTCTTTAGCGTCCCCATTGATCCGGAAAGCCAATACCTTTTCGGATTCTGTCTAAATGGACGAAGCTTCAAATTTGCACGCGCACCTCAAGGATTCACAGAAAGCCCCAGCATCTATAGCCCAGCACTGAAAAGACAACTAGACAGTAAACACATGCCTGACAACACTGCTCTGTTACAGTATGTCGATGATCTACTGATCACCGCCCGCAGCGAACCCGAATGTGAGCAAGCGTCACTGACGGTTTTGCATTTCCTGGCTGACAAGGGACACAAGGTGTCCCCTTCGAAGCTACAATTCTGTGTTCAGCAAGTTGTTTACCTTGGGCACTTGCTGACCAAAGGGGGGAGACAGCTAACACCTGACCGCATTCAGTTAATTGTAAACATGTCACAACCCAAGACACAAAAGGAGGTACGAGCCTTCATAGGCCTCACTTCTTACTGTAGACAATGGATCCCTCAGTATGCATTTCTAGCCAAACCACTCATACAGTTGACAACCCAGGAGGCAGCGACATCGACTGTCCTCCCTTGGACTTAGGAACATACACAAGCTTTTGAGGACTTACAGAAAGCCTTATGTCAAGCACCAGTTTTAGCGACACCATGTTATAGCAAGCCTTTTACACTTTTTGTCACAGAACGTGAAGGTACTGCATTGTCGGTCCTCACTCAAGACCAAGCAGGTCCACACAAACCGTGTGCCTATTTTAACCGAACACAGACCCAGCACTTGACTATAGCAAGACTGACAGGTTATGAATTGACATTGTTTCAGCCACACATAGAAATCAGACGCTGCAACACATTGAACCCTGCTACGCTTTTGCCATTAAGTGAGACAGACCCATTGGCACATGATTGTATTGAGGTCATTACTATTACGACGAAACCCAGACAAGACTTGACAGACACCGCATTACCAGATCCAGACCTGACACTTTATGTGGATGGTTCATGCATGAGAACAAGTACAGGGGACTTAGTGGCAGCCTACGCAGTCACGACAGAAACTGAAGTCATAGAAACAAATTGTATTGACACCCTGTCAGCTCAAGCAGCAGAGCTCATTGCTCTGACCCAAGCCTGTATTCTAGCCAAGAATAAGAAAGTTAACATATACACAGATTCCCGTAATGCATTCGGAGTTGTACACGACTTTGGTGTCCTGTGGCGAGAGAGAGGTTTTTTGACCTCTCACGGAGCCAAAATTCAGCACGGTTCCCTCATCCGAACTCTGTTAGATGCAATACATCTGCCTACAGCAATATCCATCATGAAGTGCAAGGCACATACCAAAGTCACAGATATAATTTCCCAGGGTAACGACTTAGCAGACCGCACAGCCAAGCATACAGCTCAGACTCAGACTCACACAACTGACTCGACAAAGACAATAGTCCAGACACCGACACATTGTATGACAGTTAAGACAGTTAAGGATCCCGCCCTAGATGTAATTGATATACAGACACATGCTACACCGGACGAAATCAAGAAATGGACTGAACTAGGAGGGGTCCAGACAGATCAAGGATGGATGACGAAGGGGAAATCTACATGGTTTCTCCCCGACTCTATGGTCCAAGTAATCATTAATACCGTACACAGTCCTGCACATTTAGGAGAAAAAGCTATGTTAGACAGTATTCAACGTCTCTGGTTCAATAAACATTTACGAGCAGCAGCCAAACAGAAAGTGCGTACTTGCATGATTTGTTGTCAGTTCAACCCTGGTAAAAGCATTCCCGTAGAGCAAGGTGGATTTCATCCTCCCGATCACCCTTTTGAAGTCCTCCAGATGGATTATATCCAGATGGAACGTTGTCGAGGTTTCAAATATGTCCTCGTAGTTGTATGTGCACTTTCCCGTTGGACAGAAGCATATCCAGTCCCAGATTACACTGCTCCGACCACTGCCAAACAGCTGGTTCGTGAATTTTTCCCCAGATATGGTTTGCCCCGTGTCGTGTACTCAGATAATGGACAGCCATTCTCGTCCGAGTTAATGAAACAGGTATCACTCCTGCTCGGCTATCAATGGAAGTTCCACTGTGTCCGACATCCCGAAGCAGCAGGTCTCGTAGAGAGACACAATCAGATCCTGAAAACTCGTCTTGCAAAAATCTGTAAGGAGAAGGGTGTCGACTGGATCGTAGCTTTGCCAGTTGCCCTTTTTTACATGAGGATGGTCGCCCATTCCAGAACAGGGCTATCCCCGTATGAGGTGGTCTTTGGTAGGCCACCGAATATGTGGGGGACGCCTTTGCCCAGAAAGATTACTGATGTCGATTGTAATATGTTGACAGATTACCTTGCTTCCTTGATGTCTGCACTCCAATCATGTCGTTCACAGGTCGCTGCAGCCTTTCCCGACAACACCGATGTAAAGCCACATGGGATCATTCCGGGGGACCATATTCTCGTCAGGAACTTCGATCGGAGGAGTCCGCTGGAGCCCCGTTGGCAGGGGCCGAAACTTTTTCTGCTAACCACGAGGACTGCAGTCAAGGTCGAGGGCCGCAAAGGGTGGCTCCACTCCAGCCACGTAAAGATATTTCATGGACTGCTTCCAGTTACAGACTCTCAGCCCTCCCCCTCTAAGGACTGCCCAGATTTCAGTGACTCTAAACTTCCCTTGATAGAGAAAACTCCGTCCGAGGAGTATAAATCCAAATTGAGGTCTAGCAAGTCAGACAGTTTAATTGTTTAAGTCCTCCCCTAGGTGAATCGGTTAAACCTGATTCTGACATGTATCCCCTAGACCCCAACAGAGAGAGATAGACAGAAACAGCTCAAGAAACGTGAATTATGCAAATCTCTTCGCAGCCACTGTATTGTGACTCTATTGATTATGTTTTTCCTAAGTCTTATGATTATTGCTGCGAGTGTACTGCTACATGTATACTACCCTATTTTCAATCATGCACATTCCTCTTCAAATGACACTGTCGAGCACTCTTTCAGTGAATTACCCCCGCATGAATTGTCATACAGACTTGCGCTGCGCAACAACACATTCATTAGCATGTTACATCATTCCCATCAGACCAGCAATGCTACCAATTGTTGGATATGTGGCCGACTCCCTCCCTATCAGAAATACAAGGGAGTTCTGCCTCTTTTTCCGTACCCGTTCACACATAATGGGTCCTGTGGTGCATGGTTTAGTTTAATTAATTCCTTAGATTCAGATTCCGTAGTTTACCAGGGCAACTGGGTATGGGGAAATCTGAACACAGTTCTACATAGAGTATGTTTCCCTGACAAGGAGGGTCTTCCCAAAAGAACAGGAACTGATCTAGAAAACGAAGTATATGGATTAGGTAATTTTACACTTAACCTCATGATTCTGAATGTTGAATCCGAATCCGAACCAGTCTTGCCTGCAATGTCCGTACTACCAGTCAAAGGTGAATTATGTGTCAGAAAGAATGGTTCAGTACACCTGGGTCATAGTAAATGTACTACTGTGATCGAATTCAGTGATAAGGGCAAGTCTACATTTAAAGCTTCACGTCATTCCTACTTCGTTTGTGGTCATACCGCATATATACGTTTACCTCTAGATTGGGATGGCACCTGCTACATTGCATTCCTTCTGCCACCCGTTTTCCTAGCCCCTCCTGATTATCATAGGGACATCCATCTAGTACACAATAGACCACAGAGAGATCTCCCGATTGTCGACTATACTGAAACGGCATGGGAGCAGTATACAGATTTCAATAAAGGTTTCTTTCCCTACTTAGGTACTGTCTTTAATAGTAAACTGATACGAAAATTAACTAGAACCCTTGAAGCAGTAGTGAATGAAACTACATCCGCCCTAGGTAACTTAACAGAGGAGCAGTCTGCTATGCGGATTGTTGTTCTTCAAAATCGTCTCGTCCTTGACGTCATCCTGGCCGATAGGGGCGGAGCCTGTAGAGTCATCGGATCGAGCTGCTGTGTTTTCATTCCACAAAACGCACCTTCAGTATATAAAGCCATTACTCGTCTTCACAAGATTGCAAGTCAGATACACCAGAATCCAGGCACCTGGATTGGTCCGGTTGGTTCTGGAGCATGTTATCAGCCTGGGGATGGAAGGTCCTATCCTTCCTAGGTATTGCCCTTCTCATAGTATTCAGTTATTGCCTATGTTTGCAATGTGGGCCAGCGATTTGCGGCTTGTGCGCCACATCATGTATTCCTCATTCAAGTCCTCATTCAAAACGCTATAAGAAGAAAGAAGAGCAAATGATGTTACATGAACAGATTGATAGATTAATGAGGATTGATATATCATGAAGGGTCCGTAGGGGACAAGGAGGGAATGAGGTAATATGAATTTTCATGGTCAGTTGTGTCCCCTATCGTACACCCCAACGGCTCCATGTACATGCTTCTAGTACATGTAAGTTCCCTCCACTTTCAGCTATGAAGACGCAAATACATTTGCGTCCAACGTTAACATGTCCTCTTTCAGATCCACCATGAATGGGTCGGATATTCCGTTCCTAAGTATGCCTTGCCAACGTCTTTATATGGTGCACTTTCCATGTTTTCTAGCTCTGGCGAGTTAGGCCCTGATTTCTGCCATCGAGCCTTTTCTGCCTTCTGTCTCTGGAAGCCGCAGCCTGCTGCTTCCTGACCCTTGACTTACTCCCTGTGTGGCGAGCGGTGCCTAGCTCGGCCTGCCTTGCCTGCCAAGACTGTATTCAACCTTCAAGTTATCTGCTCCGCTCCTCGAAAATACATTCCTGTCTAGCAGTTTAGGAAAACATCCTTCCCAGCTGCAGACCAAAGGGCCCGGCCTCACTGTCTCCATGCAAGTAATTCATAGCTCCCGTTACCATGGTAGGCCCATGGCCCCTTGCCTTACACGTAGACACGTAGTTGCATATGCACGCACTAGCAGTCAGTATAGAATAGCCTCTGCCCGAGAGACCTTTCCTTCTAGATAATACAGTTCCTTAAACACAAGATATAGATATGATTTGGGTTTAGGTTGTTCTGACACTCCAGACTTCTGTCTCCTCATGAAGGGCTAAATGTCAAGTCCCCTTCACCCTCCAGTTTCACGTCAGTCACACGTCATACTGCTGCGCGCGCATCTCTGCCACATGTTTTTGCTGACTCTGCAGGATCCTTCCAGGGATCCACCCACTTATGACACCTTTATGTGACGTTTCTAGCACACATCTCCGTGTACGCCCTAGTGCACGCCTCCTGTTACGTATTTCTGCTCTTATCTCGTTTCTCTCAGCTGTTACGCCTTCTGCATTCAATGTTACTGTATGAAATGACTATATATATACTTACTTGTTAATAAATCATTGTACATGTCCTATCCGTTCCCTTGCACATGCTACCATTGGTTCAAACCAATAACCAATTCCTTTTAAGGAATAAACCCCATTTTAAACCTCAGATACCACGGACTCTGCCTTCTTATTTTGACTGAGTTATTCTTATTGAACCTTACCGCATAAATTAAGTATAGGTAATTAAAATTTACCACAGGGCTGTAATTACAAGGCGGCCTTAAGCTGCTTACAGTGGGTTAGCGCTGCTTTGTAAATATGTAGAAGGGCATAGCACCATCAGAACATCGCTAAAAGTGATATGCTGGTGGCGCTATCCCCTTGTAATACTCTCAGTTACAAGTTGCATACCACAAAACACATTAAGTAAATGGTGCTTTTTGTAATATAACATTAGGAGATGGCCAGAGGTACATGATGGAAGGGTGGTGGGACCAAGAGCCTGAGGCTCCTCCCATTACCTTCAATTATCATTTTATTTTTTCCTTGGCTCATGGTTGCTATAGTTGAATCAGTGAGTGCTCACATGTATGAGGCCATTAAAGTGGCAATGGCTTTAAGTCTATCCTGACTATACAGGGTAGCTCGATGAAGGGCAGATTGTGAGGCCAGAGATAGATTATTTTGCCCCGAAACGTTCACAACTCTCTATGTGATTACACATGAGTAAAGAGACTGAATGCATTTGGTCATTGTGACTGACACTTCAGATATAGATGTTTTTTCCTGCAGGCTAATCTAAAATGAGAATAAAACTACTGAGAACGCAGAGTTTTAGTTGGGCTGTTTCCCTAGATTCGCTCTTATGTATGCTGCCCTTCCCGCTTTCCCAAAAATTGATTGGCACTTCATATGAACAATGCCTGAAACAGTGTCAGTCAATGTTCCTCTCCATGTATAAGGTGTGTTATTTTTTTTCTTCCCAACCTGAGCTCTGGTAAATTGTGAAAGTATCCTGTATGCCAGACCTAAAAGGAAAAGTGATCCTTCTCCACCATTTCTAGACTATATCGCTTTCAGTTCATCAGTATAATGAACAATTTTACATTGCTTGAAACAAACTGTTAACAAATCCATACAAACCCCCATTTCAACATCAGCGTGACTTTTATCATGCTCAATGTCTGTGATAGTAGACATGATCAAAACGTTTTCCTAATTAAGCCTAATGAAGCAACATTACAAGGAGAGATTTGAAAGAAAAGTGTATAAAGACCTACCTGTCACTCTTTGTATTAGGAGCAAAGCAAATGTTCCTCCACCTGGTGCAAAAAATCAATCATTAATCATTTAGAAAAGGTACATCATTCTCTACAGCAACTGACCATGTATTATTTTCTGCTGGTGCCCACTGACAATAATGTTGGCACAGCAGGAGTTTCCCAAAATTGAGTGAATTACATTAATGGAAGCATGTGGATAATTCAAATGTAAAACTCAGTGCTTCATGACCATCATAATAGAGCATTAGTGGACCTGGCTCAAATGCAACAAACTTTGAGGCAAAATACTCCAAAACATGCATAATAGAAGGTCAAGTCATAGATCTAAAAGCCCAAAAATGCAACCACTCAAGCAGAATCTACAGTGCAAACTGCCCAATAATACTAACCGAATATTGCAAGCAAGAAGAATCCAAATTTGAGTCTAATGCTCAGGACTTTTATAATAAACTGGCAATTCACTACATAGTTAAAGCTGACATGCTGAAATTGATACTTAACACATAAGAAAAGTAACTACCCAAACCCACTTCCAACAAACAGCCCCAGTGGAAGGGCAACTTTATCTCTGTTATCCTTCTAAAAACTGTCAAAAACCAAATTATAGGAACTTGTGAAAGCCAGAAGACTAGCCGACTGTCCCTTTTATCCTTACAGCAGAGGCCTGTGCAGGGAAGAGTGGTGTGGTGGGGATACTAGACAGTTGACAATGAGAGAAAATGTGTTATTTATTTCATTTTCCTTCATCGTCATCTGTCAAGTCCCCAGCCCACTGCTCTTACCTGCACGGTCCGCTCCTGAATCCTTGTTTCCCACAAATCTTCAAAATATCAGCAGCCATGGCAGAAAACAGATCAACAGTTCCCTACCAACAGATGAAATGTTTTAAGCATGAGTTTGTGCATATTTGAATAATTGTATCTTTATATTACTGTGTGCATATTTGATTGACTATATTCTAATGTTATGGGGAGATGATTTCTAAATGTTTGCCTTTATTTTATTCTATTCAATTTCATGGTTTCTTTTTTTAACCAATAAAGCTGATTTGACTGATTAACTGGCATACGTGCCCAGGGCGGGCCTTAACACTGGTGGCGCCCTGTGCGACAATGTCTTTTGGTGCCCCCCCCAATGACCACCTCTTCCACGGATTCCCTCACTAGCACCCTTTAACCATGCCCCTCAAGTATCCGTGACCACTGTCTCTCGGATTCATTTAGTCTTAAAGCACCACTCATACCAGTGTAAGGTGTCGGAGCACTTTACATCACACACACAATTGCACAGAGACAATCATATGTGTGTAAATCAGTGTATAGGAATGTTACATCAGATAGAAGTGCAAGGTGTAGTGTAGGAGTGACATGTCATTGATACTGGTAGCCAATGTAAATTTAGAGTCCTTATTCTGGTAAAGCGCAAATTCTGAATATAATACATAACATCATTGCTAGGGGTTCTCTTTAATAATAAGAATTGTTTTCCAGCCAAATGAACCCTTTTGGCAAGATGAGGATAATGAAAGACTAGGCAAAAAACATAGCTTTACCATATACCATGCAGCTCTTTGATAACAGTTAATAGCTCATGTTCTATATAAGAATTATGACTTGTAAACAACAAGTAACAAAAGGAGCTCTCTTACAAAATCAGCAACCCACTGACCTATTTACACTATATGCACTTTGTTATCTGCATGGTACATATTCTTAGCAGTGGGCAATTTAACCCTCTGCATCACATTAGGACGAGTCAATACATACACTAGACAAACCACTAGTCTCTTTCCAGGAAGATGATTAGCCCCATCGCCACGGTGCCAGAGGGGTGGCGGAGTTGGGCGTAGAGCTGCGGTACTCATGACGGCTCCAGCCCATCATAAATCAATCAATCAATCAAGGCATTTATAGAGCGCACTACTTACCCAGAGGGTCTCAAGGCGCTTGGGGGGGTGGGGTGCCGCTACTGCTCGAACATCCAGGTCTTGAGTTTCTTCCTGAAGGAGAGGTGGTCTTGGGTCAGGCGAAGGTCGGTCGGGAGGGTGTTCCATGTCTTGGCGGCCAGGTAGGAGAAGGACCTTCCTCCTGTTGTCTCTCTTCGGATGCGGGGGACGGCGGCGAGGGCGTGGTTGGTCGATCGGAGGTGGCGTTTGGGAGCGTAGAAGTTGAGGCGGTTGTTGAGGTAGCTCGGGCCTTGGTCATGTAGGGCTTTGTGTGCATGGGTGAGGAGACGGAAGGTGATTCTCTTGTTGACGGGGAGCCAGTGCAGGTCTCTCAGATGTCCGGAGATGTGGCTGCTCAGGGGGATGTCGAGGATGAGTCTGGCTGAGGCGTTCTGGATCCGCTGGAGTCTCTTCTGGAGCTTGGCGGTGGTTCCGGCGTAGAGGGCGTTGCCGTTGTCCAGTCGGCTGGTGACGAGGGCCTGGGTGACCGTCTTCCTGGTCTCGGTGGGGATCCACCGGAAGATCTTCCGTAGCATGCGCAGGATGTTGAAGCACGACGAGGAGACGGCGTTGACTTGTCTGGTCATGGAGAGGGAGGAGTCCAGGATGAAGCCCAGGTTGTGTGCGTGGTCTGTCGGTTTGGGTGTGATGCCCAGGGCGGGGGGCCACCAGGAGTCGTCCCAGGCGGAGGGCGAGGAGCCCAGGATGAGGACTTCCGTCTTGTCTGAGTTCAGTTTCAGGCGGCTGGTCGTCATCCACTCGGCTACGTCTTTCATCCCTTCGTGGAGGTTGGTTCTGGCGGCGGCGGGGTCGTTGGTCAGGGAGAGGATCAGCTGGGTGTCGTCGGCGTAGGAGATGATGTTGAGGTTGTGTTGGCGTGCGATGGCCGCAAGGGGGCTCATGTAGAGGGTGGGGCTGAGCGAGGAGCCCTGAGGAACGCCGCAGATGACTTCCGTGGCTGCAGATCTGAACGGTGGTAGGCGGACTCTCTGCGTCCTCACGGTGAGGGTGTGCTCATGACGGCCGGTAGCTGTCAGAGCTCCACCCACTGATTATTCTGCTGCACGTGTGGGCGGAGCGGCAACGTTCTGGCAGCTCCTGGCCATCATGAGCACACGCCCACCGTGACTCATGATGGCGGGAGCCCTCATGAGCACCAAAGGAGTTAATCACCGGAGTTCCCTTGATAATTTAATTGATGCCTGGAATTTTCTGGAGGCCAGTAACCCAGCAGCAGGTGCTTTTAAAAGTGATGATATACTTGGGAAAATTACACCCCCTCCTAAAGTCAGCGCCCGGTGCGGTGGCACCGATCGCACTGTCCTAGAGCCCGCCTTGTACATGCCCTTTACTAGAGGAAAAACACTTGGACCCGGAAGACTCCAGCAATTACAGACAAATAGCAAATAGATCATTCCAGGGCAAATTTAGAGAATGTGCAGCTTTTCCTAAATTCATTGATTTGCCTTTTTTCTGTAAAGGCAACCAATATGAGGAACTAAATACCAGAAAAGATATTGGGTACTGATGATGAAATTACGTTCACAAGACTATTCACAAGACTGTATACAATAGAAGGGGGTTCCCCAAGGCGATACAGGATGTAGGCAGGAAGGGAGGGGATCAAAACAGAAATAGAGAAGAACACCCTGCCACAATAAATACTCAATGGTCCTCCAAGGGATCCAAGTCTGTTAGGAAAGGAGCAATATTATCAGGTATCAGAGCCAAAAATTAAAATCATACTTTTTATGAAAAATATATATTTCTATTAATTTTGGAGTGGAGTGGTGTGGCTCACTGGTTAGAGGCGGCAGACCCGAGAGCAGAGAACGGCCTGGGACCAGGGTTCAATTCCCGACGCGGCAGGGTCTTGGACCAGGATCAGAGGACTTGATAATTCTCGCCTCGGTGCCTACTCTAATCAGGGATCACACTCGGCAACTCTGGGCATTAGCTTGCCTCATCTCCACAACGGCCCCTCACAAACGCCGGGGATGCCTGGTTTCACCTTGGAGACTCCCTGCAGGGACTATCTCACAGGGAAAGCCAGGACGGGTTCCCCAGCGGTCTATAGCGCTACGAGGCCTGCGGTGCGGGTAGCAGTGTGCTTTACAAGACACACAATTAATTAATTAATTAATTAATTTTTATGCACATGTTAAAATTGCTCCTTCCCTAACAGACTTGGATCCCTTGGAGGACCATTGGGTATTTATTGTGGCAGGGTGTTCTTCTCTATTTCTAATCATAAGACTGTGCAAGAACAGACTCCTATATGATCACAAGACCCAGGAACAACCTCTTACAGTAGTAGGAATAACAAGATACCCAAAATGTGCCAGAACGCAACCATGAACATAGCCTAGAAGTGGCCACTCCAGTTATAAAATGCCCTACCAATCTCGGAAGAAACACACCAACTCTAATATCCATGGACATTATTGGGCCATGTGTATGAACAAGAGTACAATTGGTCTGTACACAGACATATAGCTGTGTACGTGTAATCAAAAGTATGTGAGGGTGTGTGTATGGTGTTTCTGCATACATATACATCATGTACATAGGTATGTCTAAGTGTCTGGATATGTAGTTATGGTATGTGTATGTACATGCAGGGGTATATATATGGGTATATTAGTCATAAAACATTGTTTTCATTGCAAACTACGTCCATAATCATTTCCATTCAATTTCTGCATGCACACCGATTTCCTATTCCAATTCCTTCTTTCTCCCACATGTTGACTCCACCCACACCTTTCAAACTTCCTGAATTCTCATAAGTACATTTCAAACTTCTCTCAGTCTATTTACTTATCAAACAAACAAGAGCACATGTTACTATTGACACAAAATCACTCACAACGTTCTCTATTAATTCTATTTATATGCGTTTTATAATATTCATAAAGTGCAGCTTTCACTCCGAGGAGCATCATATGCAGAACCCTAATATACACATACAGCCATAACTATGACTTCAGATGAGTGCTCAGCAAAGATCACTGGGGGCATTAATGATCCAAATTTTCAGGGTTTTCCTGAAGTTAGGCTCCAATTGAATTAAGCGAAGATGACTAGGAAGAAGGTTCTTGGCTTTAGTCCCTAGGACTGCCCCCTATTTGCCACTCTTAGTGGTGCATCCAAAACTAGGGGACCTAAGAAGGTTTGCGGATGATGATCTAAGGAGGAGGTGCATCACATAGGGAGTAAACCTGGACCTTAAATAATAGGGACCTGAGGATCTGAAAGCTCTGTGGGTAATTACCAGGATCTTGAAAAGGACTCTTTTGTGGATGGGCAACCTGTGTAATGTTGTTAGGGCAGCTGAGGAGTATTGAGGCCATTTAAATACTAGGCTTGCTGCTGCTTTTTGGACGATATGTAGTTTGTTTAAGACAAACTTGTTGGTCCCTGTGTATAAACTGTTGCAGTAATCTCATCTCGATGTGATTAGGGCCACTGCGACCGCCTTTCTGGCTTTGCAGGGGAATAGATCAAAAAACGTTTTGAGGGACTGTATCAGGTGGCCGCAAGTACCTGCTACCGCTGAAGAAAGGATAGTGTTGAGTCAAATTTCACTCCCAAGTTCTTTACTGCCTTCACTATGTTGGGAGAGGGAGGGATGTCTTTGGGCCACCATAGGCCAGGGGAGAAGGTATTGGATTTTCCGAATGGCTTAATCTTAGTTTTTTCCGAGTTACACATCAGGTGCTTCATTTCCATCCATTGAAATATCTCTGTGAGGCAATGTTGTAAATTTTCTTCAGCCATGGTGGAGTGTTTGTCTAACAACAAGATTTGCTGTGTATCGTCAATGTATGAGATAGTCTCAATGTTAAAGGACAATATCAGGCCAATGAGGGGCGCCATATAGACATTAAATAGCACTGGACTTAGTGCGGAGTCATGCAGAACTCCAGAGAGCAGGGATGTTTCTGCTGACTGATATTTGCCCAGAGTGACAACTTGTCTCTGGTTGAACAAAAAAGCTTTTAGCCAGGCCAAGGCCAAATGAGAAATGCCATATGTTTTGAGACAGTTCAGCAAGATATCATGGTAGACCGTATCAAATGCTGCTGATAAGTCTAGTAAAATCAGCCCAGCATATTTTCCCTGATCTAAAGCAGATTTAAGGATTTCTGTGGTGTATAGTAAACAGTAGTGGCCTGTGGAGGGCGTTCTGTGGGGCAGTGAGGCAGGGCGGGGGAGAGGCATGGTGGGGGGTAGTAAACACCGACCGAAATATGGATGAACGGAGGCAACTAAACATTAAAAACAATAAAACAGATTTCGTTGCGCGGGCTACATCACATTTTGCGATGCAGCGCGTGCAACAACATTTGTTTAATTTATTTAAATGTTTACTTACCTCTGTTCATCCATATTCCAGTGTTTACTACTAGGCACACTGCCCTCCCAGCACAGCCTCATCACCCCACGGAACTCCCTCCATGGGCCACTACTGAAAGTAAAGCCGATTCTGTTGTATGCTAGGGCCTGAAGCCAGATTTATTTATTTATTTGAAAAGTTTTATATAGCGCTGGCTAGACCCGGAGTTATCAGAGGCCTTTACATGAGGATTAGAGAGCTACAGGTTACATAGTTACATCAATTAAATCAAAGAATCAAGGAGGGTGGAGGGGCTAGGATGTAGAATATTAGCCTCTTCTAAATAGGACATCAGTTGGATATTAACTAATTTCTCTATGATTTTACTGAGACACGGAAGCAGGGAGATGGGACAGAGATTAGAGAGAGTGGTATGGTCTGCAAGTTGATTTTTTTGAAAGGGTTTAACTGCCACGATTTTCCATTCCCTGGGTACTTCTGGGAATTTATTATATGATTTATAACTGGGTTAATGGTGTTGATGATAGCATGCAAAATCTGTGGGGGGCAGGGGTCAAACGGAGACCCTGATTTACAGGAAAGAATGGCCTGGTGTGATTGCTCTAGGCTAATAATTTGAAAAGATTGAGGGGTTGGTCTGTCACCCACTTAGTTAGAGGATAAATCTGTGGGCAATGAGAGGGGTGTTTTGAAATCTTTTTGTAAAATTTTGACTTTTTGTTTAAAATAATCAGAAATTCAATCGCATAGAATCTGCGATGGAGGGATCTCTTGTTCAAGTACTTTAGGGTGAATGAAATAATTCACTATCTTAAAAAATGTTTTTTGATAACCTACTTCTGTTATAAACTGGAATAAATGCATGGAATCTTAAAACTCCAATCATAACCCAACTATCGAAAAAATAAAAGGTACTAAACCTAATGCCATATAACCTCTAACCTTTGGTTCCGGAGTAGCATGGGACTCACCACAAAGTCCTTCAGCGCTTTGTTAAAAGGGTAACAAGGCCTGTATAAATGTAATTACAACTAAACACAAAAATATTGCATAATAGTATTTTGGTTAATACAAAGTTCAAATCCCATTCTTACAGCTTGTAGATTCTAAAAAGCGACCTAGATATGGTTTTAAGCTACTCTCTGAATTGTTTTAGAGTTTACAAGCAAACATCACACGTGCATCACTGATGATTAACCACATATCACAGATAACAGCATCAATGCTTTAACTTCGCAAAAATCCCTAATACACTGATAGTTATCTTTTCTTATTTTGCAGACACAATAGTTTATCTTCTGTTTCTCACAGATTATATAACTGTGAGGTTTACACAACCATACCGTAATACTTTGGGAGTGATTTTAAGTTAGAAGTGAGCTGATAAAAATCAGACAGTAAGTGGTCGGAATTTATTAGACGTGCCAATTATCCCATATATATTTTTTGGGGAATAAAATGCAGATTTTGTAAAACATCATACACTTTTCCCTTGTTAAATTCCGTCAGGTTTGACTGACCGAAATTTAAAAGAGATTGAGGTCTTTATTGTACTTCTTAATGACTGGGTTCGATGAATACCACACAACTTGAAATTTCCATTTTTGCATTAAGAAGGGTATGGGCATGAGGAAGAAACTCAGAGCCACACATAATCAGAGCCATTGTGTTTCTTTTCCACCAGACAACTTTCCTGCAGATGATACTCATTTCCTATTTCCAGGTCGATGCTGCATTCTGTCATTCTGTCATTGGTAATCTACGTGGCTTATCACAAAAATTGTGTAACAGCTGTGACAGCAGAATAATGAGCTTTGTAAGGACCACCAGTCCTCTGCCTTCTTCAAGATCTACCACTCAATGCAACAAATGTCAATTTACTCCTACAGCCTTAGATATTTGTGATGCATTACATCGTCTATCATAGTAAGTGCAGTGAGAATTTAGAAAAACACGAATTTAAGAAAGACAAGTAGGACTGACTCTCGTCTCCTTTCGTCCTGTTAGCAAACATACAAAACTTTATGAAACTCATCCCATCTAGGATTTACTATCAGACCACTACTGCAAATAAGTTTGTAATTAAGATTCAGAAAGGATACCCCTGACTTGACCAGAAATCACCTGATCACTGGCTTTCTAACTCAGCCTGGCACCAATGCAGTTGACAGAAACTGTCAAAAGTTTGACTCCATTATATTCTATCCATTGGGTCTGTCCACATTTTGATCTAACTTCCCCTACAAAGCACGACCAGGCGCCAATCAGTTGTATGTTCTTTTTGCTAAAATTCTAATTCAAAAGACAGACAACAATATGATGGCCACTTTCCTTTGAATTGCAGTGAAGACTCACAAATCAGAAGCAGAGCTAAAATTTCAGAAAGAAATTCAGATCAAAAGCCATGTATTTCTTAAAAAATCACCCATGGATAAACAATAAATTTCACACTTTTTGAATGTGGCACATTTTTTTCTGTGCAAGATTTTTTGTGTCAATTCAGTTCAAATGATATTTATGAAATGCAAGAGTGCGATCAACATAGATCGGTTGGAAAATTAGGTAATGAATTGGAGGAAGCTGCCAATCTCCTTGATGGGAAGGGCGGTTCTCTTCAAGATGATGTCCCTGCCCTGGATTTTGTATATCATACAGAACAACCCCTGTCACATACCATAAACATTCTTTAGGGACATCGATAGCGAGTTAAGGATGTTGCTATTGGACTCCTCTATGGACCAATGACATGCTTTATGAGGTGGGACGACTGCAGAGTTTTGCAAAATGGAAAATGATAGACATTGGATGTTCAGGGGATGTGAGGCGACGACAGGTGCTGATGTCATTTTCAGAGCTAAAGACAGATTTTCAGTTGGCACCCACGGAGCACTATAAGTATTTGCAATTGAAAAATGCCCTGGGCAGCCATCTTAAAGATGGAGATCAAGTCCCCGAATATAGTCCACTAGAAGACAGATTATTACTGTATCCAATCCCGTAGAAGGCATTTCCTTATACAAATAAAAAAACTATGATTAACTCACCGGAACTATTGACTAAGGTCAGAGAAGCATAGGAATCCAAAGTGGGACTGTTGGAAGATGATTACTGGGTGGAGGCTGTACAGAGTCACGAGAGGTAGCAATCAGGGCATGATTTAGATTAGTCCACTTGCGGATATTGCGCAGGTCCTACTACTCTAGCACACTTATGTATAAATTAGGGCGCCTCCCAACGGAAGAGTGACAGAGGGGGTGTACTCAGAGGGGAATTTTTTTTCACATATTATGGGACTGCCCGATCATACAGAAATATTGGAGGAAAGTGGGCAGAATTATATCAGGGGTGTTGGAACAAGAAGTCCCCCTCGATGCCAGGTGGCATATACTGTGTATGTCAGGTGAACTGTCCTGGCCTAAATGTCAGAAAATGTGGCTACAGGTGGCAGCAGTGGTGGCCAAAAGAAACATTGTCGGGGCATGGGGGGGCGGTCCAGCCACCTACAGTCTCCCAGTGGAAAAAAGATATGGACTGGTGCTGCACAGCCTAAAAAACTATTTACGATTTCCGGGGACTCCCCAAGAAATGGAAGAAAATTTGGCAACGGTAGGAAGATTATAGAGGGTTCAGGGGGGGTATAGTCTAGTTAGGCGGGCAGAGGCAGGAAGGGGGAGATCTGACAGCTGGAATTATGAGGAACTACTAATGTTATGCCATGTTTTGTACAGCGGAATTTGTAAACCATTAAAATTGTATGTAACCCAATTCAAGAACAAGATCGTAATTATGCAAGCTTATTATTGTTAAATAAAAAAGATTATATTTAAAAAAGTAAAGAGTGCCATGAACACCCAAGCTTTAGCAGCTACAGAGAGGGCGGTTGTTTATGGGCTTCTTCTTTCTTCTACTTAGCAGATGAAACCTGTTAACTATCATTATAAAGGAATACAGCATTAATAGGAGTGCAAGCAGAGTCAAGCAAGAACGAAAGAATGGTCAGTAGAAGAGGGAACAATAGAATTAGTATTGAATGGAAGGGAGAAAGAATAGTGGGTGGGAGGATGAATGAGTGAGTGGATGGGTGGGTGAATAGGTAAATGGATGGTAGAGTCGGAAGATGGATGTGTATGAGTGAGTACATGTTGAGGGGGACAGACAGGTGAAAGGATGGCAGTGTAAAGTGATGGATGGATACATGGATGGGCAGGAGAAAGGATTGCAGAGTAAATGGATGGATGGATGGATGGATAGGTGGATGGACAGTGGGGAGGGCAGAGAAAAAGAAATGATGGATGAGTGGGTGAAAAGATGAGTGAATGGATGACCGAGTTGATGTACAATTGCATGAATGGGTGAATGAGTGGTTAGCAGAGTGGATGGATGTATGATGGATAGCAAGATTGATAGATGGATGCATCTACCAATCTTGCAAGATTGAATGGCAGAGTGGATGGATGGATGGAAGAATGGTAGAGCAGATAGAAGGATGGCAGAGTGAAATGGATGGATGGATGGATGGATGGATGGATGGATGGATGGATGGATGGATGGATGGAAGAATGGTAGAACGGATGAAAGGATGGCACAGTGCATAGCTAAAAGGCATATGGCAGAGTCGACGGATGCATGGCAAAGTAGATGGATGCATGTAAGCCAGAGGGCATGGGGGATGGATGTGTGGGTGGTGCTGGCTGTTTGGATGAATGGCAGAGTAGATAGATTCAAGGATGAATTGCAGAGTGGGTGGATGGATGGGTGGGTGGGTTGGATGGATGGATGGGTGAGTGGATGGATCAACGGTTAGCAGAGGGTATGGATGGGTAGAGGGATGGCTGGATGGCAGAGTGGAAGAATGGATGGCAGAGTGGATAAATGGATGCCATTGTGGATAGATGGAGTGATGGTTGGCAGCGTGGGTAAAAGTTTAGAAGAATAGATGGGTGGATGGCAGAGTGTGGGGCTGGAGGGATGGGAGAGTATATGAATGGATTGAATAAGGATAGATCGAATGATGGATGAAAGAATTAATGGAAGAGGGAATGTGAAGGTGAAATAGAGGCTATCAGCAGTTGGATGGAAGTGTGAAAGGATGAATGGATAAATGCTTGGATGGAAGAGGTAAGGGAGATCTAAGGGAGAGTTGGGCTAATTTGATTTGCTTGCTTGATGCTATTAGATGGTTTAGTTAAAAAATGGGGAGTGGTTTACTCTTCTGGGTACTTTCTTGAGGGGCACAGTGCCCTCATTATTAGTTCTTTGTACATCGCACTCTTATTCCCTAACTAGAATGTCCAACCTTGTGTGCCATATGGGCATTTGCTAATTGTGTAACACTTTACTTTATGTGGCAGTCACCCTGCTCCTATTTTAACTTCACACGGAAGAACATGCATATGTGTCAGAGCTTTTTTTACATAACTAATTTTATTTCAAGTTTGGCACTTTTATATGAATATCTCTAGAGTATAAAAGACTCTGCTAGCATAAACATGTGACAATGTAAAATCTAAAATATACAGGTAGTTAATAATTAGTTCTCTCTTCACAGCCACAGGCTTACTGTATGCTGGTAAAGTCTTCACATTGTTTGCAGTTCATTTCTTTTCGGCTATTGGGCTTTGTTGTAGTGACTGCTTGTCATTCCAAACTGAGCCATACTCTATTGACGTCACATGAGGTGTTTGTGTAGTGTCTTCTCAAACGGCGTAATGGCAGACTCAATATTCGAAAGCAGCTTTCAATACATTCTATTCATTATGTCATGGTCTACGTAGTACATCAGAAACTAAAACGTGTTCAGTCATTGTTAACCCGCAATACACTACATCTCTCGCTCTCTTATACAAAACCTTACCAATTTTATAAAAGATATGCACATATGTACCTTTGAACCTCTTCAATTAATCTCTTTGGTGCTGTAATTGTTTGACTTGACCATGTAATGCCAAGTTGAGACCTGCCATGATTATGATCCAAGGTCTGCTGGGATGGTGAAAAGTCAGCAGCAGTCACTGGTGTTTCACCATTAGTCCCTCCTTCAGAGATCTGGGGCCATATGTATGAACACTTTTTCCCATAGACACAGAATGGGTAAAACCCTTTGATACATATGGCCCCTGGTGAACTACGAATCAAACGTTGAAAGGGAGAGGAGTCTCTGGTAATAGACTTCCCAGGGGCATTACCCGTCTGTCCTTTGGTTGACACACTTGGAATGGTTCTGCGTCAAATCGAGCTTAACATTTTCTTTTCTGCATCTGCTGTGTGAGCACTCTGTCTCCTCTCTGGAAGATGATGTTTTTCTTATGTCGACCTTGGTCAGCATATGTTTTCAACTTGTGTTTCTGAAGCAAGTATTTTCTACAAGTTATATTCTCTTCTCTTTCTCTCAGATTGGTCCACTGGGGTATCTTTGTTATTGTTCTCCTGCACATCAAGATTGCCAGACTTACACCAGTGATTGAGATAGGTATTAAATAGTAAGCTTGCAATGTACAGTTTAACACAGATTGTAAATTGAATTTCTTAAGTGTAGCTTGCTATACAGCTATACAGCTTTCTTTAGCTGAATCATAAATCTCTCAACCAGTTTATTGGCCTACAGCCACACCGGAGTGCTTTTTTGCTACTTTATACTCAGAACTGCACCCGGTCCATACTCTCCGGCTCGAACCGTAATCTCCAGTACATACAGTGCTAAATTTGTGCTCCTCTCAGTGTTGACTGCGGTGTCAATACTACAGTTAATACTAAGGGGAGTGCCCTTAGTGTTGACACTACAGTCAACCATGAGGGGAGAGTAATATGTACCTTGATAGGAAGGAGCAAACGTTTCTGGGTTATGATGTAGTGTTCCAGACCATTGATTACACTTTATCCGGCCCAAGCCGGAGATTACGGCTCGAGCCGGAGAGTACAGCCCTAGCAGGAGAGTACGGTCCGGGTGCGGAGAGTATGGTCCGAGTGTGGAGATTCGGGCCCAACTGCGGATGTAAAGTTAGGAGTAATAAGTTATTTCTGTGAATACCAAAAATCGTGAGGGACTTCTGTGAATACCAGAAGTAGTATGTTTAGGATTTTGTCTCAGATTAGTTCTGTGAATCGGCCCTATAGTCTTAAGCTTTCCAAAACCATGAAACAATGAATGGAACTGACTGATTTGCAAATGGCTGGGCCCAAACTTGGGTAGTATTTAACCCTGGGCGTAGTGTGCGGAGTGGGGCTACGCGGAGCTACGCGAAGTGGGCACAAAACTAAGCCCACCCGT
Source organism: Lissotriton vulgaris (assembly GCF_964263255.1). NCBI lineage: Eukaryota > Metazoa > Chordata > Amphibia > Caudata > Salamandridae > Lissotriton > Lissotriton vulgaris. The sequence goes on along the minus strand of NC_141689.1, from coordinate 2,031,554,533 downwards.
GCACTCCGCGTAGCCCCACTACGCGCCGCCCGCCTCCCTCCAGCCCTCCCTAAATACTGCAATAAAAGGATAGAAAGCTTTTAAAAACACTTACCTTGTCCGCCGCGTCCCCGGGGCTCCCTCTCGCCGTCCCTGGATTTACGCCGCCATTTTGAATACTAATGCGCATGCGCGGGCGCCCGCGCATGCGCATTTCTCATCACAAATTAATAACTGCTCAGATTTATACAAGTGGTCCCTTTTTTATTAGGTCCCTGATTCAGTAATGGGTGCCACTTTTATTGTGGCACCCTGGCAACTTTTATTGGTTTGTATGTCAGAACCACGCAGGTTTTATTCAAGCCTGCCATAATAATGCGATTCGAACAACTAATGCGTCTTTACAAAGCATTCCGTTACCATGCAAGTCATGCTTTAAGGAAAGTACCGGAGATGGTATAGTATAATTTACTATTGCAACTCCAGTCTGTGCAACAATAAGGAAAATGTTGGACTTAAAGTCCAACATCAATCTAAGAACGCTTTCCTTAAGGCAAGTCACTGGAACTGCTTGCATAGTAAAGAAATGCATTGTAAAGAGGCATCCATGGTTCAGACCACCCTTTTAAGGCACAGCACAATTCGAAACACTGTATAAAGTCTGTCCCCCTTTTCTATTGTGGTGCCCAAGCCTATTTTCTGTACCAGATGGAGTCTGATTAGGGTTTCTGTCTGCTGTACACTTCGGGACTCATGTTAATATACTGCTACTAACATTGAATCTGAATATCAGCCAGAAATAGAGCAAGGAGGTAGCAGGCCTCACCCACCATGTGCAAAAATCTGTGTAAAAGAACAACATTGAATAATAGTTTTGTCAGTACTTATACCTGCCAATTATTAACACATCCAGTTAAGGTCTAGCTGTGACCACTGTCTATGGTAAATGATATAGTTACACAGACATTATTTGATCATATGTATTCTTTGAGGCTATTGCAAGCAATACTAAATGAACATTCATTCCATTTGAATAATATTTTGACTTCTAGTGCATTTGATTTTGAACATGTACGACTGAAAGGAACACAATTTGAGGCCTCTTGTACTTTGCTCCACCCCTGCCATTTCTTTTTTCTTCATAATTTCTCCTGCATTTCCCTCTGTGTAGCATAGTTTGTCGCCAGCCGTCATTAAGCCATTCATCCAGGTGCTGTACAGTGGCAGGATCAATACTCATTTTGTGGAGCTATAGTTTAACCCAGCGTAAGTGCTACTGATCCACCCGTCTAAATTAGCATTGTAGCCACTGGCAACTGGGTCCCTTTATACTCATTATTTTTTAATCAGTGTGAATGTTCAACACATTATTGGTAATTGTTGCAAAGTCATCCTGTGCCCTGGGCACCCCTCAACCTTTTGCTGACTGATACTGGTATTAACTGACTCTGACTGACCCTGGGCTCTGCCTTACCAGGCCCAGGGCCAGTGCTATGCTGAAAGACACATATTAGAATACAGTTAAAACACCTACATACACTAGGGTACACAATGGTATGGTGGGGTACCCCTGTGATTGGCATGACCTACCCTATAAACCCCTAGTACATATTAGGGCAGGGGGATTGAAACTACCTAGAAGTCCCTAGTACCCTAGGGCATGGCAGTTTAGAGACCAGCTGTTCTTTTTGCACTTGCCTGTGTGCACTGCTGAAGCCTGAGGTTAGTTAAAAAGAAGCCCTGGGTGCCAGGACTACTTTAAAAAAGTACATTGTGTCCAAATTCGACTTTGGTGTTTGGGGCACTTAAAATTGGATAACCTACAATGTTTTGGCATATTAGGGACCCGCAGGGTCTCCCCTAGGTATCCCAGGGTTAGGGGGTGGGGTCAGGTATTCATGAAGTACACCCTTCTAAAATGAGTTATCATATATATGCCTGGGTAAAGTGCAATTTCACATTTCACTCCCCACATTGTGGTAAAGTGCTGCTCAAATTCGACTTTGATGCTAGGAGCACTATGGAAGGAGGATCTACAATATTTCTACAGATTCTGAACCACTGAAGTCTCCCCTAGTTGCACATGGGGTGGGAGTCCTGTAGATATAAGACAAGAACTTACAAAATATGTTTTTGTAAGTCCTGGTGCTGGAAAAATGTCCCAATCATTTTTCCCATCGCAAATCCCCTGTTACATAGGTTAACATGGTAGGAAGTTATTGATTAATAAGTATTGATAGGAGAGGGCTAGAAATGCCATTCAAAGACTTCCTAGAATGGTATTAATAAATCCAACAATATCAATTTCTCTTAAAGTGTACATACAAGAAGTTATAGGACATTCTTGTTTGTAAGCCCAAACTCAGACTTCCAGTGGTCTGCCCTGATTGGTCAGAGTTAAGTGGATTAGCCAGGCTGCCTTGATGAGGTGATAAAGAGCCCCTGGCGGTACCCAGCTCTGCTGGCAGGGCAATGTTCTGTTCCATATAAATGCCAGACCAGGGGAGGAGTCATAAACTATGTTCTGAAAAGAGGATAGCAGAGACCAGTATAATTTACAGCTTTGAACTTCCCACCTTAGGCATATAGTAGAATTAAGGAAGGTATGAGCAGATGCAGGGGTAAGAGTCTAAGTAAATTAGCCATCCTAGGGGTGTGTTTAGCCAGCTCTTACCTCCTTACTGGAAAATCATCCATTATGTATTTGGAAATCTTGATGCACTCTCGGTCTAAATAATGCCACACTCTATAGGATGTGGTCATATTTTTGATGATTTACCCTGCTCCCGTTGGTCAGAAGTGACCTCCTGCCTGACCCAGAGAACTTGGAATAAGTATCTGAGAGGGGCGGAGCCTCTCAGATCTGCTGCTAGAAACTTACTGAAGCAAGACATTGCCAAGCTAGGACGTTTTGCTGTGCAAAGATTTCTAAGGCCTGACCTCTGAAGACTGCACCTTCTGAATCTACAGTCCTTGGGATTAACTTGCTGAAAAAGAACTAAAGAGGGGACTCAATGAAAGCTACAGGTTAAAGGAGCTCATCTGGAACATCACCAACTGAATCTACACCTTGGAGAACAACCAGGGGATTTGTAAGGATTTTGTACTAGTGGATTGTGGGAACTGAAGTCTTCAACTTTCAAGGTTCATCTTGGAGCTTCCAGACCCATGGAGTGAGTTTGAGATACTTTGGGACTCATTTAAGAACTTCACGAAAAAGTTCAAGAAGTTTGGAGAACTTTGGGTCAACTTTGAAAAAAAGCTCCATAAAGGGACCGACTAAACCTGCGCAGCCAGGCGCCTGCCTTCAACCACGAGCCGGCCAAGCCAACCAGCTTTATCCCACTAAAAGCTCCATAGGTCCAACTCCCTGAGTTTAACAGGGACTAGAAGAAAACTGAAGCCGGCGAACACTCACCGGATCCGGCTACATGAGGAGCATCGAGAGACCCAGCGAGAAAAAGCTCAAGAAAAGTTTCTACATCCGCTCGTAGAATAGGTGACCGGGAGCAACCACGAACGCCAAGCTGCCTACCTTCCATCGCGTGTCGGCCTGGATTCCTGGGTTGCCCCACTGAAGCGATCTTGAGAAATGTCTAAGTCCGCTCCAGGGAAGTTGACCAGGAACGCATCACAAGTCAAGCCGGGAAACCCTCATCGAATCCGGGCTGGCTAGGAGCTTCGAGGAGCCTTGAGGAGAAAAGCTCCAGAAAGGTTTCTAAGTGTGAAGGTAGAAACTGAGACCGGGACCTGCCGCGAGCTGCAGCCGCTCAGTGCTCCATCGCGCCGGGCCTGATACTTTGACTTTGGCCCGGTCTATCGCAAGCAGGTATCACAATATGGTGCTATAATCTTCTACGTGGTATATTTTATAAAATCTTTGAAAATTCATATTTCTAGTACCATACATTAAATTATTGTTGTTTTGGTGTCATTTACTGAATTGAGTTTTTAAATGCTTAACATACCTGTCCTTGAAGTTAAGCCTGCCTGCTCGCAGCCAAGCTACCAAGGGTTGAGCATAGGAATAATTTTCTAAGACCAATGCTGAGTCCTGTAATGTGTTAGTGGCCTTATTGCCAGTGGCAGACCTACATTTGCCCCTACCAATAACCCACTTTCCAACAGTAATAATCAGCAGTAGTTCCTAGGATTCACTAGTAAGAAGATGTCTCATAATCATACACCTTGCAATGCCTATATGAGTACAATCATCAGCGCCCGTCCGCGCCTGGCCCGGGCCGAGGGCCAGAACCCCTGCTTCACAAAGCCCAGTTTATACCATCTACTCCAGGGAGGACCTAGTCAGTTGGAGACTCAGGTCAGTGTCCCCCTGTTGCCCCATGGTTAATCCTCTGATGGAGCTAACAGAGTGTCTAAACTGTAAACTACAATTCTCTTATGACCCAATTAAACAGCTGCTACCTCCAATCAAACAAAAACAGCTTGAGCCGATTAAAGAGATCAGGGCTATGCTACTTAACACACGCCCATTAATCAGACAAAATACGGAAATGGCAGAGATTATAGGTAGTCTTGAGCTTGATCTATAATTTGTTACTGATACCTGGGCTAATGAGACCTCTGACCCAGACTTACTACAAGCTTTCCCCACTGACTTTCAGATTACCAGAGCGGACCGAACCAATAAACGGGGTGGCAGACTTGCCATTATCGCCAAAAATGTAATATCAGTTAAGGCATCTTTGTTGAGCACCTCACAGGATTGTGAACTAATCTCGTTCCAGATCCTACTTAACCCAAATGACTCCTTGAATGGCCTATTGATTTATCGACCACCTAAAGCCCAGCCCCCTTTGCTTGACATACCTTCCCCAATTCCTGGAAGCTAGCATAAACTATACAAACTACACCATCCTTGGTGATTTTAATTACCACCTAGAGAATGCCTCTGACACACAAGTGATTGTGTCAATTCCCAACAATGAGGATGAGGTGGCTGAACGTTTTAACATCTGTATGTCCCACGTTAACAACTGGATGCAATCTAATTGCTTAAAACTAAACGTAGCAAAACCGAAGTCCTACTGCTGTGCACCAATCCATTAGTCTGGTCTCCAAAATGGTGGCCTACCGAGTTGGAGGAATGCCCTTCACCAGTATCCAAGGCTAAAAATCTAGGGGTGATTTTTGACTGTCCACTAACTTTCGACAGCCAGATTATCTGCCTCACAGCCAGTTTCTGGGCCGGATGTTACAACGCATACATTCACAACGCATACCATTATAACAAAACTTTTACAACACTGGATCCATTATAACGCATGCCATTACAACGCTGCTGCTATTACAGCGCATGCCATTACAATGTAAGTATGGGTAAGTATTTTTTCTTTTTTTCATTAATGGGAATGTAATAGTAGTGTAAGTGTTGGATAGTGTGGGGTTAAAATTACTATTATAACTCCAGAGGGGCGTAATAGTAGGGTAAGTGTTGGATGGTGTAGAGGTTAAAATTTAATTAAATACTTACCCATAATTACGTTGTAATGGCATGCGTTGTAATAGCAGCTGCGTTGTAATGGCATGCTTTGCAATGGATCCTGTGTTGTAAAAGTTTTGTTGTAATGGTAGTGCGTTGTTTTAGTTACGTTGTAATGGCTGTTTCCCTTCTGGGCCATACTAAAACTGATCAGAAAGATTCGGTCTTTTATTCCTCCTGAGGCCCTGAAAACCTTAGTAACTGCCCTCGCCATCTCCGGGCTAGACTATGGTAATGCACTTTATTTAGAGATCCAAACACAGTATTTGAGTAAGCTCCAACGTTTGCAGAATGCAGCAGCAAGACTGATCTTGAATATATTTCCAAACATGAATCAGTATCCCAGCGGCTAGCAGCTCTCCACTGGCTGCCAGTTCGGAAAAGAATCATTTTTTAAGTCACTTTGCATCACGTTTAAGGCGTGCCAAGGAAGGGGCCCCTCTTACCTGACTTCTAGGATAAAATATTATGTGCCGTCCAGGAATCTCAGATCTGCTCAACTGAAACTGCTTCAAGTCCCCAGGTTCAAGCAGGCACGTTGGGGAGGAAGGAGTCTTCTGCTAAGATCTGCAAAACTCTGGAATCTCCTACCTTTTACAATTAAAAACATCCCGAATCTCACCATATTCAGGAAATCACTAAAAACCTGGCTATTCCGAGCAGACCTCTAACTCTTCCCTGTACCCCGTTTTGGCGCTACCCTCTCAGTCCTCAGCTCCAAGATGCCTCCGGGCACTGGCTGCGCTTTATAAATTTAAAAATCAAATCAAATCAAATCAATCACTGCTGACAGCTTAATCAAAACAAGCATATGTTATCCTATATAGTCACAAAGAAGCGAGGGACCCAATTAGTTCTGCAGATCATCCAATCATCTGTCTTAACATGCTATCTTCACATAACATAATATGTGTGTTTGTAAAGTGCACATCCACCCAGACATGCATCTTGGTGCTGAATAACAGATGTTTATTGTTACCCAACTCAATGGTACATTCATCTTGAGTGACATTTGCTGCGGCGGCCGACACAGGTAAACCTGTGGGGTGGAGGTTGGGGCAGGGCGCAGCAGGAGGAGAAGGCAACAGACGACGGAATAGATATTATTTATTTATTTATTTATTCATACCTATTTGGTCATCTGGACATTTGAACAAGATTTGCAAAACACATCGGTGAGGTGTTTAGTGAAGTAAAGAAAGAATGCAGACATCACACAGATTATATAAAGAGATCATCTGAATTGCAAAACTATAATATTAATGACCGGTGAAGCATTGTGCTCGGCCTGTGTGTTTTTTAACATGTACGGTCTCAGTCTGTTATTGTGGACATTTTGACTGCTAAACCAAGTCAGTGGGTCTCATCTGGTTTGATTCCTACGTGGAACAAGAGAGAGAAAGTGCGGGTTCCCATTAGTACTAAAATGATATTGTTCTAGTGAAAAACCAACAGTAAAATGGTCAACTGTATAGAATGCTAACAATAAATCCAGCAGGATGAACGGAAATGCAATGAACAAAAGTGTCAGGGTTGCCTTTTCAACCATGAAACCTGAAAAAAGCCTGATTAATTGTCTGACAAGAAGTGTTTCTTGGCAATATGTTTGTTTGATGTATTAGCTAAATACCTTTCCCAGGCTTTCTATATTCAAACTGGTTTCAAATTGGAAAGGAGCTCTGGGGCGGGTGCATTTTTTTTGTTTTGCCATGTTTTCAATGTATCTTAGCTTTAAGGAATATTAGAAGATGCCTTGGGAGAGGGAAGCATTAAACTATTCAAATACATTGTGTTTACAAATGTGGAATTTGTTCTAGTTAAAGAAGGCTGGTAATAATTTGCTGATGATCAAGAACAGTTTTCTGTATGGGGAGGAATTTAGGGACCCATTTGTTTGTTCCTATAGGAAGAGCCTGGATGTTATTGGGTGAGGTTTTTTTTTATCCATATAAGAGGTGATTTTGCTGATAATATGAATGGCTTCTAATCCATTTACTTTGGTTTGGAGACTATTGAAAAGGACATACGTTGCACCCTTTTTTACAGTAATTCTGAAAAATATTTAATTATTTGTCATCAAATTGTTTCGAAAAACCATGATTGGTTAGGACTCTTAATATCTTTTCTACTTAAGAATGACACCATTATTTGCTGCTGTTTGGATTATACTTTTGCTGATATTTACATTCTGATAATTTCAGACGAAAAATCTCATTGCAATTAGAGTAAGGGAGTTCTGAGGTGAGTCCAAAACTAGCCTTTTTACTTGACGGATCCATGTGTATGGGATGTACCATGTTACAACGCATACCATTACAACTACCTACCGTTACAACGCGATCATTACAACGCATACCATTACAACGCATAGCGCTTTGGGGTGCTGGATAGTGGTAAGTATAATTTACTATTCTAACTCCAGTCCCCGTGGACCCTAGGGAAGGTGTTGGATAGTAAATTATACTTATTCCCTATCCTAGAGCGCCCCCCAGCGCAATGCGTTGTAATGGTATGCGTTGTAAAAGTCGCGTTGTAACAGTAGTGCGTTGTAACAAATGCGTTGTAACAGGTGTATACCATGTGTATGTGTCTATGGTTTCTGTGGTCGCAGAAAGAGTTGGTATTTGTGAAAGTGAAATGGAATGAGAAAATGAATATAACCTGTTGGTTGGTAAGGGAGAGAAACATTTGATGGTACCAGACTTAGTGGAAATGAGATCTAGTATTACGCCCTTGTGTGTGAGCTGCAAAGAGAGATACATGAGATTATGTTATTGGATTATAATCTCAAGGATCAGAAAAGACTGGCCATCGGGGTTGCCTTTGTCGATGACAAAATCACTCATTCAGAAGGAACAACATAAGATTATATATCAGAAAATGAAATTTCCTTGAAACTTTGGGGAATTGTAAATGTCTTGTACATGTATGGCATTCAAAGGTGTTATAGCTCAGACAGGTGAGAGTTTGGAGCGGAGTGAATCTTTGTGCATGATGACAAAGCTTCCCCCTAGATTAAGTTGCCTCTATGCACAGATGATACTATTACCAAAAGGGAATTTCGAGAAAGGGATGCGAATGAGCTTTTAACCAAGATTTAGTGATGAAAAGGCAGTTGAGTCTGTGATTGGTGATTCGGTTGGGAATAAAAGTAGCATGCATTTTAGATGACATGAGGGTGTTTAGATTATAGTAAGGTAGGTGGGTGCATTGATGGCCATGAGATTGTTTTGATTCACCTGTTTGGTTGAAAAAGGTTTTTGAAGTGTAGGAGCGTGTTTGATAATGAGGAAGGGAGTGAGTGTCAGATGTAGACATATATTGAAATTGCAGTCTTGCACATGCAACTGATAAAGTGATGGAATAGACTACCGGAGGGGGGTCAGAACCATAAGAGGCTGACTCTATGATAATTGAAAAGGTAAGGCTTACATGTTTGATGTTGGATGTTCTATGTAGATCACAACAAAGAATGTCCTAGGAAAGAGAACCTAGTGAATGGCAAGTGTACTGGAACCTATGGTATGGCCCCAGAGAAGACTTAGACAGAGGCTGGGTGAAAAAGGTCGGGTATCTACCTAAAAAGAGTACCTCCATAGGCCGGACGTTAGAGGTATTGAATGAAGAGAAGTTCATTATAGACAAAGGATAGTGATCTCTGTTATCTTAGACACATGGATGATCGTCCAACTAAATTTAGGAGGATGAATTAGAAGTGAGAGATGAGGTTCTAGTTCCAGGGTTCACAGAAATTACAGTCACCATATAGCCATTGACTAGGTTAAGTTCTAGTCCAATGTAGTCTCCATTTGGTGGAAAGGAAGTGTGATATATGGCTGATAATGCTGGATGACGAGAAAAGAGTATCTTATGGATACCAATTTCAATGCTGTGGAAATGCTCTAGTTGCTGCAAAAAGGTAATGGATATTCGAATGGCTGACAAGAAGTGGGGAACATTTGTCCTCAAGTTGATGGTGCTTGAGGAGGAAGAGAAGAGGTGGAGTGGTAAGCTCCTTTTCTGAAAAAAGAGATTTGTATATATAAACCACAAATTGAGTCTGATGTTGCAGTGCTGTGGATTTTCTCACAATGAAGGAACTGAATGATGGTCACTTCCTGAGTGTAGCTGTACTAGGTATATATCTCTAGTGCTGGGTTCTCTATAGTTAGTCCAGGAGGGCTCGAGCCATGCCAGATTTCAATGCAGGATTGGAAATGTGGGCAGTTGGGCATTGGGCCAGTACCTGAGGGTCATCTGTGGGCCAGTTTTTTACCGCATCTTCAAAACGGTCCAGGGAAAAGTACTGTCTTCCGCGGTCCATGCCACACTACTGTAAAGTATCCCAGTATCATGGGCACAGTCCCCTGTCAGGCTGTCAAACTAAGGCTGGGGACCAGATGTTGTCCTGGCCCTTAGGGCATTATCAACTTGGGCCCCTGCCTCATGTGGCAGACTCTGCCAGGAAGCAGTGCTGTTCCCCCACTGGGCCATCCCTTTCAGGCCATGGTGGGTGTACGAGGGTGGGAGAATGCAGGGGCCTCACAGGGGGGAGGGACACCATTCTCACCTAAGCTCCCTTGGAGTACCAATTTCAGTCATGTGCTTTTCTTGACCCCTCCCCCAACCCCTGCCAAGTCATACCCTGAGGTTATAGTGGGATGGAGAGGGTATTAGTAAGAGAAGTCGCCTTGTTAGGGATCTGGTAGTGTCTTTTAGGCCTTGGTTGAGGAAAGGGGGATCATGGGGGTTGTGCATAGGCCTCGCTGTGTGGTCACCTTTTCTAGAGGAAAAAAAACATAGGATGTAGCGTTATGTTCTCAGAGCTGCTGACCTTAGAACTGGGGAAGTATGTTTGAGTTCTGGCATCACTGTAAGATTCAGTGATTATGGAAAAATCACTTAATTTCCCTCCATAAAATAAAAATTAATTTGATTTTGTGCAATGTAGCTGGTGCTCATCATAATTTCATCAATGCTTTGGACCGAGCTCATTTAATATTAACCTAAAAAAAGTATATATATATATATTCAAATATATAAAACACTCCTATTTTGCACAGGAAGACACCAACAGCGTATTTGGAGAATTTCATGTGCTTTTATTTTTCTTTGGAGTATGCAGCAGTTCACTTCAAAACCTTATGCGTTTCAGCTCTCTCTGAAGCCTTGATTACAGGAGAGCTTTATCGTTTTCTGACTGACAACATTATTTTCCTTTGTAAAACCACTTTTTATTCAGTAGTTTTGGGTCGTATTCCTTCTATGTATATATATTAACCATTTGGGAATGTGGGCCTCATTTGTGTGTTCCCAATCCGACTCTGTCAGATTTTTAAGATAACTACATTTATCTAAATGGGGATATGCTAGAAATCTGGGATGGATCTGGCCTTCCAGGACCGCCTTTGGAGTACACTGCTCTAGTGCATAGAGCAATGTATCAGATTTTTGACAATTTTACTTTGGTTTTCCATGTATTGATGACTGATATAATAGAAACACTGAATCACAATGCCTAAACTGATGAAAGGTGGATACTATGTGGTGGGTGCCATTAGGATGCGCCCGCCACAGTGGCGGCGCATCCTGGATCCCTAACATTGGGGCGGGCGGTGCACTCAGCACCGCCCGCCACAATGTGATGGAAGCATGTTGTGCCCTTCCATGCACAACATGGCAGGCAGCGTGCGGTGCCTGCCATGTTGTGCATGGAACTGCTGGGGGGTACCATAGGTACCCCCCATGTGCACCCTGCACCCCCCGGAGTCCCTGGGGGCCCGCAACGGGCCCCCCTAGCCGACTCTGCAAGCCTTTCCATGGCAGCAATACCGCCACGGAAAGGCATTCCTCAAGCCACATTGTAATATGGCTGGCGGTGTCAAACAGACACCGCCACCATATTGCAGCCTTTTCCACCCGGTCGCAAGTCGACGGGCGGACATGCGGCGGACGGTCTATCCGTCCGTCGCGGACCCCTCAGCCATAATAATATGGCGGGGTCTTTCCTACAGGGATGGCGGGTGGATTGCCCCCGCCATCCCTTAGTATGATATATGGGATGAAGTTCAATACCACAGATTGTTTTAAAAGTATATATGGCTTTTATCATGGTGGATGGTTTGTTTTAATTAATTTTGTCTGAAAATTAAAAAATTCAATGGCACTAACACACAGGCTTTTTCGTTGTGCTTTGAACCATTAAGTTTGTTTCCTCCCCAGGACTGTCATATCTCACATGGAGTTCTCGGGCAGAAAAAAAAATGTACAAAAGAAGTCCTGCTCAAAATATGGCTATTTTTTCAATATAAACAACCAGGCAGCTCTATGGCAGGTCAGTCACAGTTGAAACTGTCCTGGCAGCAGATTCTGCTGCAACTCCACTGTTAGAAACCTAGGGCCTCATTTATGAAAAGTGACGCATCGCTGCGTGAAAACAGCGATGCGTCACTTTTCACTGCGCCCTCCTTGCGACACCAATGATGCGCCATATTTAGAGTATGACGCATCATGGCACAAGGAGTTACAGATACGTCAGTATTTCTAACGTATCTGTATGGCGCAAAAGTGACGCATTGCTGGAGTGTGTCACAAAAGTGACGCAACTCCAGCAATGTGTCCTTTCACATTGGGCAAGCCCCATGTGAAAGGGCCTGCGTCAGTCTTACACCTGCTGTGAGGCAGGCATAAGAAATTGACGCATTTGTGTCCTAAAAGTGGCGCAGTGAAATCTTATAGATTTCACTGCGTCACTTCTATGACCCTTTCTTGCGTCAGAACGCCCCCCCTGCATACATTATACCTGGCGTAGGTATAATATATGCAGGGGTTTACAAAGTGACGCATCTACCTAGATGCGTCACTTTGTAAATATGGTGCAATAAGGCACATTTTTTACACTGCTGGTGTGTCACAAAAAGTGACGCACCGGCGGCGTAAAAATGGCGCACGGCCTCATAGAGGAGGCCCCTAGTTGTTCTTCCACCACTAAAGAATGGGATATAACTGTAATTTGGCAGGGCGAAAACCCTGCCAATTTATTGCAACACTCCCATGGTGCCAAGCTCTAAATTATCCCTATATTTATTCATTGGTTCCCAAAGCATAATATATTGAGATTGTCCTGGGTGGAAGGTGGGGAAGTTGTAGTTCAAGTATTTATATTTTTTTAAGTTTTGTAAGTTTTCTCAAACAGACATACATTCAGACTCCACGAGAATGGTAAAACTTACACGCCAATTACGTACATTTCTTTCAGTTTGAGTGCATTAATAATTACATTGTAATGTGCCTGCGTGTTGCTTTTTGAAAAAGTGACCTTGTCATTGAGTAACTATTGATAAGTCTTTGGTCCTATAAAGATTTTTAGCACGTGAAATGCAGGGCATCACAAACATTTTAAGATATTGATTCCCGTGGATTCTGAAATTATAAGTATGTGCCTTTTCTTGGCATGCTACCAAACTTTAACAAATCTTATGAATATGAGGACGTGCCCTATTCAATCCCTTCCTTAACAATGTCAATGAGGAAGCTAGAAAAAGAATAGCTGTTTCCCACAGGACTATAGAGGTGTCCTATCCCACTTACACGCAGCAAACACTGACCATTCGCAGAGTCGAAGCTCTCCAATGGGCAGCAGCTTCCACTTTTAATCAGTGAAACACATTTGGAAAGCAAGTAGGGATACTTCCCCCCCACCGGATTTTTATATAGCGTGAACTTGACCCGAAGGATTCAGAGCGCTTTACATGATCATCAGTTGCGTTACAGACCGACACATTCATTTTTGTTAGGCAGGGGGAGATTACGTGATTTACCCAGAGTCAAAGGATGTTGAGCATCATTGCCGAGTCTCAAACCCGGTTCTCCAGATTTGAGCTCGACAGTCTTAGCCCGATACTCTTTTAATTACAATGGAGTACATCCTCCATTTTACCACCTTAACCAAGTTATCTTCCCCCTCTCCGCTCAAATAACACCTCTTCTAAACCTGCAGGATGTTCATAAAATGTAACGCTGGCATACATGGTGGAAGAGATCATTTTCGTGGGAAAGTTAATGTCAGGAATGTGTTCACATTACTCACAATTAATTCTTTAATAATATTTTAGGTATTGAAAAGTTGAAGATATACAGAACCTTATTAAAATGAGTGTAAACCTGTGTACTAAGTTTAAAATCCCTGAGCTTATTCAATAACCCAGAACAATATGTGCTTGCAATCTTGCTAAAGAGCGCCCTGGTTTTACATCTCGGTGGCAGTGTCTCTAATTAATGTGCTGCATGTGTCAATCTGATTTGGTACTCAGTATAGACGCGCCCGCTCTTAATGCAGTAGGTAACAATGAACTGGAGCATTTGGAATATAATATCTACTTTCTTGCTATGTGCGCGTTTTTGGATAAATGGTCAAACTTTTTTTGCTTTTACACTGAGTAAAAGGAGTTTTCAAATTTGTTTTTAGAATGAGAAACTTTGGGAAATATTCTCATTTTGAGAAAGCTCTCTAGTGACTAAAATTAATTTGGGCCAGATGTACAACTGTTCCGTTTTGCAAGTTGCAAAATGCAATTTTTTGCGACTCGCACAACGGAAGGTGCTAATGTGTTTTGGACACATTTTGCGATTCCCAATGGGGTCACAAATGGCCTGCCTCATCAATATTCATGAGGCAGGCCGCAATTGGGAATGGGCAAGAATACAGGGATGGTGGCCTGCTGGGGATACAGATAAAGATATTCTGACATATAAATTTATCATGGGAAACATGTTTTGCCTGTGGAGAAAAAATGGAAAAGGATACATTTGCATAAGATTCTGTGTTCCTCTTCATGTTTTTACTAAAATGCCTCATGTTTAGCTCATCTATGAAAAGTTTCGCAAATTAGGACGATATCATAAATTCTGAGGGATCATCACAATCCCAATTACATATAAGACACCGGGTAGTGTCAATTATATTTGTACTTGTGTTTGAAGATGGTGCTTTAGAAATGTAGATTTTTTCTTATGAAAATATGGCTTTCTACTTCATATTCTGCAAAATTAGTCTCATTTGTATTCCCAGTTGAGAGTTTTTTCATGAATTAAACACTGAAGGAGTAGTCATTCCTATTTTAGTGTCAAACAGGTAGTCACAAATTTGAGCCTAAATAATGGCGGAAAGTGGTCTGCATCTTCTTAGGCCCTCATGATAATTTCCAAGTAGTTCTCAATTCAGTTGCGAACTATGGGCCTGATTTTGATTCTGGCAGTCTTCTGACCATCTGACTTGCGGTGGTGGTCCACTATCTGCCACATTACAACTTTGAAAGTCGATGCGGCGGAGGACCACCTGCTGCACCACAATGTAAGATGCTCAGCAGAACTGGCGCATATTACAAATTACGCCACCTTCAGCCATTTATTGGTGGGAACCGCACCATAAAACGCCTGGTGGTGGTGGATCAAATGGGCCCCTGGGGCCTCCTACCATGGGTATGGATTCAGGGGGGCACACCATGTGCCCCCCTGTCTGTACAGCCCCAAAGTTCCAGCACAGCGTGGACGTCACCATCCATTTCGTGCTGGAACTTTTTGCCATTTCCATTGCGATGCCTGTTTTTCAGGTACCGCCATGAGAAGGCAATGGACCATCCATGGTACACGAGCTCAACCCGTAATATGACCAGTGTTTCTTTCTTGCGAAGGTTTGGCTTAGCTGTGTCGACGGAGAGCTAATTAATGAGTATCTCACATGTCTTAGTGGTTACTTGCAGGACAACTCTATATTTTTTGTTATTCCTCTATGAGATAGTAATTGATAACTGCATCAGCAGTAATCTCATATATGGTAGCATTGATTTGGTATTTCGAGGCCCCTAATAATGAGGATCTTAAGGTACAGTTGTAACCACCAAGAACTAGTCCTGATTTGAATTCCCAGTAATCACGTCTTCATGGTCAGGTACTCATTATTACTGAGTACACCTGTAACTATAGTATAATTTTGTGAACTTCTATTCGAAGTACAGAATCAGCAATCAAGAGAGGAGGTACATCCAGAGAAATCTTACAAAAACAATGACTATTGGTGTGCCTCAGAGAGCAGTACATCTTTAATGAAAAGAGCTAACAGTTCCCTTCCTTACCATCCAGCACAGTCCAAAAACGGGTGGAGGAACACATTAACTACTAACCATTGGTTTGAAACCCATCAACCTTAACAACATGAGTAATAGGCTGATTGACTGTGGCCTAATACATTCAGCCCTTTAGGTATGATTACTTTAAAATCCGAAATAGCCCTCTTCTTGAAACTGGCATCTTACACTTTGAATTAGAGCTCCCTTTACTGCGGTGTCCAGGGCAAATATATCCCTGAACTGCAGTGACCTGGGAGGAAATTTATCAACTGTACTTTTTTTTATATTTTTCTTATCCCTCGGACGCAGCAACCCTTAGATAAAACAACTTAAAAGATAGAAAATCTTTTTTGAAAATACCATTAGTTGCTGCTACAGTATGGGGGTAGAAAGCAGCGGGGGGAAGTGAATAAAAAAAGAGGGCTTACCTGGAATAGCTGGCAACCACCTCTTCTCCGTCCTTGTCCTCTTCATCTTCTTCCTTCTTTCCGTCCCGGCCAGCAGCAGGAAGCACCCAGGGATACAGGCTCCCTGAGCCAATCACAATACTGCAATGCAGTGTTATGATTGGTCTGAGCGCTGTGGTTCGGCAATCAGATGGGGACAGGGAGCCTGTGTAATTTAGCCTGGTGGAGAACATGCAGAGTGTGCATGACTGTTTGGCCGGTCCAAGAGGGATGGCCAAATATAGTCATGAGCACTTAAGGATGGAAAACTGCTGCCTTCCTGCTCTAGCCAGCCCCAACTGCCACTGACTGCAATTGGAAAAAGAAAATGCTAACAACATTATGTTATTATCATTTTCTTTTTCTTTTCGATTAGTGGCGTGACGATCCTCCACCTTAGTGGAGGAGCCGCCACTGGAAATTACTTAGATAATTTGCTGCTTGTCATCAAACTCACTCCTTCCACTCCTGGTGAGATGTGCAGGTTTGAGACTATTTATCAGATGTTTACAGTGAAATATGGCTAAACTTTGACACTTGGCCTAAAGAAAACTGACCCTCTACATTGTGTTCTTATATTTCAAAAATATGGAATTTGATTGGACCAAGGACATTCAATAAAAATGCTAATATCTGTGACCAAAAGAACTAAATTGATCACTCTTGACTATCTAAGGTTCTGTCAAGAGTCCAAGCAATTATAGAGACTAGAACACATCATTCAAATTTTGTAAAAAGTATAAAATACATATCCAATATGTTGCTGATCTTGTACTACTTTACCACCTTAGTAGAGAACATGGAACCCTGGCATGCCTCGTTTTGCATAGGCTCCAAGTGGAAGAACATTTTCAATTCTTGAGTTCCTTTATGTCCTGGAGCGCACTCTTGCACAGTTTCTTTCACCAACCTTTCAAAAATAGCAAACAACAAGCAGTAATTGACAGGATGTAAAGCCTTACCATGCATCCCAAAATTCAGACTTGCAAATGAGGTACTTTTACAGTCTGCACAATCAGAGTGTGAAATATACTGCCCTAACATCGAAGGCCCTGCACAAATCTAATGCTCCCTCAAAAGCTTCCTATTTCAACAAATTTAGAGCCCTACGTCTGTCAGGTCTAATCAATACCATTTCTAATGACATGATTGGCAAAATAAAATCAGAGATTTCAAGAAGCTAGTTAAAAGGGAGAGTGAAATATGAGGTTGGTGTGTTCAAATGGGTTTATGACTCCAGATTTAACTTGTTAACCGCGCCTATTTTTTTCGCGGCAGAGCGGCCGTTTTAAAGAACGTGCGAGGCTGCGTCGGCTGTTGAACGTGCGCAGCACCAGCCAGGTAGTGCTCCAAACGTTCAACGGCCGACGGCAGCACTTAACGGGTTAATGTCAGTTGGAAATAAATAAACCTGTGTAATATTGCTGAAAATAAGCAATAGACATGCTAAAAGCATAGGATATGTAGAATCAATAGGAAATGCTGGTATGTGATATGTAAGCGGAACAGTGAAATTAATCATTGAGATAATAGATTTAGGACAAGATGTGGGATAATTTTTTTGTGGGCGCAAAGGGGATTTCGGCCCCTATGCGATCGAAAAATAGGTCAGCCCTATGTACTAACCCTATCTTCTGAGTAGCTAACCTATTAGCGACTCTCTAAATCGGGTTAGCGACTCGCTATTAGGAAGGGGCAAGTCAAGTGCGTCCCTTCCTAATAGCGAGTCCTTACCCAATGTATGATTGTTTTGCGACATCAAATGTGGTGGTAAGCCACCCAAAAATGGGAGGTGGTCCCCAGGGGACCCTTTCCCCTCAGTGAATGGGTGTACAAATATTTTTTAAGAGCAGGCAGTGGTTATAGGGATCACTGCCTGCCCTTAAGAAATGAAACTAAAAAGATTAATGTATCTTTTTTAAATGCATCCCATTTTCCTTTAAGGTAAATGGGCTGCATTTAAAAAACAAAACTGCTTTTATTGACAAAGCAGTCCCAGACAAAGCAGTTCCATCCCTAGAAGTGCTAGCCATTCCCAATGGAGTCGCAAAATTGCGACAGCCTCATTAATATTTATGAGGCATGCAATTTGCGACCCCATTGGGAATCGCAAACAGTGTCTGAGACACTGTTGTACATTGGATTTTGCGAGTCGCAAATTACGACTAGAAATTTGTTGCAAATTGCAAGTTGCACAATTCAATGGTCATACATCTGGCCCGTATATAGATACTGGTAAAAGAGGTGAACTGAGAATTTGAAAAGAAAACAATAGCAAATATAGAAAATCATTCTTTTGTGTAGTTACTCCATTTTCTGACTATTCTAAGGCATATTAGGACCTCAGAGCTTGTGGGACTGCTAATCAATCTCTCATTGCATGTGGTGTAACCCTAAAACTTTGTGTTTGGTTGTCAAACACCAATTAGCATATCTGAATTTTAGTTAAGTCCACAGTAAATCTGCATAGAACATGTGCAATCTATAATGTGGGATGTGATGGGGCATGATATCAACCACATTTGGAAATATAAAAGCATAAGAGGAAGGTTGACTAATGGCCCTCTAAAACTGCAGTCAGTAATGTTGTAGTAACTTATGACTTAGCAAATTGTACATATATTTAAGCCTATCTCTAATATTAAATAGTGAACTGTAGAGTATGCCTTTTATCTCATAGTGCCTACCTGCTTAATACCGAGGGAAGAAACATGTAAGTTGTGCTAATAACAATTTTTCTCAGAACAAAATGGACACAAACATCGAGTATTAGTAAATGCTCTTGGGCTTTTGCTTTGATAAAGCCTACACTACATTTTAAAAGCATATTTTAAATATTGGGGCATGAACGTTATTGACGATACAGTAATGACATTTTACTAATTGGTAACGTTTGTATTCAGTGGTGAATTTTGAATTTTAGTACTACAATGATACCTGAGCAAGTTATCTTGTTCTGGCTTCATGGACTCAGTGACAAAGAGTTGACAGCACATGAACCTGCTGCAATTACAGTAATAGCTTTCTACTCAATTCAAATCTATCTTCAACAAGATGTGAAGTGCTGTAATTAAACGCTCGGCCTACTGCAAATGGTGCTTTAGGTTCAGATATTCTTGTTAACCAGTTTGAGAGCATTCTCTTTAATGATAAGGCTGAGTTACCTGATTACAAGGAACCTGAACAGGCCTGAGTGATGGGTTTATGGGCCAACACTAATCTCTGTGGGGTTACTCCTATAAAAAAAACTGTCTACCATCTGAAAATCAGAACACTGATTGAACCTAAAGAGCAGAAAAGGCCACGGAAGGCATACTGCTGTCACTTGGCAGACCCTGAGAGAATGTTGGCTTCTCTTGAATAGCCAGAGAATAAGTCGTTTCAGGGTCAAGTAAGGTGCAGAATAAATTATGTCTTTTGGACAAAGACATTTTTCAGATACTGGAGTATTAAGACAAGGTGTGGAGGCTACTTTAAAAAACATGTATCCCCAGAATGCAAGATTTTCTGGTTTGGCTGGATCTGATCTATTTTTCAGCAAAGTTTGAGGATCCTGCAAGACTGCAGAAACAAGTTAACTTATCATGAGGAGCCCTGGTCAGACATTGCTTCCAGCCATGGCTCGCTATAGGATTTTAAACTTTGAAAATGAAATCTGAAAATGAGAACGTTTCATTATGACTATAAATCATGGATACCAAGTAGCCTCATGAGAACAAGGCAACATTTAGTTACTGTTTTTTTCAGGAGGTATAAATTAGATTATTTAATTAATCTAGGATATCAAGGGAGTAGGGGTGCGACCGACATGGCATCGTTCTTGACAATGCATGCTTCTATCACACATTTAAGTCATGCATATTGAATAGGCAATATTGTTATACGGTAATACCATACCCAAAATATTGAGAAAAAAATATCGACCAGTAAGCGGGGTTAGATTTTTCTATACCTAACTCCACATAGATATACCTTGACCATAAGGTATGTAGTTGTGAAGTTACGAATAATATTCTTATACTTTCCTATTTGACCTTACCTTTTGTTTTTTTACTCCTTGATAATTTGACTATAACGTTAAGGTACTTACAATATTCCCTACTCTATAGTTCTTTCAGAGTACAACCCCATCACTCACGCCCCAGGAAAAGAGAATTTAAAATTTCATAAGGGGACTGCATGTGCAGAACTTGAAAATTTGACTCATTAAGAATATGTGCTGATGGCAGCACTATGTCAATATGTGACCAGCTGTTTGACCTGACTGACTGAGTTATCAGGTGTACATCCTCTTCAGAAATGAATCTAAAAATGTCTACACTTAAGTGATGATCAAAAAAATGTTAAAAGATGCATACATATTAAACAGGCAATATGAGGCAGCGCAGCGGACGAGCGCAGCGGGCGCGACGGAGGCGCGCCGGAGTTGCGCCTGAGTTAAGCCCGTCTGCGCCCGTCCGCGGCCGATCGGGGCCAGGGGCACGAGATACTACCGGTTTTGTCACGTATTCACCATCTCAGTTATGCCTGCTTTGGGCCCCAGGCTCCATCGACCCCTCCACAACGACCTATCTGATACATCTCGGTCTATACACCCCCCCTCCAACTCCCGTCCCGGGATTGCATCACATCTAGCATCACCACCCCCCACACCTCCTTCTGCTTCCCCCTCACTTCCGGTTCCTCCTGTTCCTTTACTCAGCACTTCGGCCACACTTCTAAACACCAGGTCTGCAGTCAATCACCAATACGAACTATTCGATTACATCGACTCCCATGAACCAGATCTCTTATTTTTAACCGAGACCTGGTTCAAGACCGACTCCCTGCCCAACGTGCTTTCCGCTTTACCATCTTCATATTCCGCCATTCGAGCGGACCGCCCAGAAGGCAAGCGGGGTGGAGGAGTGGCCCTAATAGCTCGTACTGATCTTAACTTCCAAGTTCTCCCTTCCCCCCCTATCCCCGATGTTGATCACCTCGTAGCCCGTTCGACCTCCCCTCAGGCTCCCCTGACTATCACTTAATCTATCGTCCCCCCCAACCCACTCCCTTATTTCTTCCCAATATCCAGACCCTCCTGGCTACCCTGGTTATTAACAACTCATCTGTGCTAGTTTTAGGGGACCTTAACTTTTGGCCTAACGATCCTGCCGAAAGCCTTCAATCAAAGGAGTTTACCAGCCTCATGAATAGTCTGAACTTCTCGCCGCTCATCCATAGTCCCACCCATATACATGGTCATACGCTAGACCAAATCTGGTCACTGAACATCCCATCCACATCCCCCATAATATCTCCATGCTCGTGGTCAGACCATTCCACTATCACGTTCTCCCTTGCTCTAGCGCCCCTGGTCAAACGCCCGCTTCCCAAAAACACCTGGGTTTGGAAATGGGGCAAAACAGACATGCCTTCTCTCTGCTCAGCCCTGGCCAAAACCAGCCCTGACTTATCCGACCTTGCAGCTACCTCCCAGTTGGCCGCTATGAACAACTGGCTTACTGTGGCGGGTGATGAATTCGCTCCCTTAAGGCGGCTAACAGTCAAACGGGCCCACGCAGCCAATCGCTGGTTTACTCCCGACCTCAAAGCAAAGAAACTAGCTGCAAGGAGGGCCGAGCGAGTTTGGAGAAGAACTTACTGCCCCGCACAAAAGTCTACCTATCTGTCTGTCTTACAAATTCACAAAAAGGGCATTCTTGAAGCAAAAACTGAATACTATACCAACAGGATAATGACAGCTGAATCCCAATCGAAGGAAATCTTCTCCACCGTCCATGAACTAGCATCATCCAGTAGAGCCACGGTCACTATTCCCCCTTCCCAGCCCCTCTGCGACTCGCTCAACGAGTTTTTCATTGACAAGGTTGTCAAAATTAAACGCAACATTTCCCTGCCCTCCCCCACATTTGTCAACCCTTCCCCACCCCCCACAACCCTCAAATTGACCAACATTCCATTATTAACCTATGACTCACTCCTTCCTTTGTTTCATCGGGTCAAATCAGGCTCTCCTCTGGATTTTGCCCCTGCTCGTATCCTCAAGGAAATCTACTCAGCCTGCCCCACACCACCTTTGACCCTTTTAAATGACTCACGTATACATGGTACTGTCCCCAGCCCACACAAATCGGCGGTTGTTATTCCATGTTATTCCAATTCTAAAAAAACCTGACGCTGACTCATCCTCCCCTTCCAACTACCACCCCATTTCCCTCCTGCCTTACCTTGCAAAAGTCCTGGAAACCCATGTTACCACCATTTTGAGCACCCATGTTGAGGCAAATCATTGCCTCTCCCCCTGTCAAGCCGGTTTCCGTCCCCTGCACTCTACGGAGAAATGGTCATCTCAGTAATGGACAAACTGCGTGAAGGTATCGACACCAACCTTCCGCAAGCCTTGATACTTCTAGACCTGTCCGCCGCTTTTGACACGGTGGACCATTCCATCCTCCTCAACCGTGTCAGGGCGGCGGGCATAGAAGGCTTGGCCTTCTCATGGCTTGAGTCTTTTCTCTCTGGGAGAGCTCAAGCGGTCCATTTGGCTGGCTTCGCCGCGGCCTCCCACAAGGTAGAGTGTGGGGTCCCCCAGGGTTCATCACTTTCCCCCCTTTTGTTTAACCTATACATTTTCTCCCTCATTTTTATGTTACAGCAACTGGAGGTCACCGTGTTCAACTATGCGGATGACCTCCAGCTAATTTTCAACCTGTCCCACTCATCTTCATCCGTCCAGACAGTAATGACGTTCATTCAAGATTGGATGAACTGCAACCACCTCAAACTTAATCCGGACAAGACTGAGCTGGTCCTGACTGGAGGTGGTTGCAGTCCATGGTCCCCCTCCTTCTGGCCCCCTTCCCTTGGTGCCCCCCCACTCCCTGTACCCAAAGTAAAAACCCTTGGGATCCTTCTTAACTCTCAACTCACTGTCCACTCACAAGTTGGTTCCGTGGTTTCCTCCTTTTTTTTTCCCTTAGAATAATCAGTAAAGTCTCCCGTTTTTTTTCTCCCTCTTCTCTAAAAATGATCGTGCTGACCATGGTACTGTCTCGTATAGACTATGGCAACATAGTCTATAACGGGGCCCCTGCCTACGCGATCCACCGCTTGCAACTGGTACAGAATCAGGCTGCCCGCCTGATCCATGGCCTGCCCAAATACCACCAGACCACCCCACTACTCAAATCACTACATTGGCTCCCTGTGAAAGAACGTGCCCTTTTCAAACTCGGTTGCCTCACCTACCAGGCCAAATCGGGCACTGCTCCCGAATTCATCTGCTCTGCCATCAAGCCTTACCTCCCAGGCAGAGAACTTCGCTCCAGTCATTTGGCCCTCCTAACCATCCCCCGTTTTAAAAAACAGAAGGCGGGTGGAGCGAGATTTGCTGTCTTGGCTCCTGCCTTTTGGAACTCCCTCCCGGCTACTCTGCGCACCTCTCCTTCTTATCTCCAGTTTCGGAAGGATCTTAAAACCTTCCTTTTTATGCAAGCCTACTCGACTTAAACCCCTTTAGCTGCTGCCGTCCACTGTTCACCACTAGCGCCATGAAACCGCTGGGTAAACGAGCGCTGTATAAATGTTTTTAAATTCAAATTCAAATACATATTAAAGCAGACCACACAAAGCCACAGAATTCCTTGATCATTGTTGTGAAGAGGTCATAATCAGGCAAAGTTCGGAACGGAACGCGTGGATTACATGAAGGTTTTTTTGGGAGGGAGGAAAAGTAGCACATGAGAAGAAAATATTATAAATAAAAGCAAGGGATAAGAAAAGTTTTCCCTATATTGTGAAATGTTTCCATTGAAATGCAAGTAAATAAAAAATGAAGGTGTATTTCCTTAAAAATGTTTTTTACTTTTATTTAAGTAAAGTCATAAAATAGAATATTTGAAGTCGTAATGATCAGGGCAAACATGAATCTTTGGTCGTTCATAAGGAACAATCACTGAGTTTCTCCTTTAACATCATTGAATTAATAAATATTGTAATCTATCTTTTCAAGTAAACAAATATAATAACCTAAGTTCCAATGTGAAGTGCAAGAGTGAGAAATGGTGATAACATGATCTCTGTGGTAAAGCAACACCAGCTTTAATTTTCGAGTACATCCCCTTTTCAATTTTTGGTGCCAACCATTAAAGCTTAAGTAGAAGTTCAAGTTCAAGTTCTGGAATTTGTATAGCGCACTACTCACCCAGAGGGTCTCAAGGCGCTTGTGGGAGGGGTGCATTATTTATCGAAAAGCCATGTTTTAAGTTCCTTTCTGAAGGAGATGTGGTTCTGTGTAAGGCGGAGGTGGGTGGGGAGAGAATTCCAGGTCTTGGCCGCCAGGTAAGAGAAAGATCTTCCTCCCATAGTGGATCTGTGGATGCGTGGAACTGCGGCGAGGGCTTGATTGGAGGATCTTAGTTGGCGGTTGGTTATGTAGAAGGACAGTCGTGTGTTGAGGCATTCGGGTCCTAGTTTGTAGAGGGCCTTGTGTGCGTGGGTGAGGAGACGGAACGTTATTCTCTTGTTGACGGGGAGCTAGTGGAGGTCTTTCAGGTGATCGGTAATGTGATCTTGGCGAGGGATGTCCAAAATGAGTCTGGCTGAAGCGGTTTGGATGCGTTGCAGTTTTTTTTGTAATTTGGCTGCCAACCTCTTAGTGGCCATCATTGACTTCTGAAAAAGAGACTAAGGACCTTATTTAAAGTTTGTTGAGCCAATCAAAGGGGCATCATCAGGCAATCATCACTTAAACTCTGTGACTACCCCCAACTTTCTCTCATCCAGTTGCATCACTTCTCATCATCTGCTCCTTCCATCCCTGACTCATTCTCCCCTCTTCTCCCCAAGCATCCTCGCAATGAAAACTTGCCTGCCCTATCTCATAGCCTCTTGCACACCGGCACTGTTCTCCTGCATACACCCCCCTTAGTGCCTGAGGGATGGGTAGGTCCGCATCTGACTCCCCATCCCCAATCTCCTGCCACACAGCAGAAGCTCTGAAAAGTCATTCTGTTGCCCCAATTTTGAACCCACTGCAACCAGCAAAGGACACAATCAACGCCACCAAATTGACTCACCCCATAATGAAGACAGCAAATCACTCAACTCCATCAAGGATTATTTATTGCCCAATTCACACAGATGAACACCATCTGCTCAGTACAAGACCACCTCACTCCCCAGAATCCCTGCATGTGACAATACAAAGATCTTATTTACTTTGCAGATTGCCTTCATCGCCGATTCAGTTTCCATCTGGCCATGTCCATTGCCACTTGTTTCAAAGCCCCCCTCCACTTCCTACTGGGCACAAATTCAGTCCATACAATGCAAAACCCCACCAGCTTTTGCTTTACAACACCAACCCCCAGATGCATCAAGCATCCATTTTGGGATTCCTTATTAGCGAAAAATAAGGAATCGCTAATAAGGAATAGCAAAATGCTATGCAAGAAGAACTTGCTCAAAAAATAGCGAATTCTTAAAATTCCTTAATTGCGACTCGCAAATTGCGAGTCGCAATTAAAGAATACCTCCCCATTCATTCCTATGGGCCTAGAGGCCCATAGGAAAGAATGGAAAGACAATCGCAATTTGCAAATCGCAATTAGCGATTCGTAAATTGAGAATGCGAATTCAAGGGTGCAGGGATGTCCAAAGGACACCCTGTTGCACCCCTGAAATTGACCTGTGCACATGTGCAACATGAAACTTTGAAAAATGCACAAAAGTGCATTTTTCAAAGTTTTTGCAAATTACCATGAAGTTGAACTTCATGGTAAATTGCCACTCCTATTAGAGAAATCGCTAATTTTGTAACGTTGATGCATTGCTTTTAAGGAATCTCAATTTGAGATCGCTTAAATGCAAGTAATCGCGATTTAGCTAATTCTTAATTTGCGATTTTTGCATTTGGGATGTTGCATCCCAAATGTAAAAATACCGGTCGAAAGGGGCAGATTCTGAGAATCTGCCCCTTTTTGAGCGGATTTTACTTTGATGCATCTGGGCCTAAGTCTCTTTGCATGTGTTACAGTAGGGTGAGCCCAGGAAGCCACACTAAGTCATTTTCACCCAAATAAAGCAGCAGCATGTCCGGACAACCCCATTTCAGCACGATTGTAGCTATAAGAGGGAGCAAGTTGCCCAATCTCATGCCACTCTTGCCCACCAGAGCACCTCATGCCGGCTGCTGGGCAATCCTAGGTTATGTCCGTAGATCTGGCATGCAGCATATTTCTTCACCCAGTGAATAAAGGAGTGTCCTACCAGCCATCTAGACACATTGTCTTGCATGGGGCCACGTATGCACCCAGCGGAAAGAGAATGAGCATTAACAAGGACTCCCAACTGCCCTTTCCAAACACCCCGCCCCCCAACTGCCCACTCATTTGCGCTCATATCTCTTGCAGCACTTCGATCTCCACCTGACTATCTGGCGAATCCACAACCAACTCCAACCAAATCTTGCGGTCACAGTAGCCACCCCAATCTGGAAGTAGTGAGTCCCATAGAGTGCCTGCTCGATCCTACCCCAGCCTCCTCAGTGCATCCTGAAGCACACTCAATAGCTGGTATGAGGTAAGCATAGCCCCATTCTTGTGACAAAAAACTCCGCCTACCGGAGTCCAGGCCAGACAACAAAATCATTCCACCTCCCATCAGACAAACCTCTGAACAACCCCCTTCTTGCAACCAAACCCACTTTCCCCTCCCCAACTGATCCATCTTAGATTTCTTTGAGCTAAATGCCCAACCTGCCCATCTTCAGACATACTGCTGTACTCAAAACGTCCCATCCGTGTCTCAACCCCAAATGTTCTGACACCCTAAAGAGGATAAAAACATCCATATTGTACAAAGAATAAACAGTGCCATATAATTACATTTTCTGGTGGACACAGCTAAAGAATTCTCGTCCAGCCTAAATGCTATCATGCCCTCCTCCCAAATATCCACTGGGACTGATGTCTTACATGCTCCGCTCCAGGTGCCAGACTATGAAAATGCTGCCATTGTGAATGAGACAAGGAATCAGCGACTAAATTGTTGTCCCCAGGGACATGCATTGCCTTGAAAACTATATTTAGTTGCATACACAACAACATGAACCTGCACAGCAAATTCAACACCATCAAGTCCCTAGCCCTCTACCGATTAACCAACTCCACCACAGTCATCTTGTCCAAGTGGAATAACACTATCCTGTTCGTAAGCTCCCGCCTCGAACAGACGAGGCCACGAGGAGAGGGAAAAATTCCAAGAATGCAATGCTCTGCCCTAGGGTCAACCAGGTCCCTGGCTATTACCCAGTGCACCATTGGCCGTCTGAGAAAAGACTGAAGCCGTGAGCCATGAACACATCAGAGATTGTCTGAGCCTGCCGTACTGTGTTGTCATCAATAAAGTGCACTGCGACCCCGTTGAAATCCTGCAAAAAAGACCTCTGCATGTCCACACCACCCCCTGGAAATCCATATTCTGTAATGATGCAAGACATTCCCCGCCATGGCAAGGACCAACCTCTGCAAAAGGTCCATCCTCCCTACACCACCATACAGGCAACGTTCATGAATCCCAACAGTTTCTGCACCGCTCGAATCTCCAAACTCTCTTCAGAACAAGTACCTCATCTAGAAAGACCTGAATCTCCCATACCTTTGCCCTAGGTAGTCTGCCATCCATGCGCACAGGGACCAGTTCAATCCCCAGGAATGTCAAAACTGTGACAGGGCCCTCTGTCTTCTCCGGCACCAACAGGTCTCCAAAAGATGCAACCTCAAAATGCCTCAGAGCCTTGAGGGACTCCCCTGACTCTGCTCTAGCCACAAAACGAAGGCATCCAGATAGTGAGATGCCTTCAGTTTCCACTATCCCTTACAAAGACCCACTGAAGGATGTTACTGAAGATTTCAGAGAGGGCACAGGAGATCGCATAACCCTGTTCACATAAATGTCTCAGTCGACCTGCAGTCCCAGCAAAGAAACATCCTTCGGGTGAATGGGCATAAGCCATAAAGCTGACTTGCAGTCACACTTTGCCAATTCCAACCCACTGCCACAGACCTGAATAAGGCCGATCGCATCATCAACCGATGCATATCCATCCTGGGATCCTCAGAGGCAATAAAGTCATTCACCGAAAAAACCCCAAGCCATGACAAGTGATGGGTCAAGTGAAATTCATCTGCTCGTTTTTTGGTAACTTCTCCCAATGGGGATATGATGAGATCAGACAGTGGCAAGTCTCAAAAAGGTCTCACTATCTGTCCCTCCAGCCCCTTCTTTCCTCACCTTGTCAAGGACGATGCTGGGAGCACTGATGGCTGACCACAAATTGTTGCCCAACGTCAGACCCTGGGTCCCTGATACCCCGCCCTGAAACCTTCTCAAAAAGCCTACTCCAGTGTCAAAGCCACTTACCTGTCAGGATACAGCCTCAGCCAAAGAAGGATTGCACCCAGCCTAATTGGTGTAAGAGCCCTTTGGTCCAGGACAGCCCTGATGTCCTTTGCTGCATGACACTCTCCACTGCTCTGAGGGGCTTGCCAAAGTAAAACATTGTGTAACTGGGTGTCTGCACCTGCATTTAGAACATTCATGTTTGAATTTGCACTAGAATCAAGGATAGGCCCCCTTGTTGAAAGGCCCCTTTGCTGGGCGGAACATGGTTAAAAGGGCTTGTAAGTAATGGGCAGACCATTTGCTGTGTAGTTTAATGTCAAAGACTGAGCCGAAGGCATCCATTGCATCCAAAGTTCTGAGTAGACATAAACCTGCAGCCTGTCCTGGTTAAGGCTAACCCAAGCCCTAAACTCCTCATCGTAGCTAAGCAGAGTGAAACCTCCAAAATGCAAATGTGCTTTGTGAATTATGGCCACCTACTTGAACAAGGCAATGACCCTGTCAGCATACTTCTCGCAATAAATGCTAGCAAAGATCAGGAAGGCTGACGTCCAGTTATCCATTGTAATGGGCACCTTCGGTCGCCTTGCCAATTCCCACTCCTCTTCTTTGGACACCTCCTTTGCCTGTATGTCCTGGTGTAACAATTTAAAGACATCAACATATTTGTGACACAAGATGCGTTATTTTGCTTTTTCTGGGACATACATCTCCAAAAGCATCGCCAACCCTATATAGAAGAACTGTTTTTGCTGGGTTCCCTCCTCATTGTCCGCTATTTTTCCCCTGTCAACTCTGCATTGGCAGACTTGGTCACTTCCGTCCCTGAGTGCAACGCCGTCTTGAGTCCTCACCCACCCCTGTCCCAAATAGCCCTCCATCAACTCAGCATCCACCCCTTCTACCCTCCCATTACCAACTCCCAAAGACGTACACTCTAGCTGGGGAGCCCGTCACTTGGGGCTCCCAGACTGCTCACCAGTCCCCCTTACCTCTGGCTAATATAGTGGATCCTTTACATCCAGGGACTTCGCTGCCCCGGATCTCCAATCGCCGTCCACCACTGACTACTCCATTCGCACTGCACTTCTGCAAAACACCAACTGGAGAGGTTGTCAT
Organism: Lissotriton vulgaris; assembly: GCF_964263255.1. Lineage (NCBI taxonomy): Eukaryota > Metazoa > Chordata > Amphibia > Caudata > Salamandridae > Lissotriton > Lissotriton vulgaris. The sequence goes on along the minus strand of NC_141689.1, from coordinate 2,031,524,951 downwards.
CCCACTGCTTCCCCAATCCAAACTGCAGGTGGTCCCCCCTCCTCATCATCATACACTTCAACTTCTTCCCATTCATCACTACCTTCCACATAATCCAGCCCCAACACATCCTCTTCCTCACACATCTCTTCGGTACCTCTCACCACAGGCTGCATACATATCCACCCTTAACACGCTCCTGTAGGGAGTGGGGGGCAACCCAGCATAAGATGAACTCTCCTGCCCTGTTGGGAGGGCCACCATTGACCTCTCTATTGCTTCGGTCCAGCATCCTGAGTCCATCTTGTGGCCCTCTGGGGGCCCCAACATCCTGCTAACCTCCGGTGTTGGCCTTACCCATGTCCCCAGCAGACCTGCTCAAACCCTGTGATCCCCTTGCTCAGTTGGCCACACAGGCCTCAAGAGCCCGCCTGACTCCGTTTCACCCTGCCCACAACTAGGTAACGAAACCCAGGTATCCCCAACCCGGTGGGGGTCACCAACAACACCCCTCCTGACCCTTTTGCCTGTACTTCATGCTCCATGGAGATGTACCTCTCCCTACATAGCCTGGCCCAACTTTCCTCATTTTCTTGACCAGCCTGCACTGTTCCTTGATTATCAGCCCCACCCTTGCCTAGGGGCAGGACAAATCTAATAGCCCATCCTGCTCAAAGCCCTCTCCCCCAGATATTTCAGGGGGGCCCCCTTTGGAGCCCAACTGTGCTTGTTCCCATGCTACCCCTGCCTCAAGGGGCTGTGGCCAAGATTGTTCCCCCTGCCTTCACTCTCTTTTGATAAAGATCCAGTCGGGCCGCACTCACTCGTGGTCCGCGGGGCAGCTGGTGAGCTCTCGCAGAGCTTGTACTTGGTTGCTGGTGGGGATGAGTTGTGTCCCCACACAGTCGCACCCTTCCTCTTGACTTTGCCATGTGGCGACACGCAGGCTGCAATCGCAACCACCATACCCACTGAAGTGGCCCGAGGCATCAGTGACACCCCACCCAAGCATTGGATAAAAATCCGTGCCGCAGCAGATCAGCTCTGCCAGTGGCCCCAAGGGTCCTCGCCGCACCATGCACCACCTCAGTTTCATCCCACATGATGGAGAGAGGAGACACCATACACACTAAGCCCGAATACACCACCTTCCAACTGCACACACATCTGGACAGCCTGTGCGCAATTGGCCTGAGCCAGAGAGAGGCTGATCCTCTCTTTGGCGTCCTATATGTGAACCTGCCGAACCCCTCCCCTGCCCACTATCTAACAGATCTAGCCATGCCAAGTAATTCCTGTTGTTCCTCCCCACGAAAGATCCCATCGGAAGACTAGGCTACACCCATTTTCCATGGGACCCTCAATATCTACAAGGAGTTTATGCCACCAAAACATTACTTTTTCTGACGTTCTGTTGGCGTTAAGTCCTTTGCCTTATTTACAAAGCGGTGGTAAGCCACTTAACGTGGCTTAAAGCTGCCTTGTAAATAATGCCCCAATACACACATCACTTAGCGTGAAATGGGCATGCAATGGGTGTTGCAGTGGGAATTTCGCCACAACACCCATTGCTTTTTGACCCTGCCCCATATTTACGAGGTGTGGGACAGCACCAAAAATATCATCAGGCTATACCTGGTCTTAAGCAAACGATTCGAGGAGAAATGTTTAATTTCTCCTCATATTTTTCGCTTACCATCTGTGTTGCATTCTGCAGCACACATAATAACAGCAATTCATCTGTAAAGATTGTTTTTGTGCAGGAAGGTAACCCTTCTTGCACATAAACAATCACCCCTTCAGTGCATGCCTAGTTGCAACATGGCAAAAGGGGGCCTGCCCTGGCACTAGGCAGCTTCTTTGGTGCCAGTTCTAGGGGAAGTACAGGGGTGCACTGCATTCTTGTAAATACAGCACATCCCTGCATTTTTAAACTGATGGACTGTGGCATTACCAATTTTGACCTAAAACTGTGGTCTGCCAGTTTCTTGTAAGTATGCCCCTAACCATCTTAGTTGTCCCATTCATCGTATTAAGAGAGCTATTAGTTGTAATGTAGTTCTAATATGGTGGAAAGTTCAACAGAAACGTTTTTGATGGAGAATCCTGTACGTCGAACTTTAAAGTTTTAAATCAAAAGAAAAAAAATGTGTACAACTAATAGGAGTTTTTAATCTTGCTTCTTTTCTATTCCGTTAACCCTCCCAGACTCTATGCCAAGGACCAGTCACATGCTAACATAGGTTTTTTAAGATCCATATATTTTTCTGTGGATGTTCTTTGCTTTTTCTTCATAATACTTGATCCACCTATCTGATTATGAACGTTATTTGTTTTAATTATGTATTTCTTCGTTTTGCTAAATTAGTTTGGGGATTTTGCCTTATTTATTTCCTAACTTTTAATGTTTTTCTGGTTCTGCTCAATTGCTTTAGAATCATTTTCTTGCAGACAAACCTGTTGCTTGAGCCAAAGTTTCCACAGGTATGAATCATCGAAGACATCAGTATATCTCTTTTTAGGCTTAGTGTTTTTTCATTTTGTGGTTGTTAAGCTACATCCCATATCAAGACAGAAAACACTCTCCCATTTATAAATCTAATTCAGTGCAGTCACTTTCTGAAGGCTACATCTTCACATGAGAATAATTTTTAAAATGAAAAATCTTAATCAGGAATAATATTTTCCAGAATAATGCCTTACCAGAAAAGATGTCCATCTGTAATTTTTTTATGTTGAGATATTATTGCTAACTACATACCACACCGGAGAAATACTTTTCCTCTGTATTCCCTGTCAGATATAGTTACTTCCCCAACGAAGACCATACTAACATGGATAACTGCACCAATATAAGTACTATTTCATTAATTGCATTTAAAGCTTCATAGGAAACCTCACCTTGAATGCAGCTGATTGCTGAAAAATAAAACATTTATAACAGATTGAATGCCTACGACACAACAGAAAAACCAATCTATAAATACGAAGTGAAAACAGATTTCTTTCTATTGCTCACAAAATTATCAAAGAATGAATGTCAGTTGAAAAATATGCAGACTCTGGGATAGATGCACAAATGCCCTTCTTAATGACTTACCTAAAAGTAGATTTTGACTATGCAAAATAATAATTGTCTAGTCTCTCAGGCAAGAAGGTTCAGGCAAAGAATATTTTCAACTACAGTTGTTCACCGATGGCACTGCAAAATCTGCACTCCCATTAGTTATGTGACAAAGAGAAGAGACTGTGATTTTTCTGTACAGAAGAAACATTGTCTTTTTGGAAAGAGATGGAAAGACATGTTCTCCTAATGTTTATTTAATCCCTAAAACTCTTTTGGGTCTGTATTCCCAAAATGTATAGAGAAAAAGTAAAATATTGGTCCTTTCGAGCTAACAATTATGGGATTATCAGAGACTTTAAATGTACACATTGAACATTACAACAGTGGCTGTTTTTTAGAAGTATTCTGGCATGTGAAATATATGCCTGCAGGATATTTGTGCAGCAACAAAAAATACACACATGAATTTTGACACAAATTGGCATTTTTATTTCTTAATAGAAAAACATGATTTTACAGTCCTTTTAAGGTAGTTGGTGATCCATTCCCATTCTGAAAATGCACGTATTTGTCTTCTTAAGAAGAAAGTACTTGCATGTGTTGCCAGGTTGCAAATCTTCCTGCAAAAGGTGTATATAAACACTGACAAAATGTGGGTGTTGATATGCTTTGTTGGTAGGAAACACTCATAGACTCACCACAATCATAAATTTGTAAATGACAAATTTCCATCATAGTTCCAGAATTTCCATATTCACATATCCCATATGTGATGTTAAGTTGTGCCAATTTTGATTATATGAATAGGAATAGGAAATCTTCAAATTCATTTATTTGTTCCCATAGTTGAACGTAAGTGAGTAAATATCGTTGTGACTCAGGCCTTTGGATAGAATGGGCTGAAGAGAAAAGGATCTATGCATCCACTTATGTCTTAGCTTTTTTGATGTTCCTTGTTTTGTAAAGTAAGAAAAGAAGCTGCATAAACCATTTAGAGATGGGATCTTGGAATAATTCCGCTGGCCTGAAATTCGAGTTGAATAGCAATCTGAGGATCCTGGCTGCACACATTCTAGTTTGCAGGATCCTCTAAAAACAGCCCTCAATCTATTCTTCTTCAATTATGCACAGAACAAAAAGGATTATAAACTATTCTTGACTTATTGGACTTGGAAGTATCAAAAAACATGTTGTTAGAATGGGGTTTCTGGTTGGCTACAGTGTACACTTAAGCCAGGCAGAACCCACATTTCTAGTCAAGGTAAGGGAGTTACACACCCAAGATTAACCCCTGCTCATCCCCTCGGTAGCTTGGCAGAGCAGTCAGGCTTATCCCAGAGGCAATGTGTAACGTGTTGCACACCACGCACACACAGTAGTGACACACTAGGCAAACCACAAAAGAGACTGCACACAAGGTTATGTAAAAATAGCCTTTGCAATATATACACATAAAGAAAACATTAGACCATAAACCATTGCATAGCATGGAAAGCACTTGTAGACCACATAACATAACTCACTGTGCCACTAGGCACTTGCCATAAGGAGACATAAACCACAAATCCTCAGTCACCTTGCCGCTGGCACTGGTCAAAACATTACAAGGTATGCAATACCAGAAAGGTTTTGATATGCACTTGTCATCAACTTTTCATGGTACCTGCAGCACCTACCATCACCCTAACTGCCATCATAAAGGGAAAAGAGACAAGTAATGTACGTGCCATGTGGCTCCTGCAGCAAAACACAGTATTAAGGGGCATGCCTCGAGTCCCTTAAAGAGTGGGCGTCCAATGAGGTTTTCCCTGTGATGCCCAACATATTAATGCCACAAGAGTGAAAGTGCAGCCGCCCACTCTCAGGCGGTGCAGCGGCTTGCAGCTCCAGCAAGGAGGTGGGAGCGGGGTCCTCAGCCGTTTCTGTTCTGATGAGCGACCTCGCCCTGAGGTGTGCTCGTACCTCCTGGTTGCGGTAACAGAAGGCAAGCACTCACAATCCCTTGGTGATTTTTCACAAGCAGGATACCAGAACAGGGCAAAAAGAGTTAGTCCTTTTCGCCCACCATTGACAGAAGCAGCAACTGCAGGCCAACCCCAACACAGCACACAGCAAAGGGGCAGTACTCCTCCTAACATCTCTTAAGCTCTTCTTCTTGGTAGGGTCATCTTGTTCCTTGAAGTAATTTAAAGTCTTGGGGTTTTATGTGTAATACTTATACTCCAAAATATCTATTTCACAGTTTATTCAGAATTTCAAGTGGAGCAGCCTGTTTTCCATGGGTATCAAAAGATATGCCATATAGGCACTTCTAATGGCGTATACAACGTTACTCTACATTGTTTTCGGTTGAATTTTGAACACATATTTGGGGAAGGTAATTGTGGCTATGCATACAACTTGAAATCTATTTTGGAGTTTTTCTACTACTTGATTTAAAACAATATCACATCTGCTGAATTTAAAAAAAAGCAGTATTATTTTAACTTAGGAAAGCTAATCCTTCCTATTTTATGGTAATCTTTAGAGTACCGAGGGTGTCATAGAAATTTAAAGTATGTGAGCCAGTAGATTTTCAAGTTTAAAGTACGCTGAATTCGTGCCTGAAGCATGTATATTTTGAAAAATGTGATGAATGTTTTGCAGAGCATTCATCTTTATTGCGTTCGTCTTGCCACAAAGGTCCATTTTGAAGTAGTGTCATTGCTCACATTTTTCTTTCAATGATGCCATGAGTTTTTCAGTGTTTATTTGTAGTTCAAACTAGACTTATCTGTGTTATTTTATTCCAGAGTACGTGATCTGCTTTGTTTCTCATTCAATCAAAAATTCTGCATATTTGTTGTTATTGATCACTTATAATATTGGCATCACAGTGGAGGTAGTCCAATTAATTAGTATCAAAAAAGGAAACAACCGTGTTCACTAGATTTAATACAAAAGGAATATTTTTTGAGGCAAATAAACTATGAGCAGCATACAGTAAGCACTTATAATCATTCTGTTATGGGGCAATGAGACAGAAAGCAGGGTGAGTTTCCTCGCCCTTATCCAACTCTTAATTTTAACATCTACAAGGTAGTTCTCGTCGGCTTGGCTATCACTTTTACATAAGATTTTTTCATGGAGCAATGAAAACTATCCACTTTAAAGCAATCAACTCGCTAAGGGAGCGAAGTCCATTTTACACTATGTGTAAAGTTCAGCTGTTATGCCGTCGAGCCAGGCGATTTTCTCACTTGCATTAAAGTGAATAAGTCCTTTGATCAGTCCTTGCAATCATTTCAACATTGTATTTGAAAACGTAATGTCTCATGAAGCCACATGGAGAGATCACTGATCAGTAAAGCATGATTGTCACAAACACAATGCTTAGGGCCAGAACAGTCTGTATTTTGCCCGAAGTCCAGCAAAGTGCATATTTACAAGAACGGATGCATCGATGAGTCAGATTACTTGTGCCTGCCACAAATGCCCTGACGATGCCATGGATGCACTGTATTTACAATCCAGTGCTCCATGGCAGAAGAATTCATGGATGGGTCATGAATTCTGAAGCATCTTTTGGCACTACAGTGATGCATTTCTGGAGTTGGTTCCTAGATTTACGCAACTCCAGCAATGCATCAGAACACAGAGGGAGTGCCATATTAAAAGCCCTGCATCAATCCTTATGCCTAGTTTGAGAAGTCGTAGGGATTTAGACACCGGTAAGTTGTAGAGTGAGGCAGTGAAAAGTTGTACTTTTCATTGATCAGTTCTACGTTGTTTTTAACACATTGGCTGCTAAGGGGTTTTCCCCTTCCTGTGCTGACATTCCTTACATTGCATAGGTTCATGACAAGGTCAACTCGTCATAAACACAGGGCAGGTAAAACCCATGACGAGTTGACCTTGTCATGAGCACTGAACTGGTATAATGTGACACAGGCCTCTACAAACTGATGAATTGGGCCCAATGCATATGTTTGTAAACATGTAGCAGTATGGAGCACTGATTGCGCCACCGCTGAGCCCAAAAAAAGTGACGCTGCAGCAGTGCTAGCTTCGTGTAAATATGCTCCCAAGTGTCTGAGCGGTATTAATATTGTTTTGCAGTACAAGATATTCCCAAATGTTAGTCCATTTAGCCATTAAATAAAAAATAGCTGTTAGCAATTCTTTTATTCTATGATGCATGAAGCTATACATTATATTCCATCTTGTACATGAATTAAACCATCATAACTTGCGCGTTTCCTTCATTTCAACTAAGACTGCTTCTTCTCTAAGACGTGACCCTGTTTCAGAGTACGTGCTTATTTTCATCAATTTACATATAACAATCTGGCACGCATGTTGGAATGTTGAAATAATTAGGCAATTAGAGGGTAGAGTAGAGAAGGAGTCCATAGCTTGTTTTTTAGTTTTTCACTGGCTGCTCTAATAATTCGGTAACTAATGTTTGCTTGCCCTTTTCATCCTTCTGTCCTTAATGGCATACAGCTTCTTGTAAAAGAGATGTTAATATAAATGGTTTGTTTTATTCATTTTATGACAAGTGAAGGAAAATGCAGCTGAGCGTCATTGTTTAGTTCTGTAATAATACATAGGAGAATAAATGGCCATTTAAGGATTTGCCCTCATTCGATTGAAATGTTTGCTCATTGGCCTGTGGTGTAACATCTTGTGTAGTATGCTAAAGAAATAGAGCCTGTCACTCTCATCCACAAATCTTTTCCAGTGGTGACTCGTGTTCCAGCAGCTGGGAGTGCACTTATATACAGAGCATACAAGAGTTAAGATGCAATTGAGGGCTACCGTAGCCTTGCTAGGGACGCAATTTCTGCAGCTGCAAGCAATAGGGAGCACACTAAAATGTAAAGAACCGATATTTCGATCTGAATATGAAAGAGCATGGAGGGATATTCTTTCAGTAGTGTAATCACAGGGAAGTGTCGGCGAGTTCAATGAAATGAAAAGTGACCTAACATGACCAGTGCAAACGGCTCGCCTTTATCTACACATTTTGATATATGGACGGGCTAATCGAACTAATGCCTTTGCGTATCAGCACATTTCCTCATGCACACAGAACGGGCCCATCCCTTCGGTACACCAGGGCCTACATTTTCCTGGCAGAAAACCTTAATCTCTTGACTTTTGTTGAACTGGAGGAAATTCTAGAAGAGCCCAGAGTTGGGAAAACTGTTTGAAAGTTGGTCCAAAAGTGCAACACAGTCAAGATAATTTGTAAAAGTGGTATTCCTTGCAAATACTAATACGTTTCTCCATGATGTGCTTGGGGAGGCAGATGCGAGTGACTAATTGCTTGTCATTCTGCTGTGTAATATAATTTTGCGAAAAAAGGAATTGCGAATATGTTGTGCAGGGCAGCTTCCATAATATTTGGGGTAAACAGGAGCTTCGATTATTTTCCAGAGCCGCCATATCAATAACTGGGGACCAGTGGTATTGATATGCACTTGTTAATCTGATTTCAGCCAGCCAAGAACTACAGACATTAAACCCCCTCCTAGGCCCTCCCTTTGACATTATTGGAAAAAAGGCAAGCTGACCTTCAGCTATTAATCCGAGCAATGTTGCAGCCCGCATAGCATTACTTATACACAGACTGCATAAGGTCTCCTGTTAGTCAATATTCGTGAGACTTTAATTTTGATTTCCTGTTTCTACATCTGTGAAGACATTAGGTTTCAATATCAAGGCAAGTTAATGATGTAGTTATTTCTGCATTCTGTTATTTATTGGTGCTTTCTTATGAAGTATCTAGGTTGCGTCACAGCTCCATAATTCTGCCATTCTGTCAGGAGTGCTTCATTATTCCCTAGATTTCTGCTACTGAATAAAAGGTCTTGCAGGCGCACCGTATTGCTACAGATTTTGGGAGGTCTGTTTAACATAAACACAATCAATGCGTGCATGTATGTTTGTCAGTTGCAATGAAAGAAGGACTATGCAGTATGGAATTATCATTTTTTTCTGAGAGATCAGATCTCTGTAGGGCTAATTCTGTGCGTTTCTCAGAAACAGAGCATAAATAAACTGGTGGTACTTAAACAGGGAACACAGTGGTAGTGTGTGTGCGTGCATTCACTAGGCGCACCACATGTGTAATGGATTCCTGCAACCCAATACTGAATGAAGTATGGTTTGTTTTGCATATATACACAGGCCCTGTGTCAGCATGTGCATCAGAGTGCACAACACAACTAGGAAGATATTTATCGAGGAATCCTCCGTGATCCCTCCTAAAAGGCTTAAACAGGCGAAAGGTAAGTTGTTCTTGCTGTAGCCACCTCGGAAATGGACAATCAGTGCATCTTTCAGACGACATTTTTAGTTCTGACATTTGCCAAGACCCTCTGACTTTACAAAAATGATATACAAGTAATAACCCTGCTTATTAGACATGCAGCCAGCCCTCTTCATTCATTGGTATGTTGTCGAGTCCTTCACTACTTACTTCCGCCCACTACAGCATACTACATTGACAGTAGTTCACTCTACTTCAGACACTGGCTAACTTCAATGTGAGTGTGGGCTTTCTGCTGCTTCATAAAGGTGACATCCACTGAAAAAGCAGTCACCTCCCAGGCAGGGATAACTATGGTAATGAGTGCTTGAGACAAATTACAGTTTTGCTATTAGCCATTTTTTATTAGAAAATGTCAGCCCCCCAAAAAATAAAGGTGTACAAACTCATGAGAAAACAAAACGAGCACGTACATTAACATAACATAACATAACATATTCATTCACCTCTAGGTCTGATAAAGTTAGCATTAGCTCATTGAAGCCAAAGTGAAAGTTGTAGAGCAAAATAAATGGCTGAATATTTGGGAAGTACATCATAAGTAGACAAAATAAACACTCATTAGTGACGTGGGGAAACTAGTTACAGCCAGAATTTTCATTAGAGTTCGATTTGTCTTTTTCTCTTAATAGTTCTAGTCACTGATACGCTTTTGTTGTGTTATCTTGTACTGGCACCTACTCCATTCAAGGGTAACTACGTGTAATCAAGAATAGAAAGGGGCAAAAGGTCAACCTCCTCATCTATTAGTTGTAGTGTGTCACTCACATACTGTTCTACCCACATACATTCCCCAATGGCTAATTGCTCTGTCAGCCGTGGCCTATGATGTTTATCTTGCTTACCTCAATAGTGACTGAGAAAAAAGTTGTGTTGTAACATGTTAAGCTTATATTCTCTGTCTTCTTGCATCATATTCATTTTATATTGCAATGTTAGTGTTATGGTCAAATTTCCCTTTTTTCTCCTATATACCCACCATACCTTCCACTGGTTTCCCCTAACCTTTCCCAGGAGTTGGTACACTCTAGGGGGCAGATTTACAATTACTGGTGCATCCCTGCATATTGGCAGGGATGCGCCAGTAATTGTGCGCCGCAGCTCCACCACCCTTGATGCGCCGCATTTATAATGCGGCGCACCATGGGCAAAAACGGCACAGATGCGTCACGCATCTGTGCAGTAAAAGTGGCACATTGCTGGAGTTGTGTCACAAGCGCGACGCAGCTCCAGCAGTGATCAGGGGGGCCCTATGTGCACAATGCTGTGTCAATCCTTACGCCTGCTTCAAGCAGGCGCAGGGTTTTGACGCAGCAAGGGTCCAAAAGTGACTGAGTGAAATCTTGTAGATTTCACTCAGCCACTTTTGGGAGGCGTTTCTGTGCCGGAATGCCTCCCCCTGCGATGGTACGCCTCTTCTGGCACAGGGCTTTACAACGTGACGCATCTGGGAGATGCGTCACGTTGTAAATACCCCGCACCATGGCGCATCTTTTGCGCCGCTGCTGCATCATAAAAGTGATGCAACGGCGGCGTAAAAGCGGCGCAAGGGGCTTGTAAATCTGCCCCTAGGTTCTTTGTTAACGGTTGATGCTCTGGAGTTGATCTAGAGATTGACATGAGAGTACCCTTGAGGTTGTCACGCCTGCTTCGAAGAAAGTGTTTGTTGAACTCTTCCCGGGAATATCTTTGTCTTCTTAACAAATTGTACGTCTTGAGAGCACTGCACAGCAAAGGAGCCCATCTACAGACATCAGAGGCCTCCACTACACAAGCGCTACATTTACGTGCTGTGTGAACCTGTGTCAGTGGGTCTGAGAATACTGACCGTGCTCCTGCCCAATTCATAGAAGGTGAAGGCAGCCATATCAGTGATGCTTTATATCATCTAGAGCGACCCGCCCTTGATCTATGTCCCTGTCATCAGCGTGTCACTGCTCCTGCAGCCATTGGCTACTAAATTGAGCACCTCGTATGGGAGGGCCTCCCGCAGGAACATGCTGCCATCCTGAGTACAGCAGATGGTGGGACCAAGGCATGCTCGCAGGCGACTGCGGGCACAAGCTCCCACCTCAGCGTGGTTGACTGCAAGTGGCTAGAGCGTGCGTGTGTCTGGGGAAGACTCTTGCATGATCCTGAGCCACTGGCATTCTTCTGCTCTGCTGCTGTCTCTGGATGTTTAGTAGAGACAGTGCACAGTTTTCCAGTGTCCTGCAGTTAAACGTACCCAGGAGAGGGCCCAGTGGATCAAAACACTACTAGGTTGTCCTCACCCAATGCATACGTTGCTGCGCCCATTGTAACCTAGGGTAAGGAGCAAGAGAGTATCTCTGGTCCCTGCAGCGGGCTCCCTCTTGGACCTCCCCCTGCCATTGACATGCTGCTGTGGGTTTCGGGTTGGCTGGAGGAGCAAAATGTGATTCGCTGGTGCCTTACAGTCCACTTAGGTTCGTGGTAGTGGGTGTTCCATGCAGGGAGCTTGGCGTCTCCACAGCCTGGCTGCCAGCTCTTATGTTACTTTGAAGTGTGCTCTAACATGCAAATAGGTCTGTAGTAAGTTTGGTAAGTGAAAAAAGAAATGTCTGTCCTATGCAGCTAGAGGAATGCTTGTTTTTACAACAGCTGCCTTAAAAGGTGTTGCAAGGTTGTCAGAATAATTTCAAGAACAGAACTTAGTTTTACTAATTAATGTCTACATTCAAGCATTGCTTCATACATCATTGTCTAGTCCTACAGTCTGCGAGATCAATTGTTATCTGGACCCGAACAAAACACGTTTCCCAGCAGGAGAGGAGTCAGAACATTAAAATACCAACCACTTGGACCATATATTTATTCACACAGAGCACAGGAAGAAAACAGACTCTCCTTAGAACTACTTTTTCCGTTTCACATCCATCTATTAATCAACCCAGCCATCCTTTCACCGAGCCTTTCACTCTACCTTCCTTCTTCCAGCTCTGCTCATTCTTCCTTCCATCTCTCCATTCACTTCTCCAATCTCCACCTATTGATCCTTTCACTCTTCTATTCTTTCACGTCTTCTTACTTTCGCCCTTCATTCCATTCATTCTTATCGTCACTCCTCCTTTCATCCTTTATCCCTTCCAGTATAGTATTCGCCTTCTTTTTCTTCTTTCCTTTCATGTTTCCTTCCTTCCACCCTTCGCTCCCGTTCATTCCAGTTTGTCTCTATCCATCTTTTTTTCTGTCATGCATAATTGTTCCTTTCTTACTTTTACCCCTCAAGCTTATGTTGTCATCATTAATATTTATGTTTCCTTCACTAAGCATATCCGCCTGCAGCAGATACTCTTCTGTCATGTGTCATGTAATTCTCTAACAGTGATATTTATTGGCATTTTGACTGCATACAGAAGGGCCCATATATAGCTCATTATTGAAGTGAGTCCCAGTTTGCTTGTCTATTAGGCACAGAGGCAGCACCCGCTTTAATTGCTAAAGTGGGGAGCGCGCTGTGTCACTGTTCCCTGGCACAGTGTTTCTCTGTGATCCAAAAAAACCAATCCAAACTGAGCTGTTTGGGTCGATCCTACTCAGCTGGTAAATAATAATCAGTACAGTGCTTTATTGAGATGTTCAGGGTTTCACAGTGCATCGGCAACAATATACCTAACGTGTTCTCCTACGGTGCTCTACTCTCATATGAGGTATCAGCACCGCCTCTCACAATAAGTGGTGTCACCCATGCCTTGAAATGTCAGATCTAGTGACATAACATTCAAAGTTACGAAGTTGATATATAGAAGTCAATACCTACTTGTCTGCGATCTGAATAAGAGACCTGCAAAATATTTCCAGTCCTCCTCAGCAAGTAAATTAGCTGCTAGGACTTATCATCGAATATTGAAACCAATATCTGTGCAGTCAGTGCAGTCAGAAGACTGGAGTGCTTCAGGGTCGCTACGAAGGGCAAAAATACTGCTAATATATTCAGTAGAGGTAGCGGTAGTACTAGCGTTGGGATTTAAATCAGTACTATCTTCCATCACCACAATGTCTGTGCTCCGTATCCCAATATTGCCCTGTGCTGCAGGAGCTGTGATATCAACAGTAACTGTAATAGTATCATTTTGAAAAGGCTTCATGGGGTCCTTTAAGTTATTCTGCTCTCTTTCCGCCCCATCTACAGCATTGCCTCCCTTCTGACCCTTATCCGTTTCATTACCTTGTGCCTTTTCAACATTGTTATCCACTGCCACTGCCGCCGCTTCTGCCGCTGCTGTGCCTGTGCCTGTGCCTGCTCCGTTCTGTATCACCTGCCCAGCGCTCTGAGCCAAGCTTTGCGCCGTGTCCGCGATGTTCTTCCTGCTTGCAAGGATCTCGTTTATAGCAGTCGCTGACAAAGAAACTGCCGCTGCTCCTGCTCTCCCGCTCGCTGTAGTATTGCGCGTTGTCCGTGTGGGAGGTTTCGGCGCCATCCTGCCGACGCTCGCTCTCTCTGGTTGGGCTGCTGCCGGTGCTGTGGTGGAACGCAGACCTGGCCAACGGATCGCTGCTGAGGCTGAAGTCGAACCCAGCCTAATCCACGCTAACAGGCTTCCCCAGCCTCGCCGAGACCTTGCAGTTACTTGCTGCTGCTGCTGCGGTAACTCGTTTCCTTTAGCAGGCTTTTTGGCAGCAGTGGTGAAAAATAGCTTCTGAAAGCAGTTCCGGACTTGCCGCAATTTCCACATCACTCGCTGCTCGCCGCTTGCTGTTCACGATATAGCCGAAGCCCTCAAGGTAGGATTCCTCCGTGCTCTATGCTGCACGCTGTAATTTACAATTCATCGCTGTATACGCTGCATACTGTGTCGGGATGTAGCGCTCAAAGCGCCGTTGCCGCTTCAGACCTGGACCCGACTTCAGCGCTTCCACTCCTGGCGGTGTCAATCCGCCATCTTGGGACTCCCACAGCTACTACTAATGCTACTACTAGTCTTTCTCTCGATAAAAGCTGCGCTGGGGAGGTTACTGAAGCAGAAGGAATCGAGAATGATGCTATCGCTGACATAAGTGAAACAGATGAGGAATATGTGGATGTCAACGAGCAGGGGAGTAGCACACATTCATGTTTGACGAAAGACAAAAACAAAATAGTATCCAAAAAACCCAAGGGGAAAAGTAAGATTAAACTGGCTAAAATGGCGGGCAAATCAAAGGCAAATGTCTTGAAGGCTATCGCTGAAAACAGCCCTATCAGACAGTGGGTGCAGGCTAAAGGTGGAGTGAAAACCATGGCCTTACGTCTATCTGGCAACAGCCCCAATGATGTAGGCATTGTATCCACCGATAAAACAAAAGGTGATGCTCCACCCAGCCCTATTCAGTCTACTCTTACAAAGAAATCAAAGGAAGCCAACACGGGAGCTGGCACTGAAGTTAATACCATGGTTCAACCACAGCCTCAGTCTTTTGTATCCACCATGAAACCCACTGAAGATAATATTGCTTCAACTTCTGCTTCTGGGTTAATGGATTGCAATAATATCAGCAATAGTGATAGCCTAAGTGGTGACATGTGTGATACGCCGAAAGCTACTACTCCTGAGGTTGCTAGGACCCTGCTAGGTGAACCTACTTCTGCTGGGTGCATGGGTGACAACGCTTCAGCCTCATCTTCCGGGGCTACTGAATGGATACCGCAGGGCGAAGTGACTGCTTCTTTTCAGACAATCTTACACCTCTTAAACGAACAGAAACAAGAAGCTAAAATTCATTACCAGCAAATGAGAGATGATAACAGTAGAACTCAAATTTCTTTACAGGAGATGGCATGTAAATTGGGAGCTGTGTCACAGGACATAGAAGAACTGCAGCAGAGAGTGACCACTACGGAGGAGAGATCGCAAAACTCTGAAGCAGAGCTGAATAGGCATGATTCACAAATAACCCAGATGCAGGCCAAACTGGAGGATTTGGAAAACAGGAATAGAAGGCAGAATCTCCGTGTTTTTGGTATTGCGGAAGGAGCGGAGGGGGCAGATCCAAGGGCATACATTACCCATCTGTTTCAGAAGGCTTTTCCTGACCTCTCTGACTGGGACTGGGATTCACAGATCCAACGGGCGCATCGTTTACCCTTATTCCAGAGAGATAAGAGCGGGAAATTTCCAAGACCTATTTTGATTTACATTGGCAATTTTCTGCTTCGACAGGCCATCTCTTTGAAAGCACGGCCTAATACCCCAGTCACTATTGAGTCAGTCACCTTTTTTGTGAGATCGGATTTAAGTAAGATATCATTGGAGAAAAGGTGGAAGCTAAAACAGTTCATAGATCCGATTAAAGAACTTGGATTTCAAGCTTATCTGCAAGAGCCTGCAAAGCTTAAAGTGATCAAAAATGGTCACTCATATTTTTTCTTTGATGCAGTTGAGGTTGAAAAAGCAATTACCTCCTGGAAAACTGGGAAATGATGATTGGATTGATTGAATTTAAGACTAATGTGAAGTAAATACTGATGTCATTTTTCTCTTTCTTCTAGCTTCTCATTATATATATCAATGTTTTGCAGGGCATGAATTTAATGCTTATATGACATTGAAATAACCAAAAGAGAGTCAGTGAGAAATATATGTTGGACTGTATGGCACGGATTAACTATAGTACCTGGACCCGATTAGCGTCCTTTCCACCCACCTACTGCCAAGTGAACGGCAGTCAACAGGAAGGGGGGATCCACAGGTAAACACGGGGTGGGGGGAGGTAATATCAGAATATGGGGTGGGTTAAGGGTAGTTATGGTTGGGGGCAAAAACTGCATCAAAGGGCACAAAAATGACAAAGAAAAAATTAAGAAACTTTACAAGACTCTGATTGTGTTTATTTTTTTTGGTTACACAGGCTACATAGGGAAGGAAATATATAATTTAGGATGCATTTAATAAAGTGCTTAACCTGGAATGTTTCAGGATTAAACAACAAAATTAAACGCCGGCTTGTCTATGAGGAACTCAGGATGTATAGTCCACAAATAGTAGTCCTAACTGAGACACATATTGCCTATAAAGACAAAAAATGTATTAAACAATTAGGATTTGATCTTATAGTTAGCACGGAATTCAATGCTTCTATTAGGGGGGTAGCAATTTTAAAGCATAAAGGGCTGAAATGTGAAATAATTAAGACTTTAACCGATAAAGCGGGGAGATGGGCGATAGCGCAGATAAAGCTAGAAAATTTCCGACTTGCAATATGTGGAGTTTATGCTTCTAATCAAGATGAACCTTTAATCTTTGACCAAATTAACATGGAATTATTGGGATGGAGGGGTGAGATAATTGTGCTAGGAGATTTTAATTGTATAATGAATTATAAATTGGATATTACAAGGAAAAATGCTTTTCAAAGGATGAGGAAAACTAGGGCGGCAATTTTGGATTTGGCAGCAATTCATCTTCTAAAAGATGTATGGAGATCTTTATATCCTGATACAGGTGGATATACTTTTTATTCTGCGGCTCATAAGGTGTGCTCACGTATTGATATGATCTGGGCATCAGGTTTGATTCTTGATAAATGTAAATGTACAATGGACATATATCCAAGGGTGACATCTGATCATAATCCGATCTCTATAACATTTACACTTATAACGGAGGAAAATACTACTCGCTCCTTCTCCTTTCCACGCTATTTATTTTCTGACACCATGTTTATAAATCAGCTTAGGGAGCATATAAAGGAATTCATTGACATCAACAGACAATCAAGCTTACCATGGATAGTCTGGGATGCATGTAAAGCTAGTGTACGGGGATTTACCCAACAATACATATGGCGACAAAATAAAGAACTTCGAAATATTAATCAGCAAAGGTTAAATGAAATAAGGGATATCGAACTCCAGATATCTGAGGCCATATGTAACAATGCTTCAAACTTAGAAGATTTGAACCTCAGATTAATCGATCTTAAAGCAGCAATTAAAAACCTTCTGAGGGATAAAAGTATTAATAAACTTAGAAAGTATCATATGGAACAGTATGAAAGTGGAGATAAAATTGGGAAATTGCTAGCTTACAAAGTGGCGGAAGATCGCTCCATTAACATGGTTAAAGAAATTAAAGGGGACAATAATCAATTATTTTCTGATCCAAAATCAATTTTACAACAGTTTGCCTCCTTTTATCAAACTCTTTATACACCGGAAGATGTTATTTTAGATGAATGTATTAAGGATTATATTGATGTTAATAAAGTTAAGCACTTAGATTTAGACCAATCGGCTCAATTAGAGGCCGAGATCACGCCTTTAGAAGTGAGGGGTGCAATAAAATCTCTGGCAATGGGTAAAGCGGTCGGGGAAGATCTTATCCCCTTGGAAATGTATAAATATTGCACTGAAGAACTATTACCACTATTTGCTGATGTGATCAGCGCTATTGGTAATGGGCAACAAGCACCCAGATCGTGGAATCTGACCCAAATTATTTTCTTTTTGAAAAAAGGTAAAGCACCACAAGAGAGGGGATCTTATAGGCCTATTTCCCTTATTAACAGTGATGCCAAAATCTTCGCTAAAATACTGGCTACTAGATTAGCTCCATATATGTCCCAACTTGTCTCTCCCCAACAACATGGATTCATCCCTAAACGGGACACCACAGCACACATTAACATGGTTATTTCAGCCTTTGATGCGGCACGGATTAAACACACCCCACTCGGTATGATTTTACTAGACGCTGAAAAGGCATTTGACCGGGTGGGGTGGGGTTTTTTGTGGGCCACATTACAAGCATTCGGGATTAAAGGAAAACAATTACGATGGATCCAATCTCTATATGATAATCCAATGGGTAAGGTTTCATATATGGGAAAATGCTCCTCTTTGTTCCCTATTAAAAGAGGGACAAGGCAAGGGTGCCCTTTATCACCTTTACTTTTTGCTCTTGCAATAGAGCCCTTTTTAATTGCTCTGCAACATCAAACTTTAATGTCCCCTCTTTTTAATGGATTAGAGAAATTAGATATCACGGTATATGCTGACGACATAGCTGTTTTTACCCCAGACGTCGCTAAGACTATGGAGGGTATATTAAAAGAAGCTGGCATTTATGGCTCAGTTTCTGGCTACAAACTCAATACCACCAAAACCCAAATCGTCATGAACTATCAAGCTACTACCCCTGTCCTTGGAATTAGCAATATAGCCACCTACTTAGGTGTCAAAATTTGTGCGGATATTGATTCCATAATAGGATTGAATTATGAGCCCTTATTAAAAGAAACTGCTATGCAACTTAAGAAATGGCATAAACTCCCTATCAACATCATTGGTCGAATAAATTTAATAAAAATGAAAATCTTGCCTAAATTCCTGTATCTGTTTCGCACAATCCCTCTACGGGTCAATAATTCTTTCTTTTCCAGGTTAGAAGGTATAATTGGCAGCTTTATATGGGGGTACAAAAAGGCCCGGCGTGCTCTATCATTACTTAAACTTCCCTTTAGTCAAGGAGGATTGTTACTTCCGGACTTCAAATTATACTATTGGTCAGCATTTATGACTCGGATCCGCAGCTTAGCTGTTCTGGATAAATGCACATATTTTCACAAGTTTTTACTAGGACTAGATGTCAATATGTTTGTGTATAGGATGAACGACCCCAATTATTTTAAAAGGGTAAAATTCAAGACCATTAAGGATACTATGAGCATTTGGCGATCTATTATGGCTAAATGCAATACCTCTCTTCTTCATAGCCAAACACCTGTTTGGGGCAACCCCGGATTTCCTAGTATTTTTCATGATGTAGCTTGGCAAGTGTTTTTAAACTCTGGTATTAGATTTCTGGGGGATTTATATGACAATCTTGGTTTTATGGCTTTTGATAAAATGAAACTATGCTTCAACCTACCAGAAATAGCTAGGTTTAAGTATTATCAGATCAGAGATTATCTGGTGAAAAAAATAGAACTTACCACAATCCCAGAATCTGAGATATGGGACTGCATTTATAGGGATGATGATAAATCTATCATAAGTTTGGGCTACAAGCTCTTTTCTGATCTCAAGACCAGTGATATTACCATTTTAACCGAGAAATGGAATAGGAAACTGGCCATAAATATCCCTACAGATTTGATTGTTAAAACATTTATAAGCCTAAACACAACAGTGCTATCATCCAGCTTAAAACTGCAGATGTTTAAAACAATATGTCAATTATATTACACGCCTGACAGGATACTTAAATGGTCAACAAATAATACTTACTCAGATAAAACGAAATGCCCTAAATGTGATTTGAGGGGGGCTGATATTGTTCACATGTTCCTTACTTGCCCTCTTCTTAAGGAATATTGGGAAGGAATAACTAAGGTTATTACTGAGAGGCTGGAGCAACCTTTTTTACTCTCAAATACAGACGTTTGCGTAGGCATTAGTGGGGGGGATAGGTTTAAAGATCTGCTGAATGTTCTAATTACTTGTGGAAGGCTAATTGTTGCTAGAGCTTGGATTGAAAAGAACCCACCAACAGTTCTAGAATGGTGGAGGTTAGTAACTGAAACTTATAGTATGGAAGCCGCTATTGCAGATTCAAGAGGAGTGCAGGCCAGGCGAAAAATTGACAGAATATGGGGCCTATTTATGTCTTAGTAGGTGTCTTTCAAAAATACAAGTTTTTTGATCCTTTATTGTATGCTTTGCACTGTACAAGTAATGCTATGTTTATTTTTATATTTATCTAAAGGTAATTATGGAATATTGCTATCTTCTAATTTCTGCTTCTGTTTTCTTTTGTTGGAAAAATGAATTGTTTATTATTGTTTATGTGACCCTTTGATGCAAATAAAAAACACTTTAAAAAAAAAAAAAAATGAAACCAATATCTATACATTCAAAACAGTCCTCTGCAGAAAGGGTATCAAGCAACTAAGATACATTTCCATATGGCCGTTCAGTCTGGACTGGCAATATGTCTTGCACTAGGCTGTGTAAGTCTCATTTCTGGAGTCCATGTCTTGCGACTGACTCTGCACCACACCTACTGACATTGAAAAGGGTAATCATATTTGGAAGTATCGATATTTCTTTACATGCAGGTGGTTCCAAAAGGCTGCCAGGTTCTGGTAGCTCCAGCCACCCATGAGGAGTTGGAGTGGTTATCAATATTGCTGGACTGAGAGCACTTAAGCTGTACATGCCAACAGACCTGATTCAGATGCTGCTGAGTTTGTTAGCATTGACACTAAAAACTTTAAGCAGAAAGGATATCACAGTGATATACCTTTCCTGCCTCACTCCAGTCCAAAGTTCTATCTTCAGGCTTAGGGACCGATTCAGAGTTTGGGAAGGGGTTCTCCATCAAAACCCCAACAGAGTACCATGCCGACCATTTTTGTGGTCTGCCCACCTCATCTGGAGTTGGATGGCCCTTATGTTTTTCGTTCATTGGCAGAAAATTCCAGATGGAGTAGGGGACATTTCACTACCCACCCTCTATTGGGAAGATATTGTAAAGCCTTTTTTCCTGTCTGTCACCACTGGGAAAACCCGGTGAGGAAAAGACATAAATAATAACCCTCTCACCATGAAGTTTCTAGGGTGTGGGGGTTATTAGCTTTTTTTCTGAAACAAAATCCTACTTTGGGAGCTTGTCTCTGAACAACACAAACATTTTTATAGTTCCGTGAATTACCTTTACAACCGAATATTTTGCACATTGAAAGGAGCTATCATAACTGTAATTCCTTTCAACCTTCTTTCTTCCAAATTCAATTGCATTTTCCTCTAGACCAGATGCCAACAGCCAATATGGGATGCATATCCCACTCTCTGTAGCAGTGCTAAACCAGTTTGCTTCCTGGCAGCATAAACTACAGTTTTTAAAAGTTTCTTATCTGCTACATTTAACAAAATGCAAATGTAATAACAAGTAGAAAATAACTATGCATTAATTCCATACTTTTGTCCCCTCTGAGATATGAAATTCAGCTTTAGGTCACAAACAGGTCTTCATGCAAAATGTAGATTTACCAATGCAGTGACAAACAGATCTTGCAACTCTTCGTTGTGGAACATCCATTTCCGTAATATTTCGTATGTGCCATTGATAGTATATAAGTAACTAGTCCTTTAGTTTAACATGATGCACTTTAGGGTGACTTAGCTAATATGATAAAGTAGATATCCTATGTTGCACAGCACCTTTCCTTGCCATATATCACTGCAGAGGTTTTAAAAATGCAGTCAGGGTAGCACCATTTAGTGCTTTTTGGAACCATACACTTAGGTTATACATTGGAATGGTGCAAACACACTGCATCCAACAGGTATCACTTCACTTTAATGTCAAATATGCATTACCCTCGCCGTCTCAATATGGCTTTACTGTTAAGTTTAACCAATTGGGTCCAGCAAATTAATAAATACAGTTTGGGAACAGAACACTTGTACTGCAGCACTGAATAGTGATGTCACGGTGCACATAGTTGCAAAACATGGGTCCATAATAGGTAAAAAAACTCTGTGGTGAACATGCAGAATATGGTTAATCGCTACCATCCTTTGTAAATTCTTGTTTTATTTTGTGTTTTCCAGCTTGTCCCATGGTCTTCCATCCATTAGATTCATATCTCACACCAATTTGAGAAAATGTATTTATGTATTGCTCCAATGGCCTCCTTTTAGTCTATTTTGAATTGTTCATACCACTAACCAACAAGGAGAGTAAGTACGTTTTACTCACCTGGTTATTGGGTCCTCTTTGAAAGTCCAATAATCTCACCTAAGTGGGAGCCTTCACTTTCGTGTGAATTTGATTTAATGTGGAGTCCATGAAATCAATAAAATGGGATAGTTCCCTGAATTAGTCTGAATGTCAATACTGCTTCTCTGCCCATGAAATATCCCCCATTAGCCATACCTCACAGATCCTAAGTTTCATCTTTGACAGGTTTCCCATCTGCAGTCTACATAGAAACTGAAACCTATGAGAATCAAAATAGTGCTCTGAACTGGATTTACTGATAAGCCCTGTTCTAGATCTGCAAAATAATTGTTCATGTCTGCTCAGGATTTGTAGTCCCACCCTACCCGCCTTACGTTAAGCTGTGAACTCCTGCAAGGAGGAGAGGTTAGGCTCTGGAAGTCTGTGAATTATCTTTCCAATCCATATAATGTTTGAACTTTGGGTGCTAACCCTCCTCCTTCAGTGAGAAAGACGTGTCATAACAAGGAGAGGGTGAAAGTATAATTTTTGAATACGACACATATTCTGATTGGCCCTGACTTGTCATTAATGCCTCCCCGAAATGGATAAATACTGTCCAACTTGGGTGAGTTCTTTGTGTTCACTGATGAACCTGTTCAGAATTATGACTTTGAGTTGTTAGTCCCCTCAATGATAGAACTAAGCCGATGACTTCGGAGAAGCCCTATTTCGTTGGCATGCTTAGAAGAGTGGCATGGACTGCTTAAGAAACAAAAGGCGCTGCCCTGGTCTGGAGGACAAGCTCACAGTACAGCTGACTGTGACTTGCTTGAAGAATGACACTTAAATAAGGGTAAAAGAGCGTTCTGTGGTTTGGTATGCAGAACACAATCGCTGTGTTTGTCCACCATTTCCAATACTCATATTCATGCCTACAGATAGAGAAACGCAAGTCAGTATCTCACATTGGGTATGAGCCACTGTGACATTGCTTATACCCATCAGTAACAGTTTGTGATAGGATGGAAAGGCTGGGACAGCTTCATTGTGAATGGGTGCCATATTGTTCTAATATTAGAGGTCTGTTGTGATTGACTGATGACATCTTTCAGAATTGCAGAAACACCCTGCATAATTTTGGTGGACATTCTCACCGAAATGGTCCCCTTAGGCGAAACATTTCATGCATCTCTAGTCTTTGATTAGAGCCTGCCCAGGAACCGCAAGACTCTTGAGCCTGGTCAGTCAGGCCTAGTCCTGGACAAATGCATTTTACAATTTGCTAAATATTTGCTAAACAAATTTCACAAGATTTTGCTGGTGTGACATTTTGAATGACTTTAATCTGTGGGAGACTATGTTTAACAGAAAATATTTTGAGGGAGTAGTAAATCCTCACATTAGCTCCTTGAGTTGTCCCTTTGGCTAATGTTGCTCATGATCAATTGAGAAAAGCTCAAACTATTACACTATGAACATCAGGTCCAGAGGTATTACTGTTAAACTCTGCAGTAGGATCATAGCCCTAAACCAGTGATTTTCCGGATACTGTTAGGGTGCAAAGACTACCCCAAAGCCTTTGAATGCCCCATCCCCGAAAATTGCTACTCCTACTTATTTTGTAGGAGGTATGGGTTATTAAAGTTTGGTAACCACAGGAATACTGTTGTGAGTACCTGTCCCATTCCTGGGATGAGATTATTCATTATTCACTAGTAGTAGGCACCAGGGCACTTATCTTGCCACTTGCCGGTGGCTTCCAGTTTGTGCTTCTTTCAGCCTGATCCAATGACACCACTGCTAAGGGTGTTTTCCTGCCTGTGTTTTCCTGCTCATTGTTCTTCCCACCAACAGAAGCCCCACACATCCCAGCAACTACTTAATGCAGGCTGCAGCTTGACCACGCAGTGGATGAGTGCAGGGGACATGCTGCTGGTGCACCAAAGGCATGCCAAAGTCAAGCCTGTCTGCACATGTCTGCATTTGGACTGGGCCGAGCACCATAACCCCTGGCCTTCCTCACCCCGCAGATAACCAGTACCAAGCTCTGGAATCTGCAACAAACACTGCTAATGCACCACCTCACAGTAGGACCTTTCACCTACACCAACTGCCACTTCACCTGTCACAGTACATACACCACCCCACTAACCAGCCCCACTCCAAACACACCACAGGCACTAGCTGCGCCTTTCTCAATACACGCACACAGTGCAAACACATCACCAAGGTTTCTTACCACATTTCCACCCTCATGCCCAAGGTCTTCTTCCTCACTGACACCTAGTTCAACCCCACTTCAGTGCCCGACATCGCTACTGTATTATCTGACGAATACAAGATCATCCAGTGCAACCGCATCAACGAGTCTGGTGGAGGGATATGCATCATACACAAGGAATCCAGCCAATGCACCAACCCCATCTCCTCCAACAACCTAGACCAGAACGTCAGAAAAGTCAACAATTGAATCATCAACTGCACTAGCAACATCGCTCCCATCAATAGCAACACCGACAGAAGGTCTACCAAGCAGGCTAGCTGGTACACTGAAGACCTCAGAACTGCTAAAAAAACACTCTAAACAAATGGACAGGTGATGGCGCACCAGCAAAGACACAACCGTCAAGACCACCCTCAAGAAAGCCCTCAATCTCTACCAAAGACAGTTGAGAGAATCAAAGAAAAAGGCCTTAGTGTTATGCATAGAATCAAGCTCCAATGATAGTAAGGAACTCTTCAATGTTGTCAAAGAATTCTCCAACCTGTCAGTTGCAACAAACAATATTTCCCTATCACAGGAACTCTGCGACAATCTTGCAAACTTCTCCCACGAGAAGATCGCCAACAACTGCAGAAACCTCAAACCTCAGCCCAGGGAAACTGACTTTTTAAAGCTACACAACTACTCCCCTAGCACCACAGAAATCTGTCTAACTGAATGGAGCCACCCCATCAACAACTGAACCATGCCCTCACCGCATCTTCAACCTAGGAGACAAAAGAATAAGCCACAATCTCACGACTGGTTTAGCATCTCAATTTCCATGGCCACCTTCTCGAAGGACTGTAAACAAACAGGAGTCAACCCCCTAGTAAAACAATTGTCAGACACCAGCAAACTCAACAAACCAACAAATATTGACCCACCTCCCTGCTCCCGACCATATATTAGAAAAAGCCATCGACCAACAACTCTCCTCACATGTGGAACAGAACCTCCTACTCAACTCCCTCCATTCCAGATTGCCCAGCAACACAGCAATGAAACAGTCCTCATTGCATCTACTGATGACATCCAAGCCCTACTTGACAGAGGAGAGACTGAAGCTCTGACCCTCCTAGACCTCTCAGCAGCCTTGAATATGGTCTCCCACCATGCACTTATTACATGGCTGCACAACATAGGCATCCAAGGAGTTGCTCTTAGGTGCATCGCCTATTTCCTCACCGGGAGAATGCAAAGAGTCCAACGTCACCTTCAAATCCAAGAAAATAGTCTGTTAAGTACCCCAAAGATCATTGCTCAGCCCCACCCCTTCAACACTTATATGACATCACCAAAACCTATGAACTCAGCATCATATTCTATGCAGAGGGCATAAAACTCATCCTTTCCCTCTCTGAAGACACAACCAACACCAAGACCATCTTCCACAACTGCATGACAGATTCACTAACTGGATGAAGGACAATGCCTGAAGCTCAGCTCAAAAAAGACAGAGGTACTGATTTTCAGAAACAAAAGCACCTCCTGGGATGCATCTTGGTAGCCCTCAGAAACCAGAACTACTCCTATCCCAACTAAGCGTGCTAGGTACCTAGTCCTCATTCAGGACAACAAGCAAACCATGGTGACCCAGGCAAGCTCTGCCTCCTCCTCCAGCTTGTTCATCCTCTGAATGCTTTGTAAAATATTTAAATGTCTGTACTAAAGCTCAAGACGCACCATCACCCAGGCCCTAATCTCCAGTCGACTGGACTTTGGCAATGCTCTCTATGCAGGGATCGCAGTTCACCTCCTCCAATGACTACCACCATACAGAATGCCTTAGTTATAGTAGGAAATTGGTCTTTTTTTCTTCCACCTCCTCCAGAATGCATTAAGAGGCATTGTATCATCCCACTTCAGCTATTGGACGACTTTAGTACCACTAACAACATGCCACAGTTTCATAAGGACACATCTACAAAAACAAAGCAGTTTCATTCAGTGCCAGGGAGTATCTTGATAATGTGTGGACTTTTTTAGACCAGCAAAACTTTTTCACCTGCGGAAAATGATTTTTATTTCCCATTGATGAGGGCCCAGCATATTCCCAAACAATAATGTCCTGCAAAAACCATGATAAAACAAAACAATAATTGCTGGAAACCTGTCAGCCAACTGCTAGCTTTGCCAATGCTTGTTGAAACAGTTAATGGCCGCCTTTGTATAGAATGATGATTTATTGATTCAGAATGCATTTAATTCACATAATATAACATTGCTCCCATCCTCTTGCAGAGGTTTTGTCCAACGAAGAGTAAGCTATAAATAAATATTCGTGGTTATCCTGATAAACCTGATTAGTTCACTGTGAGCATTGCAAAGCGCGTGTACACTGCTATTCATTAATTAATGCTGCCTTTCTAATGACATGAAAGAACGCAAGCTAATGATCTATTTAGTTGGTAAAATGTGTCCCTGATTGCTGTTTGTGATTTCTGTGGATTATGTCCGGAGAATCCTGGCTGATATTTGTGTTTGGGAATGCTAAATAAGTCAAGTCACATCGTATTATCTCGCGCCGCTTCCTCGTTGAAACGGATTAAACCACTTGTACTGCGGCCTGTTAAATCTGATGAGATTAAGAGCTTGCTGCCAGGAAATAAAAACCCTACAGGACTCTAATGAAGAATACAAGAGGAAAGAAAAGCTTACGCAGGCTGTCAGCTGTTTCGGGGCTTTATTTTTAATACAGCCTCAAGGTGACGAAATATGAAAGAGATAACTCGTGCAGCCTTGATGTCTGTTCTTTAAATTATAATAATTTATTTGTAAGAAAAATAATTTATATGCAGAAAATATTATATTGAGCATCTGGAATACCAAATAGAATCCCATTTTTCAGCATTCGGATGATTGTCTTGTACAGATTTTCTGGAAAGTTTCCTGAAACACCTCCGTGTTCCTTATAAAGAAAATGAGGTCAGTCTTAGTTTTGATAGTCTCGTAGCTTTTGGGGGAAACAACCTTTACAACGCAACTTTTACAACGCACTACCATTACAACGCATGCCATTACAATGCAACCATTACAACGCATGACACTAAAACGCATACCAATACAACGCATGTCATTACATTGCCGTCATTACAACGCATACCATTGCAACGCATAGCATTCCAACGCATAGTACCCTTACACTATCCAACACTTACCCTACTGTTTCACCCCCTGGAGTTAGAATAGTAATTTTTACTCCTACACTATCCAACACTTACCCTACTGTTGCACCCCCTGGAGTTAGAATAGTATTTTTTACCCCTACACTATCCAACACTTACCCTACTGTTGCACCCCCTGGAGTTAGAAGAGTAATTTTTACCCCTACACTATCCAACACTTACCCTACTGTTGCACCCCCTGGGGTTAGAATAGTAATTTTTACCCATACACTATCCAACACTTACCCTACTGTTGCACCCCCCTGGAGTTAGAATAGTAATTTTTACCCCTACACTATCCAATACTTACCTTATATGCAATGTGTTGTAAAGGTAGTATGCGTTGTAAAGGTAGTTTTTAAAAATTCGTTGTAATGGCATGCGTAGTAATTGAATGCGTTGTAAAAGTGTGCGTTGTAACGTCATACATCCAGCTTGGGTATACATCTTTGCTGAGCCTACCTTGGTACACAGTCATAACTGTCCCTTTTAGACTTTTCCTGTGTCCTTGCATATCATTGTTTAATGGTACATAATAAAGTGATCCCCAGACTGGACCTCAAATCCTGCAATGGCTGTTGTGGTGATATCAGGATTTTTCATATTGGCAGGATCACGCTCTAGGGTTGGACATAAGTTCCTGAACTCTAGTCCACTCCACCGAGTTTCATCCAGGTGGGCTCTGGGGCCCTGGAAGCTAAAACATGTTTAGGTGTTAGAAAACCAGTTTGCAGAGCACTTTCCGCAAATGAACCGATTTCCTCCAACTCGGCGATATTGAGCAAAAAGTGTTTTATTTTGTTATTGAACATTGATTTTATACGTGATGCCTAGTTAGGTTTGCTTTAATTACTGTGATCTACCTGAATGAAGCACACGTCTTCAGCCTCTAGTCTTATCATTAAGGTAATTGCACTTTCCATTGTGACATGTAGTTTAGTTGCTGTATTATTATTTCATTGCTCACATTTAATTTATTCTGGTGTTGAATGTGTGGTTATAACCCAGAGGTGATTACCATATTGTTGGATCTGGCTCTCTCGGCAGGCTCACCGCCAAATATGTTACCTTCACTCCTGCTGTTTTGCTGAACTCGTTGTTGTTTTTATCCTCGTTACTTCTCACCTGGGGAGGTGTAGCAGTTTTGGTGCATTCCAAGGTTTACCACTTATGGTAAATGTGGGAAAGCATAGGAATACAAGGGTGTTACAGGGGAAGACCTACGCACCACCCATACTACGCCTCTGTGGTGCAGAGTACTGAAACACAGTGAATTGCGCTGCATTGCATTTCTCTGGATTTATCCTGCCACTCGGACCACACACAGTGGTGTCGAGTGGCTCGATAAATCTCATTTAAGGGATGAGTAAAGGATGCACCCAATTGCCTGGTGCAATAGCAATGCAACCCTTAAATAAAGCTCGCTCTCAAAGTATAATAGCCCACACTCTAGAGAATGTGAATTTATGTATCTGTGGGTGGGGATGTGCATCTTTTTTAGGGTGAGAGTAACTCACATAATTCTGTTTAGGGTAGTCAAACAGAATAACCTAAAAATTCCAAAATGGATGCAAGGATGCATTTTGTGGTAAGAAATAGCTCTTACTGCAACAGAATTCAAAGAGCAGCATTAACAGCCACTTGTGCTTGCTAAATATACTCTAAGGGTAGAATTTTCCCTTATTTACTTCCAGCATTTAGCACTAGTTTCTTCGTAATCGTGTCGAAAATAGATGTAAGGATGCCTTTTGTGCTAAGAAATTAGCCCTAAATGCAAAGCAACACTCACCACAGAGCAAGCAGCCACTCACACTCTCTAAATGTGTTGCTCCCCCCCCCCCCCAATTACTCTTAATTACGTGACTGGGTGTAAGTGTGTAATTGTTGGTAATTTCACAACAAACAGTAAGTAGAAATTACCCAATTTACTCCAGCATATTTAAAATCGCTCCCAGTCCTAGTCTTTGTGTGCTTGATTGTGTGTGGTTGGCACGAGTGTTTATGGGAAAAAGGAGATGAGAAGCTAACAAACTGTTAAACTCTTTCGTTAAACATCATGCACATTATCAGTGAATGACTATTAACTGTTCTGAGATTATTTTATCTAACCAATAGCCAAAGAAGAAGCATTTCAGTCAGTCAGTCTATAAAGCTTTATTTTGGTTGGAAACCATAAAAGCAAAAATACATAATTAGATAAAACAATCGATACATAATGTACATGGGTAAAACAGTTAAGTTAAGACAATAGATAGTGTTAAAAAGTATAAACAAGTAAAAGCAGGCTACGCATAGTAGTATTTGAGATTCCCTATTAGATGCAGGGGGGTACGCCACAATTATGTAATAGAAGCAACTTGCTGTTTGAGTTTTGCTCTTCTGGAGCACCACATAGAGAACAAGTATCTAGAGGTAGCGAACACAGTCAACGGAGAAGTGTTGTATTTTAGCAGTCTATACACCACCTTGTAATCCCTGAAACCCCTGGACTTGCATAATTGTAGGATCCATTTGGCAAGCATTTCAATGCAGTTTTTCTAATCACTTGTTCCTCTGTAAGTGAGTAGGAGGGCAAGTCAGTCACTATAGCTAGTCAGTACTGGGGACATGGGAACTAAGGTAGTAAAATGACTCAGTCCCTTCATACTAAGGTCCCATAATCCTATGCATAGTACTGTGCTTGTGCAGAATCCCCGCAACACACCCGATGTGTGGATGATCCCAGCGCAGTTGAGGTTTTGCACCAGATTTCGCCACACAATGCGGCAATGTGTCGGTTCCCATGAGCGGATCGCCAGTTCTGAGTGTGGCAGTTCCAAATGTGATGTGCCTGGTTAATCCATGCTGGGGGGGCGATGCAGTGATCTGCTGCACGCAGTGGTGGCAATGCGCTTTTCTGAATCGGTTTTGAAACTGTGGCACGGAAGGAGATGTATGCTGCCAAGAGCAATGCGCTGGTCTGGTCCCTGCAACAGCAATGATGCGTCAATCCAAATCTTGCAGCAAGCAATGCATTGGTTCAGATTGGCTCAATTGTGCCAATGCTCAGGATCTGCAGATGAAGTACTTTAAACTTACTTCCAAGGGCCCTTATCAGAATTGGTACCACGTGACAGAGGAAGACGTACAGCAAGTAAAGTCTAGGTGCTGACGTTGACGTAAATAATTAATTTACTCTCTTAATTTCTATGCAGGTAAGTACTTAATCAATAATAACTCAATCGGAATGAAAAAAGACAGAGTCCGTGGTGTTAGAGTTTCTAAGGGTTTTATTCCTCATAAAGGAATCAGGATATCATGTTCTGACCACCACAGGGGTGTCAGAAGGGATAGAGCGCTCCCGTTTATTGACAGTACATAGCTTATATACTTGACTTATACCATAAGAATCAATGTAAGAGGCGTAACAGCTGAGAGAAGACAAGATAACATTATACACGTGATACTAATACATCATCAAGAGGCGTAAACTAGGCGTGAACCAGAGGTGTGTGCTAGAAACGTCACTGATAGGTGACGCAAGTGGGGGGCACCAAGGGGTGGTGCTAACAGAATGTTGCAATGTCAGCAGGAATCGGAAGCTTGGATGCACGCGCAGCTGCATGACGTGTGATTGACGGGGTGCAGGGGACTTGACATTTACACTGACGGAAAGAGACAGAAGTCTGGCATGTCAGATCAACTTGTACTTCTATCATATCTGATATCTGGTGTTTAGGAACTATACTATCTGGGCGGAAAGGTCTCTAGGGCAGAAGCTGTTCTATGCTAACTGTGGATGCGTGTATGAGCGCCTGAGTGTCTACATGTGAAGCGTGGGGCACGGGGCCTTCCATGGAAGCATGGCAACAGAGGCTATGAATTACTTGCATTAAGACAGGTCGGCCTTTTGGCTCTGCAGCTGGGGAGGATGTTTACAGGATCTAGTAGGCAGGAATGTATTCTCGGGGAGCGGAACAGATAACTCGAAGGTTATAGTCAGTCTTGGCAGAAAGCAGGCTGAGCTGAGCGCGAGGGGCCGCGCTGAAAGTAGGACAGAGTTCACGGGTACAGAGGTAGCCTGGGCAGAGTCAGGAGCCACAAAAGAGGTTCAGATGGCAGGAATTCAGGGCCTACTCTTGCTAGAGCAGGAATACATGAAAAGTGTACTACAAAGAGGCGGTGGCATAGCATACTTAGGAACGGACTACATAATCCATTCATGGTGGATCTGAAAGAGGACAAGTTAACGGTGGACGCAAATGTATTTGCGTCTTCATAGCTGGCACAGGAGGGAAGTTACATGCACTTTAAGCTGGTACATGGAGTCGGTGGGGTACGCGCTAGGGAACACAACATGGCCAAAATTTAATTTTCCTCATTCCCTCCTTGTTCCCTACGGACCCTTCATGAAATATCGATCCTCATGAATCGATCAGTCTGTTCTTGTAACATCACTTGTTCCTCTTTCTTTCGGTTACGTTTTGAGAGAAAACTGGAATGTTCAATACAAGAAGTGGCACACAGTCCACAAATCGCTGGCCCACACTGTAGGCACAGGCAGCAACTGAATACAAGGACTAGGCCAATGCCTAGGAAGGATAGGATCTTCCATCCCCAAGCTGTTAACGTTGTCCAGAACCAACCGGACCAAGTCCAGGTGCCTGGATTCTGATGTATCTGATTTGCAATATTATGAAGACGAGTAATAGCTTGATATACTGATGGTGCGTTTTGTGGAATGAAAACACAGCAACTTGACCCGATGACCTTACAGGCTCCACCTCTATCTGCCAAGATGACGTCAATTACAAGACGATTCTGAAGGACAACAACCCGCATAGCGGACTGCTCTTCTGTTAAGTTACCTAAGGCGGAGGCAGTTTCATTTACTACTGCTTCAAGTGTTCTAGTTAATCTGCGTATTAATTTACTATTCTGGACAGGTCCTAAAAAGAAAAAGAATCCTTTATTAAAATCGGTGTACTGTTCCCATGCCGTTTCTGTGTAGTCGACAAGTGGGACATCTCTTCTGGGTCTATTCTTTACTAGATTGCTATTTCTATGGTAATCAGGAGGAGCTAGAAAAACAGGTGGCAGAAGGAATGCAATGTAACAGGTACCATCCCAATCTGGAGGTAGACGTATGTATGCGGTATGACCAC
This sequence comes from Lissotriton vulgaris, assembly GCF_964263255.1. Lineage (NCBI taxonomy): Eukaryota > Metazoa > Chordata > Amphibia > Caudata > Salamandridae > Lissotriton > Lissotriton vulgaris. Next base: position 2,031,492,347 of record NC_141689.1, on the reverse strand, counting down.
AAACAAAGTAAGAATGACTGATAGCTTTGAAAGATGATTTTCCATCATCACTGAATTCGACCACAGTAGTGCATTTACTATGACCTAAGTGTACTGAACCTTTCTTCTTGATACATAATTCACCAGTGACTGGCAGTACTGACATAATAGGTAGAACTGGTGTGGCTTCGGATTCGACAGTAAGAATCATAAGGCTGATTGTGTAATTACCTAATCCATATACTTCATTTTCTAGATCAGTTCCTATTCTAGTGGGAAGTCCCTCCTTATCTGGGTAACAGACGTCTAGCAGGACCAAGTTCAAGTTTCCCCAAACCCAACCCCCATCGAAAACAGCAATGTCGGGATCTAAAGAATTAATTATTTTGAACCATGCTCCGCAGGAGCCATTGTGAGAGAACGGGTACGGAAAGAGGGGCAGAGCTCCCTTGTAATTCTGGTAGGGAGGGAGTCGGCCACATATCCAGCAATTTGTAGCATTGTTAGTTTGATGAGAATGATGTAACATACTAATGAATGTGTTGTTGCGCAGCGCAAGTCTGTAGGAAAGCTCATGAGGAGGTAACTCACTAAAAGTGTGTTCAGCAGAGACATTGTAAGCAGATTGTTCACGCTTGAAAATAGGATAATAGATAGGTAATAAGATACTAGCAATAATAATTAAAATACTGAGAATAAACATGATTATTAGTGTCACTATGCAGTGACTACGAAGTGATTTGCAATATGTACGTTTCTTTGCTTCTCTCTCTCTATCTCGATCTAGGGAATACATGTCAGAAACTATTTAACCGATTCACCTAGGGGAGGACTTAAACAATTAAACTGTCTGACTTGCTAGATCGTAATTTCATGCGATATAGTTCTTGAGGAGTCTTTTCTCGTTCAGATTCTGTAAAGTCTTTGGTAACACAGTCTTTGGTGGGGGTGGACGAGTCTGGGTCAGGTTTCAGTCCAGCAAATTTCTTTATATGACTCGTGTGTACCCACCCCTTTCTTCCCTCTATTTTCACCGCCGTCCTTGTTGTTAGAAGAACGGTCTTCGGAGACTTCCAGCGGGGCTCCAGCGGACTTTTCCTGTCGAAGTTGCGGACGAGGACAGTATCACCGGGACGGACGTCATGTGGCTTTACATCAGTGTTGTCAGGGAAGGCTGCGGCAACCTGTGAACGACATGATTGGAGTGCAGACATCAAGGAGGCAAGGTAATCTGTCAACATATTAGAATCAACATCAGTAATCTTTTTTGGAATGGGCGTCCCCCACATATTCGGTGGTCTTCCAAAGACCACCTCGTACGGAGATAGCCCTGATCTCGAATGGGCGACCATTCTCATATAGAATAGTGCCACTGGCAGGGCGACTATCCAGTCGACCCCTTTATCCTGACATATTTTGGCAAGGCGGATCTTTAGTGTCTGGTTATGCCTCTCAACAAGGCCTGCGGCTTCTGGGTGTCGGACACAATGGAACTTCCACTGGTATCCTAGTAATAAGGAAACTTCTTTCATTAAAGCAGACGAGAATGGCTGACCGTTATCTGAGTACACGACACGAGGCAGGCCGTATCGTGGGAAAAATTCACGAACCAACTGTTTGGCAGTGGTCGGAGCAGTGTAATCTGGGACTGGGTATGCTTCGGTCCAGCGGGACAGAGCACAGACAACTACGAGAACATATTTAAATCCTCGACAACGGTCCATCTGGATATAATCCATCTGGAGGACTTCAAAAGGGTGATCGGGAGGATGAAATCCACCTTGCTCTACAGGGACGCTTTTACCTGGATTGAACTGACAACAGATCATGCAAGTACGCACTTTCTGTTTTGCGGCTGCTCGTAAGTGTTTATTGTTCCAGAGATTTTGTAAACTGTCTAGCATTGCTTTCTCTCCTAGATGTGCAGGACTATGTGCTGTATTTATCATGACTTGAACCATAGAGTCAGGGAGAAACCATGTCGATTTTCCCTTCGTCATCCAACCTTGATCTGTCTGGATCCCTCCTAGTTCAATCCATTTCTTTATTTCTTCTGCAGTAGCATGTGTCTGAATGTCGATAACATCTAGTGTGGGATCCCTGACTGTCATACAGTTTATCGGATCTGTTGTTTTTGTCGTATCATTTATCTGAGTGTCGGTCAGTGCTGTATGTTTTGCTGTCTGATCTGCCAGGTCGTTACCCTGGGAAACAGAATCTGTGGCTTTAGTATGTGCTTTGCACTTCATGACGGATATGGCTGAAGGCAGATGTATTGCTTCTAACAGTGCTTCAATGAGAGGACCATGTTGTATCTTTGTACCATGAGAGGTCAGAAAACCTCTTTCTTGCCACAGCATGCCGAAGTTGTGTACGACTCCGAACGCATAACGGGAATCTGTGTATATGTTAACATTTCTGTTCTTGGCTAGAATACAAGCTCGGGTCAGAGCGATGAGCTCTGCTGCTTGAGCAGACAGTGTATCAATACGGTGTGTTTCTTTAACTTCAGTTTCAGTGGTCACGGCATACGCGGCCACTAACTCTCCTGTACTTGTTCTCATGCATGAACCATCCACATAAAGTGTCAGGTCTGGATTTGTCAATGGAACATCTGTTAAATCTCGTCGGGGCTGTGTTACTGCATTAATGATCTCTATACAATCATGTGGAGCTGGATCTGTCATAACTGTAGGAAACAGTGTTGCTGGGTTCAGGATACTGCAGCGTCTGATTTCTATGTGTGGCTGGAATAATGTCAATTCGTAACCTGTGAGTCGTGCTATAGTCAAGTGCTGAGTCTGGGTTCTGTTTAACAGAACCTCTACAGAGTGTGGAACTTGTACTGTTAACTGATGACCTAAAACAATTGAGTCGCTTTGTCTGATTGCTAACGCTGTTGCTGCTACTGACTTTAAACATGCAGGGAGTGCCTGTGCTACTGAATCCAATGTACTTGAAAAATAAGCGCAAGGCTTATGTGAACCTGCTTGATCTTGAGTGAGGACAGACAATGCTGTACCGTCACGTTCTGTAACAAAAAGTGTAAACGGTTTGCTGTAACATGGTGTCGCTAAAACTGGTGCTTGGCATAAAGCTTTCTTTAATTCCTCAAAGGCTTGTGTGTGTTCCTGAGTCCAAGGGAGGGCAATGGAAGTTGCAGCCTCCTGCGTCGTTAACTGAATGAGTGGTTTAGCTAGAAATGCATATTGAGGAATCCATTGTCTGCAGTACGAGGTGAGGCCTATGAAGGCCCGCACTTCCTTTTGTGTATGGGGTCGCGGCATATTTATAATTAACTGAATGCGATCGGGAGTGAGCTGTCTCCCCACTTTGGACAGCAAGTGACCCAAGTACACAACTTGCTGAACACAGAATTGTAGCTTCGAAGGAGACACCTTGTGTCCCTTGTCGGCCAGGAAATGCAAAACTGTCAGAGATGCTTGTTCACATTCGGGCTCACTTCGTGCGGTGATCAGTAGATCATCGACGTATTGCAGTAAAGCGGTGTTAACTGGCATTTGGATACAATCTAGTTGTCTTTTCAGTGCTTGACTATAGATGCTGGGGCTTTCTGTAAATCCTTGAGGTGCGCGGGAAAATTTGAAACTTCGTCCATTTAAACTGAATCCGAAGAGATATTGGCTCTCCGGGTCAATAGGTACACTGAAGAAAGCGTTCTTGAGATCGATTACAGTAAAGAACGTTGCTTCTGAATCAATAATAGTCAATAGGGAAGAGATATCGGGGACCACAGGATACTGTGGTACAATACATTTGTTCAGTTCTCGAAGATCAATCACCAGCCGATATACTGGCGGTGCATTGCGGTCTGTACGTTTAAGAATTGGAATGATGGGTGAATTACAGATATTGGAGTCGGTCTCTACGACCACTCCCTGGGCAATAAGCTCTTCAATGATTTTCAGTAAAGCCACTACAGCATCGGGTGGTAACTTGTATTGTCTGATTCTGGGTAAAACAACTCCTGTCTTGAGTGTGACACGATATGGAGTGATATGCATACAACCTACATCTGCTGGGCCTTTTGCCCATAAGTGATCTGGTACATTTTTCAATCTGACATCGAAATCACGTAAAACATAATGACCCTTGAAATCCCGTAGAAAGAGTCTGACTCCCTCCGGGGAACAGCATATTATAGCTCCTAGAGCCTTCAGTGTTTTAATTCCTAACAGATTTTCTGGACATGATTTCGTAAGTAACAAATCTGTAACTCGAGATAATGGACCTACAGCTAATGGTACTGGTTCTGATACTTCATTTACAATAGGCTGTCCTGAAAAACCAAGGGAAACATTCTGCGAGCCTGAGAGGGGTGCCCCTGGGACTTCATTGTGACTGATTGTAGTGCGACTTGCCCCTGTATCAATTAAAAATTTTCTGTCTTTTCCTAATACATGACTGTGTACATAAGGACCTTCTTGATCTACAGGAATTTCAATAAGAGGCAAATCACTTTCCCTCCCTAGGCTGTTTCATGTATAACGGGGATAATCTGGATATGCCGACTGGGCATACTGGTACATCTGTTGTGATACTTGCCGAGTTGCGGCAATGGGCTGTGTCTGGGCATGTTGTGGCTGCGGTACTGCTACTGTCTGTACTGTGTGGGACTGATCATGCATAGGCTGTGTATTCTGCATTGGCTGTTCGTTCTGTGAGGTCTGTTGATGACCCTGTTCATGTCTAGGCGGACGCGGTCTTTCTTTAGTTTTACCTGTCTCGATGTTATGTTTCAGGACTGGACATTCATGTACGTAGTGACCTGGCTGCTTGCAATAATTACATGTCCCTTTAACGGGAGCGGCAGAATGATTGGTCTGGGCCCCACCTTTTCTATGACCGTCGGCTGGAATCGTCTGAGCTACTAACATTTTCATTTTCGTGTCTTTCATACGTTTCTGTTCCTGATCTTGTTCTTCCCTAATTCTGTTCTGGTGATATTGTAACATTTGTAACATCTGGGATGGCGTATTTGCTTGCCAAGTACTTTCAACTTTGTACACTCTATTTTTGACTAATGGTAGGGCATTCTCTACTAATTTTGTTACAAAAAGGTGTGGATATGACTCACTGCTAACTTTTAGGCCACTATTTATGATGAAACATTTCTCGAATCTTGAATAAAAGTCGCTAGTATCTTCATCTTGTTTCTGTTTACAGGACGAGATTGCGTCCCAATCTTCCTTTCTAGTTGTCAATAATCTTGGCAAAACCTGTACTATTAAACCTGGTAATGCTTTAGTCTTGTCCCCAAGGCCTACCCCTGGGACTCGTTTGCTTTCTTCGTCTTCTATTTCTACCCATGCTATTTTTGACTCTCCCACCTCCCAATCCTTTTCCTTTAATTTCTCGTAAATGCCCGTGGGCAACAGTACTTTTAACATTTTCATAATATCATCATACGTGTAATCTCCCATCAGTAACATATCTTTAAGCTCTCTGTGAAAACCTGCAGGGTCTTTATCATGGCACGGAACTAATTTCTTCATTTCTAACAGTTCTAACTTAGTCAGTGGTGTGTGAACATACACACGCTTCAAGCGTTGGTCCGTACCCATAACTGGGTGTACTTCTCGTAAGGGGTTCTGACTTTCAATGCCACCACCGCATTGCATGTGGTACGTTTTCCTTTCTGGAGGCGGGGCGGGAACATATTCAGGACTTATGAAGGTGCTATATTTATGTCGTTGTTCTAGAATTATTTGTATTAATTTGGTACTAAAACCTCTCCATCTATCCATGAGTAGGGCTTCTAATGTCTCGTGTAAGGGACCTGGATCAGAATGATGGTTTCTGAACTTAATGAGGAGGTGCTGAATCATGTATACACCTGCTATTTTCTGCTCTTCCGGGGAAAGGTTCAAGAATGTCTGTACTAATGTGTCATCATTATACATGTCTGCGTTTTCGGCCCATAACACGGCTGACCGTGCTAGTTCTTGTTCATCCATAGAATTGAGTACATGGTACCCCACTCGGTCTCGAAGCCTTTTATCAGTTTCCTGGAACTGATGTTCAGAAGAATTCGGATTTGTTAAAGCAGAGAAAAGAACTCTCTTGCTTTCCGGACGGATGCCTTTCCTAAGGTAATTTCCCTTACCTACGTACGCTATAGTATCTGTAGACCTTCCTGGTGCTTCATGGTCTTCTTCCTCCTCGGAGGAAGCTTTATCATTCCCTTCCTGGTGTGCAGTCAATACTGCCTTTCTAATTTTCTGGGACATACTGGCTATGCAATTCCCTCTATCATGCTTTCCTTCGGCTATATTTTGACCCCACTTGTTTAATGCGTCTAGTTCACTTTGGTCTGTCTCGGGCCTGTCTCGTTCTCTTATTACACAATTTATGAAAAATCGTAATATCTGTGCTTGAATGTCAACTTTCTGTTTATGCATGGCATCTTTGACACTGTCAGGGTCTTTCCCTGTCTGTATAAACTCATATAGTCTGTCGAGGCGTTCCTGCATTCCTACATAGCATAGCAAGCTATCGGTGGCAGATCTTAATCGTAGTGATGCTAATATCATTAAATCGTCTTTTCCGGGTACTGGATCATATCTGCAAACTGACATCTTCTCTTTAAATGCGTCAAGCCGGGATAAGTGGGGAGACTGGAAAGGATTCTGCGTGTCCCTTAAATGCAATCTGTGTGTCGGTGGCGGGGTCTGTAGACCCGCTGTCGCACCTCCTGAGGCGGATGCTTGAGCATTATCTCTCCGCGGAGTCTGGATCTGAGTCTGAATTTGTCGTTTAGTAAGATCAGGTAGGACTGGTTTCGGTAGGTCTGTTTTGAGTGCGGGAAGTGGCGGAGCTGGCGGAACAGGGGAGGTCTGTCGTGGTACTGGCGGAACATTATCTGGGGGCGCAGTGCCACCCCCATCCCTGTCTGTAGGCAGGGCACGAACAGGCAGATTGGTGTAAGCTGGTGCTACATCCTCTAGATATGAATTTAGGAATATGTCTTTAGTAGTTTTATGCATTACTTTAGTTGGAACTAATGATGTCGGTAAGTTTTTCGGTGTTTCTGATTGGGCTTCAGATGTGCCATCTGCTGCAAGATACATACCGTTTACAAGATTATTTCGGGCACGGTCTATTTGTTCTGTTTTTACTCGGATCCCTTCAGTAACTAATTCGTTTTCTTGGTCTTTATCTGATTCTTTAAGTCTGTCTTCTCTACGGAGTGCTTTGTCAGCACGCTTACGTGATTCCTTACGCCAAAATTCTATGGCGTCCTTCTGAGATTGTCTAGCTTTCTTTTTCCATAATGCTTCTTCTACCCTCATGATGCACTCGGCATCCCATGTTCCGGTAACAGGCCATCTGTGTCTTTCGTCTAGGTGTTTGGTGTAATCGGCCCATAAGTCTAGATATAATATGGCATCTATGCCATGTTTCTGATACATAAAATTGCCTGGAGTGTCCCTAGGGGGGATAGGAATTTCTTCCTCCAGTAACCCTTTCCTGGTTCCTATCTGTTTTAACTTGTTGAAAAACGGCATCTTGCTTACTTATTACTGAATGCTAGATCCTTATTCCTTAATACTCTTGACAGCTAGATTATACGAGAAGCACAATAATACACGTTTAAACAGTCACATTCATACCACAACATTAATCACATAAAAACATTGAAGACATAGATGACTACCCCCCTATACTGGATGTACTGCTCAACAGTACGGATACACTGGTGTAACAGTGCAGAAATTCGGAATGCTAGATATACTGCTAAACAGTACAGATACACTGCCTAAAAACAGTGCAGAAATTCGGAATACTTGATATACTGCTAAACAGTACAGATACACTGCCTAAAAACAGTGCAGACCGGACTTGCGTACCCAAACCCGTCTAGATACGACCCAGCAACGGTACTCACCGGGAAGCACGGAAACAGAAGGCCTCGGAAAACTCGACTGGACTCGACTCGGAACTTCGGAAAACTTCGGAAAATTTCGGAAAACTTCGGAAAACTTCGGAAAACTGGTGGGCCTCTTCACACCTCGGACCTTGCTTCTTTCGGCTAGGCTCTGGTCGGGATCCTCCGCACTCCTCACCGCCTCGTCTGGGCACTGATCGCAGTCTTCGTCACCTCCGTGGGTCAGAGGGAGATGCAGGAAATCCTGCCAGTACACGTGTGTTCCATCTAACTGATGGCAGGGGACACAGCTTGCAACGCACCAACCGGCGCGTGAGGTGGGGGAGGGGTCCCTATTCGGGCGCCAAAATGACGTAAATAATTAATTTACTCTCTTAATTTCTATGCAGGTAAGTTCTTAATCAATAATAACTCAATCGGAATGAAAAAAGACAGAGTCCGTGGTGTTAGAGTTTCTAAGGGTTTTATTCCTCATAAAGGAATCAGGATATCATGTTCTGACCACCACAGGGGTGTCAGAAGGGATAGAGCGCTCCCGTTTATTGACAGTACATAGCTTATATACTTGATTTATACCATAAGAATCAATGTAAGAGGCGTAACAGCTGAGAGAAGACAAGATAACATTATACACGTGATACTAATACATCATCAAGAGGCGTAAACTAGGCGTGAACCAGAGGTGTGTGCTAGAAACGTCACTGATAGGTGACGCAAGTGGGGGGCACCAAGGGGTGGTGCTAACAGAATGTTGCAATGTCAGCAGGAATCGGAAGCTTGGATGCGCGCGCAGCTGCATGACGTGTGATTGACGGGGTGCAGGGGACTTGACATTTACACTGACGGAAAGAGACAGAAGTCTGGCATGTCAGATCAACTTGTACTTCTATCATATCTGATATCTGGTGTTTAGGAACTATACTATCTGGGCGGAAAGGTCTCTAGGGCAGAAGCTGTTCTATGCTAACTGTGGATGCGTGTATGAGCGCCTGAGTGTCTACATGTGAAGCGTGGGGCACGGGGCCTTCCATGGAAGCATGGCAACAGAGGCTATGAATTACTTGCATTAAGACAGGTCGGCCTTTTGGCTCTGCAGCTGGGGAGGATGTTTACAGGATCTAGTAGGCAGGAATGTATTCTCGGGGAGCGGAACAGATAACTCGAAGGTTATAGTCAGTCTTGGCAGAAAGCAGGCTGAGCTGAGCGCGAGGGGCCGCGCTGAAAGTAGGACAGAGTTCACGGGTACAGAGGTAGTCTGGGCAGAGTCAGGAGCCACAAAAGAGGTTCAGATGGCAGGAATTCAGGGCCTACTCTTGCTAGAGCAGGAATACATGAAAAGTGTACTACAAAGAGGCGGTGGCATAGCATACTTAGGAACGGACTACATAATCCATTCATGGTGGATCTGAAAGAGGACAAGTTAACGGTGGACGCAAATGTATTTGCGTCTTCATAGCTGGCACAGGAGGGAAGTTACATGCACTTTAAGCTGGTACATGGAGTCGGTGGGGTACGCGCTAGGGAACACAACATGGCCAAAATTTAATTTTCCTCAACGTGAAGATGAAGGAGACTTCAGAAACAAGAGGCAAGCCACTTAACCCTTTGAGAGTACTTAGGTTCTGGGGTGTAGAAATGCAGGTGTAGTCCTCCTGACTCCCAAGCAAGAAGCTTCAGGAAGCAGGCCAACACAGCAAAGTAGTTAATCAACGTGGCAGCCCATCCTACAGGACATACTTCATTCTTCCTGGCAGAATGTCCTAATTTCCAGCAGTATTCTGATTTGGTGGTCTCAGAGGTCCAAGAATGTCACCCAGTTGGGCCTTTGTAGTAGGGACAATTTAAAAGAGATTATTTGAAGCGCAAACGACCCTGCCTTCCCTGCCCTGACTCCAGACTCACTCCAGGAGGGTATGCAATCCTTTGTGTGGGGACAGAACACAGCCCTTTCAGGTTTGAATTGTGGGATCCTCCCTCCAATACTGCCCAGGATGACCCATCAACATGCAGATGGCTACTTAATCACACCGACCCTTCCTTTGTGTGTGACTGTCTAGAAGGAAAGCAGGAAGGCAGCCGTCACCGACCCCAGACAGGTTTTCCAGACACAGGCACCAAATGGTTTAAGTAAGAAAATGTCAACTTTTCAATAATGGAATTTTCTGAACTGCAATTAAAAAAACAGCTTTACCATCAACTGTGGTTTTAAATTGTGAGTCCAGAGACACCAAATGTGTGGGTCCCATATCTCGCCAATTGGAAATTATGCTTCAAAAATGTCATAAGGCAAACCCAAAGTAATCCTCTGTAAATACACTGCATCCTACCCATGGGCTGCCCAGGGCCAACCTTAGGGGTGACCTATATAAAACAAAAAGGAAGGCTTGGACCTGGCGAGTAGGTTAACTTCCCAGGTCAAACTGGCAGTTTGAAACTGCACACAATGGTTCATGGATCTACTCCCAATCACACATACCTCTTTAGGTATTGGTTTAAGAACTTATTGTGGCGATGCCCCTACTTGGGTAATGTTCAAGACTCCTTGCACACACTATTTAAATGGGGTTTGAAGGAACCACATTCTGGAAGACCTACTCAGAAACTGCACATAGGCTCCACAGTGGTAGGCCTTAGACATGTTTAACCCCTTCGACGCTCATGACGAGCTCAGCTCGTCATGAGTTACGCCTGTCGTTCGCTCATGACGAGCTGATCTCGTCATGAACCGCGGGTTTTTAAAAAACTCAGCGCACAGCTGGAAAACGCCTAGCGCGCATGGTGTTAATGAGCTACTTAAGAGGGTGGCACAATCAGTGTTGAAGGCCCACTAGTAGCATTTAATATACAGGCCCTGTGCACATGTAGTGTACTTTACTAGGGACTTATAAGTAAATTAAATATGCCAGTTGTGGATAATCCAATGCTACCAGGTTTTAAGAATAGAGCACATGCACTTTAGAACTGGTTAGCAGTGGTAAATTGCCAAGATTCCTAAAGTCAGCAAAAACAAAGTCAGCACAACAGTTAAAAACAGGAGGCCAGTAGGCCAAAAGTCAGGGGAAACCACACAAAGGATGTCAGGTCTAACAAAAGCTATCTTTAATATTCATATTGTAGGCAACTTTTGATGCATCTAGACTCCTGTAATTAAGAAGTGATGTTACTGCTCAACTTTAATATCTTATCAGTTGAGTTCTGATGTCACAATGCCCGTTACCAGAGCCAGCAGTCAAGGGAAAAGTAGAACACAACGCACAATTTAATCTGCAGTTTAAAAAATTTCAAGGAAAGAAGGCATCTCATTCTTCTGCTCTATTTTTCTAAATAAACATTAATAAGCAGAAATGAGATATTTATGGCAACATGTACATTTTCTGCACACAATGAGTAATTATAAAATATATTTAATCTCTGCATGATTTGAACACATTCTGAGCTAGAGCATATTTCTTTTAAATCAGACTGTAACTTAAGTGATTCTAATATCTTGTTGCTACAAATATCTAACTTATTTGGCATGATTAATTGTGCATTTGAAATTAAATTCTAATTGGTTATGTTTGCAATCATTTTATCTCTTCTATGTGAAAGAGCACCCCACCAAGAATAAAAGTCATTTGTTTGGAAGGGTTATGGTGAGATCATGCTTTATAAGAAATGATTTACCCCCAGTTGAACCATATAAGGATATTGTAAGTCACCGTCGAGTTCCATGGCCATATAAGGATTCCGACCTTTGTCCCCATTACTTGGTATGGTCATAGACCTCTTCAATGACTTGCAAGATCTTTATAATATATGACAGGGGGTACTTTATCCCATAAATAGATGTCAGTCAGTAAAGCTCCAATCACACCAGGATAGCAGTTTAGCATTCTACTTAAATAGCTACCAACATATTTATATATGTATGCTTCATTTTTAATTTTTTTAACTGTCTAGATGAAAGCTTGACCCTTCATGGGAGCAGGAAGGCTGAAACTCGTGTGCCTTGACCTCATTACAAGATGCAATGTATACATTACACATACATTATACACATCCATTTTTCTTTTCTAACCTTTATTAAATTTCTAAGTACTAGACAACAGGTCATTTTAGATCCCTCATTCTGGTGTGGATCCCCATGAAAAAATGTCTTTGAATGAAAGAGATCCCCTCCTGGTTAGAGGAAAGAAGATCCAATGATGATGCAATCAACTACCAGTATATTAGTGGCAAAGCATATACCACTGACCGAAAGTAGTTGTTGAGGGTCCTACAGATTTATTTCAAATGGATACTCCAAAACATAGATCCCACTCTCATTTGATTTTTGTTGACAAATGATTGGGAGCCGAGTGGGAATTTTTTACCCTTAACTTTGACTTCCCCTTTTTGGGATATTTACTTTATCCTAAAAAAGACTGCTTGTTAAGAATTAATTTCCTTGCAGCCAATGTGTGTGTCTCTGGGAGCAGAAAGGCTGAAGAAGTGCCATTAGCATTGTTTTGCATGTAATTGTCATCTTGCAGGGAAAGAATTCTAGCAGAAGAACAATAACAGTTGATTTCCCTTTGGAATAGGCATCCCAAATAGGGGGCTACATGAAATGTACATACTCCCAGAAGGAGGGAACACTACTTCAAGCACTGGGGAAGTAGAGGGTACTTCATACCCCTTTAGGAATGACTAGAAGAGAGTAGGAGGCTCCTGCAAATGTGGAACTATTAGGCCCATTCAGATGAGGGGCTCTGTGAAGGGTCTGCAATAAACTGAGAAAGGGAGTGCTAAATAGAATGGATTTAGTAGGAAAGGTGTCTGGATTATGTTTAGGGATTTCCCCATTCATAGGCTAGTGCCCAATATAAGAATGCACCACCCCACCACCACATAAATAGGTAAAAACGAATTAAATCAATGTAAAGGTAAAGGGTACCTCATCTCTGTTTCAGAGTGGATAGCAATGAGGAGATGTTTAGGGACATCTTGCATGGGGCTCTCTGAGAAGATTAAAAGTAAACTGAGAAAACAAGTGCTCAAAATGAGGTTGCAGTTTAGTAGGAAGTTGAGAGTAGGGAAATCTCCAGTCACTGGTTAGTGCAAAGGATATGACAGGTACCTCACTACCACCTCAGAATAATCCTGGACCTGTAAAGAAACATCAAGAATGAAAAAGACTGTGTCTGAATATTGGAGAAAAGATGACGCAAGATCCTCCAACTCCTACTGGTACCCAAGGACTGGAAGTGCTCTACAGTGGTTAAATAATTAGTTTTCTCTTTCTGTTACAGGGGCACAAAAGGCAAAATGATTCCCTGGTCTGAAGAAAGCCTGGGTGACTACTGTGTAACAGACTCTAAGTGAAATCTTGCTGAAGAGAGACCAAGCACAAATGTAGTATTATCTCATGCTACATAGCACCCGCAACCAAAGTTGCTGCACTGCATTGTGTGAAAGGGAGAATGCAATGCAGTCCCATATCTAAAAATATATGGCACGGCAGCTCTTTTGCAAAGACTGGTGCACAATCAGGTTGCCTAGCAAAAACACACACCCCTTTCACCATAGTGCAAAGATGTATGTTTGTTGTTTAGCACATTTTTTGTATTGGAAGTGTACTTCTCCAGTACTCCAGTACTTTTTTGCTTTAGTAATTTCATTGGTGCTGCTTAACCGCATCGCTGCGGCGGCTTTTCCCGCTGTGCGCGGCATTTTTAAAAATCCCGCGTAACGTGACAAAGCCAGCTCGTCATCCGCCCAGCGCAGGTAACGCCCATGACGAGCTGGCTTTGTCATTAGCGTCGAAGGGGTTAAGAAATGTGCACGAACATTAAAAGATTTTTTTATCTGGTTTGGGTTAAGTCGTCCTTATTTTGTGTATATTTGTTTAGTAGATTGAAAATAAAGGTTGAGTTAAAAAGTAGAATTATCCATTTGAACTCCCTTAGGAATCTTTGGTCTAGGCAACAGAAAACAATATTGAGTGGCCATACGCTGAATTATATAAGATAGATTTATAAATAGATGGATATGTAGATAGATTTACAAGCCTGGATCTAAGGATTTAAATGTGTGAAGTGAGGTAGAAACACATTAAAGAGGACTTATGACTGTGCTTGTGTGATTCATCTCCCTTTGTAAAATCATTGTGCCAGTCAATTTATGCTGTTCTGTGGCTGAGCCATTTATTGAAAAAAGAATACTTGCATACATAACAAGTTTAATAAGATAATCGCAAAATAGAAAACTATAACAAGATCTGTGAAAAACATTCAAATGTACATCTTAAACCGGTGCTTTGGTAAACATGTAACTGAGAGGGCAAGAAGAGTGACAGTATTGGCTTCCTTCATTCTAATATAATCCTCTTCAGAAATGTCAGTGTTTACTTGACTGCCTTTAACATCTCAGGTCCCTGATGACAGGTTAAATGAAAAGCGTGTCCATAGTAAAGCATACTAAAAGCTGCTGTTGTCTGTATTCCTTGTAAGCATCACAGTCACGGGAGAGAAGTACTTTTAGTAAAGATTGCTTGTATGTGAGTTTTCTATGGAAATAGACAGCCAAACCCATATGGACATTAGGACCGACTGCACATTAGCCTCAATGAGGCAATGCAAACAGTAATTGGGAAATAGGGCAGGGGAGCTGTTGATTGCAAGAAGTATTGGCCAGCTGGCACATTGAGTATAGGCAGATGGGACTTTTTAGGGTTTTGTGGTGGATCAAAATAGGAGAAAGTGAAATGTGTTTTAATATTTGATAGAAAAAATACGTTTTGTTTCAACAAATCAACAGAAAGGAAGTCACGTTTAAGTGTGTTGATTATGTGTGTGTGTGGAGAATAGATGGGAAGGATGAAGATGATGAAAGCGGATCAGTTAATATAACATCTACCTAACATCATATTTTATTGGTGTATTTTTTAAAGATACAGAACAGAATTACATTTTCCTGTTGAGGATAAAATGAACCGACATTTGATGTGAGCAGACTTAGAAAACAGACATTTGAGGTGGACAGAACAGGCGTCGCTGAAGTTGTAGAGTGCTCTACATAGAAGCTGCTCTCCACCTAACTTGGGAACTACCAAGAGTTCTCTGATTCCTTTCTTGTATATATATATATATATATATATTATATATATATATATATATATATATATATATATATATATATATATATATATATATATATATATATATATATATATATATATATATATATATATATATATACATGTATATATATATATATATATATTTTCTTTTATTTCATTGTTCTCTACAGATCAACGCACAACCGTGCGATGATCTGTTGAGAACAATGAAATAAAAGAAAATTAATGTGCAATTGCCGGTGAGTGCACCTCCATTTCTTCTGGACAAAGGAAGGTTGGGAAAAAAAAGAAATATATATATATATATATCCAAAACTATTTGCCCAAAATTCAGAGAAGCAGGAAAGATAAAATCTGTGTTTAATTAGAGCAGGCTGCACGGCGCTGGAAAGAGGTGTTCACTGAATCAATGAAGGTGCCTGACGCGTTTCATGCGCAGAGCGCATTTCCTCAGAGGCATTTGAAATCAGCTGCACGTAGCTCCAATAGTCTTTGTGAGAGTCATTTAAAGTATTCACCTCGTGACCAAGGGCGTGGGCACACCCGGGCATTCTGGTATAAGTAGTTCGTTTTCCGCTGGATTAACTGGCTCGTGCTTGTGAAATGGATTCAAAAGTTTGAAAACCCCAGTGGGCTAGGAAGACCTCCAAACACAGCGTTGTGCACATTATAACTTGCTCCACACGTCCTTCCCGCTCTTTAATGTGCTGCATCCCAGGACGCTGCACAAGTCCATACACTTCATGGCTGGGCTTCTCTCCGACCAGGGCAGGCCGGTTAAACATCCAAAACTATTTGCCCAAAATTCAGAGAAGCCACACGCAGGAAAGATAAAATCTGTGTTTAATTAGAGCAGGCTGCACGGCGCTGGAAAGAGGTGTTCACTGAATCAATGAAGGTGCCTGACGCGTATTTTGGGCAAATAGTTTTGGATATATATATATATATATATTACCTACTGGCTATCGCCAGTAGGTATATATAGTTAGGATTTATTCCCTATGGGATTTTTGAAAATTCTATGTCTAATAACTTTGGCGTTTGTGGACGGAATCGGCTGAAATTTTCAGGAAAATGGCACATTTTGTTTCTGAGCAGCCCTTGAAAATTTGGGGGGGTTTCATCAAGGGGGGGCCGAGAAAAAAGGGGGGTCCCAAAACACGTTTTTCCCATGTTAATTTCCATAGGGCGGTTGGACTCACTTTTAGCTCGAACGGCTGAATGGATTTGCACGAAACTTGGCAAAATTGTAGGGACTGTTAGCCCGATGTGCCTTTGCTAGGTCTCAATATATGTGCTCCAGTAGTTTTTGAGAAATTAACGTTCAAAACAAGATATATATCTGTAACAGCGCTCCAGGCTGCGCACCGGTTCGCTTACTTTTCGCGAAACGGAACTTTGCGTGCAGAAAGCTGATTGGCTCTCCGGTGTCTGTCAACATTCTAAACAGTCCGGAGCGGCCGCCATCTTATCTCTCGGTAGGATCGAGAGAGAAGAAGAGGTGAAAAACGAAGGGGGAATTTAATGAAAGGGGGCAAGGTATACCCCTCTTGACCCCCTAGGAATGTTGTTGGGGTTATTAAAGGGTCCCGTGGGGAAAATAAAAAAAAAAATGATTTTTCACGGTAGAAGCGCTTCACGGGCCGCGAACTGGGACGCAAACTGGTAGCGAAACGGGAATTCGCCATTTTGTGCTTCGTTAATTAAATTACTAGGTATAAGGGGGTGCGGGAGACGTATCCTAATCCCCTATGTTTCCTGAGGGTGGCTGAGGAGGCTCATATATGTTGATACATCTCTTCCAGCGGCTGTGCGTGAGCTTTTTTTTTTTTTTGCTGCGTGACAGTCCGGAGCGGCCGCCATCTTATCTCTCGGTAGGATCGAGAGAGAAGAAGAGGTGAAAAACGAAGGGGGAATTTAATGAAAGGGGGCAAGGTATACCCCTCTTGACCCCCTAGGAATGTTGTTGGGGTTATTAAAGGGTCCCGTGGGGAAAATAAAAAAAAAAATGATTTTTCACGGTAGAGGCGCTTCACGGGCCGCGAACTGGGCCGCAAACTGGTAGCGAAACGGGAATTCGCCATTTTGTGCTTCGTTAATTAAATTACTAGGTATAAGGGGGTGCGGGAGACGTATCCTAATCCCCTATGTTTCCTGAGGGTGGCTGAGGAGGCTCATATATGTTGATATATGTCTTCCAGCGGCTGTGCCATCTTGCCTTTTTTCCAATGCCACAATTTTGTCGTGCACGGCAGCCATTTTAGATGCCAGGCTGGTCCCAGGCTATCACCTACCCCTGCGGATGTAGTTTATGGCCCCAGCTGTAGAGAATCCAGACATGCCAACCCTCCCGATTCAGGCGTGAGACTACTGATTTCAGTGCTAGCCTCCCGCCTCCCGATTTCTGCAAGCAAAAACCCGGGGGCATATTACGAACAACTAGCGATAATTTTTGTCTCTAACTTGTTTAGAGACAAAAATTATCGCTGCACATCGGCGATTTTTATCGCAGATAAACCTTGCTATTATCGCAGAAAAGTCAGCGATATTCATGTATTATCGAGCAAATGCTCTTAGCCATGTTATCCACCTCCCATTGGATAACATGGCTAAGAACTGCTCAGGGCAGGTGTTAGCTTTTGGAGATATTCGCGCTTAGCGCGAATATTTCTAAAAGTTGGTAATAGGAGATAGCGATGTTAGGGACTGTTTCCAGTCGCTAACATCTTGGCACGCCCACTTTGCATGTCATTAGTGATAAGTATCACTGACATGCAAAGCGGGGCCCAAGATGGTCGCTATCTCCTTTTAGCAGTCACTAACTGGTGTTAGCGACAGCTTGGTAATAGGGAGATAATTTTATCTCCGCTTTCATGGCTTTTAAAGCCCAAAAAGCGGAGATAAACCCCCTTGATAATATGCCCCACGATTCTTCGGGGGTTTCAGCTGACAGGGCTTGGTATTGTGTTACGTGGTAATTTTTCCAGGAAACGTCAGAGGGTCGATGCAGGGGTTCTAGAAGAGGTGATAAACCATTTAAGCCTCATGAACAAGCGCATGGTCTTTTAAAGATTTGTGAAGTACTCAGGGCGGCGGTGTGTGTGTGCTCTCTTTCAGGAGCGGGCGGGGGGGCACTGCCAGCAACTTGCCAGGTCAGGTAGTGTTCAACACGTGCATCACCCTTTCTCTGCCTGCTATTGCGCTCCATGCTTCGGAAAGGTAAGAAAAAGAACGTGCATTTGAGTTTGAAATGTCCGATCCTGCAGCAGTACACTTCCAAAGCCCACACATGACAATAACCCAATCCAAGGCCCCATTCACCCGTTTAAAAAAAAATAAATAACACTCCAACAAAGTAAGATTATAAAACTTTATTAACTTTTAAATATAATGAACGGAACAAAAACTGTAAAAACATTTAAACATTTTTCACCCAAAAAAGCAACAATGGTCAGAAGCTGTCTTTTGTGCGAATAGTCCCAAGGCAGCACAACGTGCAGAGTTCTGGACGGCACCCAGGTGATGTCGCCTGGGTGCCGCACTGGTTTTGGGATCCTACAATGCTGCTCCGAAAATTGGCGTGGGGCGTCCCGGGTGGTGCGGGGGGAGGCCTCGTCAGTAGCGGTCTGTTGTGCGAATAGTCCCAAGGCAGCAGAACGCGCTGAGATGTTGATGGCACCCAGGTGATGTCCAGTAACTGCCGCACTGGTTTTGGTATCCTACAATGCTGCTCCGAAAATTGGCGTGGGGCGGCCCGGGGGGGGGGGGGCGTGGGGGAGGCGGCGTGAACGTGCCTCCCCAGGTGGCGGCCATCCAGCTGAGTTGCGCCCGCTCTTGTGGCTACAGCGTCTCGCTCACCATGTTGTTGAGTTGCTCCCACTCTTGCAGTGCAGCGATAGGCGGCTGCCACATGACTCTTAAAATGGCGGACGGCTCTTCGGTTTTGGGCCTGGTCCACTAAAATGGCCCTGGGACACCTTGGAACTCGGACGCTTGCCTGCTAGGGCTTGGGCTCCATTCTCGAAAAGCGTCCCCTCAGCCGTGAAGATTCTACAAAAGTCTTGGGGGCCCCCGACTCCCGCAGGCTTCCGGTGGGGAGCGGCTGCTATGATTGCTCGCGGAATGACCACGACGGAGCCACGAGATGGTGGTGCTCTCATGCTGACGCCAGCTTCAGTCTGAATGATCCAGAAACAAGGTGGGGCTTTCATCGTTTGGGGAAAAAAAAAATGAAAAGTTTTATAAACAAGTCACATGACCTGTTATGCGGCATAGGGCTACAAAAAGCGTAGAAAATCAGTTGGCACGTGAGGCGGCGTCAGTAGCGGACCGATGTGCGAATAGGCCGAAGGCAGCACAACGCGTCGAGATCCGGATGGCACCGAGGTGATGTCCAGCAAATTGCCGCACTGGTGTGGCCATCCTACAATGCTGCGCCGAAAGACGGCGTGTCCAGCTGAGTTGCGGTCACTCTTGCGGTACAGTGACTCGAACGCGCCGAGATCCGGATGGCACCGAGGTGGTGTCCAGCAAGTTGCCGCACTGGTATGGCCATCCTACAATGCTGCGCCGAAAGACGGCGTGTCCAGCTGAGTTCCGGTCAGTTTTGCGGTACAGTGACTCGAACGCGCCGAGATCCGGATGGCACCGAGGTGGTGTCCAGCAAGTTGCCGCACTGGTGTGGCCATCCTACAATGCTGTGCCGAAAGTCGGCGTGGGGTGCCCCGTTGGCTTATGAGGTGATGTCAGTAGTGGACCGATGTGTGAATAGGTCGGAACCAGCACAAGGCGCCCTGCACTGTTGAGCTTTTTTCAATGCCTGTTTTTTGTTGTTTCCCCTCCATCAAAAACAAAAAAAAAATATAAAACTGTGCAAAAATACAAAAAAATGTTTAGAAAAGCAGTGCTTGTAAGACTGTCTGAAGCTCTTTTGCACCTGCTGCAGCTTCATTATTGCCCTGGTGTGGCCAAAGATCGCCCATGACATAGGCGGCCGGCTTCCGAGGTCCGGCGGAACTTTTTTCCTTTTCATTTCTGCTTCTTGTCCCACAATCCGTTTCACCTGAAGACACGACCAGGTTCCTGAATGTGTGCAGGGGGACGCTATTGATTGAATGAAAATGGCGGCTTGACACAAAGCTGACTCAAGCGTTGCTGTTGATGCTATACAGACAAAAATTGGTTTTCAGTTTGTACATTCTTCAGGATTTTTTTTTCCATCCAAGGCTGATTGAGAGTTTGTAGAAAAATGGCTTCAGATTTTCCACATATTACTCTTCAACATTCTTCCTAAATGTAACAATGTGAGACTCACTAGGAGAACGGCTGTTTATCTTTCCTTTCAAAATGCTGCCAACAATATTTTCTGAATGGAAGACACCATCTTGTAGCATAAAGGGCCGAAAGGGGTTCTGGTCTGGCCGATTGTTGGTGGAGACATTTTGACTATATCTTGGACCTGCCCGGCGTCGCCCAAAATGGCGCCGGTATAAATGGGACTCGTAACTCCTTGCCCGCAAATGTATATCTAGAAAATTTTATTGTAAGTGGTCCTGTCTTATTTTAATTACAAAATGTACGTCCACCGATTTCGCAACTGTTAGACACCTTAGTTCTTGCAACCTAATGGCCCGCTCGTTACGTTCCTCTACAGTGTAAATGTCTCCTCATCATATACGATTTCAGTTTGCTCCGTGGCCGGCCCACGTGGTTATAGGCCTGTATTTGTATACTGACATTTTCACAATAAAGGTTTTTAAAACAAAACACGGTAGTAGTATTTACATTGGTAAAGTTTTTACTTTTAGTCACTGTTTTCGAATCAGTAAAAGGCAAGTGAAATAAAGCAGTCCAATTACATGACGGATAAAAGGTATAATATGTAGGAACGCAGTAAAGATAAATGGTCAAGGGCAGTTGTGTTTTCCACTCCTGCAACATAAAGTGATCGATAAGAATCTGATAATCAGGCGTATCGGCGACTAAGACTCTAGGCCGAGTCTCTTTTACTCAACGGCTCCGTCATGGAACGAAGAAACGCCCTTTTTCTCGAAAAAGGAATATATTTTACTTGCAGGACAGTTGTACATTTTCCGGGAAAATACATTAGCCTGGAACATTATAACATATATGTTTAAGAAAAAATAATGTTCGAAAGCAATAAAAAGCGTAATTTTTAGGTCATATGACCAAGCCTTTCATCATTAGAATAACAAAAGTAAAATGAACCAATGAAAAGTTTTATTAACAAGTCACATGACCTGTTATGCTTACGTTACGCGCTGCGCGCCGCGCCCCGGATCGCTTCCGGGAAGCTGCGCTTCACGCACCGGAGCACTTCCGGGTGCGCTAACGCGGCGTGCCATATAACGCATTACGCGACAACGTAGGTCCAGAATATAGTCAAAATGTCTCCACCAACCAGCGGTCGGAACACAATCCCTTTCAGCAGTCTAAAAAGTTCTGTTAAATGACAACAGAAGGGACAGGCAACAAGAACCATCAGTCAAAGAGGGGAGGGCAAGTTCTTCTCTACCGGGTCACGTTGGGGCGCTACCGGAACTGATCGAATTGGTAGTCTACAGTGTTTCTGGATGTTTCAGACTGAAGCTGGCGTCAGCATGAGAGCACCACCATCTCGTAGCTCAGTTGTGGCCATTCCACGAGCAGTCATGGCAGGCGCTCCCCACCAGAAGCCTGCGGGAGTCGGGGGCCCCCAAGGACAGCTTTTGATATTTGCTATTAAAAAACCATTGAAATTCACTGAAAAAACCATAGGTTTTAGCCCATATATAGTTAGGGATTAGCATTTACAAAACCTTAATTTACTCGCACAAAACCATAGTAATTCGCATATATAGTTAGATGCAATAACTATATATCGCGCACCCGCAACCCACTGCTGATGATGTCACATATTACATCATTCATGACATGGTCAGTGACATCACTGATGACATCACTGATGACAACACCCAGTGACTGTATGTTTCTGTAAAGTTAAAATATGTCTTGCATATTGAAGAATGAGTGGATGTATAAGTGTCTGGATGAAGGATTTAGTAGGTGCATGACTGACTGTATGAGTGAGTGATTAAATGTGTCTCACTGAGTGCATGGGTTAGTGACTAAACTGTCTTAATTTGTGCATCATTATGCCTGTTGTTCTGTAAACTGCTGCATGTGTTGATCAGTAGCTATATGAGTAACTATATGGATTTTTGATTGGTTGCCCAAGTATTTGTATGGGAGACTGAGTGTGTGTGTGGGTGGCTGGGAGGTGTATGACTCTGTGCATAGATGTGTGAGCAGTTGATTCACTAGATGTATGGGTTCAAAAGTGCATGTGGAAACAGCTGTATGGGCGGTTGACTGTGTGCATGAGTGTATTGGTGAGTGAATGGATATCTCAGTGCTACATGTCAAAGTAAGTACATATGTAAAACACAGTACATGTGAGAGTTGACATATATAAATAACTGTGCATAAGAGCCAGTGAATGTGTGAGTGGATGTATGGATCATTGTGAACTTATATCAGGGATTGTATAAGAGAGTAAATATGTGTTAGTATATGTTTGAATAAGTAAGGTGTGTATAACTGTATAGTTGAGGAAATGGAGGTGTGATTGATTCTTTGCATGACTGACTAGGTGTGTGAGTAACTCCATGTATGAGTGACAGTCTGTGAGTGTTTGTTTACAATTTGTGTATCTAAGGTTATACTAGAGTCTGAAGAGGTTCATCGTATTATCACATGAATGATGTCATCAGTGATGTGATCAGTAATGTCAAATGAGATGTCATCAGTGATGTCATCAGTGATGTCATTTGAGATGTCATCAGTGATGTCATCAGTGATGTCATCTGAGATGTCATCAGTGATGTCATCAGTGTTGTCATTTGAGATGTCATCAGTGATGTCATCAGTGATGTCACTGACCATGTCATGAATGATGTAATATGTGACATCATCAGCAGTGGGTTGCGGGTGCGCGATATATAGTTATTGCATCTAACTATATATGCGAATTTCTATGGTTTTGTGCGAGTAAATTAAGGTTTTGTAAATGCTAATCTCTAACTATATATGGGCTAAAACCTATGGTTTTTTCAGTGAATATATATATATATATATATATATATATATATATATATATATATATATATATATATATATATATATATATATATATATATATGTTAATGTATATATAGATAAATATGCACTTCGTTGGTTCAAATGAATGAGAAAAAGAGAGCATTTTAGGTATCAAGAGACAGACTGTATTGCACTTGCACTTCATATATGCTTTTGTATTATTTTACAATGTAGTGCATCATACACACGGAAAGAAATAAGAGAAATGAGAGTTGTTAATAATATAAATACATCAAGTGTCTAGTAAAATAATTGGTATTAAATATATGTATTCTAGAATGATATCATACAATAGAGGGTGTAGGTTTATGGAATTCACTGAACCAGATGGCTTAAGGTATTGTGCATTGAGGCATACAATGTTCAGAGTACGTTACCGTTATTTGTTATTAAAACAAACTGTTACGGAATAACAAGTGCATATAAGAATTACAACTAGAAGAGTAGAACCTTCATAACTTGAAAAGTTATTTTGTCCAGTGATACTTCATATAAGTATATAATAATTGATGCCTTCAGTAATGCCATCCAAGGGGTTCTATTGTAGAAGGTGATCCGTGTAGAATATGAAATTCAGATCTTGAAAGAAATAGTAAAGTAAGCAATTATTGTTATTCAAATCACAGAGAGAAGTACATGTAAATGTTTAAATGATGTGCTGTATTTTAATTGATGGTGGGGAGGCATGCCTCTTTAAATGGGCACTCCAGTTGAAAAACTCTATGACACCGTTGAAGGCTCAGGCCGAAAAGCGTAAATCGCTTTGTTTTGCAATATATATAAGAAAAAATAAATAAGATCCTGGAAAAATCACACTCCTGGGCCGTCCGATTGTCTATCCATTGGGAACGTCCATACTTGCGGATTTGGCAGAAGCTGTCAGTTGCCTATGTATGTATATATATATATATATATATATAACAAAGTCAAAGTTTGTGAGCAGTTGCTCACAGTGCCTTCCCCACCCACTTCATGGCGGCGGTCCGTGATGAGGCAGGCAGTCTCAAACAAATGCACCCAAGCCGTCTTACGTTCGAAGCAGGACAGCAATCACGGACACAGGATCTGCTGCAGTTAACCTCTGTTTATTTTCAGGTCAGAATGGCAAATAACACTCAACGCGTTTCAGGAACACTCCCTTGTTCACGAGTGCCTGTTTTCGCGTTGCTTTCTTTTTTATAACACCACGTGATTACAAAGTAACTAAAATGAAGACAGACTTGCGTTTAGACCGTAATTAACTAAATGTGCTTCGAACGTAAGACGGCTTGGGTGCAAGTATATATATATATATATATATATATATATATATATATATATATATATATATATATATATATATATATATATATATATATATATATATATATATATATGACCTACTGGCGGTCGCCAGTAGCTAGTTATAGTTCGGATTTTTTTCAATGCAAAATCTCAAAATTCTATTTGGAATAACTTTGGCGCCGGTTGACGAATCTGCCTCAAATTTGCCTCGTCGAGCTCCGGTCCTTCCCTGAAAGTTTGGGGGGGATTCGTCAAGCGGGGGCCGAGATAAAAGGGGGGTCCCAAAACGTGTTTTCCCCATGTTAATTTCCATAGGGCGGTCAAACTCACTTTTAGCCCGAGCGGCTTATTGGATTTCCACCAAACTTGGCAAAATTGTAGGGACTGGTAGCCCGATGTGCCTTTGCTATGTCTCAAGATATGTGCTCCAGTGGATTTTGAGTAAGTTAGGTTAAAAAAAATATATATATATATAAGCGCTGCCCGGTACGCGCAATGGGGAGCTAACCAGCGCGCCACGCGACTTGCGCACGGAAAGCTGGTTGGCTCTCGGGTGTCTGTAAACTTTCGAAACAGTCCGGAGCGGCCGCCATCTTGTGTCTCGGTAGGAACGATACACAAGAGGTGGCCAAAACAAAGGGGGAAATGACCATGAGGGGGCAGGGTAGACCCCCCTGACCCCCTAGGTTTGATGTGGGGGCTATAAAAGGGCCCCGCGGGGCAAAAAAAAATAATATTTTCTTTTCGATTTTCGTGGAGGGAGCGCCCGGTACACGCACCGGGGAGCGCACCGGGAAGCGCACAAAATAGAAAA
The DNA here is from genome assembly GCF_964263255.1 of Lissotriton vulgaris. NCBI lineage: Eukaryota > Metazoa > Chordata > Amphibia > Caudata > Salamandridae > Lissotriton > Lissotriton vulgaris. The sequence goes on along the minus strand of NC_141689.1, from coordinate 2,031,467,099 downwards.
AAGAATGCCAGAGTTTAAAAAAATTTGCAATATTTTATGAATGGGAGGTAGTTCTGAAAAAAACTTTTTTTTTAATTCTTTTTGTTGTTTTATATTTTTTTTATTATTTTTCTGAAATTTTTTTTTTTTTTGTATTTTTGAACAATTTTATTTTTTTTGAGTTTTTTAAGGGAACAAACAAAAACAGGGAATTGGAAATGGCTCAACAGGAGCAAAAAAAAAAGAAAAGAAATACTGCTTCCTTTTCTTGCTGCATTGGTGGTTGTCCACAGCATTATTTATTAAGGTGACACTAAGTTCACCATAACATAATGTTTTGCCACAGAAAATGCAAACTATTTTGATGGTGCCAAATTTTTGTTGAATATTTGGCACCATTTGGCATCCTTCAGAACCAGAAAGTGAGTGTTCAGTAGAGGAGGTGCTGGCCACAGGGGGTGGGTTGTTCTGAAGTTCCTGTACTTCAGCCTGGGCTAAGTTATTGGGATGCCACCTCTCCATGTGGTGGATCATGGTAAAATTACCAAAAGAATATTTCATTTTGGGATTGCCCCTGGAGAGGACTTTGCCACAAATCAGACAGGTGACTTTGGGGGCGTTCACCTTTTTCTGGCCTTCAGGGAAAGAAAAGAATTGCCAAATAAAGTGCACTTTAACGTGCCTTTGCCTTGGTTCTTCAGGCAGGAAGCGCTTTGGTTGTTCCTCCTCCTCCTCTTCTTCCTCCTCTTCTTCTGGTCCTCCAAGGAACTGTGGTGGTGGATCTTCTTTTCTTGGTGGTGGTGGTGGTGGTGGTGGGGGTGCACCAGCTGCAGCTACAAGTGATGCCATTGATTGATCAAAAATTGCTCTTGCTCTCTCAATGAAGAAAGTTAGATTGAGGAAAAAAGGAAGGGGCTTTCATCATTTGGAGAAAAAAAATGATGAGAACCAATGAAAAGTGTTATCTTCAAGTCACATGACCCGGCGCGCTTATGTTACGCGCACCGGGCCGCGCCGTGGAGCGCTACCGGGTGTGCGTTTACGCAGCGCGTCATAAGACACATCGTGCGGCAACGGGATACATCGCGCTTACGCGACGCGCCCTAAGATGCATCACTCGGCTACGCGATACGTCAAGCTTACGATGTTGTTTTCGATCGCGGCAATAGCGCTAACGGGGCGCTCACCGGAGCGCGCACCGGGACACTCCACGAAATTGCGCTTACCGGTGCACTCCTCAGTGCGCGCACCGGGAGCGCACCGGGGCAAAAAAAATAAAGTATTTAACCTAAAAAAAATGTATTACATACATAGAAAATATAGTATACATTATAAAGAAGAATATATATTACAGCTATAGATATTTGCTATTAAAAAACCATTGAAATTCACTGAAAAAACCATAGGTTTGAGACCATATATAGTTAGAAATTAGCATGTACAAATCCTTGAAAATTCACTGAAAAAACCATAGGTTTGAGACCATATATATAGTTAAGAACTAGCATTTACAAAACCTTTTTTTACTCATACAAAACCATTGAAATTCGCATATATAGTTAGTTGCACTAACTATATATCGCGCACCCGCAATCCACTGCTGATCATGTCACATATTATATCATTCATGACATGGTCAGTGACATCACTGATGACATCACTGATGACATCTCAAATGACATCACTGATGACAACATCCAGTGACTGTATGTTTCTGTAAAGTTAAAATATGTCTTACATATTGAAGAATGAGTGGATGTATAAGTGTCTGGATGAAGGATTTAGTAGGTGCATGACTGACTGTATGAGTGAGTGATTAAATGTGTCTCACTGAGTGCATGGGTTAGTGACTAAACTGTCTTAATTTGTGCATCATTATGTCTGTTGATCTGTAAACTGCTGCATGTGTTGATCAGTAGCTATATGAGTAACTATATGGGTTATTGATTGGTTGCCCAAGCATTTGTATGGGAGACTGAGTGTGTGTGTGGGTGGCTGGGAGGTGTATGACTCTGTGCATAGATGTGTGAGCAGTTGATTCACTAGATGTATGGGTTCAAAAGTGCATGTGGAAACAGCTGTATGGGCGGTTGACTGTGTGCATGAGTGTATTGGTGAGTGAATGGATATCTCAGTGCTACATGTCAAAGTAAGTACATATGTAAAACACAGTACATGTGAGAGTTGACATATATAAATAACTGTGCATAAGAGCCAGTGAATGTGTGAGTGGCTGTATGGATCATTGTGAACTTGTAGCAGGGATTGTATAAGAGAGTAAATATGTGTTAGTATATGTTTGAATAAGTAAGGTGTGTATAACTGTATAGTTGAGGAAATGGAGGTGTGATTGATTCTTTGCATGACTGACTAGGTGTGTGAGTAACTCCAAGGATGAGTGACAGTCTGTGAGTGTCTGTTTACACTGAGTGTATCTAAGGTTATATTAGAGTCTGCAGAGGTTCATCGTATAATCACATGAATGATGTCATCAGTGATGTGATCAGTAATGTCAACTGAGATGTCATCAGTGATGTCATCAGTGATGTCATTTGAGATGTCATCAGTGATGTCATCAGTGATGTCACTGACCATGTCATGAATGATGTAATATGTGACATGATCAGCAGTGGATTGCGGGTGCGCGATATATAGTTAGTGCAACTAACTATATATGTAAATTTCAATGGTTTTGTGTGAGTAAAATAAGGTTTTGTAAATGCTAATTCCTAACTATATATGGTCTATAACCTATGGTTTTTTCAGTGAATATATATATACATATAAGTAGTGTACAAGGCGGTTCGCTGTCAAAACGTGTGTAGGCTATCTATTGGAATAAACTTGCTGTGCTACATTCCCACTGAGTCAGCGCCTGTCATTGCTTGGTGCCAGGACTGGTATCATATGCATATACATATATATACATATCGTTTGGGGGTTTCCCCTGAGGGAAATTTTTCTTTGTGTGCTCCCAGGCTAATACGAATAATATCCAACCAGAATATGTGGTTAATAGATTTATTAACAGCAAGCCAGCAGCATTCTCCTTACGCGTTTCAGTCTCACCAGAGGACTTGCTCACAGGACTGTTAGCAAACCACAACCATTTTATTTCGTGAAATAAATAAAGTGCAAAATACAATATGACATACTTTCCTGTTCCGGGCACAGGGCATTATGGGACATGTAGTTTTTTTTATGTCATAAAGTCTAATGGCAGAGTTTCTATTCACTTACATAATACAATATAGGAGTGTATGGTGCAGTGTAAAACACTTCTTTATGATGGGATTATTTACATTGTATCTATTAATTTGCATGTTTTAAAACTACAAGTTTAATTTTTTAATTATATGCCTCTCTCCGCCAGTCAGATTTATAATCTATAAGACAATTTTTTTTCTTTAACCAAGAACAGAGCCCTCTGGGGGGCTATAATGTGACTTGTAGTTTGGTATTTCTAACCATTTGACCCTCTAGAGGGTACTGGATTTAGTGTTGCTCATCCCTTTGATCTATTGATAATATTAATCTTATATAAGACTCACCCTAACTATAATAACACCCTGTGCAATGTCAAAATGGTAGAACCTAAATCGTGTGATAAGTGACCATTAAAATTATTATGTGAGATTAAAAGTTACTTTAGGAGGAAGGACAGTCTTAACAGCTCCCAATTTTAGCCCTTTTTGTCTTTATCCAGGGAGCTACTCGACCAGACAGTTCTCAGAGATGGTAATGCAATTTTTCATCCTGATTCAATCCATGCAGACTTAAAATACGAAAGTTCAAGATATGTTTAGATTCCTTTTGCCCCATGTTTTTTTTATGATCCCCCCATCTCGGGTGTGCACCCACACTTTCCACTGCAAAGAACTTGGTTCCTTCCAGTTGCCACCATGTTCCCTCTCCATATGTTTGGCAACCGCATTGCTCCTGTCAGTATTGATCATTGCTCGAACTGGTGGCAACTGGAAGTAACTCAAGTTCTATGCTGTGGAAAGTGTGGGTGCACACCCGAGAGGAGGGGATCGTGAAAAAACTATGCTATGCGATGCGTATAGCTAAAATAATCTTATGACTCATTTCTCTACCTGTCAGGACTACTGTGCTCCTGGCCCTGATAGTGCCCAGATTGGATTATGCCAATGCTCTATATACAGGACTTGCTCAACACCTGCTGCAAATAATTCAGATGATCCAGAATGCAGTGGCCCGTCTGGTACTACAGCTCTTCAAACATGTGAAGATGACAACCCATTTTATTAATCTACACTGGTTACCTGCCAGGAAAAGGATCCTGTTTAAAACCGTAGCACGCATGCAGAAAGTTCTCTATCAGTCTGGGCCAGACTACTTGTCCAATAGGGTTACATTTTAATCTCCACTTAGAACTCTGTGGTCATCTTCTGGTCATCCAGCCAAGGTCAGCAGGGTTAGGCTAGCAAAAACAGAAGGTAGATCCTTTTTCCTCTTGGGTCCATAAGCTATGAAGAGCTTGCTGGTCGAGGTATGGTCAGTAGAGAGTGAACAGTCTTTTATAAAAACAGCGAAAGACTTGGCTTCTTATTCTTTGATTGTTCCCTCTTTCTTCTGCTCTTGCTTGTTCATTAGCGCCAGGACATTCCTGGGAGAAGCTATGCGCTCTACAAGTCCTGCAATTCATTCACTCAATATATTCTCTTTATGTTCCACCTTATGAAGCTGACTAATCAACTCACATTTTAAAGAAAGCATCTTCTTGGACTCTTTAAAAACTAGGCAAATCATTGTGAACCTCAAGTTGCTCCCGAAAGGAAGTTACCCCCAAAAACGTGAAAAACTATCAATCTATGACCAATTATCCCTAACTAAGGAAAGCTGGTTGCAAAATGATTATACTTTCAACTGAACATGCACAATGAGGTGAACAATTGCGATGCCCTCAACAAATGGGGCTATCAGAGTACCTGCAGAACCAAAACTGCAAATCTAAATACCCTGGACTGTATGCGTGGTATGTTATCTTGTCATACTGAACTTATTGGTTATTGTCAACATATTCATCATCTTTTGCATATCTTAGAGACTAACAGTGGTATCAGAAGTGATGTCCTCAGATGACTCTACTCTTTCTAAACCAATCAAAAATAAATAGTAAGAATTAGTAGTTTGATAGTAATCAATCCCGTTTTATTCAGAATAAGTTTCAAAGTGGCCTGCATCATATACGAAGCATTACATCTCAACATACAAGGTTATCTGAGATCCATATGCAAACATTCTAGAAATAAACTCAAATTAGGAGACCTACAAAATCATACATTTGACAACAGGTAATTCAACAATCAAAGAGTAGCTACACAATCCTTTTTAGGAGTTGCCACATTGATTTGCAACTTCATGTGAATCTTTCACAGTCTGACTCTTTACTCATTCTTCGTGAATTGTTGCTCTATGAAAGTCACGTGAATCAAAGATTCACTTTCACTAACACATAACAGACTCACTCATTTAGAGATTGGAAGACGGGGTCCTCCAATTCAAATGTGATGGAGTACCCTACCTACCAAACGTACCCTTCCCCCATGCTACTTAGAGTCTGAGGAAGTGCCCTGTTTCCGCTGGTGAAGTCTCTGATGGTTCTGCCAGTGGAAACCTTTCATCAATTGCCTGATTAACTTTGGACTGTCAGTCAATGAATGTCAGACCAGCGTCACCATTGAGGGCAAAGGATCCAACACAATTTTTCCCGTTAGGGACGGCCAGGCAAAGCCTGATAGTCCCAAACAGGAAATAGGACTAATGACCCCCATATGCTGGTAAAAGCTCCAAGCGATTCACGTCCATTCAATTTTTTTCACAAATAAACTCCTGCTTTTGGTGTTTTTTTTATACACAAACATCGTTTCTGTGCAGACACGATGGGCACGGTGCCCCCATAGCAACGCTGGACAGCTTTCAGGGAAGTTGTCATGGCAACAGGTCCTCTGGAGGAATCTCAGAGATCTCCACATGGTGTAAATATGCCGGGCTGCAGTCTGGAAAATCAGCAGAGTACACCCCTCCACTGACCTGGCAGAGGGACTGAAGCCCACCAAAGACTAAATAAGCTCCAGAATCTCCACTGAACGACCTCTCTCTAAGTCACCTTTGCTTAGACATTCCTTTCTGTCTTTCCATTTTTATTTTAACCTATAATAATATCGATCTACCTGCAATTTATACTGGTCTCCTAAACTTTCCCTCCAATTCTTGGTACCCATTTCCTCTACTCCCTGCATTCTTCCACCAACCAGCCCGTTTCTCGGCTTCTTGTCTCATCATGGGCACATTCCCGAACTCTCTTACTTGTTTGCATTAGATAAATTAACAAATATTAAATTAATAAAATAGCTCCCTTTTGAATGGCTGTTTTATTGACTTTGACGGACTGGGAACCGCGCTATAACCTCAAATCGGTCCATCTAATTCCCCTCTCATCTTGACCCGATTTTCACCATCTTTCACCAGCACTTCCTCTAGCTGTGAATTCTTCAATAGGTCAAGTTATGTTAAAGATTTTTGTAAAGCGCATGGCTGCCGCAGCAACGCACTGAAGTTGCCACTCTGTCGTGGGGAAAGATTTTCAAACCTACGGGGAATAACCTAGTCAGTCCGCTGCTAAGTAAATACTTCGAAAAAGAGGCAAGGTCTTGCTCATGTCTTTCGGCTGCCCACGAGTGAACCTATGACACATCACTGCTTCCACACACCTTTTGCGATTGCTAGGTCAGCACCATTTTGCCACCTCGATTATCATCATTTATCAGTAAGACCTTCAGCTCTTGTGACTGCTCTTCGCGCGGGCACCGTATATTCTTTTAAGTACTTACTCGGCTACCTCTGGCGATACAGACCTTTCCCGAGGCATTCTCTATTGAATTGGAAGAACTGTCTAATCGGGTATTGTGTGATAAATTGTAGCAACTTCCCCTGACAGATTGCTTTGCTGTTTTGAAGCCCATGTGAAAGTAGGCCATTACATTTGAAAAAAAAAATACAAACTGTAGCCCGAAGAAAGTAATTTCTTTGGCGGCAAATCGCAGAAAGAGCTGCTTCCAGGCCAAGAAAATGTATGCAGTACATTGACCTGACATTACAAAAAATCAGCATGCGAAACATTTGTGTGCACACGGCCATGTGATTACATAACAATGTATATGTGGTGAGTGTAGAAAGGAAATTGCCTTTTGTTTTCGATCTAAAGAATTTTAACATATATCTTGTGTTACGGAAGTTAATTCATGATGGTTTGGTTCCAGTCAGATTAAAAGCAGTGTAGGGCATTGAAACAAAATCAGAAAACGATAAGAAAGCCTGTTAGCCACCCAGCAGCGTTGAATGAATCATGTACGAGGGGTAAAAAATGTAGAGAGACGAATTTAACAAAAGACTTCGGGGCAGATTTATGTTGGACTTGCGCCACGTTTGCGTCACGCAATGGCGGCGTAATCGTGGCGCATCCCTGTGACCTATTTACAACGTGACGCATCTAGGCAGATGCGTCACGTTGTAAAGCCCTGCGCCACATGTGGGCGTTCCGGCGCAGGGTGGGAGTTCCGGGGCAGGTGCGCCTCGCAAAAGTGGCTGAGGGAAATCTACAAGATTTCACTCAGTCACTTTTAGGCCAATGCTGCGTCAAAACCCTGCGCCTGCTTGAAGCAGGCGTAAGGCTTGACGCAGCATTGGATAGATAGGGCACCCCCGAGCCTTGCTGGAGCTGCGTCGCGCTTGCGTCGCAACTCCAGCAATGCGTCACCTTTACGGCACAGATGCGTCACACATCTGTGCTGTTTTTTCCCCATGTAAATGCGGCGCACCATGGGTGGCGGAGCTGCGGCGCACAATAACTCGCGCATCCCTGGGGATGCGCCAGTTATTGTAAATCTGCCCCTCAAATTGCTCTGTCCATAGTCAAGCGCAGCCCTGCGGGAGGCCGGTCCTTCTGCTACCTGGCAGCTAGGTTGTGGAATTCTTTGCCAGAACAGATCCGCAGCACAGATTGTCTTCTGGTCTTTAGGAAAGCTGTTAAAACCTTTCTCTTTCCTCTAGTCTACTTTATGGCATTATGGCAGCTGAAACGGTTTTAGGTTGATGTGCGTGTTACACCTCGTAGCTGGAAGCGCCGGGACGCCCCTTTGCTGGGGCAGCTGTGCGCTATATAAGTCGCATTAACATAACATAACATAGTGATAAGATTAAATAATATCTCACCATTACTCATGCAAAATATGTGCATAAAAGATATGAAAGATTTCACCAATGAGGTGCATCCTGCTAGCTCTTGGGAATATCCTGGTTAATCAGATTGATGTAGAGAAATACCTAGGCCTCATTTTCAGGTATAGGGAATTATTTTTCATTCATACGTTATTAAATATGAAATGCTGCCACAGAACTGTAAAATACAATACTAAAAAAGATTAAAATAACCAATATAAACCATATTATAACACCTTCGCATTTTTCGGTAACTAAAAACTTCACAACCAGGAAGAAAAGAAAATAGGAATAAAATAAGAAAACAAACAAATAAATACTTAGATGCTCACCACATGTTGACGTATTTGTCATTGGCACCTCTTCCACGATACTCAAGCTTCTAATATTTTGAAGAGGAACACAAATCTCATATCCATTACTAGATTTCCACGCTTTTTAAATATATATTTTTCAACTATCAAGGCAGATGAAAGTCAATCTGGGCTGTAGGAAGATGAAAAATCCCCTCGGTTACACAGCCATATGCTAACAATGGTATCTAGATTTCTGGGAATCTGGTCCACAATTATTTGTTCAAAAACGTCCTGCCAATATTTTTATACTCCTCTGCAACAAGAAAAGTATATGCCTCAGTTTCTAGAAGACTTGATAACCTACCCTAAATAGGTCGGACTTACGAACTAGCGTTCAGTATACCCTATATATTCAAATAATATTTGCGTTTTGAAGTGTACATATGGTTGAAGTATTTTCTCCACATGTACTATATATACTACCATTTATTTATGGATGAATTATTTCTGCCAAATATAATATACATAGTAATGGAGAGATGGCGCAGGTCAAGAACGTCCAGAGCCCCAGAGCAGTGTGCCTAGTGTTCCACACAGAGTGGGCCGAGTGACTCAAGGTGACCACAAACACCACAGTAGTAGGTCTATGGGCCCACCCAAAAGCAATGATTGCACAATGCTAAAATGAATAAAGATATTGGTGGCTAAATAATTATTAGAAGATGGTACGTGCAGCCAGTACCATCAAATGTGTCTCTGAAAGATAACCAAAGATAACAACCACCACTCTATTAGGTCTATGGTGTCCAAATATAGGAGGTGATGGCACAATCTAAGCGTTCCCGAAAGACACTAAAGTATTGTATTGTATTGTAATTGCATTTATATAGCTTTTACAACCCCTGACGAGGCGTCAAAGCGCTTTTTCAGCGAGTATCACGCTACTCCGGGACCCAGAATTAGTGTTGAATTAGTATAGGGAAACATGCCAGTACATTTTAAGTGGTGGATAGGTTAGTCAGTTAATTAGATTTGGAATGATAGCAGAAGGATAGAGGAGGACAAAGAATTTTATTTATATAGCGCTTGTTGACGCACGCTATTCAGGAAGCCTACAAAGGATTAGTGGTGAATTAATATGGTGAAATATGAAGTAATTTCAGTGGTGGATATTAGTCAGTTACTTGGAGTGAGAAGGATAGCGAAGGGATAAAAGGGGAAGAAAGATTTGCATTCATATAGCACTTGTTACCCCCGAAGGGTGTTGAAGCGCTTTTCTGGCGAGTAGCACGCCACTCAGGAACCCATAAAGGATTACTGTTGAAAATTAGTATAGTAAAAAAAAAATGAAGTAATTTGAGTAGTGGATATGTTATTCAGTTATTTGGGTAGTATTTTAGTATAGTTTAATATGGAATTTGAGAAGTGAACATGTTAATCTGTTAATTTCGATTGAAAAGGATAGTGGAGGGATAAAAGAGTGAAATATGTTTTTTTTTTTTTTAGGTCTTAGCAATAGGAGGAGGCTTTTGGATGAGTAAAAAGAGTTTTGGAGGGGAGGACTCAGAGGAAAGAGTTTATAAATGTTTGTATTAGGAGATCTGTATAGTAAAAGAGGTGTTAGATGATACAAGGAGGGATAGAGTAAGAGAGAGTCTAGAAAGGGTTATTTTGGCAATCATAGTAGTGGTATGGTGGTTGGGATAAATGAGTGGATGTAGAGGATATAGTGATAGATGTATAGGATGAGAGATAGGGTAGTGCATTGGAAGGAGTAGTAGAAGAAGTTTGAAAAGAGTCAGAAGTTTGGGCTAGAAGATATATTGAGCGAAGTATACGCTGAGAAATAGGGTAGTGCATTGGAAAGGCTAAATTAGAAGAAAGTGATAAATATATAGATACATAATGACATTGAAAGTATATGTGTTGCAAGAATTACAAAGTGTGGTGGTGTGCAGTGTGTGTGTTGTGCGTTAGTGTTATTATGGTAGAAGGGAGAGGAGTGTGTTTGTTGGACAACTGATGGAAGGTCTGTTAGGTGTAATTACAGCAGGGAGAGTGTGTCTGAATGGAATGTAGTTATGTATGGTGTTGATTGGTGTTGTGTTAGTGATGAGTGTATTGGTTAGTGGTATAGGATAGCGTTGTGTACTGTTTGTAGGTGATGGTGGATATGTGTGGTAGTTGGGATAGTAGGGTGTGTAGATTGGTTGGGTTTGTTGTGCATGCTGGTATATTAATATGTGCATAGAGTTGTGCATGGTGTACATTTGGTGTGAGTGTGTTGCTCTCTTTGTGGATGTGGATTGTGTGGGCTGGGTATTGCTAAATGAGAAAAAGGGCAGCATTTCTTGCCCTAGTCCCAACCAGTCTCGAACAGGCTCAAACAGGAAACTGCCCTTGTCCTCTCCACCCTTAACGGGCTCAAACAGGAAACTGCCCTCGTCCTCTCTACCCTTAGCCGCAACGCCCGGGCGGAGACACCCTAAGCCTGGCCTTTTTTATAGCCCTAGTAATCAGGTGACCCCTTCAGGCAATGGGAACCCTAGCCTTAACACTATCCAATCACAACACTTGCCCTAAAATCTAGGAACCAATAGGAGACCAGGACCTTACAGCCAATCTTAGCCCTAGTCCAAGCACCCAATCAGTTCAAAAACCCTAATCTGTACTTCCAATAAAGGCCCTATCCCTACCAGTAGTCCCAAAACAAGTCCATGGCACAGGTAGCCCTAGTCCCTACTTCCAATAGAAAGCCTAACCCTACTCTAGGTCCCACACCAAGTCCAGCAACCAATCACACCAAGTAGTGAGTCTGTGGCATCAATCAGGTGTAGAGAGACGGTTCAACTCCCAGACAACACAGTGGTGTATCTAGGGGGTCCACTGAGATGCAATAAAGGTGCAACCCTCAATTTACCACTCACTTCACAATAGAGTCCATCCAAGGTCACATCAGGTGCAGACCAATGATGACTAGGACACAGTATGGGGACTCTGAGTATTGAAGATGCCAAAAGAATGATGACAGATACCATACTTGTGGGATTTCTTGTCTTCTGAGATAGCGCAGACCAATAATGACCTTTGCCCTCACAGAAGTTTGTCTAGGGATCAACTGAGAGTGGGCCTAGTGCAGCTCAAGACAATCACTGAGTATTGGGTTTGTGGGGTAGCACATGAGTGATGATAGACACAGACATAGAAGTAGTGAGTCTATGTAACAATCCACAGGCAGCTGGTTGGAACCTGAGGCAGGGCCAGCAATTCTAAACTTAGAGAAAGAAGTCACCGCTTGAAGTCGCCCTTTATTTATTAAGGTATTTTCATTAGCGTTTTCATAGCACTTCACATTTACAGATCATAACATCACATCATTATGTCAGTTTCATCATGCCCCTCCAAGGAGTGGCATCTTGAGAAGTCAACTGTATGGTTCCAAATTGTATGCAATAATACCATTGATCAAATTCCCACTGCTTCCTGCATCATTTGTTTCCACCAAGTATTACGATTATAACCATAATGTGCAAAATCCAAATGTTTAGTGGACATATATAAATATAAAAATATTCAAAACAATAGTATAACCAACATTTCAAGCAGTGGGTTCTGAGTGGGCCATCATCCAGCACCTCTATCAGGAGAGTGGTTGCGGGACAAGGAATTCCCTCCCCATCAAAGATACAGTCACATAAAATAGGGCTCATGCATGATCACCGTATCTAACAGCAGCATACCTCAAATGCGTCTCTCCATAGCTACAGGACACCGACCACAGCGGCATCCCCTTCCTCCAGCTTCAACCAAGTCCCCATGTTCATTTCCACTACCAGATCCTGAAATCTATGATGGAGAGCGACTACGGCTCCCAGGGTCCTCAAATGCATCCAGCACATCTGTCCATAGTGGTGCTATCGGCCTTCTCCTTACTCCCGTGCCTCTTCTCAGCGGAGTGCCTGGTCCAACACCCGGTACCTATCCCTGACAGTAGCCTTTCACCTGGCTACCACTGGGCCAACCTCTGACTTTCCATGGAAATTTGTCTCTTGGCCAATACAAAGGCAATACAAAGGCAAAATCAAGGAAATGGTTCCCCACTTTTTTAGAAATCAGTCGGGGAAGGATCCCAGCAGGCACACCTCCAATGTATATGGCACAACCTCGCCGAGCGTTGCGTTAAGCCTCTGCACCACCAAAGTCCAAAACAGCCTGGGGCATATTTATAAGCACCTATCACTGTGAGAACACCACTTTTTACAACATTCTTGTGGCAATAAGGGCTTCACTTATTTACAAGGCAACATTAAGCCACTTAAAGTGGCTTAACGCTGCCTTGTAAATAAGGGCCCCTTTCATGCTATGCTTAGCATGAAAGGGGAGGGCAATGGAGGTTGCTGGGGGCATTCCACCATAACACCCATTGATTCTGATGCTGCCTCCTATTTACAAGAGCGGCGTAAATAGGAGACAGTGCCAGAATTAAGATCAGGGAAAACTTGGTCTTACCCTGGCGCAACAAGGAGAAATGTTTCATTTCTCCTCGTTTTTGCTGTTTTCATGTGTGCTGTATTGTGCAGCACAAATGAAAACAGCAAAAGGCAAATGATTGTTTATGTACACGAAGATCCTGCTACATGCACATACACAATCGTTTTTTTAAAATGCGGTTTAGCAACTTCTATGTGTGCCTCATTAAGCAGCAGACATAGAAGTTACAAAATGGCATTTCAAGGTTGTTTATGTGCAGGAAGGGGGACCTTCCTGCATGTAAACAATCTTTCCCTGCACACAGACACCCTTCAACTATGGTGCAAGGGTGCCTGCATTGGCGCTGGGCTGCTAAGTGTAGTGCCAGTGGAGGGGGAAACGCAGGGCTGCACCATATTCTTGTAAATATGGTGCAGCTCTGCGTTTCTGAAGTAGTCGAGTGAGGTGTTAAGCCAGGAAGACTAATGCCTCACTCCACCACTTCCCTTGAAAATATGCCACCCTTATGGAAACACAGGACCAGGTTATATGACGAAAATCTGCTTCTACCAGTGCTCAATGGGGACAGCGTTTAGCCTTGCCTCCATATATTGCAGTCAGCTTCTTTGTGGTGAGATAGGTCAGCTGGAGGTAGGTAAATTGGATAACTTTAAAACGGGTGTTAGAAATGAGGGTCTCTAGTTGGCAGTGGCTGGCACCCTGTCCAAGTAGGGATCCTTGCTTCTAGTCAGGATAAGGGAATTACACAGCTAAGATAACCCCTCCTCACCCCCTTGGTAGCTTGGCACAAGCAGTCAGGCCTATCTTGCAGTCAATGTGTAAAGTATTTGTACATCACACAGGCAGTAACACAGTGAAAATACTACAAATGGACACCACACCAGTTCAGAAAAAAAACAAAAAAAACCTAACCAACAAAAATCCAACATACATAAGTCAAAATAGCACTCTTAAAAGAGTTAAAACAGTTCAGTCCTTATAAAACTATGGATGCGTCACTTTTTGTGCAAAGTATCTGGGATGCGTCAAAATCACCAGACAAAACCAGTCACAAGGGAGATGTGGTGCCGGAACGCACAGCGATGTGTCGGTTCCTTACATTCAGGGAAGGTGATGTGTCAATTCCTTACTCTCAGGAAAGGTAATGATACGGTTCCTTGTTTCCAGAGAATTGATGCGTTGGTTCCTTACTGCTGCGCAGTAGAGGTGAGGCATTGTTTTCTTATTGCGTGGGGAGGTGATGCATCGATTCTCTGGAAAAGCAGCCTGGTTCCTTACTGTAGCCTGGCATGGATGTAGACTTGGCGCATGGGTGTGATGCGTGGAAATCCGAACACGCTGGAGTTGATTTGGCAAACCAGGAGCTGCATCGCTTTCTTCAGCCGCAGTCCAACAATGCGTTGATCTTCTAAGCTACTCTGCAGGTCCTTCAGCGGAGTCAGTGCAGTGACCTCAGACTTCGCGGACCAGTGCACCGTACTCGGGCTGCGACGGTTCTTCGGGTCATGGACAGGTGCTGCATTGATGTCTTTGGCCGCATGGTGGCAGTGCATGGAAATTTCTCCCGCACAGCAATGCTGCATTAAGGATACAGGCGCCAGAATGGTGAGCATCGATTTTGAAGGGTATTGCAGCTTTTTGTAGCAGGAAACAACTCCAAAGGCACAGAACTGGAATTTGCACCACTTGGGAGGTCAAACACCCAGCAGCAGAGTTCAGGGAAGCTGCAGATGCAGTCTTTGATGACCCTGAGACTTCTCAACAGCAGGCAAGCACACACAAGCCCTTGGAGAAACCTTACCATGCAGATACACAGCAAAGTCCAGTCCTTTTCCACTCCAAAGCAGAAGAAGCAACTGCAGGCCAACCAGCAAAGTAGAACACAGCAAGGGGGCAATATGCCTCCTTGCAGCTTTCTTCCCCTTGGCAGAGGCTCCTCTTGGTCCAGAAGTATTCTAGAAGTTTGGGATTTTAGGTCCAATACTTATCCTTCTTTTGGCATTTTAAGTAAGTATTCGTCAAAGGATTGTCTTTGTAGCACACAAGTTCTTGTCCTGCCTGGTATTGGCTCCAGACACACCTCATATGCAATTGTCCATGGGGCAAGATGTGCACCTCGACAGTGACCTCCAAGGGCATCAATGTTGAGGCCTCATAACATTTGCCAAATGTCACTAGTCCCTCTGTCATTGAAGCCGTCAGCTGTGCCACAGAGAAGAATGTAGAGGGTTCCCTCTGTGGCAGCCCCAACAGTGAAAGGGTGGGAGTATACACTGGGCACCCAGTGTCCATCAGAGACTGCAGTGACAGCACCAGAGCACCTTCATCAAGAGCAAGCCATCCCTCCAAGGCACTCGTCGTAAAAGTCAGGCCAGGAGCTCTTCATGGTTAGGCACAGACCCCATGGGCCCCTGCTCATCCTAGTTTGTGCCTTCCAACCAGAATGTAATCTATTGTATTTGGGCAGCCAGTTACTATAATTCAAAACCTGGCAACCTAAGGTCTCCCTCCAAGAAGTGCCATCAAATTGTGTCCTTCATCAACCTGTGCTGTCCCCTTCCCATATAAGCTTGCTTAACAATGAGTCTAATTGTCAAAACAATGACATAGGTACACAAGCTGGTATATTCTTAAAATAATAAAGCAATCAGTGCTGCATTGTCATCTTAGCTAAGGCAATCCGCACCATAACGGGGAGTAGGAGAAAGTGGCAAAAGGCTGCACATATCTTCAAGGAGCATAATAGCACCTCCAGGTTGCCCTCCCATAGATCTTCTATGGTATGATAAATTTGAGTTCTCAGGTACCGGAACATTGAGGGGACCCAATTGATTTCTAGCATCAAAGTCCATGGTCGGTCAGAGCCGGATAGCACTGGGAAAACACTTGTCATCATCAGCTTCAACCAAAGCCTGGATATCTCCACTAAGTCACTTAAGAGGTGCAGAATGAATCGGACATCAGTGTCTATGTCGGATACATACAGCAACAGATCATTGCCATATAGTGATATCAAATGTTCAGTACCGACCACCCAAATACCCCTTCCTTGTCCCCTACAACCTAAACAGCTCTGCCAACAGCTAAATAACAAGGGCTAACAAAAGCATGGACAGTGGTCACCCCTGTCTAATACCCCAACACACTTCATAGGTGTCTGGCATAGCCTGACCCAATTGGATCCAGGCAGTGTGTTTGGTATACAACAGACGAGCCCACGCCACCAAATGTAATGTAATGTAATGTATGTGGTCTTGTAATGCGCACTGCTGCCCTAAGGCGTTGTGGCGCTGTAGACCGCTGGGGAACCTGTCCTGGCTATCCCTGTGAGATGGTCCCTACTAGGTATCTCCAAGGTGAAACCAGGCATCCCAGGCGAATTTGGGGGGACGTTGTAGAGATGAGGCAAGCTAATGCCCAGAGTTGCCGGGTGTGATCCCTGATTAGAGTAGGCACCGAGGCGAGAATTATCGAATCCGCTGACCCTGGTCCACGACCCTGCCGCGTCAGGAATTGAACCCTGGTCCCGGGCCGTTCTCTGCTTCCGGGTCTGTCGCCTCTAACCAGTGAGCCACACCACTCCACTAAGGACCAAAGAGGTCCCTATAGGCATACGGCTCAGCGAATGGTATCAGACACCTTTTACAGGTCCACAGCTATCAAGCCCACCCTTTCTTCTCCATCTTGATAGGCAGTCCGTAACACTGAGTACAGGCGGTGCCGATTAAGGGATGTAATACTTTTTGTAATGAACTCACACTTTTCGTGGTGGACAAACGCTTGCATGTGTAAAAGTATGCGTACAGTGTATATCTTGAATAAGATCATAAAATCCATGTTCAACATGGATAACTGCCGATATACTGTGTTGTATGCCCACTATGTCAATGTCTTTGAAAGGGAAATAATTAAAGCATCCCTTGTGAAACCCGGCAGCATCCATTTTTCCAGCACTTATACGTCAGCTCATCATGGCGCCAGCGATCCAGCTAACGCAATATAATATTTCGCCAGTAGGCCATTAGGTCCCTGATCTTCCCCTGAACTATGCCCCTAATGGCCACCTTGATTTCCTGAGGTGTAATGGGACCCCCCAATTTCTCCACTGCAATCAGAACTACGCCTGCTATGCAATGGGGACAATAAGGCTTCCACACCCTCTCTCGATCATTTTTATTGTCTCCCATTAAGTCCTGTATAGTACTCCCAATAAGCAACATTAATATCCACTAGAGAGTACATCTGCCTCCCATCTGGCTGGGTCACACATGTAATCGCGCCCCTCGTCACATCTCAGGATGTACCAACCAGGCCAGCAGGCTGCCCACCTTACCCACACTATCATGCACCCATGCATCGTAATATTTATAGTTATGGCACTAAAACCACTCCAATATTGCATTATAGTGTTCCAACAATTGCATTCTGTTAAATACGACAAACACTGTAAATATGTGTTATCCAGTTTATTCTCAGTAACACCACCAACTTGATGCTGCCAGTCTCTCCAGTCCTCAGTCCCTCAACTGCCTTGCTGCAGTCATAAGCATGGACACTGGAACCAGAAGAAACAGAACACTTACAACAGACAATTCTATTAAAGCTATAGAATACAACACATTCCCAAGGCAGGGTTGGTATCTGCATTGTTTCCCAGATCCTGTTTTGTCCCAGCCAAGGCCACCAATTCCCAATTATAATCCCTCCAGAACACCTACTGTGGCTTCATATCCCACAACTGGTCACTGTAGACCGTACAAATTTGGGAGAGTCTTCCCCCAACCTTTTTTGCCCGCCTCCCTTCATTTTCTGTAGGTATTTATGCTGGCTCTATGACTCTACACACTTTAGCACTGCTAATCAGTGCTAAAGTGCTTATGCTCTCTCCCCTAAAACATGGTGACATTGGATCGTAACCAATTGTCCTATATAATTTACTTATAAGTCCCTAGTTACGTACACTACAGGTGCCCAGGGTCTGTAAATTAAATGCTACTAGTGGGCCCGCAGCAGTGATTGTGTCGCCCACATTAGTAGCCCCCTACCCATGTCTCAGGCCTGCTATGGCAGGGCCTGTGCGTGCACTTCGTGGTCAGTGTGACTTGGCAGCTAAAACTGCTTGCCAAGCCCTGAACTCCCCCTTTTATTACATATAAGTCATCCGTAAGAACGGCCCTTGGCAACCCAGAGGACAGAATGCTATATAACTAAAGGGAAGGACATATGTGTGTATGCTTTACTTGTCCAGGTGTTGAAAAACAGCCTCTTCATTTTTCACTATGTGAGGCCTGCTCCCCTCATAGACTAGCACTGGGAATTGCCTAGCGTGCTTCTAAGTGGTAATTTCTGATGCCATGGGAGTAGCTTTATCATGGATGGTACTAGTGGAATAGTAGTAATAAATGCGATTTGCAGGTAAGGTTGCATTTAACACTACTAGTACAGAAATGCCGCTTTCAGACAGTGATGTGCAAAACAGGTATGTGACAGGGCGCACCAATTCGTCGCACTGCTGAATGCAGGAATTTTTCCTCACGATAAGTCAATCATTATAAGTAATCAAGTTTTTTCAAGAGTAAACCAATAATATTCCCATGCTTCATTCCAAAGTTAATCAGTGCTTTTTAATCACTTGCAGAGATAGTGTGTGTATACAAAACATTCAAAAAGAAGTGGCTCATATTGTTCCACCCAATGCATTTCGAGCCTGTGGGCTCTTCGTCAGGGGTTGCTGAAACAAATGGAAAAATAACTAAACCGACTACAGTGCAAGTTTCACTTGATGTTGTAAAAACTGAATAATTAAACCCACATCATCCCCACCTCCCTGTCTATCCCAAATCTGCTCATAAACCATTTCATTTTTCATATATGAGGCCTGCTCCCCTCATAGACTAGCACTGGGAATTGCCTAGTGTGCTTCTAAGTGGTAATTTCTGATCCCAGGGGAGTAGCTTTATCATGTTTGGTACTGGTGGAATAGTAGTGATAAATGCGATTGCAGGTATGGTTGCATTTAACACTACTAGTACACAAATGCCGCTTTCAGACAGTGGGCAGTTTTTTGCTCTTAACTTTTCTCTATGTGAACACCAGCCTGTAACTCAGGAATGACAAGTATCGCTGAACACCCTTCTGCATAAATTTGCATTCTGATGGCTGGCCTGGGCAGATGGGAGGAAAGGGGACTCGCACCTGGACATCACAGAGTAATATACTGGCCCTACACAAATGTCTGGTGCTCCCCCATAGATAACCTGGCAGACAGTACTGGCTTGAAAGAGGTGCTTGTACACTTCAAAACACATCTTTGAAGTTTCCTTCACATCAAAGGTACATTTGGGGATAAGTACTGTTTCTCTGACCCTCCCAAATCAGACACTTCTGGATCTTGAACTGAACTTCTGTCAGTGAACTGGGATGCTGCTCAACTGACTCAACTGGCTGCTTTTCTAAAAAGGACTGCTTTCATGCTTGATGACCTACTGCCTGCGGCTCCCTGACTCTGCTGGCAGGAAAGCTGGACTCTGCCGTCCCTCCAAAGTAATCTTCAAGGGCTAGTTAGCTTGGTTCGTGTTTATGAAGTCTCAAATACACAAATGACTTCATGCAGTTCTGCTAGTGCAGCTGGACTCTGCCTCCTTTGAGTACTAACATTGCCTGAGGTACCCTCTCCAAGTTCTGGGTCTCAGAAGTGGGTTCTGCAGATGAGTTTCTGCTGAATTCGACATGAAAAAAAGTGAAGCCTCCCCACACAGCTCTCGGAACCGATGCTGGATGATGTGAATCCTCACAAAGCCTCACCACATAGCCTCTTGGAAATTATGTCAGATGTCGCCAAGTCTCACTGTGCATAATGCGTCTCAGAATTCAAGGCACTGTGTGCAGCGGGCCCAAGTGTGTCCCTGTAGCCAGCTAGCACTCCATCATAGTTGGCCTGAACCTTGGATTTGCACTGTTCTCTTGTGACCTGAAGTAATCATTTTAGGTTTACCTGTTTTGAAGCACTCCATTGCAATTATTGCTGCATAATTCAATTTCTAGACTTTGAACTGATGGATTTTGATCGTTTTGGTCTAGTTTTACTCAGATAATATTCAATATTTTTCTAAACTGTTGTGGTGTATTTATTATGTCAGTGTATGGGTTATTGCACAAATACTTTACTCATTGCCTTACAAGTTAAGCATGCTTGCGCTGGGCCAAACTGCTGGAGGTTGAGCAGAGGATAATTTGGAATTGTGTTGTATCTTACCCTGACTGGGGTTCTGGTCCCTACATACTACTGCCAACTAGACACCCAATTGCTAATAGTCCCACAGTCTTGAAATCCCTTATCAATCCTGTGTGCTCGTGCTCCCAGAAGCAGTGGGGTAGAGTTGTCGAGAGAAGAGTCTTTCAGACAGTTAAAGTCCCCCCTCCAATAATCGTTTCCTCCTCATGAAGCAAACACAGCAGTACTGAAAGGCAGGTCAAGAATGACAGTTAGTTCTGGTTAGAGATGTACACATATGTAAGTGTTAGAGGTTTACCATCCAGCACCTCTCTTCCACTAAAACATTTCTGCCATTGCGGTCCACTTGAATCTGCACAGCCTCAAAAGGGACAACCTCCCCATCCCAGGGTGTAAGCAGGGTACCCCATGGAATATTCTTGTCCCTCCAATGCCTCTAGAGTCACTGCACTTCTACAGTGGTAAGTTATGTCTCCTTCAAAAGAGCTATATGCAATGTCCTGCGCTTCAGAAACATATGTATCTTGTGAAGTCTGACTGTTGTTACCATGCCCCTAATATTCCATGTCAGCTGTTTAAACTCAGCATGCATCATCACCATGTTCATGCAATATCAGCTGATTCAGGGCTCCCTTTCCCCACCCCCTCAATCCTCATATGTCGTATCGCCCAGGGAATGACAGCACCAACTCTGGAACCCACATAACAGGAATATAAACCCCCAACCACCCAACCCAAGAGCAGCATGGCAAAGACCAGCTGCCCAAATGTAGGTGGGACGAAAAACATTTTTATTGTGAAACCGTTATCCGCTGCTCAGTATATGTGGGTGTGTGTGGGGGAAGATACACTTCACAAGCAATGAATGCAAAATCCCCTCTGGCCCAACAACTTCACATCTGGACAGCAGTATCTCACACATGCAAGAAAGAGAGCGAGTGGATCAAATGAAACCCCCCCTATAGCCATCCATTGACCACACTCAAGGTACCCTCAGTATCAATGTAAGGCCAGGTCCTTCGGGCTAACAACAATAGGAGTAATAATAATAATAATGCAGGAGCATTAAAGGAATTCGGCTCACAGCCAGGAGGTTGTCCTTCCATTCACTTAGTAGAATCCTAAATTCCCAGTAGGATGTGTGCATCATGTAACCTAACATGCACCACCCCACTACCATTTTTCTGCCTTACTAACATGCGATCTGATATTAAAAGCAACTCTTCCTCTGTCTGTGAAAATCCACAGAATGTCCATTGGAGTGAGTTTCTTCATCCGAATACGTATTCATGTAGCAGGTAAGGCTAGTTGTCACCAGGATTGATGTTGCTTTGTCCTTATCGACCTGGGCCTTTGTCGGACCTTGAACATGGCCCACGCTGGTCTGAAAATCAGCGCAATATCCCATCAGAAGTGGTCGCCTGGAGTGCCTTTTGAAGCAAGATGTAATGATCATGGTAGTGCAACAACCTAGCCACCACTGGCCTCAAAAGCCATCCAGGAACTTGGCGTGCACAGATGAGGGCAAATAACGGGTAACCTTCATCAGGGGCCACTTGAGTTTTCATACAGTTTTCCAAGTATGCAATCATGTCACTACCCTCTGCTCTCTTAAGCAGCCCCACAATCCACACATTGTTACGCCAATGGTGTGCCTCACCACCCTCTGCTCTACTATCCTGGATTTTTACCTGGCCGGTAAGATCTGCCATTCGTTGCAGCAGTGACTGCTCTGCTGGTCGCATCTCTCCAACTATCACCTCCATGTCCTTGGCCTTATCAGCAAGCGTATGATGGTCTGATCCAAGAAGACCCAACTCCATTGACACATTACCTATCTTTGTCTGCATAGTGTCTTTGGAGTCAGTGATGGCAGTCAAATCTTTGTCCAAAGTCTATTGTAGTGCTGGGGACACCTGCTCTCTACCACTCCAAGGTGGCAGTCCCTCCACTGCGGGTACCCCTGCTAGCTGTGGTCATTCCAGTGTCTCTGACCCTAGAGTTGCCCATCTCTGAGCCCACTGACTATGGCCTTTCAGGGCAATTGTTATTCGGGGCACACCCCAGGAGATCAAGGCTGACTTTCAAATCTGGTGGACTCTACTCACCATAGGTCACAGGTAACTAGTCCTCCAGCATCAGTGCCTCTCCAGAAATGTCAGCTGTGACCCGTCATGTGGTGTCTATGGTGGGCAATAGTCCTCACCTAAGTAATCTTTTATGGGTGCTAGTCTGTGCTCTAGGCCCAACCTGAGGCCTCATCAATCGGCCTCAGCATCTAGGGGGAAAGAGAACAGGCAGAATAAATTGCATATGTCCACCTTGCCTCATCAGGTCCCCTCATATTCCAGGCTGCAGGTCTCCCAGCCTCCAGCACAGATCCCCAGGGTCGTGTCAAACTCTGAAAACAGATTGCCAATGTCCGATCTGCCCCTTCTGTGATATTGGAAGAGGAGCTACAGGACATCCCCAGGCCATGCTGCACCTATGCCATTCCACTGGAGCTCTCTCAGAAACACCCCGCTTCACACTGCCAGACCAACCTCCAGGTCATAGATCTTGCAGCCACCTCTGCTGTTCCCCCATGTGCCAAGTTGCACCCAAAAAGAAAACACCAGTGCAGGCTCTCTGCCCATACGGAACCAAGCTGGGCTCTTCATAGTGTCTGATGGGCTTCCAGCTCTCTAGTTACCCCCTCCGCAGTGCCACTTCTAGTCACCCTTAATGTAAGAAAGTGCATCTTTTTGCATGATGCCCCAATTTTTTTGTGGACAGATACTGCTGCGTATTCACTATACTCACTGGGACTCTACTAAACATGACTTGTGGGGCGCTACTTGGGAAGAGTTAGAACTCACTCCAGCAGAGGCCAGGTGCAAGGTTAAAGGTATCTGGATCTTGTTATTTCCCTGTAGCTCACACAGAAAACCAGCCAGACAAAAGCCTTGTGTCAGGTTCCATTGTGTGTGCTGAAGGCAAAGCCCTATGAAATGCAAATGGGGCTGGGTACACTATCCTGGAAGGATGGCCCATCCTGTTCACACCTAGCACCTTGAGACCCTCACAGGTGAGTAGCGCGCTTTATAAACCCCTGATTGATTGACTGATTGACCTAACCCCAACAGGAGAGCCATTGACAGTCATGTGACCCAGGATACTAGCAGAAGGTTAAATGTTTAGAACTAGGCAATTGCAACTTCATAAAAGTGACATTTTCAGAACTGTGACTTAAAATCCAACTTCACCATTGAAAAAACGTATAATTTATTTGAGTGTACACAGCATATCTCTATCTGCTCCTAATTCACTGTTGCCACTTATTACATATATTAAGATAACCCAGTGTTAGTCAAAGTGAGATATAGGTCTTACAACAGTCAAAAATGCATTTAGGAGTTTTTCACTGTTAGGACATGTAAAACTTAAACCCACATGTCATACGTTTTAAATACAATGCACTATCCCTATGAACTTTTCGGGACTCCCTTAGGGGTGTCTTATATGCATTTATAAGAAAGGTTTAGGCCTGGAAAAAGGTTTATTTTGCAAGTCGAAATGGCAGATTAAAACTGTACAACAAGCTGTAGCAGTTTTCAAAAACCTACCTCAGTTGGTAGCACTATAAGTGTTGCAGGCTCACCAGTACCATTTAATTGACTGGCCCAGGTTAACCGTGTAGTACCATTTAACAAGGGACTTACAAGTAAATCGAATGTGCCTATCACGTGTAAGCCAAATTTACCATGAGAAAGCAAACCTCGTTAGCACTGGTTAGAAGTCCTAATGCAAAAAAAATATATATCAGAAAGGATGAAGGCAATACGTTTTGGGATAACCCTGCAGAGAGGCCAAGTCCACCATAAACAAAATACAATTTAAATGTTAAGTTGAATTTTGTCTAACTGCTACTGAAAAGGTTACTTAGAAAAGTTATCTATTGGCCGCTTAAAGCATCTGGAGGCCTTTCTGTAAGTATTCAACTGTCCCCTGTAGCTTGAAGGCTTCCCCATGGTGAAGTGTGAACTGCTCTAAGGACAGGGACTATGGGCCTTGGATGTGGAGAGGTACTGTCCTCCTCTTGACAGGATGGCCTGGGGCGTTCTTCACACCCTTAGTGCAGTTCAAATAGGCCTCCTCCTATGGAGGCAGATGAAGCTCACATCTGGCCCTGCCTCTCCTATATTCCTTCTATTCAGAAAGGTACCAATCCCAGTGGTAGGGAGATCTGTCCCAGACCGGTTTAGAGTGACCACTGGGTTGAAGTGGTGAACATCTTCGTTGAAATTAGAGTTTTACAAACCTTGCTTCAATGTCACATCCTGCTTGTTGGGTATGTAGGAACTGCCTACATCCTAATGTTTGTATTAGATATTGGAGGACACTAGGGTTTCCATAGTACACTTTCCACACACAACCCTCAGAGGCCAAGCAAAGTGTAGCTGAAGATGCCAGCCCATTTACTCCATTGGTGAGGGAGTCCCTAGGCTTAAAAGAGGCCCTTCCAGGCATTTCTGGACTCATGGAAGATCAGAAGAGGACTGAACCTTCTGACTAAGGCATGAAAAGAGCCCTGAAGACTGTACATGTTTTCCCTCTTGCACCCAGGACAAAGAAGTAGATTCCACGTTTTATAAGGGTGGCCTCCTGTTCATTCAACAGGCCTATGACAAGCTGCGGGAGGCCTTTCCTGTAACTGCCCAGCTAATAAGTGGCATCTGGACCTTGACAGGACTCTACCTTCCACCCTGTAAATCTCTAAGTACCTCCTGTGAAGTTCTGGAGGGCTTTAGAAATGCACTACAGTACTGAATTGATACTTAGAGGACTAAAGTCAGAAGGTAAATTCTTTGACAGGACAATCCTTGTTAGTGTATCGGGCAGGTGCTTCATCATGATCATTGTCAAATTGCAGCTAGATCATTGTCAAATGGCACCTGAACATTGACTATCATTGGCATTTGGCTTCTAGGTGTTATTTCTACTTAAATCCTTAACTGTTCATATTGCAAGGTCCCTAGCATTGGATCTTTGTCATTTTGGTATCATTTTATTTATTAAATCTTACTCAATTAGTCTAATTCATTGTGGGATTGTATTATTTGCATTTAAACTTTGCTCCTTTTTAGTACTTTATACATGTTTTAAACCTTTCCTCGAAACTAAGCATGTCTTCTCTGTACCATAGCTACCAGGGTGCTGAGCTCAGTTTTAATTAGTGTCTTTAGTGGTTCACACTGACAAGGATTGTGATAAGTATTTGAAGTGAGTACTTACCACCTCAAGTAATAACCCAATTTCTTACATGGGTTCAGTACTACTTCTGCGCCCTTACGCTGCACCGAAAAGTCTTGAGGTCTCTCTACACAGGCCATATCCCCTTATGCTTGGTTTGAGGCTGAGTAGTCCCTACACAGCCTGTATTGGTTCTTTTTACAAAAGAATTACCTGGCAAGTGTTCCTTGTAGGTTTACTGTACTTCGTTCACATTCACATATCAACTTAATCTGTGGTTTCAGTGCAGCACCTTCCAACACCACCCAACCCTGAATTGTCTCTCTTAGTGTTGTCTCCAAAGTCTTTGAAGCACTGTTCTGAGGTCCATATAAACTTACTCAGATTTACTTTCCTCGTGTGTTTGCAATGTGTCTCTTTCAGTGGCTGTAGGGCAAAATTGGTGTCTACATGATGTACAGAAATCTGCTCATCCTGACTGCAGTCCTCAAGTGCTCTCTTGTCAATAGCCATTTTACAGCCCAGCTCCATAGCAACAGCCCAATCTATATCAACCCTTGCATCACAATGATCTGTAAGCCTTTGGAAGGGAAAGGCATTTTGTGTTTTGCAAAGCTGCTATTGCTGTTCACCCCATACTGTCGGTCCTGCCCTGCTGCCCAACATGCTCACTTACTCTAGCTCAAGTCGCTTGGCAAGTATAATTTTACCTAGAGAAAACATGTCCTCCTTTTTCACTTATGACACTAAATTACATTGGTTTTGCATGTTAGCCTTTCCTCCATTCGTAGTTTCTTCCACTGCAGATGCCGGGGTAGTGATAGACTTGTAGGAGAACTTGCTTTGGTGTTTCAGCTGGGGATAGGCTATGATCCTATTAGGGTTTTCAGAGGCTTCTCCATCATTCTCATTATTGGTGTCCTGATCTTCTCTTGCAATCTTCTGTTCATATTGGTTCCTAGAAGCCTGCACTCTGGCTCATCTCCTGCTCTGCCCTAAGAGCCGAGTCCTCCATCCCAGGCAAACAGGGTAAATCAATTTGTAAAAAATAACAACAACAAAACAAACCCCCCCAAAAAAGGAACATGTCCAGTATATCGAGCTTTGATATTAAGTGGGCACTTCACCAGTAATTTAAATTCACTAAAACATAATTACCTAAAGTATCCCAAGTCTAAGCTTAAGAATACTTCAAAGAAATGTACCTTGAATCAGAGCGCTACACATACTAATCGTCTACGCTAAAGGAATTCAGCAAAGGTTAGATTACTGAAAGATATCCAAAATTCTAGAAAGTGCCACTTAACTTAAAACTCAAACCTAATGCATACAAACGGAATGTTACTAAAAGCACTTAAAACATTAAAAAGGGGATTTTCACATGAACTATGAGACAATCCCACCTTTGTGGAAATTTGGTGAGGCAGTCCTAATGTGTGGCTATTTTGTTGGTTTCTTAAAGCCTACTCACTTATGCCAGGGTTTTGGCCATTTGTCTTATTCAAAGATCCTATAAATGTATCAGAATTTGCTTACTGTCTCTGGGATTGGCACAGGGTGATAAGCAGCTGAAGCCTGTCTGAAGGAGCAGTCCTTTCTTTGGTCAACTATGAATACTGCAACAGGTTCTAAAAGTATGTGCAGCACTCTGGTTTAAAAATATGAAACGCTAATTTTGAAATGTAAATGTAACACTTAAGAACCAAGCAAAGCTATGCTTATGGACAAATGGCACTTCCTTTCCCATTACTTGGTGTGTTTAGGTTTTGCATTATACATGAAACGTTGATTTTATGCCTCTTCTCCTAGTAAACTCTAGATGCTCCTATTACATACATGTGTGAGATTTTCCCATTGGCTTCTACTCCCTACACATGTTTGTACCGACTCTCTGGTGTGCCAAAAACCATCCTTACTTTATTGAATATTGCAATTTCATACACAGAAGGCACACTTACGGACTGAGAACCAAAACCGGCCCTGGCAAACTGCTCGGCTGCCCTCCCTTCATTCCCCCTCCCTGGGGTGGGGTCAACCGAGCTGTTTGTGAGGGCTTGTTTCGGCCGGTTTTGTTACAGGAGGCCGATATTGCCGCCGAGCCCCAGTTACAAAAAAAGGGGGCCCACCGGGGAAACGCCCGGTTCCGGCTACAGCCAATCCGGCCCTGCATGTGTGTTTGGCAAAATACAGGCGGTAATGATGGGTTTTTATGTACCAACACCCTAAACCGCGCTTCCAGTCCTTTAACCTGGCCTCTTTCCCTTTTCTATGCTGCACAGTAAGATCTATTCTGTTTATTTCAGTCATCAACATTTGATTCAGAACTTTACTGCAAACCTCAGTGCCCGCAGAATAGTTGATGATCTGCAGAATGTTAGGACGACAAGTCTTTCCATCAAGGGGTTTTGATAGCTTCAAAAACCACTCAAGTGGAGTTGGACTGCTTTACCACCTCATCAGAGCTATGGTACATAAACGATTTCTTGGCGCACTGGAGCACAAACCTTTTAGGTTGCGTAATGAGTGGATCAATGCCTGTCTTCAAGCATACAGGCATGACAGAATGTGGAATCTGCTTCAGCAAGAGGCACGAGGCAGAGGCATTCTCCACGTTCTTCAGTGCTTCGTACCTACCCTCGCGTCTATTGGTTGCCGTCTTATCATATCGTGCCGCTGTCCAATAGTTTTTGTTTCTAAGGTAGACTCCTTTTTTTTCTTCCCACTCATTGCAAAATAGTCCGGACCGGAGTCACTACAAAAACAAACACGAAATCTAGAGACCGCACTCCGCACACACACTAAGATACGCACACAATTCAAACAGTCACGCATCTGCATCACAGGTGAGCCCTACTTAAGGCGAGCTAGGTAGTAGCTCGACCTGGAGGAAGGGAGTAGCACGCACGCGCGCTATTCTGCTGAATTTTGCCATCTCAGCGCTGCTGTAACTTTTAAAATTTCGCTTTCTGCATTTAGCGTTTTAAATTGTATTGACCTCGTTATTAGGACGACCTTTGTGTGCCCTCTCACTTGCACCCTAAATTGTGCCCCCCACCGCGCTTTTCGCGGAGCTATTTCATTTTCATCTCAGCCTTCGTTTTTGGCGCCGGGCGCCATCTTGGGTGTGGTGTGGAGCGAGTGTGCCACTTGTGGGAGCGCTCTAGCGCTCATCTGCATCACAGGTGAGCCCTACTTAAGGCGAGCTAGGTAGTAGCTCGACCTGGAGGAAGGGAGTAGCACGCACGCGCGCTATTCTGCTGAATTTTGCCATCTCAGCGCTGCTGTAACTTTTAAAATTTCGCTTTCTGCATTTAGCGTTTTAAATTGTATTGACCTCGTTATTAGGACGACCTTTGTGTGCCCTCTCACTTGCACCCTAAATTGTGCCCCCCACCGCGCTTTTCGCGGAGCTATTTCATTTTCATCTCAGCCTTCGTTTTTGGCGCCGGGCGCCATCTTGGGTGTGGTGTGGAGCGAGTGTGCCACTTGTGGGAGCGCTCTAGCGCTCATCTGCATCACAGGTGAGCCCTACTTAAAGCTCACCTCCTGCGCGCAGCGGTGACGCGCAGCGGGAGCGCCGGACTCTCGCCGGAGTCAAGCCAGAGTCCTGCCCGTCTGCGCCCGTCAGCGTCCCGGAGGCGGGCGGAGCGGCGGGTGGGACTTTACCACCAGGTATGTGTCCTCCTGGGACCCTCGTCTTGCGCTATTCCCCTAGCGACCTTTGCTCATTTCTTCCTCATGGCTATGGCTGCCGTACTGTATTTCCTGCCCGCTACAACGGGAAATCCCGCTGTCCGGGTTGTGGTTGGCGGCCCACCCGCTCGCTCTCTGCACGGCCGAGCACTAACATCTCGAGTACGGGTTTCGGATGCATGCTATTGAACACCAGGTCAGCTTGCAAACATGCGCAGGACATTTATGAGCTTCTCGATGTAGATAAACCACTATGCCTCATGCTCACTGAGACATGGTGGGGCGACTCTTCTAACCCAGACGTCGCTCTGGCTATCCCGCCTGATTACAACATCTTCAGAAAGGATAGAGCCAATGGAAGGGGAGGTGGAGTTGCGCTGGTGGTCCGAAAAGGAACTCCTTGTGAGATCCTGTCAGCTATGGACATCCGTGGCTCGGAGACCCTAGCCTTCTCTATCTCTCTGTCTCCCCACCAATCCTTTAAGGGACTGCTTGTTTACAGACCACCGGGTTCCCCCGGCACCTTCTTTGAAGATCTGGATATGGTGCTGGTGGAGCTGGCCCTGAAAGCCGAACATTTCATCGTGGCTGGCGATTTCAACTTCCGGATGGATGATTCATCCGATCCGGCGGCCGCCAAACTGTCGGAGGCGTTGACCCCGTTGGGGCTCTTCCCCTACTTTCAGGAGCCCACACATGATAAGGGGCATACCCTCGACCAGGTCTTTTCGTCTGTCCCTCTCGAGGGGATAGAGATCACCCCTGTCTTATGGTCGGACCACTTTCTTGCAAAATTTGTGATCAAGGGCATAGTTAAATCTGTGCCTATCCCGGCACATCAACAGGGTCGTGTCTATAGGGCTTTCCATCGTGTCACCCCGGAGATGCTGGCTCAGGCAGCTGAAGCCCATCCATGCCCTCTCTCAGGTGATCTAGACAGGGATCTGCAGACCATGCATGACTGGCTACTGGATAGGCTTAACGATCTCGCCCCGGAAGTAACATCTCGCCCAACACCGAAACGGGTCTCTGCGCCTTGGTTTTCCGCTGCACTGTCGGCTACGCGGCAGCAGTGCAAGGTAGCCGAAAGAGCCTGGCGGGCACAATATGACTCTGGTGCCAAGTTGACCTACAAAACGGTGGTTAAGGCCTATCACCGGGACATCCGTATGGAAAAAAAGCCTACCTAGCCAGGAGAATTGATGCGGCTTCCAACTCCTGCAAGGAGATTTTCTCCATTGTGAGAGAATTCACCTCACCTTGGTCTAACACCTCGGACCAAAAACCATCTGGTACCTGGGCCACGGACCTTGCGGACTTTTTTACGAGTAAGATCCAACGCATTCAGGAGTCATTCTTGGCACCAGTGTCTGCGGGCCAGACTGAACCTGACACCTCCACACCGCCACAGGTCGGGCCAGGGGCGACGTTGAGCGTGTTTCCTTCTATCTCTGCTCCGGTCTCCCTGGCTCTCATGGGCAACTTAAAATCGGGTTCTCCCCTCGACCCTTGCCCCGCAAAATTTCTGGCGAAAGTTGCGGAGGTGATCAACCCGTTGGCTAATCCGCTCTTAAATCTTTCGCTGAGGCTTGGTGTGGTCCCGCAGGCCTGGAAGCAGGCGATGGTGATTCCATTGCTTAAAAAGCCTGGTTTAGATCCGAAGGCCCCGGTTAATTATAGGCCAATCTCCCTGCTGCCGGCCCTCACGAAGATTCTGGAAAAACACGTCCAGGGCGTGCTCTCCAACTTTCTTGAATCTAATGAGATCCTGCACGCCACCCAATCGGGCTTTCGTCCCCATCTTAGTACTGAGACTGCGCTCCTGGAGGTTTCGGAAACCATTAAAGGGGTTCTGGACTCTGGGGGCAAAGTCATGCTGGTGATGTTAGATCTGTCGGCGGCGTTCGACACCGTTCCCCATCATGGTCTTCTCGACAGACTTTTCGAGATAGGCATACGGGGGACGGTGTTCGACTGGTTTTCTTCTTTTCTTGCCGGCCGCCGGCCGCCGGCAGTCGATCTGGGCCCCACCGGATTCCGCCGTGATGCCGCCTCTGGGAGTCGGGGTCCCTCAGGGCTCTATCTTGAGCCCGACCCTCTTTAACATCATTATGACCCCCTTGGCGGCATTGGTGGAGTCGCATGGTGCCCAGATCGTATCCTATGCGGATGACACCCAGCTCCTCTTCTCTTGTAAGAGAGGAGGCGACTTTGAAGGGGAGAGCATTCGGGATTGCCTTGGGGCTGTTTTCCACTGGTTCCATCTAAACAGCCTTAAGTGCAACTCCGACAAGTCCGAAGTTCTGTTCTTTGGGTGCGACACAGAACCGGACTGGCAGACCTGGTGGCCACGGGATATGTTCCCTCCGTCCTGCTCCTCTCAGGTTGCTAAGAATCTGGGGGTGAAGATGGATAACAGGCTCACCTTGAAATCCCAGATCCTGGGGGTGTCGGGCGTTTGCTTTGGCATCCTCAGGATGCTGCGGAGGTTTCTTCCTCTGTTATCCGTGGAACACAGGACGCTGACTGTCCAGGCTCTGATTGGGTCCAGGTTGGATTATTCCAACGTTCTCTACCTGGGCCTTCCAGAGTACTTGTTGCAGCGGCTTCAAGTGGTACAGAATGCCGCTGCAAGGGCAAGCTTTGGCCTCAGTAGGCGCTCCAGGACCTCTGGCTTGCTGGCAACTCTACACTGGCTTCCTATCCGCAAGAGGATTGCCTTCAAGGCGCTGACCTTGACCTACAAAGCTCTCCATAAGGAGGGAGCCAAGTACCTCCAAAAGAGACTGGTCTTTTACCACCCGACCAGGTCTCTGAGGTCGGAAGCCCTGCACCTTGCTGTTGTCCCCCGGGTCAAGAAAGCGCGCCTCGGGGGCCGCTCTTTTGGACTGCTGGCTTCTCAGCTGTGGAACTCTTTACCTCTGACCCTGCGGGGAGCCACCAGCCTACTGGCTTTTAGGAAAGGCCTTAAAACTTGGCTGTTTACTCAGTAGCCTGTCTTCCTTGAATATCTGCTCCACTCTTCCGTTAGTTTTTTCTGATGTTATGTTTTTTATGTTGCAGCATTGTCTCTCTCTCCGCTAAAGCGCCGGGACACTCTTTTTGAGTAGCCGCGCGCTATAGAAATAATTAAATAACATAACATAAATAACATAACATAACATACACGCAGAAACGTTGCAGGTACGCTACACATACAAATGGAAAGATGCACACCTGTACTTCCAGACAAAAATGCACGGCAGACCACCAGACATACAGAGAGAGACGCTCGCTTATCAGACTTGAATCAGACGGAACTTCTGAGGGTGTTAGGCTTTAGAATCACCACACTTTTCTCATCAGATATTACTAAAGGTTTCTTATGTGCCCCCCCCGCCCAAAAAAAGTACATTAGCAGAGCTCCCTTTTTCCATGCCTATGTTTGCAATGCCTTTGGCTATATCCACTACCCTGCAACAAGCTATAGTGAAAATATGCCTCTCTATACATTTTAGAGCAAGAAACCAAAATAAAACAGCATTGGCAATTCCAATAGGTCTGGCTTATGAATGTAAGTACCTTTTGTGTCATTGATGGGTTTAGGCACTCAAAAAGTCATCATACATGCAGTCATCTGTGCACTCATACTTAAACTCCTCAGTCCATTCAGGAATTCTTTCATTCACCCTCTGACACATCCACAATAAAACACACCGAAACACAAAAACATATGCAAGATAAATCAAAAGAAAATAAGAAGAAAAAATACGAGGCAGTCTAAATGCAGGGGCATGGTCTTGCAATAACTAAACGAAACATAGCAGCAGGATTCTACCTTGAAAAGGTATTGTAAAAAGTCTATTGTTGTTTTAAAGTTCATGTGTGGCCAATACATTTAGAAACAAATTGTTGACCACCTTGGAATAGCAATACAATGATATGATAGGAACACACTATGGACAACAGCTTCCCTTACTGGAATCCTGATTTAGAGTAGTGGCCAAGTGGGATGATGGGCATTGCAGGTAAAATGAACAGCAAGTAAATAATCCTGTTAGCACTGCCTCAGAAACTGCAGCGTCTTACTTAGAAACATTAATAAACAAGCTTTTGCAATGCAATAGGTCTTGCATTTATGAGAGTTTAAGCTATTGGCATTGTAAATGACAATGCTTTTTACTTATGTTTTGTTTTTAAAACAGATACATAAAAGTCATTGTCATTTACAATGCTAATAGCTTAAACTCTCGCAAATGCGAGACCTATTGCATTGCAAATGCATGCTATAATTTGTTTTAAAAAGCGTTAGGAGAGTGCGTGCCCTGCCTTCAACAGCAGGGAGTACAAAGCTATTTGAGAAAATAGTTCTTAGAGCCTGTAATTAAAACCTACAGAGTAACAACACATGTAACAGGGGATGTCGCCATGGGAGGTTACAAAATGAGACAAGGCGGTACTAAGGAAGGACTGCTACCCCTTTCGACCAATGAACAACCACAGTTTACACTGGACCAGTGGTGGTGCGTCCATTAGGGGCGTTGGGGCGTTGCCCCACTAACCATGGACGACCGCACGCTGCAGGAAGTAGTAAATACTATAGGCTTCAAAAATAATTTATCCGCGCTTCACTAAGCGCACTCGCAGTACTGTTTGCGGCACAGAGAGCCAGCGGGACAAGCCCGACAGATTCGGAATCGCGGAAGGCAGTAGGGGCCGGGCTGCGGCAATGAGTGACAGCGCAGCCATAGGTAGCACAGCAGGCACTGTGTGTGTGTGCGCATTTTGGGCTAGTCAATTTTTTGACTGGCCCACGCATGCGCACACCCTGTAGTACCTTCCCCCTCCTCCTCCCCGACAGCACACAAACAGGCAGGGACCCAGCTCTCCCGGTCTCATAATGGGCAGTATTTACCCTGCTCTTTAGCCAATCCTGGCGCAGTGGCGCTGGTAATGCTGCACCAGGATTGTATGCACGTCACCGCGCCTGGCATGCCAAAACAACACACGACGAGGAGTGAGAGAGTCACGAGGAGAGGAGAGTGTGTAGTACTCTGTCATCATGTATGTACGTACCCTCCTCGTGAGTCGTGTGTGCCTGCTGCAGTACTGTCTCCACACAGTCAGTCGAGACTGTCGAGTGAGTCACGTCACGTCACCTCATAAAAAGTAAGTTTTATTTAGAGTACAACAATAATCCAGTACAGACAGTCCAGAAGTGTGTCGGTGTGCGTGGTGTGTCGTGTGTCACTCACACTACTAGTCTGGCCTAGACATGGGTATATGTGGTCTCTGATTACAAGAAGCCTCTCTGTGGGGCTCCACCGCTCCAGGCATGGGCACGCGCGGCATGGATAACTGGAAGCCATAATCTGCGGTGCCCTGTCGGGGGCCGGCCAGTATAGCACCGCTCCTGCCTGGCTGGCACACCAGCCGCCGCTCAATGGCCCAGCGTGTAGCCCGGTCTCGGCTCTTTCTGTCTCAGACTCACACACACCCCGTGGCCAAATCCCGCTCCGAAATTCAAATACCTCAGCCCCAGCGCTTAATAACCAGCTGCCACCCATGTGTGAGAAACAGGATTGAACCCACGTGTAAAGGGCGGCGGCCACCGGCATTATTCAAAACGTGCTCCCACACACCGCGCGTGGACTTACACCGCACAACATGCACACTTATATGAGCGGCGCTGCGCACTCACACAAGGAAAGATGGTTTGCAGCTGAGCCTGAAGGAAGGCCACTATGGTAACAAAAGTGAGGTAAGTGGGGTACTCCTGGCGACCGGTTATAGGACTCATATTCTTTCTGCATTTAGTGGATTTTATTCCTCCATGGGTGTGAATCTTTATTTTAATCATTCCACACATCAGCGAACTCTGGCTTCTCAGAGAACAGCATGCTGCATTTTGGAGCAGGGGTTAATAATACAAATCCCCTTTTGATCGGACTGGGCGGGCATCATTGCAATTATATAATGCTCCTTGGACCTGAAAGTCTACAAAGATTCATCGGTATACACAGAGTAGGAACCCGGCAAACAGCAACTGAATCGTCAAGAGCAGCATTATACAGGGCCACTGCTAGCATGTAATTATGCGGCTGCGTCGTTTTTCGCTTAAGTATGCATTTGCCGCATCTGCCACATAATCCATCGTCTTCTGCATAATCTTCAGATTGTAATAAAAAAAGGTTCATTTCTATCTCAAAGGGTTCAAAAGTTACTAAAGACGCAGCAACACGTGCTGCCCCTCAGTGGAAGGCCCTCTGTAAAGCTTGATTGGTCACCATTCTGTTGCTTATTGCTATATTTTTGTGTTAAACCGGTGCTAATGAGGGTCAAGCAATGCCCAGGAAGTGTTAACAAGTGCAAAGATGACAAAAACATGCAGTATTATGATCGTAAAATGTGCCACATTAAACCACATCATTTGCGTTTTCTTGCCGCAAAATTTGGTCATTCCCTGCTGCATAATTCCAGTGGCCCTGATTATACATTACGTCACAGGCTTTTTAGGGGGACCAGGGGCATAGCTGCCTTTGGTGTAGTGACAGGGGTGCCCATGGGTGTGAGCGGCCTATGCCCTGATAGTTGTTCACTTTTACAGCCCACTTGCAGCCAAATGGGTAGTTTTCCTTGCTTGCACCAGGACCATTGGCACCATTGCTGGTGGCGTCATGCAGCTTGTCTCTATTTTTTAGACACCACATGCACATTTGTTGCTGTCCTCTCCGCTGTCTTGAGGGAGTAGGGTCCTCAGACATGCTGCCTCCTTGTGTGCTGCTTTCGCGTCCACGTTTTCGCACTTAAGTTGCTTGCTTCTGGTTCCAAGCAGCTTCACCTAAAAGCGGCTTTGGAATTTGTAAGTGAACTTCCTGACTGTGAGTGCGTACAAAGGAGGATATTTAGGTTTAGCGTTGGGCCTGGGACCGGTTGGTTAACTGTTCTGCATTAAATGGTTCTAAAAATCGTAATGAGCTCTTGAGGGCAGTAAGGAATGGCGTGGCCAAGGGGGCCGCGGTGTCTACAGTCTACGCGCTTAGGGACAGAGGTGGGCTGATCTGTTTGCAAATGCATCGTGCGTCACGTACATCGACTGGGCTATAGGCGTTTTGGGGCTGGGCCGAGTCAGAGTCAAGCATATATGTCAGGCATGACTCCCTACTTTGGTTTCCTATGCGGTCTGAGACTGAGGTCTGGGGACGGAAGTGAGTCCGAGGGTGGCACGGGGTCGGGGAGCACTAGAATGGATAGATTAGGTCCTGGGTGTGTCTGGCAGGTCGGCGGTCCGAGAATGGATTGGAGGCTGTGGTTACCATGGATGGACTGAAGGTCAGAGTTCAGATCCTCTCAGTGAGGGCAGGGGCAGGGTATATTTGAGAACATCACAGACATGCATTGCAGATTCTGGGAGCATCTCTCCCACACGGTGTTTTAGAAGACCTCGGCTGCAGATAGTGGCCCGAATGTTCTCCTTTCATATTCCACCAGTCCCACGTACATGGATGAGAACAAGTTATAATGTACGGCATCTTCCTATGAAGCTCTGTTTGATAATGGCCTCCATTTATGTGCAACCCGGCTCTATTAAAGTTATTTTTAAAAACATGTAAAGGGCGGAGTTCGGTGACCCGCAGCATCAACAAACATACATCATTGTGACGTTGACAGTTTTCCTAAATACACAGGAGAAAATAAAGGGCATTGCAGTTGAATCAAAACAGAAAGAACATTATATACACCCCTACCCCCATCGTACTGTCTATCTACCATACAAGGGCTCTATTAAAGTTTGCCATGATGAATTCTGTGGTGAGATGGTGGTTCTCTCCTTATTGGTCTTTTTGAGGGTCTCTTCGTTCACGAAGACTCTCACATGCCTGTTTCTTCGCTTTCTCCAAGGAAATTTCACTCACAGGTGATACGTGCGGCTTCCAGTATCTACAGCTCTTTCATCTTCAACTCAACATGCAAACGTGGAAGTGGATGTGTTTGTCTTGGTTTTGAAATAGGGTTAGGGAGACTAGATTTCTCTGGTTGTTTGTGGAGGTGAGGGTGCTGGTTATCATAGAGTTCAAAGGATTTTTCCAATCTTAAAAAGGCAACTTGTAGCACTTGTAGTTAGCACTGGGCAATGTTGAGGTCTGCACTAAAATTGGTTTCACTTCAGGAAGACTGATTTTTACACTTAGAAGGTTGCAGATTTATCTGCCCAGCTCCTCCTTTTTCCCATGCCCATCCTGGCTAGATTTAAGTCTGGAAGGGACTGTTAACTTGTTAATATGCAGAGTTGGTATTAAGATTTGTTTCTTTGCTTATCCGAGTCTTTAGAAATGTTTTTTGAACGGTTTACAAGAGCTCGCCTTTAATCTCTGTATCTTGTCCATCTATGCTATATGGGACAGGAAATCTTGCAAACAGTTTCGTTCCTGGGCTTTAGGTTGGGAATTTTCTGAGTAGTGTGCCTACTTGAAAACACTACCTACGTAACAACCTGCATGTCTTTTGCTTTTCGCTAGGCTACAAGTCTGCAGTGTATTGAGTGTTGGCTAGATATTTATTTGTGCCTATGCCAGTGCTGCCAACTGGGTATTGTCCTGAACCTTGGATGAATAATTAATAGCTAAAATATTTTGTTACTTTTTACTGCACAGCCTTTTAACTGCAGGGCATCGACGGGAAGGAAGGTTACCGTTAAACCTGTAGAAAAGCAATCGGCCTCATTAAGAGACCTGCATTGAATTCTCAGTTTCCCACTAACTGTTCAGGCAGTTGGGACAAGATAACATTCTGCCACGTCCTAGGCATAGTTCCCAACATCTATTGGCCCTTAGTTGCATTGTTATGTTAATTTCGATTTATATAGCGCCAAATCACCGACAGGTCTCTTAGCGCTTGCTTTGGGAACCCGTCCTGGCTTTTTCCCTGAGAGATAACCCCTACTGGGCATCCCCAAGGTGAAGACCAGGCATCCCATCGCGGTAGGGCCGTAGTGGAGATTAAGCAAGCTATTGCCCAGAGTTGCAGAGTGTGAACCCATGATTCAAGTAGGCACCGAGGCGACAATTATCAAGTCCATGGACATTTTGAGCTCAAGACCCTGCCGCGTCAGGAATTGAACCCTGGTCCCGGGTCTGACCTCTGCATCAGGGTCTGCCTCCTCTAACCAGTGAGCCACACTTCTCCCTGATCCCTTCAGAACAGCCCTGGTCTTGGTGTGTAGGGCGGGTTCATGCTGTCTCATATACTGTGTGGGTTCATGCTGTCTCATATATAGTCCCGGGACAGGAGACATGCTCTCACATATTTCACCCATGCATTCGCACCCTCTTCTCGCCTGACGGTCCTTCTTCCTGAAGGACTGCGAGTGCGCACCCCCCTTCTCATGAGTGTGTCTCAAGCCCCGGGCCCGCACCCTCCCTTATTCGGTCACAGACCAGCGCCC
This sequence comes from Lissotriton vulgaris, assembly GCF_964263255.1. Classification (NCBI taxonomy): domain Eukaryota; kingdom Metazoa; phylum Chordata; class Amphibia; order Caudata; family Salamandridae; genus Lissotriton; species Lissotriton vulgaris. Next base: position 2,031,428,506 of record NC_141689.1, on the reverse strand, counting down.
TGGGCCGTTTTTCTCCTAAGCGCTGCAGGAGTCTGTTATGATGCTCTGTGGTTATACTGAATAAGCAGCTACCTATGTTATATGACAGCTCTTTAATAATGTAATACCTGCACTTTCACAATTGCTTTATTAACCTTCCTGCTTACTCAAATTTGATTGAAAATGCACAATTTTGCCACTATTTTTTAAAAAAATTCTCGGGGGGTTCGGGCTCGCTCGCTACGCTTGCTTGCTACGGTGCAGTATGGTTATCAGTTTCCGCCTCACAACTTTCAAATGTCACCAGCTGCCACTGCAGTGGACGATGACACAAGCCAATGAAAAATATGTGTGGAGAGTGGGCGGAGCTTCTAGTCCCTACCTGAATACAGCATGCCTCGCAGAACAGTGAATCCGCTGCCCAGGCGTGACTTAAAAATTATCCCTGATGATAAATGTATTGTTTTTGAGGGGAATTGTAATGGAGCCACCAGCTAAACTGAAGTATGTGCTTTTAAGAGACAGTTATTAAAAAACAACAAAAAAAATGCCCTCCATACAGTCTGCAAAAAAAATCTACATTTTCGAAAAACTATCTTAATCCTTTGTGCGCATTTTCAAACCTTTTTGCGCATTCTCTAGCAGCCTATCTTATACTATGTGTCATGAAAATTTAAAATAAGACTTGCATGTTCACAGTGCTTTCCGTCACAGACTGGGACCTCGTAGCACTAAACATACGAAAGCCACTTTTCTCAACTGCACCAACTAACAGAGCATTCAATCTGTACGATAGTGCATTTCTCACTGATGAATCTAACTTGTATTTAATTTTCATTTAAGCTCTGCGTTATTTTATATGTCGTCACCAGAAGGTGAAAGACAGAGAAAAATGATACCGAATGTATTGTTTTTAACCACGCCCACACCCTTGCGTGCAGCCTCACAGTTCCCATAATTTTTTAATCCACTTCGACCACTGAATTCAACTGGAAATACATTTTGTGCTTTCCAGGCCTCACGGTCAGACAGAATTTAACACCTTTAGATAACCTTCGCAAGGAGTAACGTGTTTGTTAACAAGATGCAGTGCTGCGGAGGGAAGGTTATCCCTCATGACACCAAGAATAGAGCGTTTTGTAAATAATTTGCATACAACTGTTATCAGGTTGATGCTGGCACAACTCACCTTGAATAGTAGTCCTTTGGTATGTCCCTCGTAGCACGCAATCAATTAGAAAGGAGGGGGGTGATGCCATGCTTGTCTGCCGCCTGAAATGGGATAGGAAAAAGGTTAGCCACTGACAGGATGTCTTGTATTAAAGAGGACTTGGCTAAGCTAGCACCACTACACGTACAAATTTTGGGCGAGTAGAATGTTATGAAATGCGCACTTATTGGAACTTTTACCGAGACGGCATGCATTGACAGGAAAGTCAACTTTTAGGTAATGAAAGTGACTGCAAGGTCAGTAGCACTTGGCTTCTAGTTCAGAAAATATCTGCAACAGTACAAATGTAAGGATCAAAAGAAAGTGATCTTCATGGGAACAGTGGCTCACGGCAAGTAAACATTGCAGCCCCTGAAGTACTGAGGAAAGTGGAATAGGAATAGATAACGATAGCAAGAGTTCCCCCTCGAACTCTATGTAATGTGTTCTGTAAAAACATAGTCCTATAGTAATCTGGAAAGGACAAATGCCAACTCCCCCTCTGCCAATCAGCCCCACACAAAATGGTAGGTGATGGTCGGCAGCAGAAAAAAACAATCTTCTGGCAAACATTCAAACAAACAAGAGGACGTGAGTATTCACGGAGAAACATGGGTCATTCACTCAGAATAATGTAAGGTAGGTCCGAAGGCCGCAGCTCCGGGTCATCACTCTGCATGCTTTTCACAACAGCATTTTATACCTGGGAAGAAGGCAATGAGGCTTCTTTCTGTCCCTTGCAGGTTCTCACCCCCTTCCTCCATCCCTGCCTGTTATAACTGGGGTCTCTAGTTGGCAGAGGTAGGTACCACTGTCCAAATAGGGACCCTTGCTTCTAGTCAGGGTAAGAAGGGTACACTCTTTAGATAAGCCCTGCTCACCCCCTTGGTAGCTTGGCACGAGCAGTCAGGCTTATCAAAGACAATGGGCTAGGTATTTGTACCAACACTCACAGTAACACAGTGAAAACACCGCAAACTGACTCCACAACAGTTTAGAAAAAATAAAGGTATTTTAATCTAAACTACACAAGACTAAAAAGACAAAAATCCAACATACACAGTTCCAAAGAATATGGTTTCAAAAGAGTTCTGAAGGTTGCGTTAAAATAATCCACAGTTGCGTCACGTTTTAGCTAACAGTACCTTTAGATACAACAAAAGTTCCAAGTGAAAGCTGCAGCGTTGAAAAGCAAGCGATGCGTCACTCCTGAGACTTTGGGGAGGCAATGCGACAACCAGGCTGGGCGCAGGGGACGTGTTGCAATGACTGTATGGGGAGGGATGCGATACCTTGCGTGTATTCCGATGCGCAGGTTTCAGTGGAGGCGGCTCGCAAAAGGTATGATGCAACGATTTCCGGGACGACGATGATCTCAGGCGCGGCGGCGATGCGCAGCGCAGCGCCGATCTTCTCCTCTCGCGGCCCCTCGATGCTATGGCTCTGCGACGACTCTTGCGGCGATGTGATGCGGTCCGCAAGCAAGAGGTGTGACGATCTCACCCAGGAACGACAGGCTCTGCAACGATACTCGCAGCAATGGTAATCTTTCGCACCGGACTGGTGCGGCCTACAAGCGAAGGATGCGACGACTGGCAGCGACAACAGGCGCTGCGACGATCTCGGCATTCGCAGGAGCGTGAATTTCCTCGCATTGACAGGGATGCACTCTGCAAGCGAGCGATGCGTTAAACTTTGCAGAAAGTTCTTAAAATCTTGGTTTCCAACTTCCCAACACAGGTACAACTTCCAGAGGCACCACAACTTGCTCAAGCACTCTAGGAAGGACAGAACTCTCTCAGTAGAGTTCGGGGACGCAAGGGGGGAAGTCCTTTTGTTCCTGGGACTTCTTAACAGGGAGCCAGCTCTTTTTCAGACCCTTGGAGATTCCTTCAAGTAAGGGGACAAAGCACAAAGCAAAGTCCTTCCCCTCTCCAGGTCAGTCCAGCAAAGCAACAGCAGGACAGTCTCCCTTCTTCAGTCTTCCAGCTTTCTCCTTGGCAGAGGTTCCTTCTCGATTCCAGGATGATCTAATTTTCTGTAGTCTGGGGTCATGTACTTATACCCCTAAAAGGCTTTGTTCCCTTTGTGCAGGAGGGCTCTGAACCCGGTCTGAACCAGTTCTGGGTGTTCCTTGAGCACTTTGTTTTCCTGGACTCTCCTTTCCTTTCAGAGAGAGGGGCAGGGTTGTCAGCCGCCCAGCAGGAGGTGGAGCCAGCATTGTGATGGGCAGGCACAGCCCTACTCAGGCACAGGTGCTATCACCTCCCACCACTCTAGATGCAGATGGAGCGATTCAGCCCAGGGATGGCCTACTCAGCCTCAGGGAGCCACCCAGCCCCTGCCACTCACAAACCAGACAGTCAATTCACAAACAGGTCAAGGCACACAGAAAGGTCAGACAAGAGAACAGCAACTTTCTAAAAGTGCTGTTCTCAAACACAGGATTTAAAAACTACCTTTCCTGAAAGATGTGTCATTAAATTCTGAGTTTAGGGATACCAGACATTTATGTCCTATCTTGCTCCTATGGGAAGATATTCAGGTAACCACTGTAGCCAGCATTCCCCATGATAGCATATGGGCAAGATAGTCTTACAATAATGAAAAACGAAAATGGCTGGTACATGCTCTGCATTTCACATACACTGCACCCTGCCCAAGGGGGTACCTTCGGCCTTCCATAGGGGTGACCAATGTGTACTGAAAGGGAAGGGTTAGGCCTGGTTAGTGGGGACACTGACCAGGAGGACATGGCAGTTCACAGACTGCACACAGGCACTGCGGTGGCAGGCCTGAGACACCATTTTAGGGCTATTCATGAGTGGCACAATCAGTGCTGCAGGCCCACTAGTAGCATTTGTATCACCAGCCCTGGCACACTCAGTGCACTTTACTAGGGACTTCTTGGTGATACAAATATGCCAATCATGGACAACCAATTACAATAAGAATTTACACAGGGAGCACTTGCACTTTGACACTGATCAGCAGTGGCAAAGTGACCAAAGCATCTAAACCAGCAAAAACGAAATTCTGCACAGTGTCAAAAATAAAGGAGGCAGAGGCAAAAAGACAAGGCAAACCATGTCAAAGATGCCAGGTCTAATCACCGCCCTTCATAGTTTTTTTTCCAAGTTTTTTTTCTTTTTTTATTAATTTAGCACAGTTACTTAAAACCATTGCTATGCAAAATCTACTTTAGCACGAGTATAAAATTTAGCTTTTAGCACATTTATCAAGTAAAAACAAGGCTAAAGAACAATTTTCAAGGCTTAGAGACCAATATGCATATTGAAGAAGACTTGGAAAAAAAAAACGCCCTTCATAGTTCTAAAGCTGCAAGGAACTGGAGCAAAAGAAAGACAAACACAGGGAAAGAATAGGGATGCCAAAGCAGCTTGTTTGTATAAAAAGCACACCAACAAGTCAATAGAAGACATAGGAGCCGACCGGGAAGATGAAGGGCCAATGGCGTGAATTTGTGCATTAGCTGCTTTTGTGCAGAGCACTGTTTTATGACCTCTTCCCTTGGTTATGGAATTTCTCACTGGCTGGGATCAAAGTGGACATAAAAAGGTACCTGGGCTCAAACATTGGTCCATCCAGTGGAGTGATGAAGGCGATGCTTCGCAGGGCTCCAGTGAAGTGCTTTAGTGAGGCTTCCCAGTGGTTCAGTAGGCTAGCTAAACTGCACCCGTATGTATGTGATATTGGGATTTTTGCAGTTTATACAGAGTGGGCAAACCTCTGAACCTTGCCATTAATCTCGCCCCACGAGGGTCATTGTTAGACGACTGTGTCTGGGCTTCTATGACAGAATGATTGGAGGCATTCAACTTTCAGAAATCATTCTTAGGACCCGAGCTACGTGCACAAGCAAATTAGTCTTATGGGGGCAAGCGCAGTGTCCTTAAAGCGGGCGCCACGCTCAGTGCTAAAGTTTAAAAAAAAACAGCATGAACACAGAAAGCTAAATTTAAAACCAGCGTGGACCCAGAAAGCAGCAGGATGAAAAAAAAATAAGTACACGCACCGTGTAACAACAAAGTAAATGGGCCAGTAGCCATGGGACGATACCAATGACGTCATGGCCATACTAAGGTGGGACTAACAAACCTATTAAGGATTCACACACCAGCATTTACAAAGGACAAAGATAGAAGCCAATCAAAAATATGTGCAGAGAGTGGGCAGCTTGTCTCCCATACTCTACTACCGCAGTCTTGCAGAGTGAGCAGCGCATGTGCATTGCCCCTAAACCTCGACCTAAAAAGTGAAGCAAATAAATGAAGAGGGAGGACTCACTGTACAACCAACTCTGACACTGAAATGCACACATTTTAAGGTGATTGTTGTCACATAATCAGAAAATGTGTCATCCATATCTTGATATAAATATGTATTTTTGGATATATTTATGTATATGAATGTGAGTATAATTTTAATGATTTGTTTTTTTACATGATCCTGTCAGACAGCTAAGAAGACACCCTTGAAAGATTTATTACATTGTCAGAAGCAGTAACAACCACCAAAATCATTCTCTATCTCTGAAGTTTCGTCCAGGGTAGTCTAAAGTCCTCGGGACACAGCTCCTATACTTATACTGAGTTTAGGGGCTGGACTACCCTTAAGGTCCCTCCTATAGGAGGACCTTGGAGTGGGGTGGTTACACCCCTTTCCCTTAGTCCAGTTTTGTGCCAGAGCAGTGGCAGAGTTCCCCAGCAACCAGTTTAAACTGGGAAATGCATAAAGCACCTTGTGTGCCCCATGCAGTGCCTGGAAAGCATTCACTGAATGCAGCCCTCCCTGCCCCAATACACTAAAGCCTGTCTGGGGAGGTGCTGGCACCTCCCTGGGCAGGAAACCTATTGTCCAGGTCTCCCCTGTCGGAGTTCCATCCAGCAACAGGAGGTCAGACTCATGTCTGTGGCAGCAGCATCAATTTTGTGATGCTGAGGCTTGTTTAACTTTAACCGGGTAAACCAGTAACTACATGTCTTCTCCCTCTAGAAGGGTGGAATGATACCCCCGCCACCAGGACTGGCGGGGGGGGGGGGGGGTTTAGTATTCCAAATTGTTTGACACCGTACATGACATGTTTTGATAAAGCCAAACCAAAGTTAGCATTAACCGCGAGGATTATAATGCACTTAAGAGTACATGGTATGGCTATATCATAGAACAGCTATAAGGAGATGGTTCCAAAAGTTGCAGAGGGGCTCAGCTCATGCTAGGGCGCCCTCTCACATAACACCAAGCACTCTGCCTCCAGGATTGTTAAGGCCTGCCATAGGAGTGACTTACAGGTGTATATGTGTCTATATGTATATATAGATATAGGTATACTACATCTAAGTAAGGGCTGATTAAACCACCTTACCCAGGCTGTGTGAACAGACCTGTGGTGTCAGTTTGGAGGCAAACCAAGGGTGGCACAATACATGCTGCAGCCCCTGGTAGGCCTAAGGTGCACCTATGCCCTGGGTACCTATGGTACACTATACAGGGGCTCACAAGGGTGACCCAGTAACCAATCTGGTATGTACCTAATGTACATGGTATCAATTTAGAGAGAGAACAGCTGGGCTGTGGGTCTGATTGGCAGGCCCACATCCACACTAAAGTCGAAAAAACAGAGAATCACAGCAAAAAGTGAGGGTAACCATAGGAAGCAGACCCTACTCTCTTACAGCTGTAATATAAAAACAATTCATTTATTAACCTCACATGAGTGAGACTGCGTCACACAGTACCCGCAGACCACTGTATGAGACAGTCTAAGGAGTACAGAGAACAGGAGCCATATATATGCATAGGTTACATAGTCAGCATAAAACTAAGGGGAGGTCCTGGCACATACAAGCATGCTTTTTTGACTAATATGGGTATACAAAATGTGCTTGCTCAACAAAGTGGGAGGGGAGACTAAACTGAACACATCAAGTAAGAATAGCCTGACAGTTCTATACTAGGAGCAGGTGCATTCTACCAGCTAGGCCTTTCTGAGCATGTACAAGGCTATGGAAGAGGGAGAAAGCACATGGCGAGCACATGGCTAACTAAGATGGCTGTCAAGTACAAAATGGCTTTCAGCTCATGCTGACAGCTTTCCTGCAATTTTTAACAGCACCTAACAAGAATCAAAACAGGGGATACCCGTAGGGCTTTTCACAGAAGCAGGCCAAAGTCAAATCTTTGCCTTCTGTGAGATTGCATGTAATAAAATACCTCTCTATGGCATGTAACACAATGTATAACAACCCACTGTTAAAGGATTACTGGCTTTAAAAATACTTTTCACAATTACTAATCTAAACCACCTGCTTATGTCACAAAGTTTCACAATAAGCAGACCAGATCTATGGCATTGGACGTAACAGTTACAGTGCACCAAACAGGCATTAGCTTGTCACCATAACCAAGTCAGGCCTAGAACTTTGAGCGTAAGCTTTTCCACAAGGTAGCCGCCAGACACAAATTCATGAAGTAGGAAATGTGTTCAAAGTTACAGTTGGCTAAGCAAACTAAGCAAAATACTTTCTCTTCTAAGATGGCCCAGGAAGGATTCTCACAGAGAAAACCTTCAGTACTCACTGTTTGTCAAGTTGGGTGACCATCTACAAAATCAAAACCTACTATGGTAAATCTGTGAGTTTCCATTTAACAAAATAACTATCTATAGACTTTAATACTGAGTAACAACAATCCACACTTCAATGCCTATCAACTACAGCTTATGCTTTGTACACTACATATGTCAGGACTAGTGCCTATATCATAGCATTTCATAATATGTAGATAAGGCATGTAGTCATGATCAGTGGCTTGCCAGCACTGCCAACTCAGTCCTGCTGTATCATGTATAAACTTTACTACAACAAGCAGCCTTTCTAATGGAAGCACGCAAATTTGGGCCAGTTCAATCCTGAAATCAAGGTATCTTACATTTGGTGGATCTAAGCAGCTCTCATTGGGACTCTGAAAACTCTTTGTTGTTGATCAGATAAACAAAGTCACACAACAGTTGCACTGTAAAGCGAGACCTAAAAGTCTATGTATATTATTGTAGCCCTGGGCTCTCAAACATAAAACTGCACTCTGAAGTCTAAAGCTAATTTATGACCTTTCTCCTATCTGTGCTGGTGCCGGAGAAAAACAAACAGCATAAATTATCTAGTTATGTAAGACACTATAATAGCATTACAATATAATATTTGTGCCCCTTAAAAGTTCAGACTCTGGCGGATGGGAAAACAAAACAATCACAGCTGTCTGGAAGGCAAGCACTTTTTCTTTTGGCAGCACTCAACTTTTACCCAATCAAAACATACTCCTCTTTATCAACATGAGGGCGGAGCCAAAGTCCGTGTCTTGGTAGTGCTTCTTAAAGTCTTTTTTAGGTTGATCACATAATGTCTGGCAACAGGTGCACTGTCACGTCACACCTAAAAATCATGATACATTGCAAACCAAAGTTGCAGGTATAGAGACTGTTTTACTTTTTTTGAAGTTAAATTCAAACAAATGATATGCCTATATTTTCACCTTGCTTCAAATTCTTATACTGTGAAGGTTTAGAAAAAAAAACAATGGAAAGGAAGAATCTAATCAAGACAACCTACAACCATATTCTAAAATGCAAGACTGAATTTAATTCAAATAAACTAGGATGAGATTTCTTTACGTCATTGGCCTCAGAAAGCTTTGCATTGATGTCAGCGAGCTATGCGATCCTTTTCTCATACTCAAAAACCTCTCAGTGAAACCTTCTTGATTCTGTTTATAGCTGTGACTCTCCCATCACAATTTGGTGATTTCTGAGGCAGCAACCCTGACCTGTCCAAACATTCTTTTGGTAATCTGTAGAGAAAGAACACACACCAGGAGAGCTCAAATGCGCAACAGATCCTGACTCAATGTGCCCAGCTAATAAGAAGCTTACAATTCACCTATCCTTTCACACACTCCTCAGTTATTGCATGGGTACTACAACACATGCAACCATAGTCCTGTACTTAATTGAGAATTGAGATGTAAGGCTGACCCAATGCTGTGTAAGGCAAGTCCAGGTGTTGTTCTAATGCAATTAAAAAATATAGGCAGTATATGTACCCAAGGAAAGAAAAGTAAACAAATATTTATGTAATTAAACAGAACAGGTCTGTAGTGGTGACTAAAAAAAAGACTAATGACATCAGGTAAGTTAAACCAGCTGGGAGTGGGTTTATTAAACACCCCAGCCATTGCAGTACAGAGCAACTGTCGAACACTACACATTCTCATCTTCCTAACTGTGAATCATCAAATTCTTAAATGGAACTTGATGATGTAAAGAAGAGAGGTGATTTAGAGAGATACCACAGTTCATTAAAATCCGTAGACAAAGAAAATATTAGCTTTTCTGATGGAAATTGTACATCTCAGAGAGGTGAACATGTCGGTTTGGCTGGCCATCTTAGGAAGGGTAAGCAGTCATGCGCACTTTGAAATCTCCAGGCTGTTCTTGGAGAGATCCTCATAGCTCAGGGGCACAGGTTCCCAGTCCCTGTAGGAGAGTGAAACCAGCCTCCTCTGCCCAATCCCAGCCCTTCTCTCATGCTGGGAGTAATAGCATGAAAGAAGCGCTGGGATTTCATTGGGAGTCTGGAAGCTTGTGCTCATGGGACTGCAGTGCCAGGAGTAGAGGAGCAGTGAGGCATGGTGCAGGAACAGAAGACCGTGTCAGCCAGCAGGGAAAGGTAAAAAAAAAAAAAAAAATATATATATATATATATATATATATATATATATATATATATATATATATATATATATATATATATATATATATATATATATATATATATATATATATATTTTTTTTTAATGGTAGCTGAGGATATAAAAGTAAAAAGTAATGATTACTCACTTACCGTGAACAAAGCCAAGGTCAGGCTCAAACACGTTGGTTAGAGTTGTGTTGTGTTGAATAAATCGAGCTGAAAGCACCCAAGCCTGTGTGCCGCATCATTGGAGTAAAATTTGTTGTTTGGGCCATGATCCGGCCCCTATGCTGAGCACCAGTAAAGGAGCGCAACCAGGGTTCGAAGGATCACTTTGTATGCAAATATATATATATATATATATATATATATATATATATATATATATATATATATATATATATATATATATATATATATTTCTTTTACCAATATCAGATTGGCAGCAACCACCACTGATATCTAAGTTATGCTGGCATCCTGTTTTCTGCTTGAACACAAGGAGATGATGGACAGAGTGCTGAAACATTTCAGACACTCACCCTCAGTCACTATTTGATTTGGGTTGAATCCCTCATTGTTAATTAGCTGACTTCGCCATACCAGTTTGGACCCAGCCATAAGACAATCTGTCTTGACTTGGCTCCCTTAAGGGAACAGTCCCGCCGTAACTGCCAGGCCTAGTCCTATCTGGAATGGAAACAAGGTTTCTGGAACGGGTTTCAGGGCATTCTCCCCTTATCAGCCTAGCTAGTGTGAATCCAGTGGCACCAAGAGCACAGGACCCACACCTGGGCATACCCTTTCCACTTAGGGTGACAAAAGCAAAGAGAACAAATGATGGACAGAATGTTGAACAAATCAAATATTCTCCCCCAGTCACAGATATGGGTTTAATCCATCATTTTTTTGCTCACCAGGCCACCCCAGTTTGGATCCAGCCATATGCAAATCAGTCTTGACCCTGCTCTTCCAGAGAACAGTCAAGCCGTAATTGCCGGTCCTGGTCCTCCCTGGACCAGAAACAAGTATTCTGGGACAGGTTTCAGGGCTTTACCCTTCATCAGCCCAGAAAGTGTGAATCCAGTGGCACAGTGAGCAAAAGACCCACGCCTGGGCATACCTTTCCACTTAGGGTGACAAAAAAAAGAACAAATGATGCGCAGAATGCTGAACAAATCAACTATTCACCCCCAGTCACAGATATAGGTTTAATCCATCATTTGTTTGCTCACCATGCCATCCCAGTTTGGATCCAGCCATAGGCAAATCAGTCTTGACCCTGCTCTCCCAGGAACAGCCCAGACCGAATTGCCAGGCCAGGTCTTCCCTGGACCAGAAACAGGCATCCTGGGACTGGTTTTAGGGTATAACATCATCAGCAAAGCTAACTTTAATCCAGAGGCACGGTTGGCACAGGATCCACATCTGGGCATACCCTTCCCACTTAGGGTGTCAAAACCAGAAAGAACAAATGATAGATGGATTGCTGAACAAATCAAACAATGGGAAAGCAACATCATGGGAAAGCCACTGGATGAAGCCATGTTAAAGATTTCTACGTTCAGACTTAATCTCTTTTATGGAAGCCAAAAATCTCTATCAAGATTCATCCTGCTCGAGATTTTTGGTTCCCATATAAGAGATTAAGCTTCCATAAAAGAGATGAAGCTGCAGGCTATGACAGACAAGGGATATTTGAGGCCAGATGCCCCTTCTGGGAGGAGCTGCTAAACAGGATTTTCTACCACGCAGAATAGCTATCTCAAAGTCATTCCGACTGGCGATGCACTTTGGATGATAGGCGAGCAGATAGGTCCCGGTTTCCTCTCAGTTCTCAGAGCACTTTATGGCTGAAAATGTTTGCAAGCCCCAAGTTTTTTATTTTGCTTATTGGGCACCTTTAGCGCCACTTCCAAGGGTCCAGGACTGGAGGGTACTAATTGGAGGGACAGGTCTCACTTAGGCTGGCTCCAGTTGTGGGATCAAGATGGTTGGAGCCTTTTTTGTCACTGAGGATCTGATCAGGAGGCCAGCCATCTAGCCCTTGGAGTCACTCTGAAAGTCCTGGGTTCAAGCAGATTAAAAGGTTTCAAGCAGCAGGGCAGTCCTCTGAGGGCTCATGGCAGGCTTCAGGCAACATGACAGGCATCTTGGTGAAGCAGGGTAGTCGTCTGATGTACATAGTGGGCCACAAGAAGCATGGTGGTCATCAGTGTGTCCTTCCGCAGGTCTATAATTGAATTGCATAGTGGGTCTGAGGCTACTACATTTATAGCTAGTGCAAGTTTTAATATTGAAGAAACGTCTGAAGCTTCCCCCCACAGATGTTTCTGGAATTACTTTTCTCGATGCTGTGGTCTCAAAATGTCTGGTGTCACAATAGGCTAGTGTGAAGTTCTTTGGTTGTAAGCTTAGGCAGTGTCTTTGAAGTGCAAGTGGGACTGTGCACTGACCTCTCATTCTGCCAGATGGGTCATCCTGCCAACGCTCAGTGACTCTATTGTGTGGTTGTCTGGGAGGAATACAAAAAGACCAACTACAAACTAGACCTAGTCATGTGACCCAGGATGCAGGCCGCAGCCACCAAATAGCTAGGACAAGAAAATGCAAACTTTTGTAAAAGTAGCATTTATAGAATTGTGACTTAAAATCTGACTTTAACATTAAAGAGAGTTGATAATTGCAATTCATTTTGAGTACAAGAATAATATCTTCACCTGTTCCTCGAGAAAAGGTAGCACGTATTAAAGGTAATAAAGTAACCCATCGCTATCATATGGGTGAGGCAGGCAGTGAGACAATGGAGGTGGGGCATAGGCAGGATGGGCTATCCTCTCTAAATGGCTGGGGACAGAGCTGGCCCTTGCCCCATTTACACTTCAATGGGCTTGCCTGCAGCACACACGATGTCACCTGACACCTTTTGTCACTACAAACATCTTGGAGCCTTGGCACTGGAACGAAAGAACTATCCAGATGTTAGGGTAGCCCAGAATATACCCCCACTAAAAAGCATGGCACCTGGTGTAAGTATTGGATCCTCAGAGCAACTTTTTAGTACCTTCTTGGACCTATGGAGGGCTTCAGAAGGGCTGCCTGGGCCCCCAGAGAGCTTTCTTGCTGCTACCTGATGACTGCCTTTCTGTTGAAGACCTGTTGCTGCTTGAGGGAGAGGTGGACTATCTCCTTAAATCCAGTCCTACCAGATGTGACTCCATGGACTTGTTGTCTTGACTCCTGTGTGAGCTACAGAGGATAAAATGCTCCTGAGATCTTGAAACTTGCACATGGGCTCTGCTGGAGTCAGTCCTATCCCCGAAGTGATGATCCCCAGGTCCTGGACCCTTGAAAGTGGTGTTAGAAGTCCTGCTCCACCAAAAAATGCCGTGAGAACTGACAGACTATTGGGACCTACCTGCCAACCAATCTGCCTGATGAACATCACTGGTCAGACTGACTTCACAGTAACTCTTGCTATATTCTTCTCCACAGCAGAAAACCCTGAACAGTAGGACCTCTTGGCAAAGGTATCCGGCCTTGTGGATCTTAGCTAGTAATATCTCTATTGACAATACAAGGGTTAACAGTAGAATTTATTCCATTGACTTTTTGGTAATACCCTCATTGACCTCAATGGTGGTTCACAAAATGAAATTTATATTGGCACTGTTCCCTTTAATTTCAATGATGTTACATTGGTGAATTATAACATGTGACTGCTTTTACTGGTCTGTTGACACCCTGTAAAATCCTGTAGGCCTGCCTTATTGATAATGATACCACCTTATATTCTATTGTTTCACCTAGTATACATTGGGGGGTTTCGCTTATAGGATCCTGGACCCTCTAAGCATGAAACATGATATGAGACTGTATTTCCACCTACTTGATGTGCATATGTGTAATTTAATGTGCAGCAATTTACTAGTTTGCGAAATAAAAGTAAAATTCTTTTTTAAAGAAAAAGCACTAACTGGGCAATGATTTATTGAGTGTTGTTTTTGCGTAAGATCAAGTGGAGATTACTAGCCGGCACCACCTCCCCCGAGTAGGCCTTGGACAGCTCTGCTTCTCTACCTTTGAAGAGTCAAGTGCTACAAAGGGTGTGACAATATGGTAGCCATAGGCAAATAATCAAACATCCACAGCAAACAGTATTTGGATTGAGGAGCAAGTATTCAACTGATCAATGAATGATAACAGTGTTGCTCACATGGCTGATTATATGTTATGTGTCTATCAGTATCACTTGTTCTGCTACTAAAGGGTACTTGGTTCCCAGTAAAATGTAGATTGTTGACTTATTACTTGTGAAATACTCACATCTTTCTCAACTAATAACCCAATTCTTTGAAGACTGTATATTGTTATTTATGTGAACATGCACCTCACATAAAAAAGGTCTCAGGAAATAAAAGGTAAGAGGCTTCTTTGATATGAAGATGTCTCTCAACAACACATTTTCTGTGAGAACCAGTCTCCTGCTGGTATCTTGCCAGACATACTTATACAAAACGCCTCCTCTCTCAAAAAAATTATCCTAACTGTGTATTGTGAAGTATTGAGAAATGTCACTATTTATGCATAAATCAAAATTCTTTATTAGAGCAACTGAGGTGTAACTATTTCTTAAATTGCAGAGTCTAAGAGAGATAAATCCATGTTGAAGTGCAGAGTGATTAAAGGACATATCCCTGAAGATGAGGGTAACCCATCAAGTAGCGGGCCCCTGTGGGAGCACTCCTCTGTGCATACAGAGACCAGTAGGGGCATATATCCCCTGAAGATGATGACATCTCCCACCACAGGCACCCCTGAGTCATGCTATACAATTGAGTTGTAGATACACCAAATGAAAAATAGAACACATGAGGGGTAAAGCATATGGAGACTTGAGACACTTCCAAGACGCAGGTAGCCACTTGGTGCACATGATCCCTCTGGGGCTGTGAAGTCCTGGATAATAGAGCCCCTGTAAACTCATGAGAAGTAGATGCAAGTGGTGCAGAGAATACTCAATTGAATGACTCAAAATTAGGGTGCACGCATGATCCATGGAAATTGGTAATCCATATAGCGACATAGCACATGAATGTCAGAGAGCCGTCTGTCATATTTAGCTTACGTGGTACACCTCCTTGTGGCAGAGAGGTCCACTGCAGGGCAGATAAAGCCCTGAGGTAAACAGCCACTGGGCTTTGGCAGATTTTACACCAGTAGGGCAAATGCAATGTAAGGCAATGTGCTGCATCACAATTTTAACTTTATTGAAAGCGTGCATCCTGCTGCTTTAACTGTGTTATATGTTGCTTCCAACACAAGAATATTGGAATGCTCTTGCAAGCAGAATGTGTAAATATAAAGTGTAAAATCTATTCAATGGGTAGCTCCTGAACGTCTGTCCTAGGATTCATATAGTCATGGTACTTAATCGCAACAGAAATAATTATAGACTACTTGTTCTTGAGCATTGTCTTTTTAAGAAATAATGTAAATGCCACAGCAGTAGCCTAATTTGTCTCTTACTACTGCAATGTAAAACAAAGAAAAAAGACAAACAAGGCGAGCAAAAAAAAAAAAAATGGCTTTCATGATGAAACTTGTTCTCTGTGACTGATTTCTTTGTGGATACCGAGAGATTGCTATTGAACGAGACACCTTGATTGTTTAGAATGGCTCAGTGGGTAAGACCATTTCCATGCAAGAGATGAGACAATCACAGCCTACACATTTTAACTTCATCCAAAGTTCAACATGCTCCAGGAACCTGAAATATTGCTGTCGATCCTTCCTACAATTTGAGGGCAATGTGCGTGTCAACTTACATGCGGTGACAAGTACGGTGAAATTCTACGATGGAAGAAATCAGTCCTTTGGGCATTGGAAATACTCAGGAGTGTGACAACATTGTGGGCACTTCACACATGATTGTATTGGTTCAGTGTTGGAGGTTTTTTAGGTTTCGACTTTTGGCGAGGGGCGAAGCCCCTCCCAGTCGAAATCTTTTGTTTTTAGTAGTGAGGTTAGGACAGCCTCTGTTTCCAATTGGCTAGCTCCATAAATGGAGGCTAGCCATTGGGAGGCAGAGGCTGTCAATCGCGCTTTCTCACGAAAACGCGATTCGGGGGCGTTTCTGGTGCTTTTTTTAAGCCCCGCCCCTTTGTCCCGGGCCGCGCTGCGATTGGCTGCCGGCCCGGGACACCCCCGTGACGTCAGCGAATCACAGCGCGGCCCGGGACCTGACTTGTTTTTTAAGTCGGCTACTCGCAAAAACAGTTTCGTTCAGAATGCTATATTAAATGCAGCTGAAGTGAAGAACTGACAAGCACGACCGGCACTGGTGTGCCCTGGTGATTTTTGCCTCGAGCGCCTCTGGTGCCTGTGAGTCAAAAGCAAGGCGCTATGCCGCTATTACCTGGCGCTAGCTTTTGCTTGATGACCGCCGTGTAATCTCTAAAACATGAGTCTGAACGAGAAGATTGGCAGCGAGGCCTCGAGCAGAAGCTGATAGAAACGTCATAGAAGTGATAGCCGTGATAGAAGCACAGCTGGGCCGAAGATACAACTGGCCGGGTCCCAGACGGGCAGCGCCCTCCTGGCAGCAGGGGGCAGTCATCAAAGGCAGCCATTTCTGATCTCAAGAAGTGATCAGCGCAGAGGCCACAGCAGGATTCGTAGACAGGGCACAACTGAGCGAAAGCACCCAAGGCAGGCGGAGGCGTTCCACCGGAAGTGTCGTCGTGAAGGCCCGGCTGGCGGCATGCCGTAATCTGCAGCAGCAGACGATGGTTTACTAGGCGAGATTAGCAAGCAGACCCCTGGCTCTAGAGTGGTGCAGGGTGGGACGGGCCTATACAGCAGTCATGCAGTGCCCGATGGGCTGGCCTCACAGGTCGGTGTGTACGCCATTCGTGGGACTGTTTTATGGTCGCCTGGGGTAGTTTTTACTGTTGATTTCCCAGATATTAAAATGAACACTACTGCAATAATCTTAAATCCATGCAGTTCTCCATACCTTGCCAAGAATTTGTACAGTGTGTCTTATAATAACCTGGAGGCCACTTTAATTTTGGTGCCCAGGCCTTTTTTCTGCCTTAGTCAGACTGTGATGCAGAACAGGAGGTGTACAATAATTGGGTGAAACTGAGTCTTATGCCAACATGTTGCGGGCAGCCCCTTCTTCAATCCTATGAGGGCCCATTTTTTCTGGGTGGTGGGGGGGGGGGGGATTTTTTATACAGCGCGAGCTCGCCCGTAGCTATCAGAGCTCTTTATATGAGCACCAGTTGCGTTATAGATGTACACATTAATTTTGTAAGGCAGGAAGAGATTAAGACCCTCATTTATGTGTTTTTGCCGTAGGGCAGCGCTACAGGCCTTCCTGCTGTGCTGCCCTATGGCAAAAGAAAAGAGCAGGAATGCATCAAATCTATCAGATACAGCACATTCTGTCCTTTTCTCCTGCGCCAATGGCCTGCCGTGCGCCAACGCAGGCACCTTTGCACCAGTGTACAAGTATGCCTGTATTATGGGGATAATTATTTATGTGCAGGAAGGGAAACCTTACTGCACAAAACAATCACAAGGCTTTTTCCTCTTCGTGTGAGTGATGCAGAATACAGCACACAAAGAAAAAGGAAAATTGAGAAGAAGTAAAGATATTTCTCCTTGTGTTTCCCTTACGCCTCCTCTGGGTGTCATACATTTTTGTTGCTGCCTCAGAGTTATGATTTCTCGTAAATCTGGGGCAGTGTCAAAAAGCCATGGATGTTGCTGGGAACGCCCCAGCAACACCCATTGCACGCCCCTTTAACACAGAAAACTGTGTTAAAGGGACTGATATTCACAAGGCACCAAAAGTGGCTTAGTGCTGCCCGGTAAATATGGAGCAGGTTCCTGCACCACCAGAGCGTCACAAAAAGTGACATACCAGAGGTGCTGGGGTCTTATAAATAAACACCTAGTGATTTGCTCTGAATCACTGGATGTTGCGCGTCCATGCCGAGATATTAACTCAGTTCCCCACCTTCGAAGTCGACTGCTCTCGCCTTTAGGCCACACCCTCGCCCTTATTCTGACATGCCTTAGAGTCACGTTTATGCTGTAAAACTGTAACCCTACTGCACAATTTTAATCCCTTGTCTTGAGTTTGTATTTAACAAGCAGTGAACAGCACTGTATGTTGTATCAAAGCACAGTGAGTTTTTTTATTATGAAAGTAGGCCCTGTTTTCCATGTGAATTCTGGTACATGTAGTGTTCATTTCAGTTACGCACGTAGGGGAGCAAATAAACACCAGATTCTAGAGAATGAAAAGAAACTGGGTGACCCCTGGGGTGTTTTGGGTTCTCTAAACTGTATGCAGTTGTACTCTGAATTGTTAGGACTTTACCGTGCTCATGGGTTTGTAAATTATGGTTCAGTTGCTTTTTAGGCCTTGTCTAAACGTGCTGTCTGTTACAAGACATATTGTTACCATACAGTGGGAACAAACCCCTCCCAGCCCCCCCCCTCCACATTGCACTATTGGTTGGTTTTCTTGTCACTTTCATTTACTTGCTTCATATTTTCTATGCTCATGTGGGCATGCCTTCCCCTTCCTGCATTTATTCCACTTCTGGAGCATGGGGCGCATTACTTGCGCCCACTACCAGGAACACAGGAGCAGCTCGTCCTAATGGATGTCGGTGATGGCTCTACTTTCCTTGTTTTTAGTCAAATGTTTATTAAACTAAGTGAATAATATATTATTTACTATTAGTGTATTAAAAACAAGCATTTGCAATGCAGTAGGTCTCGGATTACTGAAAGTTTGAGCTATGAGCATTGCATTATTATTTGCAGCACCAATAGGTAAAACTTTCAGTGATGCGAAACCTATTGCATTGCAAATGCTTGTTAATGCTTGATGCGAGGTACTATCCAAGAATGTGAAAAATTAGGAGAGGTACTCCTTGTGAGGCTGTCAAGTATTGCTTCCTGGTCAGTCCTATCATTCACAACGGTAAGGGCCATTAGAGTTGGTAGATATCGACAATGTATATAGAAAATAACATTTTGTTTTCTATCAACAAAGCTCTTTAGGGCCTTTTGTGTCGTGGGATACCATTCTTATTGGGGGCATTTGGGAACTCGGGGTGAGAGGACATTTGTGGCTCTCCACAGATTATTGTACTTTCCATCACAGAAATGTGAGGAAAATGTGTGGCTTTAACTGAAATGTGATGTTTGCAAAGGGTTGTGGGTACAATTACCTAGTGACAGCCACACAAGTCACACACACCTGAACTCCCCTAGTTTTCAAAAATCTGTGAATTCGCTAGGTTTCCCATGGTGACAGCTGAGGTACGCCCCAAAACCCATACCTACCCATTCTGCAAAGAAAAAAAAAGGTTTGTTATGATTGGAAAAATGTGATATATCTATGTGGCATTTTGGGCAATTTCCTGGCCCGGACACAAGGCCTACCAACATAATCGAGATTCCATTGGTATCAGGAGACTTAGAGGAAGGCTCGCTTGGATGAAGGAAGTTTGTGGCTCTACACAGATTCCAGAACCTTCCATCACAGAAATGTGAGAAAAATGTGTTCTTTTGGTCAAAGTTCGAGGTTTGCAAAGGATTCTTGTTAAAAGACCCTGGTGAAAGCAAGGCAAGTTACCCACCCTGTATTCCCCAAAGTGTTTCGTTTTCAAAAGTATGCATGTTTGCTAGGTTAACTTAGGTGCTGGCTGAACTAGGGCCCAAAATACACAGCTACCCAAGTTGAAAAAAACTGTCAGTTTTGAGTGGAAAAATATGTTGTATCCATGTAATGTTTTGGGCCATTTCCTTTTACTGCACAAGACCTACCCTCACAAGTGAGGTTCCACTTTTATCAGGAGATGTAGGGGAATGCTGAATATAAGGAAGTATGTGGCTCACCCCAAATTCCAGAATTTTCCATCAAAGAAATATGAGGAAAATGTGATTTTTTAGTCAAGGTTTGATGTTTATGAAGGATTCTGGTTAAAAAAACATGCTGAGAGCAACACAAATCACCCCACCCTGGAGTACCCTAGGTGCCTAGTTTTTAAAAATTTGACCATTTGCTAAGACCCAAAGGTCTTGAGCGAAAACTATGATGTATCCATGTTGGGTTTTGGGTGTTTCCTGTCAAGGGCAATAAGCGTACCCATATCAGTTAGAAAAACAATAGTTTGAAGTGTAAATGTAAATGTGGGTGTACTTGTAAAGCGCACTGCGACTCCATGGAGTATCCTGGCGCTGAAGACCACTGGGGAACCCGTCCTGGTTTTCCCTGTGAGATGGTCCCTTTCTGGGTATCTCCAAGGTGAAACCAGGCATCCCCAGCGTCTGTGGAGGGCCATTGTAGAGATGAGGCAAGCTTAATGCCCAGAGTTGCCGAGTGTGTTCCCTGGTTAGAGTAGGCACCGAGGTGAGAATTATCGAGTCCGTTTTGACCCTGGTCCACGACCCTGCCGCGTCGGGAATTGAACCCTGGTCCCGGGCCGTTCTCTGATTACGGGTCTGCTGCCTCTAACCAGTGAGCCACACCACTCCACTTGAGCCACACCAAGTGTACAGTAATGATCTCCAAAAGTGTAAAATACTGTAATGTGTGTTCATATATGTGTTTTCACTTTCTGGAAAACGTGAAAGTGTCACAGTTAACAACATCATTGTAACGTCCAAAATAACCGCTAAAACAGGAAATAGGTCTGAAAGACCTCACTTCACCGAACTCTGTTCAGTCAGATTTCCATTGTTCTCTATGGGAGCTTGTGTTACAGCCATAAACTGGCCATAATACAGACCCGTATAGAGAAATGGGGATGTGTGTAAAATCCTGCACCATGTGGCAGACACCCCATGGTGCCTGCAACACAGTGCAGGGTTTAACAGGGGGTGCCCTAGGTACCCCATCGACCACCGATCATAAACTCTAGATGCAAGGGGGCCCTACTAGGGGCCCTCAAAGTAACTTGCTGACATCCTTTCTGTGTCAGAAAGACTGGCACAGAAAGACGGAAAGGCTGTGAGAAAATGACATCCATAGGGGATTGTGTTGTGGTTTGGACCAACAGGAATATTTTGAGAGCCAGTCGGAACCAATTCAGAATGACCAGCCGGTTTACCTTCCAACCGCTGACATCCTAATTGGTCGGTCGGACAGTAACTAGGGAGGACATATCCCCCCAAAATCCCTTTCAACTGTGAAGAAACCTCTCTACTCTTTGGATATGAAAACTTTCACCCTGCTCAGATCTAATTTGTAAACAATATCATTTTTTTACATGGCCCCCTTTTTAAAACCATGCAGTTACTAGTATTCAAAAGGGAAGTCTTTACCTCACAAAAAAGGTCATTTTGACATGTTGTTCTGCAGGTTTTAAACTGCTAAATAGAGGAGGTCTGTATTCATGTTTGCACTGCCCATGTAGAAGATGGCATAGTAAGTGTTGCATTACACAAGTGATATTTAATTTCCAAGTCCTGGGTGTATTTCTTCACCATATAGTAGGGACCTATAATCAAGTTAAATGTATCAATCAGGAATAAGTCAATTTAACAAAGTTTGAAAGGGGAGCACAGTCACTTTTCAAACAGTTAGCAGGGGTAAAAAGCACAGAGGTCGCCAGCTAGAAAAAATAGTATCCAAAAAAAGGGGGAAATCTGGTGTGACCATTCAGAAAATGTGAATCTCCTACACGTTCCTTCTCCTCTCGTTATCTGTGGGTGTGGGTTTACTGCTCATGAATGTGTTTGATAAGTCTTTTTTTAATCATGTGTCTTCGATCTCTATCCCTGGAAGTGAAAACTGTCTCTGTCTTTAATGTCACTATCTACAAGATTTAGACCCCTAAGGATCTTTCCAAGTTACATTGACTCAAGGATCACCCCTGTTCTGCCATTCTGCACACGGATGTCCATCCTAGCACATACCAACATTCCAAATCATAGTTTCATTTGACGAATTCCTGGCCTTAGATTTAGGAACTATTTTTCCTAGTGAATGTCTTCTTGAAAAGGTTGATTCAGATGAAAAAGTTTGGTCCTTTGGTCCGTATTGATGCTTAGATTTTAGCAGTTTGCAAAGTAAGTCTTGTGACATGGTGCCTACCAAAATGCTGATGATAAATTGTCTATGATGTTATCATCATTGTGATCCAAACATTGGCCTAAATGCATTCTGCAAATCAAGTGGAGGCTAAACTATACATGGAGAAGATCTGTGATTCATTGCTACATGAATGAAGGCTGACAGAGTGTGACTCTCAAGCTACAGGGCCCTACAAATAAATAGATGTGTTTCATGTGATTTCCACCCTACAAACCTGTGCTGTATATTTTTAATTTCCATACTCTGTACTCTGTTCCCAACTAAAAAGTCTGCCTCTTTATGTAAGCTAGATACCAGATTAATGTTGCTGTCCACATTCCTGAAGTCATTGGACATTGCTCATGTTCTCCCTTAAGTAGTAAAAAGAGATGACGGAAGGATAGTTCTTGTATATTTTGAGTTGTGAATACATAAAAAACGGGATCTCCTCTTCTGATCTCTTCTTCTTCTGCTGTAGTGTGATGATGAGATCAACATTGTTTTTACCCAATGTTTTTGGCTATCATTTGGGCTAAGCTATGAATCACTTTCCTTCTTTCATCATACCTAGGAAGGTATCCTTTGCAAGTGTGAGTGCTATGTAGTGTATCAAGGCTGTGTGTACACAAGCAGTGACTGCATCCCTCAAAATGAAAGGTTGCCTGACGGACTTAGTAATTGATGGCATAATAAGTGTCCTTTGGGTGATCAGTGTCCCTTTCTTTCTATTGCTTACCAGAGAGGTGAAGGTTCTGGTAATCGACACAACTTAACAGGTAATTGGAATGATTGTAGGTGTATTGATTTTGTGATATCTGTGATAACATTCTGCTCTTGTAGGTCTTGCAGAGTTTCACATTGAGGGTTTACTTAGGTTTATTGTACAATCAAGTTATTTCAAAATGTTCATATTGTCCTCCAGTTTTTCAGATTTGATTTTGCATAAGTAAGCTGCTGTTGGAAATTGGGTTATAGTTTGAGGGGGGATGAAAACCTACTCAAGCAGCAACCACAATTCAAACACAAGCTCCAAATTAATCTGTGCTTAACCCTCTGATAGATTGGCACCAAAAGCAGCCAGGATTAACTCAGAGGCAATGTGTAAAGGGTTTATGAGGCACAGTAACAAAGTGAAAACACAGCACAAGAAAAATTCCACAACAAATTGGAAAAAATAAAGTAAAATATAATAAACTATTTGTTTGTTGGAGGCTGCTTGCATCTGAAATCGGGTCCATTGACCATATGTGGCGGAAAGAAATACGTAATCAAGGAGCAAACAAATTCAAGGATACTGGGGATGCTATCTAAACCTGGCAATAGAGGACCTGCGTGCTGAAGACATTTGGAACGCCAGCTTTGGGATAAAGGACTTTAACAAACTAATCAATTCCACAATAAAACTCCGGTCAAATTCAGCCGATGAGAATACTTTATTACAAAGATGTCACGCATGGCAGTGATCAGCTCATATCGCACAAGGAAGCGTCAGAATATTTATCAGCTTATTTCTCTTTAACCTTAAAACATCAATTCATGAAACTGCATTTCGCCATGTGGAAAACAGAGGATCTCATCCCGTCATAGAAAGATCAAAGGCAAAACCGAGAATGCAGACAGTGTGGCTATAAATATGAATCACTTCAACATATTTTCTGTGCAAGCTACTAAAAGAAAGGAAGATTTTATTAAAATAAATATTTACCAACATGAACATTTGAACAAGTAGAAAAGCAGTAACCACCTGGCTTGTTGGGACCTCAACCCCCCTAGTCTGCAGGGGGTAAATCTTTTAAATCTGTATTGAAATAAATTGGTCAAATCCTATGGAGTCCCAAACAGATTCTTAGAATTTCGGGACATTTAAAAAACTTGTAAAGAAAATAAGCTGTTTTATATGTAGGTTTTGTAATTGCATTGTTTTTTCAATTTTAAATGATTTTTTTTAATTGCACTTTTGACGTAGAACAAAGACTAACTATTTTAAAATTCTATCAATGTTTTTTATTAGTGCTGCTAATATTGCTTGGTGTAAGGTTTTTTTTTCAAAGACCGAACACTTAAATAAATAAACTACAAAAAAACTCTTTGAGAACAAATCACAAAAATCTCATTAGTAGAGCTGGAGACCTGCAATTTCAAAGATTTCAAGTAAGTAAAGCACCTGAAAGTTCCATCTGTTTGTTTGAGAATGGGAGAAATTCACAAATTTAGGCTGACTGAGATGGAGCATGAGCAGAATGGATTCTGGCACCAAGTTAGTGCCACTGAAAGAGTTACCTTAAAATCCCAGTTCATGGTGGGGGGCAGTGTGGAGCAGTGTAGAGCAGGGAGAATGTCGCTGATGGGCGTCAATGTAGGACGAAGAGCAGGTTAGGTGTTGCAGATGGTCATCACTATAGAGCAATGATCTTGTTGGGCATCATCGACAGTCATTGCTGTCACTTTATGTTGGCAGTCACCACAAGGTATTGGTGCTGTAGCTCAAAGTGCAGATCTTGCATTGATAGATGTTGCTGACAGTTACTGTGGAATGAAGAGTCTGGTCTACCAGATGCTTCACGTTGTTGGGCAGCAAGATCAGCAAGATCTTGGCACATATTGGGCCTGTTCACATTTGAGAAAAGTCCAAACTTGATGATTTCTCCTTTTCTTGAGGAGAGAGTCCAACTCACACCACTCTGAGGATACACCACCTGAGGGGCACCTCTTGGGGATTAGGAACTCACTCCAACCAGCATGGCTCAGGAAGGTCCAGGCAGCATGTTGATTGGGCAGTTAGCTCAGAACAGGAGGTCAGTCAGCTGACCCTTGGAGTCACTTCAACCTGCAATCAAGGGGGCAGTTCTATTCTTCCTTCTCAACAAGCAGAGCAGCAGACGGCAGGGCAGTAAGGTAGCAGGCAGCATAGGAGCCGTTCTTCTGGCAGCAAAGCAGCACCACAGTCCTCATCCAGTAGTATCCACAGTTACAGAGGTGTACTGAAGTCTTGGGTCTAATGGTCCACTATTTATATTTTTTGCTTTGTTTGAATTAGGAGGAGTGTCTTGAGAATACCCTTTAAAATCCTTGAAGTTTCCTGACTCCTTTGGCCTGGCTCTAAGCTGGCTGCATTAGCAATGCATTGGTGACAAGTCATTTGTGTGAAGGTAGAGCACAGTATTCAGTGGCAAGTGGGGCTATGCCGAGCTCCGCCCACAGGAAATAAACAAAGTCCAACTGTCAACCACACCCAGCCATGTGACACCGGACCACTCACCAAATGGTTAGGGCAAGAAAATGCAATTTTCTTAAAATTGTAACTTAAAATTGGACTTTTTACTGTTTAAGAGGATTTTTAATTACAATTTCTCCAACATCAAACACAAAATGTTCACCTATGCTTACTTATTAAATGGAATAAGGCAACCCAATGTTATCCTATGGGAGAGGTAGGCCTCATAGTAGTGAAAAACGAATCTTGGAGCTTTCCACTACCAGGACATGTAAAACTTAACGGTAAATGTCGAACTCTCTAATTACACTGCACCCTCCCCTTTGGGTTGTTTAGGGCCTACCCTAGGGGTGACTTATATATTAAAAAGGAAGGTTTGAGCCTGGTAAAGTGTTTATTTAGCCAAGTCAAATTGGCAGCTTAAAACTTATTTCATGCTGCAATGGCACTCCTGGGACACACAACAAGTAGGTCACACAACAAGTGATGCAGGCCCACTAGTAGCATGTAATTTACAGGGCTTGGGTATATGGTATACAACTATACAAGGGACTTATAAGTACATTAAATATGCCAATCAGGTGGTGGCCAATTTTACCATGTTTAAAGGAGAGAGCACAAGCACTTTACCACTGAGTAGCAGTGGTAAAGTGCACAGAGTCCTAAAAGCCAATAAAAACACATTCAGAAAACTGGAGGGTAAAAATGCAAGACGTTTGGTGATGGCCCTTCAGAAATGACATATTAATTTTTATCAACCAGGGAGGTGTCACAATTCTCCTGAAATGCTTCCTTTGTTATGTTTACTTGAATCGTATTTTATGATTGTGATGTACATAAACATGGATGACAGAATAGTGAAACTGAGACATTACATTTAGGCATTTTAATGGTGCAAAATATGAGCTTGAAACTTCATTCCTATGCAATTATTAGATTTAGTTTGTCAGCGCTTTAAGGTGGAATGCTTGTGTCCCCAAAATAAAAGAACTTAGTATATCTCCATTCCCTAAGACAGGTACATCCCCCATCAAGGTGGCCCTAATTCAAATTATTCACCACTCCTTTTGTGCATATATACAGCCAGTTCCTTCAGGTAATTGCCACCAAGTTGGCATGGACTGCATCTGACAGAATCATGTTGCCTCACTTTGCCAGCTGCTTCCCCTGCAAATTCTACAATGTTCTCCAGCCCTAGTATTTCCTCTTGGAGAGCCCTCTGTTTTCATCACAGCAGTGGTTGTCTAAGTCCTGAAGGGTACTGGACTCTCGTCTACATCATGTGCTTATTTGCCAATGAACATTATTTGACATAAAGAAGGATGTGATAGTTGATTATCTATAGCCTCATGTCCAAGTTATAGAATTTAGAAAGTGGGGCGACGTTGCCTGCTTCCTTCACCCTAGCTGCTGAGAAGTAGATCTTTCAAAATACAACTATCTATCATTTTGCTACATTGGAATATTTTCATCACAAATATTTCCAAAGTAAGTGATTTCTACTCTTCCTGATTTAATTTTGTGTACGTTTTGTAGCTTAGTACTTTATATTTTTCACCGCAAATTGAGATCATTTTCACACGCACCTAGTATGCACAATATTCCCTGCGCTTTCATATGTTGTGAAAAGTTTCTATACACAGTAACATTGTTTCATCAAGTATACATTTTATTGAGTTTCTATGCAGAATGCCATTGGATTTTTTTTATTCTGAATGTATTTGGTACTAATCCTCGGCTCCACCCCCTCCGCCTGGGATGACTCCTGGTGGCCGGCCTCGCTGGGAGCTGCACCGACACCCACCGACCAAACACAACCTGGGTTAATCCTGTCAATGACCCACCAATTCATCGCCGACTCTTCCTCCTGCTTCAACACCCTCTGCAAGCTTCGCAAGATCTACAGATGGATCCCCACCGGAACCAGAAGGATGGTCAACCAGGCCCCCGTCACCAGCAGGATGGACTACGGCAACGCCTTCTATGTGGGAACCATGGCAAACTCCAGAAGAGACTTCGAAGCATACAGAAGGCCTCTGCACGCCTCATCCTCGACATCCCCCGCTACAGCCACATCACTACCCTCCTGAGGGACTTGCACTGGCTCCCCGTCAACAAGTGGATCACCTTCAAGCTCCTCGCCCAAGCTCACAAAGAACTCCACAACGCCAGACCAACATACCTCTACAAATTACTCACCTTCTACACTCCAAACCGTCAGCTTTGCTTCGCTGACCTCTCCCTTGCCTCCGTTCCACGCATCCACCGAACGACCACCGGCGGCAGATCTTTCTCCTACCTCGCCGCCAAGACTTGGAACACCCTCCCCATCCCCCTGCAACAGACCCAGGACCTGCTGACCTTCAGGAGACTTCTCAAGACCTGGCTGTTCGAACAGTAGATGCTCCCCCCCTTAGCACCTTGAGACCCTTGCAGGTGAGTAGTGCACTCTACAAATGATTGATTGAATGATTGATTGATTGTTTGTTATATTGCAAGAGCCATATTACAAAAAGTAATTCACAGACATTTGTGAAGGTTGCAAAAGAAAAATTTGCAATTACACACATCCAAAATTTCTATGCCTTCGACCTGCTCCAAGTTGTTACAAAGCAACTTTTACTTTGTAAATTGGCTCGGAGAAATCGGATCAAGAAATATTGAAATACATGACTAACTGCTGGTCATAGCTCATGAAAATGTATTTATGAAAGCAAATGAAGTATTATCATATTAATGCATTATAAGGCTTCCTATTGATTTTTCTGTGAAACCTCATTACATATACAAAGTCTATTCTGTCATTGTAATCTGTCAAATTGAGAGATAGAAATGTAAAACTTCACATACAAGTTTGTTAGAAATGGGATTCCTGGTTGGCTAGGGCTAGCGCCTAAGCCAGGCAGAAACCACCACTCTAGTCGGGGCAAGAGAGTTACGCACAGTAGATAACCCCTTCTCACCACCTTGGTAGCTTGGCAAATCGGTCAGGCTTATCTCAGAGGCAATGTGTAAAGCGTTTGCGCAACACACACACAGCAGCGACACACTAGGCACACCACAAAACAAACTCCACAAAAGGTTGTATAAAAATAGCCTTTGTATTACTCATAAAAGACATTAGGGCATGAGCACATATATACACTGTGGCACCTGGAACTAGGTATCACTTTACAGGGGATTATATACATTACTGGGCCAATCGGGCCACAGTCATAACCATTAGAACCTGCAAGTAATAAAACAACCAGTTACTTGTGGTAAACACTGCACTTGGCATAAACACATTATGCATACCTCTTAAATTACCAGTGCACCACAGTACCACTAATAAGGTGTACAGATCATCTCAGGGCCTTACGCCCAACCAAAACACAAGGTGAACACCAGGCCGACTGGCCTTCCTCGGGGCCCGTCTTGGGCTTCCATGCAATGCCCTTTGTCCCAAAGTCAGGGCTTTCCTGTCTGCTGTTGCAGCCCTTAGATACAGGCAAAATCCTCACATGGAGTGTGGGTGCAATTCACCCTTGCCTTCCCCAACCATGTGTGCTCCACATTGCTACTGCCCGCGACCTAGTTGTGCAGCTGTATAAACAAAATAGGCACCAACTGTGTGCTCTCCAAGCCCCACTCACTGGGGCTTCTCTCGTGCATGGGTAAGAGGCA
Organism: Lissotriton vulgaris; assembly: GCF_964263255.1. Lineage (NCBI taxonomy): Eukaryota > Metazoa > Chordata > Amphibia > Caudata > Salamandridae > Lissotriton > Lissotriton vulgaris. The sequence continues at coordinate 2,031,399,563 of NC_141689.1, read as the reverse complement.
GGCACCAACGGTGTGCCTTTCGAGCCCCACTCACCAGGGCTTCCCTTTGTGACAGTTAACAGCCGGGAACAGGGCGGACAGAGCAGCAGGGAGCTGGCGAGGCTCCGGGCTTCCCTTTGTGATCGGCGAGCCTGCGAGGCTCCGTCTTTGGTTGTAGGCACAAGGGGCTCTCCTCCTCCACACGGGGAGCCCTGCCCACTATCAGGCACCAACACGCCTGACTTACTCTCTTCCAGCGGTGCCAAGCCTGCGAGGCTCTGTCCCTCCTGCCAGCTGGTGCCGCCCACAGTCAGGCTCCGCCTGACTTCTGATTCACATTGTGGCTGTTTCTCACCGCAGTGGCCACAGGAGCCCACTTCTGGGCGTTAGGATTGTGGTGCCATGGGCTGACACAGCCCCAAGGCACAGGCTCACACATTGGCTTGGGGAACATGCAGAGCTCTCCTTGTCATCACGAGAGCCCCGCCTATGTTCAGGCATCCTTCTACCTGACTCCCGGTTTGGCCACAGCACTCGTTTACGAGCAAAGTTGGAGCACCCTTCTGGAGCTCCCAGAATGCAGTTTCAAAGCACTCACCGCGCGCTAATGCAGATTAGGCCTTCCCAGGGGCTCAATACCTAGGACTCCTGGCCTGCTCTGGCCCAAGTTAAGGGCAATGAGCAAAACACGCAGCGCTCGGCTTATCTCACACCTGCAGACACCTGCAGGGAGCAGGCAGCACTTCTCCCAAGAAATGCACAGGCAGGCCAGCATACCGGGTCTCCTGGGCAGAACAGCAGATCTTTCAGCTGCCAAGCAGGGCAGCAGGACAGTCCCCTGGCTGTGGTTCTTCCTGGCAGTCCAGCAGCATGCCATCCGCAGGTTCCGAGTAAGCACCAAGCAGCACACTTTCATGTGGTCACAGCCTCAATAATTATACCAGTGCAAGTCTTTGTTTTTCCTCCTGGCATAGGGCTCTGTCCCCGGTCTAAACCAGTTCCGGGGGGCACTTAAACATTTCATTTACAGTGCGCAACATCTTCCTTTGTTAGGTAGGCTCTGGCCGCAGACACACCACAGGGGGTGGAGCAAGCATTGTGTAAGGCAGGCACAGTCCTATTCAGGCCCAGGTGCTACTCTTCCCACTACTCCAAATGCAAATTGGCCTATTCAGCCTAGCGCTGACTCGCCCAGCCTCTCTGGAGCCACTGCACCTCCCCAGCCCCTGTCACTCCAGAGCCAGACATGCAATACAGAGCAGGCATGCACACAGACACATAGCACACTGAAATGATCACTTCTAAATGTGGCATTCCTAAAATAGTGATAATAAATCTGAAAACACCATTACACAGCATTTATTACCACTATTCCAAACATAACAAACTTGACCATGCTACTCCTTTCATGTCAGGAATTACCACTGAAACACATATCAGGGAATCCACAATGCATTCCTATGAGAGGGTAGCCTCACAGTAGTGAGCCACCAAAATGGTTGTTTGTCACTACCAGGACATGCCCCACAGTTAAGGCACATGTCATACCTTTTACTACTGCGCACCCTGGCCATAGGGCTAGCTAGGGCCTACCTTAGGGGTGACTGATATGTAGTAAAAGGGGAGTCACAGACGTGGTAGGCCCTGAAATGGCAGCGGCCTGAGACAGGGTTGAAAGATTACTTCGGTGGGTGCCGCAAGCAGCGCTGCAAACCCACCAGTAGCAAATAATTTACTGGCTCTGGGTACATGAGATACTACTTTACAGGGGACTGATAGGTAAATTAAATACGCCAAACAGGTGTAGACCAATCTTTCCAAGTTTACCATAGAGAGCACACACATTTTACCCTGGACAGCAGTGACAAAGTGCCTAGTCCTAAAACCACCAACACCAGGTCAGGAAAAATACCAGGAGGAAGACAAAAATTTCAGGGATGACCCGGCATAAAGGGCAAAGTCCAACAATGTTCTTTAGTTTACATTTCTGAAAAGGAATTTCCTATCTATATGTTAACTTATAGTAGCCACATATAAACTTTGAATGTGGCAGTAGGTCATAGTTAACAGTGAACTTTCACATGCAACAGTTATATTATGACTATTTTACTGATGTATTAATTGAATAATATTGCTTATTTCTGAAATTACACATATCTATACAATTTGAATTCTGATTTAAAAGCTTTAATTGCATCTTCTTCTCCAATTTATGGATATGATGGCACTACATTTTCTCTCATGTAACTCTTTTGTTCTGTTCTGTTCCCATGGAAATTCTTGTGACAAAAAGTTACCATTCCATACTTCTTTGGGAACACTCGTATCAGTCAATCAATCAGGGGTTTATAAAGTGCGCTACTCACCCGTGAGGGTCTCAAGGCGCTGGAGGGAGGACAGCTCCAGATTAGTCGAAGAGCCAGGTCATGAGGCTCTTCCTGAAGGTGCCCAGAGTGTGGGAGCGTCTGATGTTGATGGGGAGCTCATTCCAGGTCTGCAAAGCAGGAGAAGGCTCTTCCGCCTGCTCTGGTTCTGCGAATGCTTTGGGTTTCTGCCAAGGCAAGGTCGGCGGAGCGGAGGCTCCCTTTGGGTACGTGGAAGGAGACTCTCTCGTTTAGGTATTTGGTTCCGGTGTTGTAGAGGGATTTGTAGGTGTGGCTGAGTAGCTTGAAAGTTACTTCCTTCTCGATGGGGAGCCAGGGAGGTCTTGTAGGTGATGGGTCATGTGCTCGTGTTGTGAGGTACCGAGGACGAATCTAGCTGTGATGTTCTGGATGGCTTAGAGCTTGTGTAGCAGGGTTTTGTTGATTCCGGCGTAGAGGGCGTTACCATCTGCTGGTTAGGAGTGTGTGGGTAGCAGTCTTTCTGTATTTGGGGGGATACACTTGAAGGTCTTGCGGAGGATGCAGAGGGAGTTGAAGCAGGTGGAGGCGACGGCGTTGATCGGGTGGGTCATAGTGAGGGAGGAATCTAGAATGATGCAGAGGTTCTGGGTGTGGTCAGATGGATTGGGAGGGTGTCCAAGGGCGGAAGGCCACCATGTGTTGTCCCAGGTGGTGGTGGAGGGTCCAAGGTCAAGCACCTCTGTCTTCTCTGAGTTGAGCTTAAGGCAGCTGTAGTTAATCCAGGCTGTGACGTCTTTCATTCCTCCCTGGAAGCAGAGTTTGCTGTCTTCGGGGGTTCTTCATGAGGGAGAGAATGGGCTGGGCGTCATTGGAGTAGGATACTATGCTGAGCCCATGCTGTCTAACAATGGCGATGAGGGTGGCCATGTAGATGTTGAAGAGCGTGGGCTGAGCGAGGAACCTTTGGGTACTCCGCAGTTGATTTCTGTGGGTTTGGAGAGGAAGGGTGGGAGTCTGATCATTAGGGTTATGTCAGTGAGGAAGGAGCAGATCCAGGTGAGGTGAGGGCAAATCTCCTTATGCCGGCCTCATGGAGTTTGGTGTCGAGGGTGCGGTGGGAGACAGTGTTGAAGGCTGCAGAGAGGTCTAGTAGAATGAGGGCCGCAGTGTTTCCCTGGTCGAGTAACATGTGGATGTCATCAGTGGGGGCGAGGTGGGCGGTCTCGGTGCTGTGGTTGCTGCGGAATCCGGACTGAGAGGAGTCGAGGACGGCGTTCTCTTCGATGAAGGTGGTCAGTTGGGCATTGACAAATCTCTCGGTGACTTTGGCTGTGGAGGGTAGGAGAGAGATGGTCCGGTTGTTTTTCTGGTTATTTGGGTCAACCGAGGGTTTCTTGAGGAGGGGCTTGACCTCTGCCCACTTCCAGTCATCGGGGAAGATGCTGAATTTGAAGGAGGCGTTAATGGTCAGGGATAGTTTGGGTGGTATTGTGGCTGCGACTCTTTGGTAGATGTGCGGGGTTTGTGGGGGCTCCTGAGTGGGTGTTCTTTAAGGTTGTGGTGGTGTCTTCGGTGGTAGCTGGTTTCCCGGTAGTGAATGGGGCTGGTTGTTGGTGGTGGAGAGGAGGGTTGTGTCAGGAGTCTGTTTGCTGAAGTTGTCGTAGAGGGCCTTGATTTTAGGTGGAAGTAAGCACTGAGCTTGTTGCAGATGTCTTGGGATGGTGTGACATCCATGGCTTCGCTGGGGGTTTGGTGAACTGCTGTATGATGTTGAAGAGTTCTTTTGCGTTACTGGCGTTGGTGTGGATTTCGTTCTTGATAAAGGTCCTCTTGGTGTCTCTTATGCGCTGGTGGTAGTCAGTCATGGTGTTCCTGTATATGCTTTGGTCTTCGGTGGTCTTCACACCACCCCAGTTCAGACATGGCCATATGCAAATCAGTCTGACCCTGTGCCTCATGGGAACAGTCCAGCTCGAACTGCCAAGCCATGCCTTCCCTGGATCGGAAACAAGCTTCCGAGGACCGGTTTCTGGCATTCCAGCCGTCTTCAGCCCAGCTTGCTTGAATCCAGTGGTGTGGAGTGCACAGGACTCACGTCTGAGCATACCCATCCCACTCGGGGTGACAAAAGCAAAAACCACAGTTGATGGACAGAATGCAGAACAATGTCATATATTCACCCCAGTACAGAGATCTGGGCCTAAATCCATCATTTTTTGCAGTGCTGGCAGATGCAGGAAGTGACTCCTTCAATTCAAGGGAGATTCCTTCAGGTGTCTTGGATGCACACAGGCCTTGGAAGGTTTCCTGTATGTAGCACAGGCACAGGTGTTGCAGCAGACGAGCAGGGCGAAGAGATCAGAAGCAGCGCGATTCTTCCCGGGGGCAACCTTGATTCCCAGAGCGAATTTGAAGTGGTGTCTGAATTGAATTGTATCCCATGATGAATCTTGGTACCCACCCTCAGGAAAGCCCTTACGTACCCTAAGGAAGTGGTTGGGAATATTCAGGGTTCCCTCCAAGGGGATGGGTCGAATAGTGGGGAGGATATGTCCACGTCCATTGTCCAGGTATGCACCTGAGCGGCAGCCAACAGCTCCCTGAGTTGGTTTGAACTGGACTATGCAAGGAGGGCACCAAATGTGCCCCTCAAGCAGACTGAGAGGCGCAGGTAAGCGCTCCCACCCAGCCCCAATACACTAAACCCTGTCTGGGAGGTGGTCACACCTCCCTGTGACAGGATACCCATTGTTCTGCCTTCCCCTGCTCGAGCTTGGCTCAGCAGCAAGAGGGCAGAATTGTGTCTCTGGTTGGCAGCAGCAATGTTCAACTGTCCGGGTCTAGAAGACAGGTACTGGGAGCACTGAGGGCCCCACACAGGGTTCATTGCAGCCAGTTTTGAGATGGTTATCAGGTAATGATGCGGTGCCCCTCTATATGTTATATGGCTGTCTCACTTACAACCCAGGAGAATGGACTCCGAAGACTGTAGGGGTGTGCTGCTCATGCAGGGGCACCCTCACACTTAGGGCACCCTACCTTTTGATTGAAAAGGCCTGCTGTAGGGGTGACTTATAAGTTTTAAGTGCAATGACCCTAGATATAGGGAACCTATATCTGTTGTAAGTGGTGTTAGCACCAGCTTACACAGGCTGCAATGGCAGGCCTGTTGTGACAGTTGGAATGGTCTCCCATAGGTGGCAGAGTACACGCTTCAGCCTATGGAGGACCCCTGGGGTACCTATGCCCTAGGTACCTTAGTATCATATACGTTTACTCCAGTATCCAATCTGGGATGTACCTAAGTACTTACCATAACAATGTAGGGGAGAAACCAGAGAGACTAGGGTCCTGATTAGTAGGATCCCAGTCAGACTAGTCAGAAAGAGCATAGCCCCAGGGAAAAAGTGAGGGTAACCATGAAAGCAGATCCTACTTTCCTACAGCAACTTTCCGAAACTGTTTTGCAACAAAGTTTGCTTGGAATAGGTCTTTATTAAATTGATTGTATTGGTTATGAATTATTTCTCCAAATCTGTATTTTGAAGTGTAGTTTCCTACTGCTGCTATATTATGCCAAAATCTGACTAAATAACTGATATTAATTGATGTGTCTGAATCTAATACAATACTTACTTAAATCAAATTGTATTTATGTTTTCCTCTTAGAAACTGTGTACATATTTTCCTGATCTTAATTTATAATAAGGAGAATCATAGGTTATTTTCAGAACAGCAGGTATTTGCTTTTGTTATTTAGTACCACAGTAGCAGAACTTTTGGTATGCATGATTTTGGCCTGACTGAAATTCTTCAGGAGGTTCAGATTACCTGTTGTTAGTTTATATATCTACATTCTTGTTCTAATGGTTGTATGCCTACATTTGATTTTCAATTAACAGATTGGTTACCAAATCCTGGTCCTCATTCAGTAACCATAGTGGGCATCCAGAGTCCCTTCACTTAATGTGACAAGCAAGATCCATTGGTGGGACCAAGCTGGTCGAATGAGCTAAAATTAAAATGAAAAGTCTTATAGTTGGCCCGATACTGATGAGGTGAAAGAGTTGGTAGCAGATAACAGACAAAAGGAAAGAAAAGAGAAAATAAAAATAAAGAAATATAATAATAAAAATATTGCTTCTGATGCAACAACTGCATTGCTTTTCTTAGGTGCCTATTCATCAACTGCGCAACATTTAGCTGAGAGTGTGTTTTGCTCTCAGTCCACACTGCTAAGGGGTGAGGTAAGTATACATTAAGGAGTCTGTGCTTGCCTATTGTAAGCCTTCCTGGCAAGGGTATTGTTGGAGCTCAGCTATCCTACACCGAAAAGATTCCAACTGTTCCCGATCTGTAGTCTGTGGATGATTTGGCTTGAATGTTCCCCAGATAATAGTGCCATGTCATAGCCTGCATGTATATATGTATTTCCTATTTGAATAATGCAAACCTAGCAGACTACCAGTGAATCTATATACTGGATGAAAGTTTTAGATAGAATGAACTTGTGAATGAAGTCAAATCAAATCAGGTGTTTGTTAGGAAACACCAGATCTGGTGAATATAGGAATCATACATTTCTAAGAGCAAAAATAGACTGTTACTGCATTGTAATGTAATGTTCTTTAAAGAGGTGTGTCTTTGGCTATTTCATAAATCGGAGAAGGGTTCAGGGAATCCTGATGGATATAGGGTTATTCTTCCAAATGCTAGGAAGATAACATTTTTTGCACTTCTTTATTTCCATTCTTATTTTTCTTTGGCCACAGATGTGCAAAGAATCACCAGAGATGGTGAACTTGTCATGACCATAGCACGCATGGATGACTAAAAAAGCGGCAATATTTTTTGGGTGGAGGTATGTACATTTCATGGTTTCAGGCTTCAGTTTCTTAGGCTTTGGCACTTTCAAATGTCTTTTGAATACATACAGGTTTCATTTGTCATCACAGTACTGTTGTCAGGGAATGGGGTCCTTTTGGGTCAATGGGGATTTAAGTGATTTTGAGCACGTAAATAGGATTTTTTTTATTGAATTGGATTTTTGATGATAATTTATTTATTTTTTATTTTAACAACTTGTAAAGCGTACAAATACCCATAGGTGGCTCTGCTATATGTGCTTAAAAGATAGAAATAGAGCTGGAAAGAAAGCCTATTGCTTGAAAAGCCAAGTTTTTATTTGTTCTCTGAATGATATCAGCATGGGACTAGTCTTATTCTGCATGGGAAGAGAGTTCCACAGTTTGGATGTGGCAACTATGAAGCTTCTCTCACCTCAGTTGGCCTTCTTGGTTCTAGGGATGACCAGAAGACTGGCATCTGCTTAGCGAAGAGATCTGATGTAAGTTAGAAATGTTTTCTTCTGGCATTCCGGTCCTGAATTGTGAATAGCCTTGTAGGCAATACATAGGACTTTAAATTTTGTTCTGCTTCTTAGGGGCAGCCAATGAGGTTGTTGCACCACTGTAGAGATGGGCTTGAACTTGGGAGTACCCAACAGTATCCTAGCGGCTACGTTCTGCACCAACTGCAGCTTACCAAGAACTCTTTCCTGGGCATTATTTAAAAGGTTGTTGCAGTATTCGACCTTAGACATAACCAGAGTACAAATATACTTTCTCCCTGTACTAAGCGGGACGAAAGGTAGCAATTTCTTTATCATTCTTAAAACATGAAAGGATGAGGAGACTTTGCATTAGCATGATGTATAAAAGATAATCTATAAGCCCATTCTGATGACTTTTCCCTCCATTGAGCCTCAATCCTCTCTGGAAATTTTGTCTAAAATGAGATGATCCATGCCCAGCAAAGTTTTTAGCTAAAATCGCACATGTCTTCAATCCGATTGTCAACCCTATCCTCAATCGGTCGCTGGAAACGGGAATTGTGCCGCAAGCATGGAAACAGGAGATGGTTCTCCCCTCCTAAAAAAACCATCCCTAGACCCCAGTAGCCATGCCAATTACAGGCCTATTTTGCTGCTTCCGGTCCTGGCCAAGGTGACTGAAAAACATGTGCATTCTGTTCTGGCCAATTTTGTAGAGTCTCATGAGATCTTGCACTACACCCAGTCCGGTTTCAGGGCTAACCTGAGTACGGAATCGGCACTGCTGGAGGTGTCAGAGGCCATCAAGGAAGTCCTAGATAATGGAGGGAAAGCACTGCTAGTGTTACTAGATCTTTCGGCGGCGTTTGACACCGTTCCCCATGACCGCCTCCTGGTAAGACTCTTGGAGATCGGTGTTCGGGGAACGGTGTTCAGATGGTTTGAGTTGTTTCTTTCCAACTGACAACAGACAGTCTGGGCTCCACCGTACTCTGCTGCAGTGCCGCGTCTGGAGGTGGGAGTCCCTCAGGGGTCGATTCTGAGTCCCACCATTTTTAATATCTATATGTCCCCCCTCGCGGCACTGGCAGAGTCTTTTGGCACCCAGATTGTCTCCTACGCCGACGACACTCAGCTTCTCTTCACATGTGATAGTAATATGGACTTTGATGGCGAAAGCATTAAGAACTGCTTGGGAGCGGTATTTGCCTGGTTTCAATTAAATCAGCTGAAATGTAATTCCGACAAATCCGAGCTCCTCTTCTTTGGTTGCCCCCCTGATCCCGGATGGAAGACCTGGTGGCCCGCAGGGATGTACCTTCCCTCCTCTGACTCCAAGGTAGCTAAGAATCTTGGAGTCAAGATGGACAATTGTCTCTCTTTGAAACCGCAGATCCTTGGTCTGGTTGGGCAGTGTTTTGGGATATTAAAAATGTTAAGGAAATTCCTCCCTCTCCTTTCTACCGCCCATAGGAAAATAACGGTGCAAGCCCTGATCGGATCGAGGTTGGATTATGCGAACGTACTCTACCTCGGCCTGCCTGAATATCTTTTGTCGCGACTGCAGGTAGTGCAGAATGCGTTGGCACAGGCAATTTTCGGCCTTGGCCGCATGTCTCATGCCTCCGGCCTTTTGAAGTCCCTTCACTGGCTCCCAATCCGGAAACGCATTGTGTTCAAAGCCCTTACCGTTGCGTTCAAAGCCCTTCATGGCATGGGGGCTCTCTATCTGCAGAAGAGAGTTGTTTTCCATCAGCCATCCAGAGCCTTACGATCGGCTACCTTGTCATTGGCCAGGGTCCCTGCAATTAGGCGCGCATGGACTGGGTGCCGATCCTTCAAATATCTGGCACCGCAGGCCTGGAATGCGCTGCCACTCGCTCTGAGAAAGAACGAGAATTTAGCATCTTTCAGGAAAGAGCTTAAAACGTGGCTGTTCTGTCTCTAACTCCTCTTCTGCCACCTGGGTTATGCTGCGTTAGGCCTGTTAGCGCCGGGACACTCTGCTTGAGTAGCTGAGCGCTCAATAAAACCTCCGATAACATAACATAACATATTGTCAAAAATTACACCTACATTCATGGCTTGTTTGACAGGGATTGTAGGTAACCCCAAATTATCAGGCCACCAGCCAGGAGACCATCCTGGGGATTTCCAAAGACCATTAATTATGTCTTGGCTGAATTAAATTTAAGGCAGTGACTTAATATCCTGGAACTGTTGGCCAACATGCCATCGTGAACACTAGCCGAAACTGCATCCCCATTTTTATATACGGTGAGCACCAATTCTGTGTCATCCGCATATGACGTGAGACTCATCCCAAATGATTTAATTACTTGTGATGTCAGTGACGTAGATGTTAAACAAAGTTGGACTTAGTGAGGATCCTTGCGGAACTCCGCATGGGAGTAATTAAATAGAAACGAGGACAGAAGGGCCTTGGCCTTGTGCCCAATGCCTATGGTTGAGACACGATTGATCAGCGTAGCATTATCAACCATGTCAAATGCTGCCGATATATCCAATAGCACCAGTACTGCTACGCCTCCATTATCCAGCACAAACCTAATTTCATCAGTCGCTTTAATGATGGCCTTTTCTAAAAGCAAACTGTGTATCTTCCAGCAGCTTATTCTCCTCAATAAATTGAGCCAGCTGAGTGTTTATAATCTTTTCAACGAGTTTAACTGGTAAAGGGAAACATGCAATTAGTCGATAGTTTTTGAACACTCCTGGATCCAGATTGGTTTTTTTTTAAAAACAGAAGAATAGAGGCCTTTTTCCATTGGGAAGGATAGGTGACTGAACTCAACATAGAGTTACAAATGTTGGCCAGGTTGGTACCTATTAGATCTGGGATCAATTTCAGAACTGAAGGGAGGCACGAGTCAAACGGAGAGCCTGATTTGACAATGTTAACCAGATTAGTAATCTGTTCCACTGAGACTGGCCTGAATTCCATGAAATTGGATCTGTCCCTTTTCTTGCTATTTCCGACCTGCTGATTTTATCCCGCAGCGGGGGCAGTGAAGTTTGAAAAATGTGCCCCACCTTATCCTGAAAGCAGCTGGCTAACGAATCGCAGAGTGATTGGGATGCTATCTTAGCGGAGCTATCCGCTGGCCCTACCAACTTAGAAACTACCTGAACCAGCTGTTTGGAGGAGTCTTGTGCGGTTTCTATTTTCCTGGTGTAGTAGGTACTTTTTTTCTGTATTTTGTTCTGTAAGTTTAAGACATTTATAATTTGCAAATGCAAACTTGAAGCAAGATTTCTCCGGGTTGTCATACTCTAGGCGCCAGCGCCTTTCTTGTTTCCTGTAATGTTTCTGCAACCTCAGTGCCTCAGAGAACCATGGGGCAGATGGGGCCTTCCTATTTTTGGAAACTGTTGTATATGGTATTAGTTCAGTAAAAGCATTTTGGAGTCATTCTGTGTAATTTGTAGAGGCCAGTTCTGGGTCTGAAACATCTTCTGAAACATCAATTAGATGCTGTTTAAGAAAGGCCTGATCTATACCACTCCAAGCCTTAAAATGTTTGGGGGGGGATTAAGCTGGGGTGTAAGGAGGTAGGGTGCAGTATAATAATATCAAATAGCACTGCATGGTGATCAGACCATGTCAAACGGAGGATCTCCTTTACAGAGATCTGCTCATTGTTTGTGAAATGACCATCCAGCGTGTGCTCAGCTGAGTGTGTAGGACTCTTGACTCTTTGAAAGAGGCCTAACACCTCTAGCTCCGAGGTAAGGGCTATAGAATCCTTATCTTTGGTGGCTTCCATTTAAAAAAAAACTTTATTTAGTACTTTTCAGGAAAAAATAAACAAGAGAAGTACCAAGTCGTGGTAACAGTATTCACAAATATATAAATCTAATCAAGACGAAATACCATTTTTACAAAAGAAAACAGTGGAGAGAATACTGATGGATTACATCAATAAACGATTATGAAATATATCTATGCACAATCAAGGAAAAACAAATAGCATAGTGGAGAGATTCTTCAAAGCTTAGACCACTGCTCTAGGGGGGCCCATATCTTGGAGGCCAGCACCCACCTTCTTCTGACCCTTAACAAATATATTGAAGACTCCAAATTATACAAAGCTAGCATCCTAGCTCTCCAATTAAAAAAAGTAGGAGCTTCCGAGCTTAGCCACTGTGATGTTATGCAGAGCTGTATCATTGCCATAGCTATAAACAGAAAGGCGCTAGTATATCTAGATCTTTCAGTGACTCCGGCAGATTCACAACCCATTATGACCAGCTCTAGAGAGATCACCACCGGGATATCAAGCACCTTGTTTAAAAAGACCCAGGAAGTCCCCCAGATTTGGACACCAATAAAACATATGGATTGCGTCATCCACTTGGAGTCTACACCTAGAACAACAATCTCCCTCCCCCCCATTTTGCAATTTTAGCGGGAGTGAAATATAAATCAAACATACCATATAGCTTTGCATCCGTAAACTGCCAGAGACTAGGACATAGCTAGCTAATTCTAACGCAGGTCGAATGTCCACTACTGCCATACCCAATTTCCCTGCCCACTTAGTGTTCTGAGCACTAAATCTTCAGGAAGACCTAATAAGAGATGTTGATAAATGATACCTATTTTGGCCCTCCTTTGGGCCAGCTCAATTAAAATGATTATATCTAAGATTGTGGAGGTATTATGATGATATTTATCTAGAAAACTTCTAATTTGGAGCTATTTTAAAAAGTCGCGGGTTTGGATATGAAACTTTTCCCTTAAAGAGGAAAAGGAGTCCATTTGCCCATCCAAACATAGATCACCTGTATAATTCAGGCCCAGACTCTGCCATTTAAAAATGACATTATCCTGAAATATAGATGGCAAAACACCTACATCATTGAAGGGTGTATAAATATTAACCTTAGAGATAATACATTTATGGCGGATTATCTGCCATACTGAAACATGGCCCAGATTTTAGACTTTGTTTTTTTGTAAATAGCTGGACTCAAGCACTCCTGTTAAAATGCCCTTAGCCGCCTCACCCAGGGCTTTATCATAAATGGGCGGCTTAGTACACAAAGGAACATCTGCCCGATCACCCAGCAATAGTGGCCCAAAATGTTGTAACATGGCGGACCAATAATAGAATAAAAGATTGGGGACCGCCCAGCCCCCTTGATCCCTAGGAAGGCAAGTTCACTTGGCCGCCCTTCGTGTCTGACGGTATCGCCATATCCTCTTAGCCCTTGCCAAAGTTGCGTGTGAGATCTCCAGAGGGATAGTCCTGATCCGGTAAAGAAACGTTGGGAGAACTAAGATTTTCAAAACATTACAGCGACCGTACAGTGACAAGTGCAGGTGATCTAACCTCTTCAACTTAGTGTTGACGGAGTCAACAACAGGAAGGATATTTAAATCCGGGATTTTAGCAACTGCAGGGGTAATTTTACCCCAAGATATATTGCTTCTGTAACGGCAGAAACATCAGAGAGGGGAATGGCAGCTGACTGAATGACCTGAGTTTTTGCAATATTTAACTTATAGCCTGAGAATGCCCCACATTGTTCAGCAAGGCTGAAAAGCAGATTGGACATCACTAGTTAAAACCATGACATTGTCGGGGTAAGCCAGCGTCTTATATTCTACCCCCTGAACCCTAATAGAACAAATAGCTGCACTCTCTTCGATTTTGCTAAGAAAGGGTTCGATATAGAGTGCAAAGAGCAAGGGCGAGTAAGGGCATCCTTGTCTGTTACCCCTGCTGATGTTAAAGAACCCTGACTCCTGCCCGTAGATCCAAATTGTTGCAGCTGGGTAAATATTTAATGACTGAATGGCCTGTATAACCTCAAGGTTGAAGCCCTTCCAGCGCAGCACAGCCCGCAGGAACCCCCAGGAGACCCTGCTGAATGACTTCTCGGCATCCAACAGGATCACAGCGAGGGGGGATCACATAGTCTGGGCCCAGTCCAGAAGGGCAATGACTCGACGGACATGGTCAACCGTGTCCCTGCCCAGGATAAACCCGTGCTGACGCAATGAAACTAAGGGAGTGAGGACCTGTGCAAGTCTAGAGGATAATATCCTAGAATATATTTTGCTGTTAGTATTTATGTGTGAGATTGGCCGATAGGATGAGGGATTTAGCTCAGGCTTGCCTTTTTTTTAAAACAATACCACCGTGTTTGATGCCAGGAGTCCGGCATAACACCGCCCTGCGCAGCCCTGAAGACTGACAGCATATCCTGGCTAATCACTACCGAAAACATCTTATAGAATTCCAAACTAATAGTATCAGGGCCGGCGGCCTTCCCATTAGCCAAGGATTTAATTGCAGACTCAGCTTCTTCCCAAGTAATTGGCGCAGAGAGTACCTCGTTCTGCTCCTGTGTAATCACCGAGGTATCCAGGTTCTGAAGCTGGGATGGTGCAGTGAGCTAAAAAACGGTGATGGATCAAGCCCTGATCTCTTGACTGGGTAGGAGTATTCTGCATCATTCAGAAACTCTGTCCATCACCTTTTCCAAAATTGATTTTATCCACACTATGTGTGGGAGGGTATACTCAGACGTGAGTCCCTAGCTCATTGCACCATCAGGATTCAAGCAAGCCGGGCCGATGACGGCTGAAATGCCAGAAACCGGTCCCCGGTAGCTTGTCTCCTTCCCAGTATAAGAATTGGCTTGGTAGTTTGGTTTGCCCTGTTCCCATCATGCACTGGGACAGGAACAGACTAATTTGCATATAGCCAGGTTCTGAAGCTGGGATGGTGCAGTGAGCTAAAAAACGGTGATGGATCAAGCCCTGATCTCTTGACTGGGTAGGAGTATTCTGCATCATTCAGAAACTCTGTCCATCACCTTTTCCAAAATTGAGTTTATCCACACTATGTGTGGGAGGGTATACTCAGACGTGAGTCCCTAGCTCATTGCACCATCAGGATTCAAGCAAGCCGGGCCGATGATGGCTGAAATGCCAGAAACCGGTCCCCGGTAGCTTGTCTCCTTCCCAGTATAAGAATTGGCTTGGTAGTTTGGTTTGCCCTGTTCCCATCATGCACTGGGAAAGGAACAGACTAATTTGCATATAGCCAGGTTCTGAAGCTGGGATGGTGCAGTGAGCTAAAAAACGGTGATGGATCAAGCCCTGATCTCTTGACTGGGTAGGAGTATTCTGCATCATTCAGAAACTCTGTCCATCACCTTTTCCAAAATTAATCACTGGTTAGAGGAGGCAGACCCTGATGCAGAGGTCAGACCCGGGACCAGGGTTCAATTCCCGACGTGGCAGGGTCTTGAGCTCAAAATGTCCACGGACTTGATAATTCTCGCCTCGGTGCCTACTCGAATCATGGGTTCACACTCTGCAACTCTGGGCAATAGCTTGCTTAATCTCCACTACGGCCCTACCGCGATGGGATGCCTGGTCTTCACCTTGGGGATTCCCAGTAGGGGTTATCTTGCAGGGAAAGCCAGGACGGGTTCCCAAAGCAAGTGCTAAGAGACCTGATGGTGATTTGGCGATATATAAATCGAAATTAACATAACATAATATAACACCCTGCCTGCGGGCGCTCTCATGTCGTGTTTCCTCAGATGAGCCATAATAGTTTGGTAGATAATAGACAGAGTCATTTCCTCAGGAGGCTCTGGAGGGACACCAACCGTGTCACCTACACATATGGAGCGTCATCACCGACTGAATAGGCTGTGCAGAAAAAGAATATCCCACGCCATTGAGCCAAGAGACTCACTTAGAGCCGATGCTCCTTGATCTTTCAGCTTCTTAGCTTTACGAACCGTGCTGGGGCCATGAGGTGAAACCTCGTCCTTGGACACCTCAGTCGAGCGCCAGTCTGCAGATTCACTGTCCTAATCTGACCATTCTTGATCTGGACGCTTGTCTTTTGATGAGCCAGAATGATCCGACATTGAATAGAATTTATCAATTGCTTCAGGTTCCTTTAAATCTCCAGCAACTTCTAAAGGAGGATCAAGACAAGCACCTTGGGCGTTCGAGGTTGGATCAGTGGTAGGTTGAGCAGAGACTTCAGAAATTGATTGAACTACAGGACCCGCAATGCACTGGTCTGGAGAAAGGGTACCAGAAGGGATTTGGTTGTTCCCTGCATTAACAGCTGACAGGGGTTCCTCACCCCCCCCCACCGGCAGCAAACTATTATGAGAAACAGCCCCATCTGGGCCCAATAGATTACCCTGGGTAAGTTCCTGTGACCCAGAGTCGATTTTCTGGTTTGGGGGTCGTGACACTACAGATGTCCTCACCAGTGAGGTTTCACTTTTTTTGGGTTATAGCAGTACACTGCAAGATATCGAATTCAAAAACAAAGCTAGGTGAAATCATTGGATAGGTGGTTTTAGCATCAGATGTATGACGTTACAACGCATACTTTTACAACGCCTACCTTTACAACGCAATTTTTGCACCGCAACATCCATTACAACGCATATCATTACAACGCATGCCATTACAACGAATTCTTTGAAACTACCTTTACAACGCATTCCACTACAACGCATACTACCTTTACAACGCAAACCATTACAACGCATAACATTACATTGCATGTAAGGTAAGGGTTGAATAGTGTAGGGGTTAAATTACTATTTCAACTCCAAGGGGTGCAACAGTAGGGTAAGTGTTGGATAGTGTAGGGGTAACAATTACTATTCTAACTCCAGGGGGTGCAAAAGTAGGGTAAGTGTTGGATAGTGTAGGGGTAAAAATTACTATTCTAACTCCAGGGGGTGCAACAGTATGGTAAGTGTTCGATAGTGTAAGAGTACTATGAGTTGTAATACTATGCGTTGTAATGGAATGCATTGTAATGATTGCGTTGTAATGGCATGCTTTGTAGTGGTGTGCGTTGTAGTGTCATGCGTTGTAATGGTTGCGTTGTAAATGCATGCGTTGTAATGGATGTTGCATTGTAAAAGTTTTGTTGTAATGGTAGTGCGTTGTCAAAGTTGCGTTGTAAAGGTTGTTTCCCTTTAGCATCACATGGTAATCCTGTAAGGGTCCTTTACAGGCTTCCCAATGGGCTATTTAGTTCCAACTAACTCACCAAGGGTTGCCATGACTTCTTTTGCCAATAATGTCACTAGAGTTCATTTCTGAAATATATATTACAGAACTAAGCCACTCTATACAAGTCCGTGCAACTTCAGATAGCCACTTTCTGCATATTTCGCTTCATACTAAGAGTGTCAAACAAAACAGCAGCTTGCTCTTATCTTTACCTAACTTCTCGGGACCCTCTCTGCCCCCAAAGATAATCAGACTGAGGCTTACCTTGAGGTTTTTACAAAGAATTTCAGCATAAACTTACCCACACCTTCCAAATACTGCTGGATCCTAGGGTATTCCATGAACATATGGATGTCGTTCGCCTTTCTAATTCTCATTTCATACATTTAGGTGTACCTCCTTCCCCCAATTTCAATATCCTAGGTGACGTCCAGTGTGCTCTGTGAAGGGAAAAGATTTAATTTCTTCTTAAAAAAAAGTAGGTATAACAGTGATGTTTAAAGTGTGCATCAATACTTGCTATACCTCTTTCAACTACATCCTCGGCAACCTTCCTCCCAGAGCTCTGTAGTACGAAGTCACCATCTCCAATATCCACAAACATCAAATACCATGTTGAAACTTCCTCCTTCCTTGGAGTCTCCTTTAATAGGTGTTATTCCAGTTGATTGGTCATTCTAACTTCAAAAGTCAAACTCTGGGACCTACTTTTTAACTGCAAGTACTTAAACCTGGAGCTAATCCCATCAACAGCCTTGTACAGCTCTTCCCATAGTAGAAGCTTAGCCTCCTTTATAAGTTGCTACCATCTTTGTATACCTGCCAACTTAATATGGAATGGCAATTTATACTTAACACACTCTGGGGTGCCTGGTGAATCCCCGATAGGGGCAGGCTTACTACACTATTGGAGGTTCGTGGTCCTTCTTATCCAAGCCCATACAAGGACATCGATTCCAACGCTTTCAGGCTCTCTTTCTTATAGAATTTTGAGTCTCCAAACTTATGGAAAACATGGGTTTCACCTGCTCTAATATCCTTTAACATGCTCTTGAACAAGATGCTGGTCCCCGAGCTGTCAATAAGTATCATTCTACAATTTTTTAACTGGAAAACCCAAGCATAATACTGGATGTCGCATAATGTTAAACCTCCCTTGTCTCTCCTCCTAAGGAGCTTCTTCCAGGAATTCCTTGAACCTTTCAAGGCCTAAATGAAGCTATTAATTCTCCCTTTCACTAATTACATGTGAAAATTGACTAGAATCTTTCGAGGATCACTTCTGTTGAGCTTCTTTTTAAACAGGTCCCGGTGGACTCTTTGGATGTCCCTAGCTATATCTAAGTCAGTATCATCTATCTGGACCACTACCTTTACCAAGGTTATAATGCAGGATTTTGGATCCTCCATTTCCCCCTGCACATCTAGAATTCTTAGATTTTCTCTTCTAGAGGTATTCTCCAGTGCCTCTATCTTCTCCTGGTATTCAAATTCTTTATGTTTCAACTAACAAATCTCTTCCTTATTATGCTCCACTGAGTTTTTTACCTCCTTTATTGTCTCCTCAAAGGCCTGAGTCCTTATGGCAAAGAGTCCAGTTTTTTCTCAAGGCTTTCACATGCCCCTTGTGTTTGTCTCTATACTTCCATAATGGTCTCTGCACCAGCAAGAGCAGGATTCTGGGCTTGAATGAGAGCTGATACATCAGCAAACACCTGCAGCTGATCTATGACAGTAGAGTATGACTGCTGCTCACACCCTGCTACATTTTCTAAACTCTCTCCTACCCCGTCCCTTTCCCCATCCATTGTTGTCTATCCAACATCACCCCAACACTTGCCATTTCCTCTATTCTGGTGTATTGCCCTTTGTCCTCTGCCTCAAACAACGGAACCAATTTCTTCCCAGGCTTCTTGCTCTAATGTCTAGATTTCCCACCAATGATTCACTAACTTAGCCCCCGAGGGCTTCTACCTTAGCCAAAACATAATAGAACGTCCTTAATAAGGGGGCAATCTTCAACTGATTTTGATTAGGTGTAGACATCAGATTTTCTGGCTCTTGACATGTCCTAGAGAATGAATGTTTGATATATCTACTTTTGATACTGACATGGAATCACTGTCTCAGTAAGAAGCTGTTACAATAGCCAGCTTTTTCTTATCAGTTATCTTTGGACCTATAGTCAACAGAGATTGTTTAAAGGTGCTGTGGGAGCCCTCAGATACTTCTTTACGGGCACTCCTCAAGGAGTACCTGTTCCCCCTTGAAGGCCTCGTTATTAGTGACTTATTCTCTGCTCCTATTGCTTTTTTCCAGGCTTACCTGTGGCCTTTTTAGTCCCAGTCCCATCCCCTTGAGGGAACTCTACCTCCTTACCCCAGCTACTGCCTCCTCACTCTATCATTGTCCTGGCTGCGGGTCTCCCAACACAAGATCTTGGTGATCCTCACTCCTCCCTTCTCAAACACCAACCAGCAGCACTTCGGTTTCTATGTGCATGTTGCCAAAGCCACCTTGCAACGAACCTACAATCTTTCGTTAAATCCAGTGCATCTCTCATCCACTGCTCATTGTTAGCCTCACCGCCTGCTGTGCCTGCCATGGTTACCTGGGAGAGGAACAGAAAAAAGGGCAAAAGGCAAAAAAAATGAAACTCTGGGCTTTTTCCTTCGATTTGATGAGTATAACTTCTGTAGCTAAGCCACCATTTTCCATCCATGTTCTAATCACTTGTGTGCATCCCAGGGATCAGGCACTCAAGAGACCTGCTACCTAGCAAGCCATCATGTCCTCCCCTTGCATGTTTTTCTTGATGAAGAGCAACAATATCTTGTACTTTCTCATGATCCTTCTCTAATCATCTCGGTAAATTAACCAGTAGTCAGTATCAGGCGCAGCCAGTACAGGTAAGAGCGGTGGGGTAGGATGGGGGCGGGGTATGTGGAAGAGGAAGTCGACAGACGACCGATTAGAAAAGCAAAAGAAAAAAATGAAAAACACTTCCCCCGCCCCACCACTCTTACCTGTAGCAGCTGCACCTCCTCTATATTAAGTTTACACATCTGTATAAATTGTGTACATTATGTTAGGAATTTCTTCCCGATACCGACAACATGTTTTGGCCAGATCTCAGTTAACTGGGAAGTTGTGTGATTCTTGTTCTTAAGGCCAAGAGAAATATTATAGCCTCTGCTCTCCTGTATCCAAGTTTCTGTGCCTTGGAAGGACTTTTTGCATGACAGGCCTTTTGCCTATATAGATCTGAGTTGCACATGCAAATAGCTTCAGGATTGAGGACAAATAATGTACCAAAAACATTTCTTAATCTTGGGCACAGCTGAGCAATCACTGGTGTCCTCCCCCTCAGGTCTCCACAGCATTTGTAACGGATATTCATAACACATAGCTGTATTTTATCCATACTAATATAATAAAGAGAGAGAACACAAACCTTTGAGGCGGGTAATCTAAGGAACCACAGCGCCAATCCAAACACCCAATACAGCATTGGAAATGTCAGGTTAAGCAGATGGACATAGGCTATATACCAGCAAAACATATACTTTAGAAGGGCAAAGTACGTTCTTTGACAAAGTAGTCCCTTAGAAGTAGTGCCATCTCTGAGATGGGCATGCGCGTTATGCGAGGGTGGGTGTGTGGGTGGGCGTGTGCGTTCAGAGGCGCATGCAGCCTCAGATTGTTGTCTGGGTATAAAAAAGGTGGGCCTGTGGGTGGGCGTGTGCGTTCAGAGACGCATGCAGCCTGAGAACGTTGTCCGGGTATAAAAAAAATGTACCCGAAGGACGGCAAACCTTACCGAACGCTACCTACCCCCCCACTTTACAATGCAGCAGGCGTCTCACAATGCACACGCCCACACGTCTGAAAATGCACACGCCCACACACAACAACGCTGAACAGCACGCACACCCCATGACGTGCACGAACGCTAATCTCACTGTGATGAGATTAGCGTTCGTGCACGTTGTGAGGTGTGCGTGCCCTTCAGCGTTGTTGCGTGTGGGCGTGTGCATTCTAAGACACCTACTGCATTGTAAAGCGGTGGGGTAGCATTCGGTAAGGTTTGCCGTCCTTCAGGTACATCTTTTTTATATCCGGACAACGTCGGAACGGGCAGCTAGTTCAACAATAGTTTGTACTTTGCAGAACTGTAGACCTGCAACTAAGTTAATGGTAGGTAGTAAAAATCATAAATATGGATATATTCTTGCTGAACAAGGCATGGAAATAAACTAAACTGACAAATAATATACTTCTTATGAATGAACAATCAATGATTATTCCGGACCACAATTTCAAACAACGGAGTCAAGCAACCACTTTTTTGTGGAGCAAATAATGGAGATTCACACAGAAGATATACGCGGAGGAACAGTTTTTTAAGGTAATTTTTTATTAAGTATTTTATTATTTTGCTTAGCTTCAATCAGCCACTTGTATAAATCGACTAGTTCATCTTGCGAACTACTAGCTCACCAAATGATCACCCACAGGTAGAAATTATACATTTAACAATAATACTGTTCCGTTATTTCCACTGTAACAGTTCTTTATATGCTAAAATAACTGAAGAAAATCATCCGAAATGCCATGGTCAACCATCTATTTTTAACTTAAGCTAGAAGAGAAGTGATCATTTGATTCATACCTTTGACATTTTCCTGCACGCTAATATAATAACATAATATTTATGTCTCTTATGACACATATTGCTTCACTGTAGTCTTGGCTACCCACATGCTGAACCTCTGTTGTGGCATTGCACCACCTCCTCCGTGATAGCAGAAATGTTTCTCCTGATACAGCTTTCGCTAATAAAGGAAGATGCACTTCAGAGGCAAAAAGTTGTGGCAGAAATGGCAACAAATGAGCCATGCAATTCAGGTAATATAGGCATGTCATCATTTATGGTTTTGCTGAAGAAATCCTTCCAAAATTAGGATCCTTCCTCTGGATTATCAAACCGTATGTCCCCATGCAATAGAGGTTTCTTCCCTGCAGGCACAGGACAATTGAAGGTTTTATTCATTCTGTGGCTCCCATGGTTTACCGGGTTGACCCATCAGAAGGAGCACTGTTCGTACTGATATCAGGTACACCATAGTGGGATTAACTATGGAAGAGCTGTCACAGCTCTACCATTGGAAACTCAAAATCTCCACAGACACTAAGATGTTGGAACAAAGACGATGGCAAGTAAAACATCTTGCTTTATTTTATAGAGGTCCATTACTACTCACGCTTTGTGAGGCCTATATTAAAACAAATGCACTTAAGCTTGTATTTTTAATGTCGACCACTTGTACCGTGATCTCACTATACTCACTGTTTGGTCAACCTACCTTGTAGCATATTTTCTCATTTGGTGCTTTATTTTTAATACTTACCCTCCACCACTGACCAGTCGGAAACCAGATGATGAATACATAATGGTTGCTTAATTGCCTTGGAAATGGTGACTAACCCACAATGTTACAATGTGAAAGAAATGTACTTCATTTGTGAAGATCAACTCAAAAACACAATCAAAACATATTTTTGTTCACTTACCAATTATGACAGAAAGGAAAATTCATATACATGAATACAAGTGAGTAGGTGTTAGAAATGGGGGTCTCTAGTTGGCAGTGGCTGGCCACAGTCCAAGTAGGGGCCCTTCTTCCTAAGTCAGAGTAAGGGGGCTACACCCTTTGATAACCCCTGCTCAACCCTGTGATAACATAGCACAAGCAGCTAGGCTTATCTCAGAGGCAGTGTGTAAAGCATTTATTATCATACACAGTAACACAGTAAAGGACAAGACAAAGGGACACCACACAAGTAGTTATAAAAAATAAGTATCTTTATATATATAGACTTATCACAAGACCAATAACAGTAAAAAGCCACAATACTGAAAAAGGGGCGTTACTCTTGAAAAGCTGGAAAAAGAGTTCAAAGTGTACAAATAGGGGTTTAGTTCAAAGCGGGGGTCTCTGCGACCCTTTTACTTACAAAGTACCTGGATTTCGTAGCAAAACAAGCAAAATGTTGCAAACGAGCTGTAGAGATGATTTTCCCCCTGCTAGGTCGGCGATGCGTTGAATCCTTGCCGCAAGGGAGGATGATGCGCCAGTCTGCGGGTGCGTGCGGGACAAAGCGACAGACATCTTCACGCTAGGCCAGCTATGCGTTGAATCCTTGCCGCACGGGAGGATGATGTGCTGATTCTGTTGCGTGTGCGATCTTGTTGCTCTATAAGAAAAGGGCGCCCCGTGAGGGAGCGACGATCCGGGTGCGATGCGAGGAAAATGGTGGACGCACGGCGCCCCCTCTGTGATGGAGTGATGCGATGATCTCGATGCAATGATCCGGGGTTAGCAACACTTTGTGGCCCGCAAGCGTGCGATGCGATGATTTTTGGTTTGCGAGCGTTCGGCGGCAGCAGCGCAATGATTTTTCTTATGCTCTTCAGCTGCGGTGGCTCGCAAACTGGCGTTAGCGACGATTTCAGCACTCTCTTCTCTGTAGTAGAACTAGAGGCCCTGAAACTCACAGGGGCCTCACCTGCAGATAGAAACCCTCGCTGGGAGCAATCAGGAGGACGTGGGGGAGTCAGGTGTGCCTGTGACTCCAGCAGGAGGCTAGCTCTCTTATAGCCCTTGGGTGAGTGCTTAGCAAAATAAAAGTCTCTAAAAAGTCCCTTTCCCTCTACTTCCAAGTCCAAGGGGAACTATTGCCGGCCAATCCAAGAAACAGCACACAAGCACAAGGACAGTCCTCTTCTGCAGATTTCTTCAGTAACACAGACAGAGGTTCCTCTTGACATCCAGCAGCAATACCAACGTCAGGAGTTTGGGCACAGATATTTATACCCCAAAAGTCTTTGTTCTCAAAAGTCTCTAGTCACTGAACCCAGCCAGAACCAGTTATGCTCAGGCCTGGAGTACTTTGTTTATCAGGCTGCATCCTTCCTTTCAGAAAGAGGGGGTCTGCCATCAGACGCACAGCAGGAGGTGGAGCCAGCATTCACCTTGCAAGGCACAGCCCTATTTAGGTCAAGGAGCTACCCAGTACCCAGTACTCAATGCAGATCTCCCTATTCAACCCAGGTCTGACTCTGCCTGCCTTGCCCCTCTAAACCCAGACAGCCAATACACATAACAGCAGAGCACATTGGAAGGATTAGGCAAGAAAATACCTACTTTCTAAAAGTGGTATTTTCAAACACAGATTATTAAAACCAACTTTGCTAAACGATGTATTTTTTTCAGAGCTCAGGCATACTAAATTCGAATTTCTACCATGTTCCCTGGGACAGTTAGGACTAAAAGATGTGATAGCTAGACTGCCCATTCTAACCGATGGAGAACAGGTAGCCTTGCAGTAGTCAAAAAACAAAACAGAGGGTAATTCACTACCGGGACATGCTACACATATCAAGCCATGTCCTGCCTTACACATACAATGCACCTATCATATGGGTGATGCTAAGAGGAGGTTCAGGGTCTGGGAAGTGTGGGCACTTCAGAGCCAAGATGGCAGTTCTGGACTGCATACAGACACTGCAGTGGCAGGTTTGAGGCACACTTTACAAGCTGCTTCTGGGGTGGCGCAAACCAGCGCTGCAGGCCCATCAGCAGCATTTGGGTTACCAGCCCTGAGCACACATGGGCCACACTACTAGGGACTAACAGGTAAACCAAATAAGCCAATCAGGGATATACCAATTCACAATCATATTTACACAGGGAGAGCATATGCACTTTAGCACTGATCAGCAGTGCCCAGAGTCATAAAACCAACAACAACAGGTCAGAAAAAATACCAGAGGAAGGCAAACAGGTTAGGGATGACCCTGCAAAAAAGACCATTTCCAACATTAGGCATACTTGAAATTAGGGTACAGAATAATGACAGAATGTAAAATATCATTAAACTAAAACCATTTCCTTTTGTCTGCTGCAAGGTTGCTTGCTACATTGTTTCACTTCAGCTTTTCTTATAAGAAATTTTAAAATGCATTGAATTGCTTCTGATGTTTTTCTTTTATATTTCATTGGACAGTGTAGGAGAAAATGTCTTCCAGTTTCCTTTTCACTGCTTTTGATATCAATGTTCTATTTATTACCTATTTAATCCAATGTTAATTTATTACTGCATTTTTTAGTGTGTGACCGAGCAGGTCTGATCTTTTGCCATGAGCATAGTTCTGTTTGAGCTTCCCGGAAAATGTCAGACAACGAAATGCCATTTAATAATTCTAACAATATAAATGTTTTTTAAGAATCAGTATACAATCCATGAAGCCGTAAAGTACTCAAATACACTGCTACAAATGAATACTCATTATATACAGTATTAAACAAAGTTCAAAACTACTGATTGGAACATGCCTGATGGTAGGTAATATTCCAAAATATGATATCTCTGAATATTATTTAAAGAGATGGCCATTGCTGAATTTCTATAATTTGCATTTCAAAAGATCAGTTCAGATTATCTGAAGAATAACAAAGATTCATCGCATCTATTTCAGATCAAATCATATAACTTCTAAGAAAAAATGGGCACAACACATTCTGGCAGAATAGCACAAATGTGCAATGGAATCGATTGGACAGAACAGATAACATACTCAGCGAGGGAACATCAAAACAAGGTTTTGTTAAAATAGAGTTCTGGCCATTATAAAAAATGTTCAAACCAAAAGACGACAGGACAAAAATTTGTTGAACCCCTTTTGAGAGTTGATTTTCATTTACCATATTTCTGTTCAGCCAAAATGAACGTGGGATTAAGTACCTGTGTGCGAAATATGCTCCAGTTCCACCAGTCTGGGGATGATTTTACAATTCTTTGTGGTTTGCACAGATCTTGGACAGTGATTCATAAACACTCTTACATTTTATACGTTTTGATCATTTTTTTATGTGGAGGATACATTTAAGATTTGTATATATCTGATAATTTCTTATTAACGCCAACCTTTTAAGCATTGTATTTACTTTTGTTAGTTGTAGGGTTTGATGTGTGAGACAGTAATAAATCAAGGGTTTTCTATAATGCTCCACTAAGCAGAATGAAATGCAAGATAGCTGTATCTGTAGCAGGAAATGCATCATCTGCACACAACTTCTTAGATAAATGTATTAGTGTTGAACCAGGGTCTATGGATCCAAAGGACTTAACAATTCAATGCGAGCAACGTCTTGATAACCGTGCAATTTTCGTGTCTTTTGAATGACAAAATGAAACATTTACAACTTCAGGTAAGGACACAAAAATGATTGTTGTAATTTAAATTTTTGTCATTTTCACGATACCTAGCGCTGCTCAATATTTGCCCCTTGTGTTGTTAACGCCACCTGTGAGTGAGGCAGCAGGGAAATGGCCTGCTAAACATGTATGGTTTTGAATACTATGACACATATCCCAAAATTCAATTTCTAATTGTATCACAAGTCATTGTAGATCAATTGTGTTCAGAGTTATATGACTGCTCCATTCGAATTCAGCCAAACATTTTGCAGCTGTTTGTACAATTACATTTAGTGTGGCAGTTAGGTTGGAAAACACATTGAATTATGTTTCTACCTTGGGTACCAAGGGTTGTGCTGGTTGCTTGATGCCTCCTTATCTTACTATATGTTTTTCATCTTCAGAATATGCAGCTAACATTGAGCTTTCTTTGTTAACTTAGAGATATAATTATAAACGATTACGTAGCTGTCTTAGGTAAATGTTATTTATCTCACTGTTCGCATATCTTGGATGTAAATCTTAAAGGCTGTGTTGTAGCAATACATTTTCAGCACAGCAGTCCTTCTCCTTTGCAGAGTATCCACAGGTCCAGAAGTGTACTGAAGTGGTGGTGTCTGAGATCAGGCCAGTACTTATTCCCGGTTGTGCCTTTGAAGTGGGGGAGACTTCAAAGAGATGCATTTGAAGTGCATAGAGTCCCTGCCCTTCCTGCTCTGACTCTAGACTCACTACAAGGGGATATGCAACACTTTCCGTGGGGACAGATACAGCTTATTCAGGTGTGTCAGCTCCTTCGTCACATCCTGCATAGGAAGGCTCATCATGATGTGGATTCCCCATCAGTCACACCTACGCTCCCTTTGTGTGTGACCAACTAGAGGAAATGCACAAAGTCTTGGTGTCACCCACCCAAGATGTGTATTCAGAGACAGGCAGAAGGCACCAAATGGTTAAAGTAAGAAAATACCAACTTTATGAATCTTTTAAAGAGTGTGCAGGTACCAATTATACGATTGATTAAAAATCATTTCAAAAGAGAAACGCCCCTCATTTGTTTCTCAGATTGTTAACCTGTGACAATAATACACATTTTGTAGCTTAAATACTGAACACTCAGCTGCCATATATCTGTTATTAGTATAACTTGAACTTATTAATTGAGTGACATTTTGAAGAATCCTATCTTCTGGCTCTCTCTGGTGCATCCCTCTGTGTTTTAGTTTCTGCCACCTGAGATACAATAACTTCTTCCCAATTTAATTTTGTGAGGGAATTGAGTTTAGGTGTAGGTGTAGACATTCCATAAACCTGGAGCATATGAAAAGAACTGTTTTTCTGTAAATTTTGTTTGTGGGTTTTTGCAGCTGACAAACTAAAAACTCAGGTCATTTACATACCCCCAGAGTTATCGACCTTGCTTCCTACATAGTTCGGTATACATTGACAAAGGTTTTGGTAGATCAGCAAGTATGCTTTGATGCAAAAGATGCTTATGCACACTGGTAAAGGAAGCCAACCCAATTGTTATATGCTTGTTATCTCATTGTTTAATCACCTTTGGTGAGTGATCAGGCTGTTACACAAAATATAGACTTCAATTGTGTCAAGGGTATGTCTCTAGGACCAGTTAGTACATTTTTTCCCTTTGTGAGTTCACAAGGGTATGTTCCCAAGAAAAAAAGGGTTTGACTTAGTAGACTGAGCATAAACCAATGTTTTTAGACTCTTGTTATTCTTGCGATCTTTTAAAGACCAATTATTCAGAATATAAATGACCAGGGATTCAGTATAGATCCGATAACATAGGAAGAACTGTTACAGATTCATGTTGTCTATCATGTCTATAGTTTTGTGGATATTAATAAATAATTATGCTTTGAGGTGCATTTCTGGTATAGGTGATGTCCTGTAGATAAGCGCGTGCAGCCAGTAACACATGTATGGTATGGTACCAGAATAGATAATACATTGCTCGAGAAAACTATTGTGTCCTAAAATATAATCTACACTCAATAGGACAATATTTTTGTAATTGATATTCAGGACACAATATTTAAATAGGATAATAATTGTGTTAAAGGTATTCAGATATGCAACCATACACAAGATAGAATAATTCTTAAGTGATATTGAAGTCCTGGGGAATGCTATGGGTAATGCGGAGTGACAGAGTTCTGCATGAGTCCATTTGAATTTTCTGCCAGAGAGGAAAGAAATGAACCATTTCCTTTTAGGCTATGTAATCCTTATTTGTGAGGATGGTTCTCCATTAGTGCAATACAGCCAACTGTGCTGAACACTGCTAACAAGGCAAAGGTCAAGACGTTAGTATCATTTTATTTTTCTATGCAGCTCAAAGCAATGGCAGAACGGGGCAGGGCTTGCCACCTTCAGAGGGAGCACAAGAGGTTTGCACGCCCTAAGGGTGCATGACGGTTTGGTAGGCCCTCTTGGACCGGCCAAACCATCATGCGCACTTAGCATGTTCTGCACCTGGCTGTGATGCACAACTCGGTGGAGGACCTGCCCAGGCTCCCAGGCACTGCCTGAGCAGCAATACAGGCCGCTAAGACTAATCACAGCACTGCTGCTGCGTGTCGTGATTGGCTGGGAGAATCCAAGAGCCTGGGCTCTTTTACCTTTACCTAACTTCATCTGACACCACCAGCTGATTTTGCCTGCATGCCTGGGAGGAGGGGTCGTGTCGATTTCCTGAGGCACATAAAAGCCGGAGAGGAGTCCTGCAACACGGGAGACTCTTTTACCTTTACCTGACTTCATCTGAGCGCAAGGGCTGATTTCGCCTTCCGGCCCAGGAGGAGGAACAGTGTTGATTTCCTGAGGTGGCAGAACACCATAAAAGCCTGCGAGGCATCCCGCAGTGTGGGATGCGTGCGGGGCATGCCTGTCCTCGGCCCGGGTGACGACTGGGCCAAGACGGGCCAGTTTTAGCCCATCATAGACTGTAAGAGGCTGTGCTGGGTCACCCCATTTGCTTGACATGTACATATGTTATTGGATAATTGCTGGGGATGCTCTTGCCTCTACATTTGTGTTTTTGTTGCTGCCTGAATCCTGCTGGGCTGTGCTAGGGTGGAACTTGGTCCCCCAGTGGACACTGTTCACTCAAGGAGAGAGGACCCCTCTTGAAGCCTATAAAGGTGCCCTTAGATTTCTGTACAGCCCCTTCGTGCCCAGAAGAAATTGCTCTAGGTCTGGCTGAGCCACCCCTTGTACGTTTGTCTCAGGCAGAGGCACCCCAGAGGTAATGTGCATTATATCCCATTCCAGAGGGATATTTATTTTTAACTTTGGTTCCATTCAATGTTGACTCATACTGACTGCCTTAAGACTGTCTTAAGAATCTTGTTTTTTTATTTTTAGCCTGTATAGTAAGAGACAGTTTGCCTGATTCTTCTAGAAAATTGTGCACCTAAAGTACCACTTTTGTTTTATGATAGTGCAACATCTTATAATACATATACCAATATTTCTGGTATAGCACGCCTGACAGGTTATAATGGGTAAGTGTAAAGCGACAGCCCTTCCTACTGCCGTCCATACTCCATTTACAACTATTGACTTAGTATGAGCTGTTAGCGCCATCACTGAAGAAATAGACAGGACAGAACGTCACCTTTTACTAGGGTTGGAACGGTGGCGGGTGGGACAGCCAGAGACGATAATAGGTCACTAACTTTAGGGAGTGCTTAATGGGAGGGGGTAAATAACTATGGGGCCACTAAATGGCGGGCCCCTCAAAATTCACCAGACATAGGGTTGAATACACAATCTGATTTCCTACCCACACCGAAGAGAAAAAAAAGGTGGAGGAAGGCCTAGTAACTGCTAGAGGCTGAAAGGGCCAGTAAGATCTAATCAGGGACCCAAAGAAACAGCAAGTGAGTGCATAACAAACCCAGATACCCTTCTGAACACACAACTGGCATTGCCTTCTTACGAACTGCTGATACCAAGTGGTAAGAGCAGATCAGATATTACTAACACGAAGAGTGAGTTGGATTGTGCCTCTGCAGAAGAACCTTAAAGGAAGTTGTATACTTATTAATCTTAGAGACTCTTGTTGGGCCAAAAATACTGTGATGAGTACAATCCCACCCATTCAGTTGGATCTGAATGTTCCACTACAGCCCTTTGGCTTCTTTCATAGACATTTAAGGCATACTTAGCATGCAGAGGGTGGGATAGGTAGTTTACGTATGATCCGATACATATAAACTCAATCTTGGTTTGCATTGCTCATTGTAAATTGGTACCAAGCTCTAAGCACCTTACAGGAAAACGATTGACAAGAACTTGATCACACAACAAGGGTTAAGGTCAAAACATCAAAGTATGGGAAGGGTGACCTAGATGGGGTTAATGTAGATGTTACTGCCCGTCTCCTTAAAGACCAAATTATCGATCCACCACATGCTGAGAGAATTATTTCGACTAGCACTAGTCAGTGTGAGGATTATGGAAGTGAGTTCTTTACTGCTAATTTAGGGCATGAAATGGATAATGGCTATACACTTGCAACATGGAATATTGCTGGTCTAATAAGTAACAGGATTCCTTAGGCTAGTATGACATTTTCAATAAGCTTGATGTGCTTTGTTTACAAGAAACCTGGTGTACCACTCCTGCCTATTTTGTAGGATTCTCTTCACATTGGGTACAGGCTTTACCATATCCTGCTGGAAGGGTGAAAGGAGGGCTTATGATTCTCATTTCAAATAAGTTACCGGTAAATGTAAAGAGAGTTATCACGATTGGGGTGCATTCTAAAATAATGTGGCTGACTTCTAAAGGAGAAAGGGATTTGGTTGTGGTCAATTTCAACAATAATGTCTTTGATTCTACTCGTAGTAAAATAGTTTTTTAGAGCTGGTTAAGTGGTTAGTTACCTTAGTGAGTTCAATTAATAAGAGCATTGTGCTCATCTGGGTTGGGTACTTTAATATTCAAACTTGCCCTCTGTCTGCTACTCGGGTAGGTGGGGTAAAAAGTGATTATGGTAACAACTATGTACATTTCCGACATAATGATTATGGTGGAGCCCTGAACTTAATGATTGGTAAGTATGACTTAGAAATCTTACAGTGTGCCCATGATATTAATGGTGACCAGATTATAACCTTTATAGTATAGAAATGCTTCATCTATCATCGATCACGCGCTGATTTCTTCCAGTGTTAGCAATCTGGTCACCGCTCCGAGGGTAGCCCAGATAGCGCTGAGCGATCACAACTGTATCATAATGACAGTTTTCCTATGGGGTAGAAAATTTGTAGCCCACCCAAGTACCATAGTTAATATTGCCCCCATAAGACCTAACAGGGTTTGTATTAAATGGGTGGAGTGGATCCCACTAACATTTTATATGAAATCGTTTTAAAATGTGGTGAAGAGATTTCTTATTGTCATAATGATGTAGTAAGTCCCACTATATTAATGGCATATTGACCCTCCCCATCAGGCAAAAAACAGACAAAGCAGAGGCTGGTTTGAACACTGATATACACTAGCTTCAAATCAACTTAAACACACCTTGCATTGCAAACCCAGAGACAATGCTTTAATAAAAACCCTTCGGTTTAATTATAAAACAACCACTTCGGCTAGGAAAAGGGAATTACAGGAGGAAGCATGGGATAAGCTATCTGTGGCTGCAGAAACTGCTAACAACAAATTATTTTGGGAAACACTTAACTTTTTTAAAGAGTGGTTTGTTCCCTGAGTTGTTATCCCACGTTACATGTGAAGCTTGGGTAGTTCACCTTTCAAGTATCTTTAACCCACCAGACTATGAAGCGGGGAGCACACTGAACATAACACAGAATAATTGGCCCACCTCACCATTAAATATTACAATTGAAGAGGTAATGATGGGACTGAAGGGAAGCATGGGAGGGAAAGCCCCAGGTCCAGATGGGGTCTCAGTAGATGTTTACAAAGCTGCAACCGATTTATGGGGGCCTATTCTCACCAGAATATTCAACACAAATGTGACAGAGCATATACTCCCTTTATGGGGAAAGTCTCTTATCATCCCCATTTACATAATAACTTTGAAGCAAAAGAATGACCGCCCGATATCGATCCCATATCGATCCTAGACTCCTCAGTTAAGATGATGAGTATGATGAGATCAGATCAGAAGAGTGGGTAAACAAAAAGGTGATACTTTCCTGAGCACAATACAGCTTTAGGAAAGAGGTGGGGACTATTGAACAGTGTATAAATCTGGACTTGTTTAGAGACAAATATACCTGTGCCAAAGAAGGGAAACTGTACCTATGCTTCGCAGATCTTAGCAGCACATTTGACCTTTGTCGACCACTCAATTCTTTGGCCAGCTTTGCTAAGCCTTGGTGCAGCTAAACCAATTATATGTTTTCTTGCGAGAATCTATGAGATGTTATTGAGTAAAGTGCTGTATGGGCCAGGGGGCAAATGCATGCCAAACTTTGACGTGAAACTAGGCATTCGTTAGGGCTGTGTCCTAGCTCTACTCTTCTTCTCATTGTTTATCAATGAGGTGGAGAAGATTCCACAACTGGTACAAGCTGATGCCCCACAGATCTCTGAGAGTCCCATCCCAGTGCTGCTTTACGTAGATAACGCTGTGTTACTATCCAGGTCCCCAGTGGGCCTACAGGGATTAATTAACAGCTTTGGGGATTTTATCAATGCAAGGAAACTTGTAATCAACAAAACAAAGACACACACTATGGTCTGTGGGCCTAAATTAAAGAAATGCAAAACTTTTTATATTAAAAATATCCCTATAGATACTGTCAACCTGTTTTGCGACCTGGAAGTAACTTTTTTAGCTAGTGGTAACTGGTTATCTAAATTAGCTACTGTTCAGTCAAATTTGAACTGGAGTGCACATGGGTTTTTGGTCTTGCAACAAAATTAGGCAACCACCCAATTAAGGACATGCTAGCAATTTATAAGGCTAGATCTGTTGTCACCGTCATGTATGGTGCAGGGGTGTGGGGCTACCACTGCAGTCAGGAAGTGCAGCTCGAAGAAAATTCCTTCTTAAATTGTCTTTTAAGTTTATCTTTCTCAGAATCCACTGAGATAATACACCAGGAAGTAGGACTACAGTACCTAGCAGATTTGATCCCGTTGCGACCGCTGCTGCTATGGTGGTCCATCTGAGCTAAGGATGAGACTAATTTCACCAAATGAATTATTATGGATTGTCTATCTCTAGATAAAACAATGTGTATTCGTTGTTTAAGATATATCAGTAATACATATAGCAGGCTGTTTAATATATCATTTCAATTAAATCCCGCACTGGTGACTACCCTAACTAAACAGATAATCAAGGATGTTTTTATGAACAATAAAAAGGAATCTCATATGAGAGTGATAGGTGAAAAATCGACTTTTACATTTTACCAATCAATTGAGACTAAGATGGGTTTTCAAAAGTATTTATTTCAGGTTACAAAACAAACTCATCGCTTTGTATTGACCAAACTTAAACTTGGAATTGTACACCATCTAGTCGCTTTCGCTGTAATGAAATCCTGCCTCCTGCTTCGACTCCTTGTCCATGTGACGAGCAGTCCAAGTAAAGCACAATTGACTTCATGCTCTTCTGTGATTTTTATTTGAAATGTAGGCATTACTATTTAAAATCATTCTTTTTAAAACAAAATGTGAGAACACCTAAAGTTGAAATAAAATTATTAGCTGATCGGGATGATCCTGGTGTTTGTTTTAATATTGTTTTATTTATCCTAAAAGCTATGTGAGTAAAAGTATTTTTCCTTAAAAGCTAGTATGTATCTGACAAGGACCTGTTTTTGTGTAATTTGCTGCTAAAACATTTAAAATGACTGTTTTGTATCCATGCTTTTTAACATCGTAACTGCTTTTATGGTTGCCTGTACATACAGAATAACGCTTAAATGGAATTGAATTGATCCATTTTTTCCTAGCCACCTTGAAACTGGTTGGTACCTGCACTCTCTTAAAAATTGTCTTGAGAAAGAGAAGTGATTAATGAGCTAGTAGTTAAAAATCCCATCACTGTACAATATGGGTTTTCTGGGGAGTTTTAGGGAGTTGCTTGATTTAGAGGTCATGCCTGTGAAGAGAGAGATTTTTATATTGTCAGAGCACTGTGCGCATTTTCCATAGAAGGGATATAATCTCTGAGGGGAAAAAGTATATTGTATTGCTTTAGTAAGTATTTTTGGACGTTTATGATACTGGACAGTGATTGATTAGTCAGTGTCTGGAAGGTTTACTAGTGAGGAATTTAGGGAGATGTTTTCAGTGTGTGTCTGTGGTATTTCATTGTTATGCATAATGGTTTGCATCATCTTCATGAGTTTTCCAAATTTAGTTGGATTTTATTTTGCAGTCATATTCTGAGTACAGCATGTTTGCTGATTGTACAATTAACACATGATGCGCCATTCTACTAGGGAAAAGGAACCTCTCCATTCAAGTGTTGGATATTGAAATGGAAGGAGCGTGTAGTGTGGAGTTACTGCACATCATCTTTGCATGCTTTTCCATATAACAAAAATGTAAAAGCTGGAATGGAATGGAAATACATTAGTATGTAGATGGATACATTGTGAAACTCGATTTCTAACAAGGAGCAGATCACTAAATGAATTGTGTTACCATTGTTAATGTAAGTAGTGATGAGCTTGGTACTGACAACATTTATATCTGTCATTAAAGAAGAATTGTAAAGATGATAATAAATGACAAGGCGTTTATAGTTGAACAGAAAAGAAAGCTGCAGGTGAGGATAAAACAAACTACATAGCAACACAACTCTGCATTACAATATCACAGCACCATAATACCACAATGACAGAAAAACATAAGGTAATGCAAGGATGACATATCACAGTAATACCGCCAAAATCAAAGCACAAGAATAAAATTCAAGACACCAGAAGAACACATACTTGAACTGAACACAAGAGGTTAATGCAAAACCACACCATAAGAAATCCAGCAAACACACAGAGCATAATACAACAGCATATCCATGCAATAAAATATCTCCTGAATATACTGAAACAGAACGACAACAGAACAGTCGACCAATGCAATTGTGCTGTGTGTTTTGTGTTGTATCTTTGTGTTAATGTGTCTTGTAATTTGTATAACTTTTAATGTTGACATTATTCTGTTGTGATGTGTTGATACTGTGAGTTTATTTGTGTTGCATCGTTGCTGGTGTGTGA
The DNA here is from genome assembly GCF_964263255.1 of Lissotriton vulgaris. NCBI lineage: Eukaryota > Metazoa > Chordata > Amphibia > Caudata > Salamandridae > Lissotriton > Lissotriton vulgaris. The sequence goes on along the minus strand of NC_141689.1, from coordinate 2,031,364,364 downwards.
TGTTGTTTGTCATTGCATTGTTGTGTTGAGTTGTTGATTGCAGTTCAAGTCCCTTTTTGCTTATCATTTATTTCGTATGATGGCAGAGCCATTTTTTGTTTTGTGTTCTGGTGTAATGTTTGTGTTATTTTGAATGTTATTTTGAGTTAACATTGAGTTGTGTTGTTTTGTGTTCTGTTGTAATTTCTGTTGCATTGCTAAATAATGTTTTTGTATTTTATGTTTGTATTAGGTTGTGTTGTATTTTTGTTTTGCATTTTGTCATGTTTTTGTTGGTCTTGTATTTTCTTGTGTTCAAATTTGTTGTGATAGGATGGCTGCATATTGCTTTGTTTTGTTTTACGTGTTGCTCTGTTGCATTATTTTTTGTTTGCTTGCTGTACTCTGGGTTCGTTGTTATAATTCTGTAAGGTTATTTTGTATTCTAATGAGTTTGCTTTGTGGTATTGCATCTTTTCATGTTTAACTGTTTTGTTTCTTGCGTTTATTGCATGTATTCTGCTATTGTATTGTTTTTGTGTTACTGAGTTTGCGAGTTTCTTTGCAGGTTTTAACGTGTTGCTACGTTTATAGCTTAATAAAGCACATTCCACGAAGCTTGAATGGCTATCAATATTCACCACTATGCAAAGGTGGTTATAGACAACTGATATACCAAGTTAAATGACACCAATCAATCTAAAATGTACTCACAGGCTTTGCCTTAATTTCGCATTTCCAAAACTTCCTTTATGTAATCTAGCCACAGACATTCACACGTGTAAGTTTTTTTCAGTAATTCATGTAATGAACGACTCATGTTCCTTCTTGGTGTTATTAAAACAAAATTAAATGCGAATGTTGCTGTTGTTTTTAGAAAATTAAGCATATGCTAACCCACTAAGGTTTTTATTTTAAGATATAAATGAAGTAAAAATGATGGTACTATAAAAGAAATAATTGTCACAGATATTCATATTATTCTGTATATTATTGCCTTGACTTGTTCTTATTGAGGAATGGATATAGAAACAATCTTGCTATGTCAAATTATGTCAAATCATGCTGATGAATTCATTGGTCACTAATGGGAATGGAGTGATACAATAAAATTCCACACATGAAACTCGATGTGCATGAACAGCAAACACTGAGGTAGAATCCTTTGTTGCAAGCACAAATGAGTGATACCAGCAGTATATGAATGTAAGCAGCGCAGTCAGGCCAATATCCATAAGGTGGCTTATCCAGACAGAAAACGTTCACCAAACGTTTGCCTCAGTGGGCACTTTCTATGGGCATTGTATTGGTGTGAAGAGCAACTGGAAATTATAGTACCTTATGTGTAATGGCTTGGCATATTCATTATTGCAGAACAGGTGGTTCTATGTATTTACAGTTCAACAATGTCATTGTCGATATTCTATCCACTTGGGCCATTAAAAGTAACCAGTTATTTTGGAACAGTGTTACTACAGTGATAAAAGTTCCTGGCTGCATTACATTTAGCTGATACCATCTTTACTTCCATTTTGTAGTCGGTTATTACAACCTTTGATTACAAATGTTAAAAATCAAAGTTCAATATTGAAAGGGATCCAAAAGTGAAGGGGGAATGGAGGCTATCACACATTAATGTGTTAAGTATACACTGCCATGAGATTTGCTTTTGAATTCTTCTGGTCATGGCTGCTTATGGTTGGAGTTTTCTCAAACCATGGTCGCTCTAGGCAGCTCGTTTGATGTTCTGCAGACACATGACAATGAGGCTAGAGAGCGCCATGCAGTGAAATGTATGTACATGTTTATCCATTCTTGCCCATGTACTGATACCAGATTCCTTATACTGATGGTTAATAGCAGGGCAGGGTAGGAGCATGAACATGAGAATTCTCATGCCGGTGGGGAGGTGGAGGGGGGGTTAATCTTCAGAATTATTTTCCCAGACTTTGCGGTGAGGCTTTATTTAAAGATGTTGCCCTCCTGAACTTTCCATCACATAGGCTAGTTGAGAGGTTCTGGGTTTTCGGATTATCTCTGCAGCCTTGAAGAATGTCCAACATTCTCTGTTATTTCTGGTTGGTAGTCACTCATGAGTAGTGTTTGGGTGTTGTTTTTATCTTCATTGCTTATTTATCTTGCAGAAACAGCATGGTTGTGAAGACTTGTGCCATCTGTGATTTCGTTCTTGAGACTCTAGGCGATTTAGTCTTATTGGCACGAAAACATGTGTGCTCTGCCTTTTCTTGCACATCTGTCAGTAATGGCTGCAGTTGCGGATTCTTTTCATGCCTTCATCCATGATAACATCGTTATACCTTCTGTCTTTTCTTGCCCTGTTTTTGGTTAAGTTCTAGATATGCTTTTTTCATAAATGTTTTGTTAAACACTGACTTTTGAGGGATACAGAATGCAGGAAACATCTCAAGTGGAGGATTCAATTCCCTTGCTTCTTGAGCACTTCACTATTTTCTGATGACTTCTTTGTCACATTCATTAAGTCTTCCCAGCATTTGTCAATCAAATTGGATAAGCATGCTATACTGCATTTGGACGCATAGATCATGAGTTTATTCACGCATTGTAGCTCAACTGGTATAAATGTACAACCTGCTTTGAGAACTGTTAATGTATAGTATTGCGGAATCTGAAGCAGGGACTTCCACAGTTTCCTGTGTAATATTCCTATCGCTGATGTGTTCACTATTGCTGACCATACTTGAGGTTCATAGGAATAGATCAAGTCAATGTTTTGTTGCTATGCAAGGGAAATAGGCCATTGTCACACCTCCAAACCAGTGAGTGAAACAGGTGATTTCTGGAAGCCTTTGGTGAAAAACCATTGCATGGCCTCACTAACGATAATAAAAACAAGTTATAAAGGGCTATATATTAAACAAAGTGTTCCAGATTTTAAGCAATCTGGAGCTGAAACAGATGGACAAAAAGGTATGACGCATCAATTTGGTTATGAGGGCTTCAGGTCCCTAGGCATCCTCCCAGGGACAGGGAATCCAGCAAGTTTGTGCAGCCTTGTCCAAAATTGATTGCCGCCCAAGGATGTTTAGTCTGGGCAGGCATCTGTTTACTTTTTCAATTGCCACCTCAGTTCCTAATCAGTCTACCTGCATGATAAAGTAGAAATGACAGACGCTTTTGCTGTTAGGTATGAAACTTGCCATTATCATATACCGTACTCTTTCACAAAAAACAGCATAACCGAAAACAGAATAGAAGCACACTTCAATAAATAATTAAGGGGCAAAGACGGTGAGAAATATTTCTTTAGACAGTTTGTATTTGAATACTGCAATAAGACCTTTCATAACATGCAGAACTATATCAATGTAAAGTGAACAAATCTATGTCTGCTTCACATCACAGCTATGTAATCTACCTCTCTTGCACCATCGGTGACATTCTTATGCAACCAATCCCTAATCTCCGCAACAGTGCAGAGAGAATGAAAAGCTGCCTATGTCACACCTGATTGTAAAAAACTGCATGCTAATCCCACAGACATGGCAAACTACCATCCTATCTCCCTCCTGCCCTTGATGATTAACTAATTAGACAACTCTATCCCTACTTAGCGACGCTTTTCCTGCTGGACACTTCCCAATCAGGCTTTCGTCCCTACCAGAGTACAGAAATCACCCTTGTAGCACACTCAGCCTTTCCCTGGACATAGGCACACCAGCTATCCTGGTTCTTCTCTATCTGTCAGTAGCATTTGATACAGTGTCACATCCCATCCTGATTCATTGACTTCATGACTTCATGAGATGGGAATTCACTGCATATCACTAAACTGGCTACAAAATACTTCTGCCAGACTGGTTATCAAACGGCTACTGGGCAGACCTTCACCCCCTGCTCAATGCCCTTCACTTGCTCCCCGTAAAGAAAAGAACACTTTTTAAAAATCCTCTGCCTGACGTGTAAAGCTAGGTCAAACAAAGGAGCCAAATATCTACAGGACAAACTGGTTCCCTATCTACCCCAAAGAAACCTCAGATCAAGGAGTCAACTCCTTCTTCACCCCAACGTATTTGAACATCAAAATCTGGTGCTGGGTCCTTCTTGTATCTTACTCCCCATCACAGGAATAAGCTCCCCCTTTATATTAGGGCATGCATCAAGTTTTTAGGCTTCAAAAGACTTCTCAAAACCTGGCTCTTCTATGCTTCCTGACCAGTCTGTAACCCAAGCTCCGAGCTGCCCCTTTGGAGGTGAGTCTCTGCCCTATATCAAGTATTTATTTGCATAGCAAAACATAAAGAAATGCTGCTGAAAACAATAAAATAAACTTCAAAAGAAGTGTTATATTCAGACACCAAATTAAATTATTGTTTGTTGACTTTTTTAAATATAACTTCATAATGCACTGTTGCCGTTTCTAAATGCTCTAAATACCAGTAGCTACCCTTATCAAATTTAATGGCACTCAGTTTACCTGATAGAGAAAAGGGTGGAAACTGAGGCTGCGTTGCTTCAGCTCACTCTGTTATGAATTACTGTACATATGGCATAGCTAATGTGTGTTGTAAGGTGGTTTATTAGTAGATGTAGGTAAGTATCTGTGGCTAGTAATAACACAACAATAACAAATAAGGCCCAGTAAAGTCTCAATGTATTAATCCTTGCTCAACCCTTTGTAGTGTGGCTAATGAGCAGTCAGGCTTAACTTAGGAGACAATACAAATCCACCACCAGTTTATAGAAATTGATAATATTTTATCTTTAAAATGGTGCCAAAATGACAACAATCCAATTTAGGGATCTAGAGATATGATTTTCTAAAGATTAAATGCAAAAAACTTGCTTTCTAGCCCTTAAAAGTGATAAGCAGCAACCACAAATATCTATTCATGCTGGACCAGGAAAAAGACAAAGATTTAGGCTGACCATGATGGAACGTGGTCAGTTACCATTACCGGTAAGCCCTGCTCAAGTATTTACCTTCCGATTTAGTCACTTTTTCTCTCTGCGTCAAGAGATCATCTTTGTCAATCCGGATTTCAGTTTGATGATGGAAGCCTGCTGCAGCACGATGCCTCGTGAGCCCTGGTGGTCTTCGTCATTGGCGTCAATGAACTCTGAAGCTTTCAGGTGGTTAAACCTGCACAGTCAGACCACATCGCAATTTGACGTTGCTGGCTTGTCATCGAAGGTCAGTCTTCTTATGGAGGTTTTTACAAAAGTTGTCAAAAAGTTCCCAAACTTTAAGAACTTCTTCTGAAAGGTTATTAAGGGTCCCTGACGTTCCTCAAATCCACCCAAGGGTCCATAAGCTCTGATCTGACTCTTGGGGGTTGGGACTACAATTCCCTCAGTGCACCTTGTCAAATCCAATAAAGTCCAGGTGAAGCTGGTTAGCTGGGATTTCCCTTATTGGAGATGATGCAGATGATGTCCTCCAGCACTTTTCTTCCTGTTGCTGATAAGGGAGTCTACTCTTTGATCTTTTAAGAAAGGCAAAGGCCTCTTTTGTAAAGCCTTGTGAGTGCAGCGGGTGCAGTCCTACCTTTGTGTAGTCCATTGTTCCAGTAGGACAGTCCTTCTTCTCCAGAGGTTACCAAACAGGGATCTGAGGTGCTGTGCAGCTATCCCATATTTAATACTGATTCTGGGCTGGCAAGAGAGGTCAACCCCAACCAATGGGGTTCAAGTCGCTCTGGCCCAGTAGGGGTCGTGATCGTGTTCTCCTTAGTGATTCAGGGGATGCCGCTTGCGTGGGTAGGCTGTATCAATTGGTGAAGCCTCAGACAAGGAGTCGAGAAAGGACTACTTTCAGCCAAAAGTAGTGCAGGGGCATGTGTGGACAAAGTTAATCTGGAACTTATCCAAGGCCGCTTGCGGAGTCGGGTTTGATCGTGCCTAATTAGTAGCGTGGCATAAAGGTACTGGCATAAAGGGCTCGGTGGTCCCCTTGCAACCGTGTTGACTTGAATGGATATTTAGTTGGTACGGTAAGCAGGGGGATTTTTAGCCAGAGTGAATTAATAATGTGAAGCGTTGTGGAGTCATAATCCGTCATGTCTGAATTAAATTCAGAGTCCCAGTGGGGAAAGAAGCACCTTCCTGGTGGGCGCACCACTCTCAAGGTTGCCCCTGGTTTGGAGTTCCTTGCCTCGGTAAAGAGAACTCCATCCTCCCATTAGACCATATAGATTCCACTGACATCACCCTGCTCTTGCCCGGAGGAAGCCTGTCTCAGGCCATCAAGAGTGGGACAATCTGTTTGCCCCTGGAACAGTTCTTCTCTGGTGGTACCACTTGCTCCTTGCAATTCTGCTAAGTCAGAGAGATTTTGCAGGAGTGGAGTTCCCACCTGAGAGGCCAGGTCCTCCCCCTTCATGGTTGAATTCTTCCTAGTCCTCCTGAGCTGCCTGGGCTCACAAGCCCCATGCCAGCTTTCTGGTTTCTGGAGGCTAGCCCATTGCTATAGGATCCAAGTGACCAGTACTCACATGAGGTGCAGTCGGTGACCTAGTCACAGCACATACCCACACAGGGAGATCCGGCATCTATGCATGGACCATTGTCTCTACTCCAAGCTTCATGATAATTTCCCAGTAGACACTCTACTGGGATGGCAATAGATACAATAACCTTCTTAGGGCACGTCACACCTCTCAGAAGCCTGTCCGCATAGGTAACTGGTGGAATACACGAGTAGGATCTGCTCTGGAGAAACCAGTCTGTTCATAAGTATGATTAGACTGGCTCCTGTATGTCTCAGAGCCTCAACCTCAGTACCATTGACTTTAGGCTTCTTCCTATACTTCTCCATGCTTGGGGGTAAAGTTGCCAGAGCTGCAACTTCCATCCCACCACACAGAAATTAAGGTTAACTCTTTATACCCCTTCCCCATCCCTGTGCCAACTTCCTCCCCACACCTGCACAAGCAATCCACTAGGACTGCTGACCAGTGGGAGGCTTCTTGGAACAGACAGCATCTCCCTTCTTGTGTGCTGGCTACAATCAGTCAAAACACCTTCCCACATTTGTAGGGTCAAAGAACTTCATGGAAACTTCATGGAAACCCCTTTCCTTTGAAAGTAGAATAGCTCAGGGACTGTCTTTCCTGTGTACGTTTTTGGGGACTTTTAGAGGACTCTGTTTGCTTTTTTATCTGAGTTGCCCAGTGCTTTCGATGTGCAAAGATGAGGAAAGATGGCGGCCGTGGCGCGGGCTGTGTGAGCAGCTCTACATTCCAGCTCCGCGCTCCTGAGAGAAGGCATGTCGGACACAGATTAAACTGCTGTTTCACATCGGATCTTGCTCTCTGAATTCGCATTTACCATCCTGGTTTGACCCGACGACAACCGGAGGGGAGAAAAAGCTACAACATGCAGAGTGAGAAAAGTGTATTGTAACATATGCAGCAGCGTTATACCGGACCCTGCAGACCCAGAGCAGACTCGAGTTTAGGACCCGGGATCCAGGACCTGGCTGTGGGCGTGGAAGCCTTCGAAAGGCTCTGTTTAGCTTGGACGCCGTTTCTTCTGCAGCGTTAATCCAGGTTTACTGACGGATGTTGCTTGACATTTTCCGACCCCGAAAGCTTTTCCCGCTTTGGCGTTTTCCCGGGCTCTTCACAGGATTACAGTGCTCAGTTGTACGTGGGAGCGGCGGGTTTCGGAGGAGGAAGAAGATGCCTCCGAAAGTCCAGACGAAGGCTCAGACTCGAAGTGTTAAGACGAAGCAGCCGGCTGAGGGAAAACTGGCCCAGGCTAAGGATACCGTAAGTGAATCTCTGCTTTCACCAGATATCGAGACTATTGATAGAGAGGTGAATGTTGTGGGTGATGACTTGCTCGAAAAAACCCCTCTGCCTCAACGTAATTTTAAACAAGGCACCTTTTCGCACCACGTTTTTTTTAAAAAAAAGACATCAAAACATAAGGATATTGTATCCTTAAACTCTGCTACAACTACGGCGGCCATATTCAAGCCTGTAACTGATACTACTGTTGCCGTAGCAGAGGGGACAATAGACACAACTGAAGCTGTTATGGATTCAGATTTAAGGGCTCGTGTCCTGCAAGGGAGTATGGAAGATAGAGGCCAAATTGATCTACCGCAGAGTACAGGGACGGTTGAGATTCTTTTGAGTAATGACTCTAACGTTTTGAAAGAAGCCCTAATTCTTCAAGAGGGCGGTGAAAACTTCTACTCCATGTCCGATCACACTTATGACGATAGTTTAAACCGAAGTAAAGACTGGGCGGACTATACTGCAGAGAGTAGCTCCCTAGGAGAAGATGAAGAGGATGGGGGACCAAGAACCATCTCAGTTTCACCTAATGTAAGTGTTGCCACAGTCAAGAGGCGTAAAAAGAGGGGTTCCAATAATCGCACCCTTACCAAACCTATCGAAGAAGATTATGTAACTAACCCCGACATTCCTTTTGCAAGCAATTCAGTGGCAGAAACTGGGACTGCAATCACAGAGACTTCTGTTAACTCTGAAGGTGGAAATAATTTTGCTGAAACCCCCACTGAAAATACCATTAACTACCATCTATAACATCATGATGGCACATCGGGCAGAAAGCAAATCTGAAAATCTTGGTACTCAAGCTACCTGTACTAAAATGAAAAATGCTATTCGTCGAGCAATAAAGATTACAGCTGAAACTGCTGACAGAGTAACTGAAGCAGAGGCACGCATTTTGGCTCTGGAAGAAGAGCCTATGTCCCAGAAACAAGAACTTGAGAACGTTAAAGCCCACAGGGACGACCTTTCCTACAAATTAACGGGCCTAGAAAATCAGGCCCGCAGAAATAACCTACGATTTCTTGGTATACCAGAAAAAAAGTAAGGGACTGATGTTAGACAATTTGTTATTGGACTTTTAAATTAGGCTTTTCCTGATTTAAAATCATGGGTCTTGGCAAAAGAAATCCAAAGAGCGCATTGCTTCCCCTTCTCTGTTAAAAAACCTGGTCAGCGTGAGATAGACTATCCCCGGGCAATCCTTGTTAGCTTAAACAATTTACTCGGTAGGGAGGAAATTTCAGCCTTAGCCAGACCCGAGAAAAGAGCAACTGCAAAAGGATGTACATTTTTTGTGCGGCCGGACGTCTGTCAGGCCACGGTGGCCCAGCGATGGCATCTTAGACAACTAATACCTGATTTCCAGAAAAAAGGGGCCACCGTTTACCTCCAGAACCCAGCCAAACTGTAAATCTTGTGGAAAGGGCAAACAAAATTCTTCTTATCAGAGATAAAGGCTAAGGAGTTTCTACATACATTATAAAATTTAGGTTGTTATTAGCCAGGATATCACGTTTTCATTTAGCTTGGAATATCACTATATCAAACTTAACTTTTAAATCACTAGGGTTTTATTTGAGTCTGGAGGAACGCGGCATTCCATACTTTACAGGCACTGAGAGATCCTGAGCCTCATGCATGGGGGAGGGGGTGGGCGGATGGTCCTGGACCAGAGGGTGGTGGTGGTGGTGATGGGTGGTGGGGTGTAATGCAGCAATAATAGCTAACCCGAGAATTATAAAACAGATTAGTTGGAATTTAATAAGCCATAAGAGTATTAAGAATCAATCAAAAAGACTATTGTTCATCCTCTTTCTTAAAATTCTAAAATGGGGAGAAAAATTAAAATCTGCTCGCTAAATATCAATGGCCTGAATGGTTTTAAAAAGTTTGGGATTCTGCGGCATTTGATTCAATCTCTGCAATTTGATATTATATGTCTACAAGAGACGCATATCCCATGGTCTAAAAGAAGTCTGTTTAAAAATTTGGGTCATGAGCTTCTAATTTGTTCTAAACAAATGGGAATCACAAGAGGAGTTGCTATTCTCATAAAACAAAGGATTGGGAAATGTGTTAAAACCTTGGGCGATAAATGGGGGAGATGGGGACTAGCGGAAATTGTTATTGAAGGGACTAAATTCAATGTTGGCTCTATATATGGTCCAAACTTAGACGATAAGGAAGTATTTAATCTAATTAATTCTGAGTTAGCTGAGTGGAACCAACCTTTAATTATGTGTGGAGATTTTAACATCAATATCAAAGCTAACTGTAATATCAGGCCGTAAGATCCAAACCTTTGGAGCCCTCAGGGAACTAATTTTGGGGAATGGACTGATAGATGTGTGGAACAAGCTAAGACCCACGGAGCCAGGTTTTACCTATTTTTCAGATCCACACCAAAAATGTGTTAGTTTAGATTATTTCTTTATTTCTGCAAAGTTTACTGAAAATTTAACTATAGATGTTCTACCACAAACTGTCTCCGACCATAACCCTATTGTACTAGAACTAGTACTTTCTCCTCAGGATTACTCTAAAAAAAAGGCAATGGTCATTTCAAAGAAATCTATTGCTAGATCAGGACTATCTAGTCCATATGGATACGACTATAAAGGAATTTTTTTTGCACAATAATAATACAGCTTCAATACAGACAGCCTGGGACACTTTTAAATCGATTATAAGAGGTGAGACTATGAGCTATTCGAAATACCATCTTAAAAAAAAAACAAGCCGAATTTAAGGCTGCCTCGGACAAAGTAAGTCAGGTGGAATTAATGTTAGCCTCCTGTATTAGAGTCGGTTCTGGTGTACAGGAAGCCCAAAAAGTTTTGTCCTCTGAGCGGTCAGCTGTCTACTCACTCTTGGCTGAGCAGGTGGCAGTGAAGTACAAATTATTTAAAAAAGATTGCTATGAATTAAGTGAGCAGACGGGTAGAATATTAGCGCAAAGATTGAGGCAGAAAGCAACTGCTACTGAAATAACTAAAATTACTGCTCAAGATGGTGTAAGTCAAGAGTCTAGGTCTGGTATACTGAAGGCATTCCGGGATTTTTATCAATCTCTGTATAATAAATCGAACGATGGCACTAGTATAAGGAGTGATGCATCCAGTTATTTTTCAAACTTAGATTGCTCCTCTTCTCTCACTGAAGATCGAAGAGCAGTGCTATCCGCTCCAATCACCTGGGAAGAGACAGAAAGGGCTATTCTTAGACTACCCTCTGGTAAAGCTATGGGTCCGGATAAAATCCCTTTGGAATTTTACCGTATCTTTCGTACTGTTCTGAAACCAGAGTTGCAAAAAATATTTCAAGAAGCATTTTATGGCCGGTCTCCTCCCTCATGGTCACTAGCAACTATAGTTGTATTTAAAAAAAAGGAAAAGATTCTACGGATCTTGGGTCATACCAACCAATTTCTTTAATAACTTCTGACAGCAAGATCTTTTCTAACATTTTGGCAAATAGGCTAAATGATTTGATGCCTAATTTATTAGCTAAATTTCAACACGGCTTTATAAAAAAGAGAGACACAATGGATCATATAAGAAGAATTATTGCCCTCTTGGATTGGGCGCAGGCCTCGGGATCCCCAGTCGGAGTGGCCCTATTGGACGCCAAAAAGGCGTTTGATAGGGTCGACTGGGGGTTCCTTTGGCATGTTCTGGCTTGGAAGTGCTTCCCCGTGGAATTTATAACGGCCTTGAATGCCTTATATAGTGAACCGAAAGCCGTAATCTGAATAGCTACCGATATTTCTACCACACTATCAATAACAAGGGGGACTAGGCAAGGGTGCCATTGTTCACCCTTGTTATTCGCGCTTTACATAGAACCATACCTGCAAAAACTCATAAACGAGGTCAGCATCCCCCCGGTTATAATCCATCAAATAGGATATAAAATATTAGCCTATGCTGACGATGTTGCGATCGTCACATCGGACATTAGTTTGGCATTCCCCAAGATCATAGAACTAGCTCGTGAATTTGGCCTATACTCCGGTTACAAATTAAACATTGCAAAAACACAGTTAATCCATTCAGCTGCCGGTTCACCAGCTGGTCTGACACTATCAACTACGGCTATGTACCTAGGTGTGAAATTGTCCACTAAGGTAGAAGATATCTTAGGGCTTAATCTTGATCCACTACTTGCTTGCACTAATAGATCTCTTGAAAGATTAAACAATTTACACCTCTCCCTTTATGGCCGTACTAATGCTGTCAAAATGCTTTTCTTTCCTAAATTTCTTTATTTTTTTTGAACCATACCTTTATTGTTCCCCTCTAGCTTTTTTTTTATAAAACTAGATAGAATAATCTCAAGATTTTTATGGGGATATGAAAGAGCCAGGAGGTCTCTCAATTGGTGTACCCTACCTATGCTTAGAGGAGGTTGGGGAATGCCGAATTTCCGTCTATATTATTTGGCGGTATCGCTTAGGCTCATGAGTGTTTTAATCTTTCAAGGGATAACTATAGATGAGTCCACATATCCATCAATTTATGAAATGATTCTTGGTACTCAAGCACGACAATGTCTAGTACGGTTTACCGAACCAAGTTATTATAAAAAAACAAGATTTAAAGTTATGTTAACGGCTTTCCAAATATGGAAGCAATTTAAGAAAAGATTTTGTTGGAATAGCAATTTTAGCTATTACACACCACTATTTGATAACCCGAGGTTTCCAACAATATTTACAGATCACATTGTGCAACGTTGGCATGGTTCTAACATATCCCGGTTAGGGGATCTTTATCAGGATGAGCAATTTGTAACATTTATGTATTTACAGCAACAGTACAATCTTCCTAAAGCCAATTTTTTTAAATATTTGCAAATACGCAGTTTTCTAAATACAAAAAACCTATTGAACACTAATAAAATTAAGAAAATTGATGTATTGGAATGCTGCCAGTAGCAAAATAGAATTGGGGAGATCTATCAGACAATGATAAACCGATTAGAAGACAATCTTGAATTATTTAACATAAAATGGCAAAGGGATTTGGGCATAGAGAATAATATTGTATCTGATGCATTGGCGCTGTCTGTTCAAGTTTTGTGTAATGGATCTTTATTTATTTATTTATTTTTTTTGAAAGTTTTATATAGCGCAAACAAGATCTTTGCAGATATCAGAGCGCTTTACAAAGCTGGGAATACAAACAAGAGAGTGAATTTAAACATAATAAATGGAAAGGGTAGGTACGTGAGGGAGCAAATTAGTACAGCAAATCAATAATAAAAATATTACAGTTCAAAGTGTGCATAGATAGTCAGTAGCGTCAATAATACAGGTGAAATACATAGTAATAGAGTTCGAACATAATAATACAGGTCTGTGTAGAGTCTTTCTAGATCCATGCTCATAGGTCAGGTGTATTTGGCCATAAAAATAGCCTTCACTTCTTTCTTAAAAAGTGTAGTGGAGGAGATGAGCCTAGTTTCAGGAGGGAGTGAGTTCCAGATCCTGGGTGCCATTCCTGAGAAAGAGCGTTTATACGTTTTTTCCTTCCGGAATCTTCGCGGTTTTAGCAGAAGATTGTTTGTGCCTCTGGTGTTTCTAGAGCCGCCAGAGATTGACAGCTTCTGAGTGAGGTATCCGGGAGAGCTCAGGTGTAGAGCCTTGTGTGTCATGCAGGCGATTTTCAGATGTATTCTGGCTTCAAAAGGCAGCCAGTCTAGTGATTTCAGGTCAGGGGAGATATGAGAGTGCTTTTTTGATCCAGTGATGAGTCTCGCTGCAGCGTTTAAAGAGGCTCTTAGGGGTGCAGTAGTGGTTAACGGGAGACCGCAGAGGGCGGTGCTGCCGTATTCAATTCGCGGGATGACTAGTGCTTGTACTGCAGTTTGGAAGTCTTTGGCTGGTAGGAAGGGTTTAAGTTTCCTTAGGGTATTGATTTGGAAGTTCGCTCCCTTGGTGGCCTTGCTGATATGATGCTGCATGTTGAGATTGGAGTCGAGAGTTATGCCTAGGGATTTCGCTGAATCCACTATGGTGGGTTGGACATTGAGTGCAGTTAGCTGTTTAAGCCAGGTTTGAGTGGTAGAGATCTTCGTTGGAGGTGAGATCAGCAGGAATTCTGTTTTCAGAGCATTGAGTTTGAGATGATTATCAGCAAGCCAGGATTGGGTGCTTCTGATCGTAGAGTTCAGGAGTAAGATGTCATTGGGGGATTATAATTTGAGATATAGTTGAGTGTCATCTGCGTACATGTGAAAAAGTACATTGGATGCTTGAAGCAAGGTGGTGAGAGGTTCCATAACTAAGTTGAACAGTGTTGGTGAAAGGGAGGATCCTTGGGGGACACCTAACGAAACAGGTATTGGAGAGCACATCAGGTTGTTACTCTTGAATTTCTGTGACCTGTTGTGTAGAAAGGAGGGAACCACTTGAGAACAGTCCCTGAAAGACCCATTCTTGTGTTCAACAGATCGAGTAGTTTCTCATGTTTAACAGTGTCGAATGCTGAAGAGAGATCAAGAAGGATGAGGAGGCAGGTATCCCCTTGATCTAGGATTTGAAGGGCATCGTCGATTATGTGAGTCATAGCAGTTTCGGTGCTGTGACCTGCTCTGAAGCCTGATTGATGAGGGTTGAGGAGATCAAACAGATCAATGTGTTTAGTCAGTTGTAGTTGAGCGCATTTTTCCAATAATTTGGCGAGAGTGGGAATATTGGTAATGGGACTATAGTTGTTTAGGTCGGATGGGTCGGCAGTGGGTTTCTTTAGCAGAGGTGTGACTTGTCCAACTTTAAGGGAGTCAGGGATGGTTCCTTCTTGGAGCGAGCTGTTGATAATCTTAGTCCAGAGTGGAAGGAGTAGTGGGGTGAAGTCTTTGACAGCGTTAGCAGGGAGAGGATCCGTGAGGTGATTGGAAGGTTTCAGGGTGCTGAGCAGTTTGCCTATTTCTTCTTCGGAGTAGGTTTCAAAGGTTGACCATGTAGCATTGTTTTTAGGTCCGGTGGGTGTTATGCAGTTGAGTGTGGTGTGGAGTTTTGCATCAGTGCGGAGATCATTTTTTATGTTGTCAGTTTTTTGGGTAAAGAAGGCGGCGAAGTCTTCACAGGAGGGTGTTTCGTGCAAGGTACTGAGAGGTTGGGGTTGTTCCTTGGCTTGTGTTCTGATTAACTCAAACAGTTTTCTTGGGCGGTTTTTTGCTTGGTCGAGCTGGAGGCTGAAGAAGTTTGCTTTTGAGCGCTTTATTTTCCTGAAGTAGGCGTTTCTCTTTTTCTTCAGGGTTTTCAGGTGCAGTGCAGAGGGAGCTGCCCTCCAGGTGCGCTCTGCCATTCGCCTGGCTCGTCTATCTTCATTGAGACTCCCCTCGTACCATGGATTGGAGATTTTAGCGGAGACTCTTTTTAGCTGCATAGGAGCAGCCTCATTGATTATTGAGGTCATGGCATTGAGATAGTGGTCAGTCAGGGATTGTACATCTGTAGCGCCCGCGGGCGGGAGTAGCATGTCGCGTCTGTTCGGGGGTAAGGAGACTGGGTTGAGTTTTTTCAGGTCTCTTTTCCAGACTTTAGGTCTGGAGGGTTGAACCGGGTTCAGTTTGACTTTTTCATTGATGTGGAATGTAACAATATGATGGTCTGACCAGTCACAAGGTTGGATAGACTCAAGTTGAGTAGAGACCTCTTTGGCGATGATAAGGTCGAGGATAGAGCCTTTCTCGTGGGTCGGGCTGTTGCATAATTGTGTGAGATCCAGGGCGCTGAGGAAGCTTTTGAGACTATTAACCACCGCATCATTGAGATCGTTCCAATGGAGGTTGAAGTCACCAAGGTATATTTGGGTGAGCTGTCGTCCGGCGTTGGATGAAATCAAGTCCATCATTTGTTGGGCGAAAAGGAGGTTGTCTTTAGGTGGGTGATAAATGCCATGAAGAGAGCATATTGGTTTACCATCACTTATGATATCGAGGCAGATGTATTCGTAGCAAGTTGGAGAGGGTAGGGAAGGCGCGGAGACTTTCAGAACAGAAAGGCTGTTCCTGTATATGCATGCGATTCCGCCGCCTATCTTGCCAGACCTGTAAGCCTAATAATGTGGTAGTTGGGGGGAACCAAAATGTCCATTATAGGAGTAGAAGATTCGGTTAGCCAGGTTTCAGTCAGGACGATTAGGTCAAGGTCCAATGATAGGATGAGTTCAGCGATGGCGGAGGAGTGTCTAGAAGCTGACCTACAGTTTAGGAGAGTGCATTTGAGACGGGGTGTGTACGGGGAGGAGGAGGGAGCTAGAGAGAGGGGGACTTTTCTAAGGTTATTCGGGACGGATATTCTGTTGTTTAGAGTGGAGGGTCTATGGGGATTTGAGAGTAATGTGGCAATGGGGTGGTGCGAGGTCGAAGTGGTAGTGAGGTTTAGGGGTGCAGGGTCGTAGGAGCGGAGGAGGTAGAGAGTGTCGAGATCTGATAGAGGGTTGCAAGTGCGACGGGGCGGTTGTTGCGATTGTGGGCAGGGATCGCGGTCCAGGGAGGACGGCGGGTGCGGTTGTTGCGATTGTGGGCATGGATCGTGGTCCTGTGTGAGGGACGTAGCTTAGGCTCGTCGTCAGGACGGGAGGAGAGCAAGTTGAGAGGGGGGGGTGGTGAGTGAGGTTGGTCTAGGGGGTGTGGTGAGTAGCTCTTTTATGGTGCGCATGTCTTCTTTGATGGTGTGAATTTCTTCCTTGAGTTGTAGGAGGGAGGCCATAATCTTGTCCAGCGTGGGATAAATGTTAGTGCTGGGGTTGGAAGTGGTGTTAGGGAGGAGAGGGGGTAAGGGGGCGATGAGAGTGGATGGAGTACGGAGGAGGTTGGTGGCGTAGAGGAGGGAATTTGTGGTAGGCGGAGAGAGCGGGGTGGAAGGGGAGTGTATGATGGTGGTGATGGGGGAGCCTGAAGGGTAGTGAGGGCTGAGAGTGGGGGGGAGCTAGGGTTAGAGATGGTCCTGTCATGGGGAGGGGGAGTTAAAATAGTAGAGGTGATGTGGTCTGCATGGTTGGATAGCGTGTGGGAGTGGGGGCTGAGAGAGGGGAGGGACAAAGTGTGGGAATTGTCGCTATGTGTGTCGTTCTGGCGCTGAGCTAGGTTAGGGGGGTTTTGGACGGGGTCCACAACCCCACAAAAAAAGCCAATTCTTTATGAGCATATTCGACCTATACTATACCCCTGCTAAACTATTGAAGTGGAAAGCCAATAGAGGTGACAAATGTAGCCTATGTGATTTTCTTGGTGCAAATTATATACTTTGCCCTAATCTAACCCAATTTATTTCTGAAATACAAAAGTTTTTAAATAACATTATGAATTCACCAGTAATACTTTCTGCTGAACTCATAATACTTGGTATCCAATCAAATCCTGATAGGCTGCTGACAGGTGCTGAAGAAGCTTTTTTATTTATATCTATGTCTATTTTTAGATATTGTGTAACATCACGTTGGCTCAACGCTGATCCTCCTTAATTTTTTCAGTGGCAATCTAAATTGTTTAACATTTCTTAACTAGAGAAAGCTGTGTATTGTCTAAAGGAGAAGAAAAAGAAAACCTTTGGCTCAAAAATTTGGGCCCCAATTTACAATTGGATTCATTGTTAAAAGTCCAAGGCCTAGATGTAGGTAATTTTATTTTACCACTTCCTAAATACCGAATTTTACCGATTCGGTATTTAAGAAGTGGTAAAATAGAGGGGGGGGGGATGTAGGTATTACAGAATCGGTAATTACCGAATTGTTAAGATTCGGTATTTACCGATTCTGTAAATACCGATTCGGTAATGCCCATTGATTCCTATGAGCATTGAAGCCCATAGGAATCAATGGGCATTACCGAATTGGTATTTACCGATTCGGTAAATACCGATTCCAGCTAGGGGTGCAGGGGGTGTCACTTTGACACCCTCTAGCACCCCAAATATAGGCATGTGTGCCATGTGTGCCATGTGGCACACAGACATGCCCTAAGGGCATGTCTGTGTGTCACATTGCACAGGTGTGCATGCACAGATGTGCATGTTATGTTATGTTATGTTATTTGTTTATTTCTATAGCGCGCGGCTACTCAAAAAGAGTGTCCCGGCGCTTTATTGGAGAAAGAGACAAAACTGCAGCATACAAACATAACACCAGATAAAAAAACTAACAGAAGAGTGGGCCAGAGATTCACGGAAGACCGGCTACTGAGTGAACAGCCAAGTTTTAAGGCCTTTCCTAAAAGCCAGTAGGCTGGTGGCTCCCCGCAGGGCCAGTGGTAAAGAGTTCCATAGCTGAGAAGCCAGCAGTCCAAAGGAGCGGCCTCCGAGGCGCGCTTTCTTTACCCGGGGGACAACAGCAAGGTGCAGGGCTTCCGACCTCAGAGACCTGGTCGGATGATAAAAGACCAGTCTCTTTTGGAGGTACTTGGCTCCCTCCTTGTGGAGAGCTTTGTAGGCCAGGGTCAGCGCCTTAAAGGCGATCCTCTTGCGGATAGGAAGCCAGTGTAAAGTTGCCAGCAAGCCCGAGGCCCTGGAGCGCCTACTGAGGCCAAAGATTGCCCTGGCAGCGGCGTTCTGTACCACTTGAAGCCGCTGCAGCAAGTACTCTGGAAGGCCCAGGTAAAGAACGTTGGAATAATCCAACCTGGACCCAATCAGAGCCTGGACTGTCAGCGTCCTATGTTCCACGGATAACAGAGGAAGGAACCTCCGCAGCATCCTGAGGATGCCGAAGCAAATGCCCGACACCCCCAGGATCTGGGATTTCAAGGTAAGCCTGTTATCCATCTTCACCCCCAGATTCTTAGCAACCTGAGAGGAGCAGGACGGAGGGAACATATCCCGTGGCCACCAGGTCTGCCAATCTGGCTCTGTGTCGCACCCAAAGAAGAGTACTTCGGACTTGTCGGAATTGCACTTAAGGCTGTTTAGATGGAACCAGTGAAAAACAGCCCCAAGGCAATCCCGAATACTCTCCCCATCAAAGTCACCTCCTCTCTTACAAGAGAAGAGGAGCTGGGTGTCGTCCGCATAGGATACGATCTGGGCACCATGCGCCTCCACCAACGCCGCCAATGGGGTCATAATGATGTTAAAGAGGGTCGGGCTCAAAATAGGGCCCTGAGGGACCCCGACTCCCAGAGGCGGCATCACGGCGGAATCAGGCGGGGCCCAGATCGACTGCCGGCGGCCGGCTAGGAAAGAGGAAAACCAGTCGAACACCGTCCCCCGTAGGCCTATCTCGAAAAGTCTAGCGAGAAGACCATCATGGGGAACGGTGTCGAACGCCGCCGACAGGTCTAACATCACCAGCATGACTTTGCCCCCAGAGTCCAGAACCCCTTTAATGGTTTCCGAGACCTCCAGGAGCGCTGTCTCAGTACTGAGATGGGGACGAAAGCCCGATTGGGTGGCGTGCAGGATCTCATTAGATTCAAGAAAGTTGGAGAGCACGCCTTGGACGTGCTTTTCCAGAATCTTCGTGAGGGCCGGCAGCAGAGAGATGGGCCTATAATTGACCGGGGCCTTCGGATCTAGACCAGGTTTTTTGAGCAAGGGAATCACCATCGCCTGCTTCCAGGTATGCGGGACCACACCGAGCCTCAGCGAAAGATTTAAGAGCGGATTAGCCAACGGGTTGATCACCTCCGCGACTTTCGCCAGAAACTTGGCAGGGCATGGGTCAAGGGGAGAACCCGATTTTAAATTGCCCATAAGAGCCAGGGAGTCCGGAGCAGAGATTGGAGGAAACACACACCTGCACACCTGCACACCTGAATTCGGTATTTTACCACACAATATGATTGTGTGGTAAAATACCGACTCTTAAGGGCCTGTGGCACTCTTAGGAGTGTCACCAACGTATGGATTTACCGATTCAGTAAATATACCGATTCGGTATTTTACAGAATTGGTATATTTACCGAATCGGTAAAATTACCGGTTCTTAAAATGACATGCCCCTACATCTGAAAACCCTAATACAGGTCGGAAACAGCCGAAACCGGCCGTTTCTGACCGGTATTAGGGCTCCTACATCTGGCCCCAAATCTATTTACTTATGTCAACGCTGTCAAAGTGATTCTAAGTTGTGCTTAATCTTTATTTTTATTATTTGTCTGATCTTTAATGCTCGGCTAACTATTTATTTGCTGCTATAAAACTCAATAAAAAAATATTTTTTTAAAAAAGAGTTGCCCAGTGCTTTCCCCTGTGAGGGGCCCTGTCCCCTTTTCTACTGATCACCTTCCAGCTTCTTCTTGGTCATCCTGGTGCGAACTCAATCATCTGCTGCCTCGCCAAGTTATCTGGTACTTGACAGTTTAGCGTCAACTAGAAACTGGTGTAACTTTTCTGATGGACAATTACTCAATATGTGCTCGTTCATGAACAAATTGCGGAGCCCCTCATACGTACTTACCTGGTTGCCCTGTATCAAGACATTTATTGCCTTCACTGAAATGCCTACAAAGTCAAACAAGATTGGCCACTGGTTTTCTGGGTATCCCTAACTTTCATTCCATCCTGCTCAGGGGTAAGGACAAATCTCCTGAAAAGACATTGCTTCATGTGGAGGTAGGACTGAGCTTCCACCCCCCTAGGGTCAAGAGCCTAACCCTTCCAGCCACTGGAACCAACTCCCACAGGAGTGAACCCCAGTATGGAGAGCTATCCCTCCTCATCCTAAGGGCCCTCTCAAAAGCTGTCACCCACGTATTGATATCTTCACCCTCTTGATGTTTAGGGACGATTCCCTTAGGCAGACTTGGGTCAAACCCACCATCCCTAAACACCTCTACCTTCTCTTCACTGCAATCATCTCTTTGTTCTTCCCTTGCCCACTTAGTTTTGGCTAGGGCCAACGTCTCTGACTCTAAAGGTATGTACACTAAGGGGGCCATAAGCTCTGTCTCCCTGAATGACAGTCCTACTCCTCCTGTGGTGGATCCTCTCCTCCCACTAGCTCTAGTCAAGAACCCCAGTTACTGCGTAAGTGGATTGACTTTCTTCCTCATCATTGCAGCTGGTGGGGTCATCCTCCCCCTCTCCTTCTACCTCTGGAGCCTCCTTTGTCTCAGAGAATTCACTACTAGCTGGGCCTCTGCCCAGGCTGTACATGACTTCGTCAGCTCTGACTTCCTTTTATTGGTGGAAGCTGGTGATGCCCTATCGCTACACAAGCCTCCATGCCATACGCAATCTTTGGGTCACATAAAATAAACGCCGGTAAAAATTGAGTTAGAACAATTTTCAAAATGTCATAAATGAATTAATTATTATTAGTCCAAATTAAAAATCAAAACTTCTCTTTTGCACTAGGTCAATTTAGTGGATTTTTATTTGCCTCACTTAAATGCAGAATGGTTAAAAACAAATCCTGGATCCCACCACGGCGCACCAAATGTTGAAGGTGTTATACCTGTTGGTACCTACCTGCACCTACTAATAAAACACCTTCCAATAATGTGTGTATGTTGACATTTGTGCCAGTATTCATTTTTTTAAGGGATTTACGTCCACTTTTTAGGGCATGTTTTACCAATTAAGTGCTTCTCGACTCTCCACCCTTCATTGATTGATAACATGGGCAACTGATTTGACTATATAACACTTTTCAAAGTTGCGGTGGAAGCATATAAAAGCAGAAACATCCTCAGCATTTTTGAAATACATCATTTTAAGAGGCCGATTACAAGATTGGTGGTTCATCCGAGCTGCATCCCGACCACCATATTATGACTTATGGCTGGTGGTGTGTTGTCAGTGGTGGAACAGTGGCGGCAGCATGATTTGGCTCATAAGGAGAGCCTGTAGCACATGCCGTCACAGTGCAGCACCACTTGCACATAGGGTGCACTGTGTACTAGGCACCACGTTGTGCATAGCACACAGTACACCCATAACAGTGCAAGTAGAGGGGGCACAACATGTGGCCCCATACCCAGTCCCCAATTGGCTAACTCACCCTGGGGCCCTGTGTGGGACCCCTTCCCTGCCTTTCCCTCAATCTTTTCAAGAAAGTTGGTGGAAAGGTATGTTGTAATTGGCACAAACTTGCTGGCATCAGCACTGCCTCCATAGGCCACCACTTTCCCGACCACTCTGCTGCGGGATCCAAGATCCTGGCAGTTGTGGCAGTCTTGTGGTGGTCTATCTGCACAACTCGTAATTAGACAGTCGGTCTGCTGAGGAGGTGGCGGTCAGACCACCACCATTGGTACGGCAGTCTCAAGAACACCATACTCATAATCAGTCCCTAAATGTTTTTTTCAACTTTTATATTTAATTTTAGAAGGTATTTCCATACTGTTTACAAGGGTAGAAGCTGACCACTGTGCGAACTAATTGACATAGAAAGAGAGGAAGTGGTTTGGAGTGGTGTGGAGGACAAAATGAGGTTAGTTAATCTCTACGAGTAAGGTGAAGACTTGAAACAAGCTTTCTTTACTGAAGCAAATTATTAGAGAAAAGCCGGCTCATGAATCATTTTTCTACTTGTGCAGTTGCATTTCTTTGGTTGTAAGTAGGACAGTGCTGGGTGAAAAACACTTTGGCCATTGTATTATGAAATCAGCTCGGTTGTAACTAGGACAGTGCTTTGTCCCAAAAACTCTTGCTAGCATATTATGAAAGCAGATAGCTGTAGGTGGTAACGGGTGACAAGAAAGTTTGCGCTTATTTGTGTGCATATCTGTTGTTTTCTTTTAAGTGCTGCTGTATTTTGTAGTGCTTTTTAAAATGTAATGTTGTTGTGTTGTACTGTGTTGCATCCTTTTTTGACCATTTTGTTGTGTTGTGACCTATTCTGATTTAATTTTATTAATTTACTTCGCATATGTAATTGTGTTGCTACATTTCCAGCCGTAGGTGTAAGTTTCAATCATGCAGCTGGTGCCATTTCATCCCAATTTGGGTTGTTTTTTACTCTCCAACTGCAAGTGGAATTCAGTGGCGTACCGAAACTTGACGGGGGCCCCAGCAAAGTACATAAAGATGGCCCGCATACTCCAGAGCTTTCAAGCCACGGACCTGCTAGTGCTGATGGTGGCCCCCAGAGCTCGGGCGGGGGCCTTTTGTTATGCCACGGGTGGAATGGGGCTTCTTCCTTGCTTACATTAGGGCCCATTGCATCCTTGCGATGCCACTGTTTCCAGCCCAAAACAGCACATGCCTTTAAAGTTCCCCTGACAAGCAACCATTTACCACTGTTTAAGGTCATAAAGTACCACACCACCAGCTCTTCATCATACACCACTCAGACTAAAACTATGGCAGAGGCCTATCTTAAAACGGAAAATCTAAAGCTCAACTTTACCAGACATGGTCCCGAGTCTGTTGTGCAGAGGAGCTCATTTTATAGCTGGGAGGATGTGCATGTTTATCAAAGAGATTTTTTTGTATTTTCAGTCACGCTAAAGCTATTTGTTGCGTGGTAGCCTGCTACAATGTACGGCTTGTTTGCTAGAGAGTCTTGCAACTTACACAGCTGACTTTATACTGGATGCGAGTTGGAAGTATGGTTTATTTAGGGTGGATTAGATAAGATACATTTTTTAGGTTGATAAGCAAACCAGCTGCTGTATGTGGGGCAGTGTTCAGTGGGTGTCCGAGAAGCTCTTTTTGAAGGCATTTGTCCTGTTGAGCGATAGAATGAAGGCACGCACATAAGAGTGAAGAAGCATGTCATGAAAAATAGCAGTCTATTTTATTGGTAGTTTCCCGTATGACCTTAATTAATAGTATGACTTTAAAAGTCAGTGTAAAGTTTAATCCTGCCATTTTTAGATGCATACTATGCATAATTTTGTTTCAGAATGAAAGCCTTTGCCTCCTTCTTATTTCTTGCTAGTTTCCTTTATTAGGTGGCCATTTAGTGGTAAATTGGATCCACACAGAAAAAGTATTTTCTCTTCTTCCACTGGTCTTTTTTCTGATCCAAGTTTTTAATAAGTGTTATACAAGTATTTAACTTCCTTGCACACTCACCAAAGTATTAATCTCACACTACAATATAAACGTATTGTTAAAATTCAGCAGACAACTTTTTTTCAGAGCAAATAATGGACAAATGTAGAAAGGCAGTTTTTAGTAGCAAACCCTATGGTTCACAAAATCATAGGGTTTGGAAATCCAAAATGGCTTTTTTCTATTTACTAAACCCGTTTTGTGAAGTGGAAAAGCCTTCCAACTCGAAAAATGTTTTTGTGATCCATTCTGAATTGCAATTAGTATGGGTGTCATAAAAACATCTCCATCCTACTGCGAATCACAATGGTATGGATCAATGGGTTCCCACCACTATTACTTACACCTCACAGGAGGTGGTAACTAGGTGATAACTAGTTTGCAAAGGGAAGATTCCGTCTCCTTTGGGAATACTGTCAGACGACCCAGTGGATAAAAACAAACAAAAAAAGAAGAAGCACTATTTATGTTAAGGTATATGGGCTGCCTTAAAAAATATCCATTTGGCAAATGAAAACACTGGGATGATGGTCTACTTTTCCTTACATTCCACCATCCCTGTGTGAGTGATCAATCACAGAGGGGTTGCAAATAAGGACCTGTTAAAAAAATAATCATCATGCAGGGCTTTCTATGACCACTGCAGCTGAAGATTTTACAATGTGGCCTATTGATACATAGTTCATTCACTGGGGACATTATGATGCTACACTCTCCAGATTTATTTCCCTTGCTTCTTCAATGTCAAGGCTGGTGCATGCTCTAGTCAGGGAAGAATTTTTGGAGTGATCAATCACAGAGGGGTTGCAAATAAGAACCTGTTAAAAAAATAATCATCATGCAGGGCTTTCTATGACCACTGCAGCTGAAGATTTTACAATGTGGCCTATTGATACATAGTTCATTCACTGGGGACATTATGATGCTACACTCTCCAGATTTATTTCCCTTGCTTCTTCAATGTCAAGGTTGGTGCATGCTCTAGTCAGGGAAGAATTTTTGGATCTGTCTTTGACATGCGGCTGACTGCAGCTATGAGTCACCTGGAACTCTACTGATTTCCATTGTACTGCACACAACAGTGATTGCAGCTATTCACTCCTTTCAACCAGAATGGCACTGCAGCCAAGCTGCTCACCAATTTGAGAATGAGAGTGGGTGCCATTCTAATGTTAACCTCCATTTTGCCTGAGGGAGTTCCATACTGATCTGCACTCCTTGATGCAGAAAGCCACCTTTGTATTGTGATGCCCATCAAGTATTTTGGAGGTTAAATTATCAGTTAGCTCAGGCAGTTGAGCTCAGCGGACGCTCACAACTGTCATCCTTAGCTGGCCATAATCCTGGTTACACTCCGAGTATGCATATATCCCTGTTAAGTGGGAAGTCTCTTTAATCCTTTTAAATGGCATCTGCAAGATTTTGGCATAGTTGAAGAGGCTCTACTTGGTCTGAATCAGGACCCCAGAAGTCACTTTAAACATCATATTGGAGTAGTCGTCTGGACAGCCACCGGAAAACTGGAGGCTCTCATCTATTCAGGGAAGAGAATAGAATATCAACAGAAACTCCACAGATGAACCTGATAAGATTGGGAAAATGGCAAAGTGTGAAGTGGTGAAACATTTTCAGACATGGTGTTGATATTCCATGTTGAGCACTGTTGACATCAGTGATGTATAATGGATGATGATTGATCTAGCAAGGTACCTAGCTCTGAAGCCATGGAGACAGATGGCTTTGTGCTGGGGTACTGCCACAAGCTAGCAAGCTTCTCTAGTGAGCAGTGAACATTAGCGAGCAGTCGGTAGAGGATGAAAAAGTGGAACAGGTGTGGCATAAGCAAAGACTGTGCTGAATTTATTGGTAGATACAATACTGGCCGCAAGCAATAGGAAAAGAGCTTTGAAGTAGGTCCCAGAAGGGGAAATGGTAATTCCAAGAAAATAGTCACTTCTTGGGCGATTGAATAAGTAAAATTATTTAACATTTTTACAACTGTACGTTTAACACTGTTTTTCTTTTTCTTAAATTCTTTGAATAAATTCTAAACAAAGAAAAGAAAAGAAAAACAAAGAAAGTGAAAGATAATGAGTTACCCTTGTTATAGCATATGAAAGCACCTATCAGTTTCTGGTATAGCATATCAGGATTTAGCTCTGAAAACATTCGTCTCACACTGGTATAAAAGTAGGGGTAGTGGAAGTTGCAAGTTTTTTTCCAGGCGACTCACAGAAGATGGATTTTTAATCTGACAAGCATGGATGAGCCACTTTGTGAAAATTATATCTATATATATATATATATATATATATATATATATATATATATATATATATATATATATATATATATATATATATATATACATATATATATATATATATATATACATATATATATATACATATATATATATAAAACAACCACCTCCTTTCAAGAAAAAGAAGCAGAGGCCACAATGGGGGACGGCTGGAGATCACTTTAATTCAGTTGTGCAGAGGCGAATGCATTTCGGCCATTACGGCCTTTGTCAGCGCCCAATAATACTCGGGTAGCTTATCCCAACAGTCACTTAAATTGTGTCCTGCCCCATGCTAATTGGACATGGTAAGCCCCACCCATGATGTCATTGCTCACCACAGACAGCTCACGCAATTCTCGCAAACTCCAAGTCCCAGAATGCACTTCATTTCCAGGTAGGTGATGCGGGGGTGTTTGTTGTACCTTATGGTTTTCAGGCCTTAGCCGGACACTCCGTGATGTTGAAAAGAGCTATGTCCCTGTTATGCAGCATGAATCTTTGTGTCCTCCTTAGTCCCCACACCGCACCAACCCACAGGTCTGGAGATCGTTTCAGCGGGGGCAGAAACGGCAGTCCTATTCCGCCCAACGAGAGGTTAATAACCTCTTCACCGCTCCATCTCATTCCGAGCCCGACAGGTGGGCCTGAGTTGATCCAATCCCTTGGAAAGCGTGGTTGCCGTAGTAGACTCAGGCCAACTTGAGGTGCTGGGGCCCCTGTAACGAGCCTCTGGCATATATATGTTCAAATATTAATGAGAAGCAAGGTTCAAGATTTGCCCATTCTCTTTTTTGTAAGTTCTGTGGTGAAAGTTACCTGTACAGCACATGTAGCAGTGGCACAGTTGTTGCAAGACATTTCTACTTAAGCCAGTTCTACAGTTTGAGAAAGCTACTTGGTCGGCATATGCTTAAGTAAAGTAGGAAGGTATGAAAGCTCAGGAAGCTCAATATTAAGTTCACAATACAGCCCTCAGCAACTACCACTGGCACATCAAAGAAGCCAAGAAAGCAGCCATCACCACCTGCATTGACTCCGCTGCCAACCTCACGGAGGAACTCTTCAAAATAGTCCAACCTGACAGCCTTAGAGAACATCATCCACCCCTGTCAAGAAGTCTGTAACACCCTCTCAGACTACTTCCACAGCAAGACCACCAACAGCTACAACAATTTCAACATCCAACCCTCCACCCTTAACCCCAATAACCTCGACCAACCAGTGAACACCAGCCAAACCATCATCACCTGCTCACAGCTCACCACACTGACAACCTCAGGCATCATGTTTTCCATCCACTTTGGGGCACCCACTGACCCGTGCCCACACCACCTCTACAGCCTGGTAACTAACCCAATTAGCACACAACTCACTAGCATCCTCAACACCTCCATCTTCCCGGAGAGATGGAAAACTTTAGAAGTTAGACCCCTCCTAAAGAAACCCTCCACTTGCCAACTTTCTGGGACAAAACCACCTTCTGGATGCCTCTCAATTAGGATTCTGTGCCAACAATTTCACTGCTTGCACCCACAGATGAAATCATAACACTCCTCGACCGTGGAGAGAAGGTGGCCCTGAACCTCTTGACCTCTCTGCAGCATTCAACACATTCTCCCACAACACCCTCATCAGCAGACTCTACAACATAGGCATACAGCAAGATGCTCTAAAGTGGATTGCCTACTTCTTTGAAGGATGCACACAGAGCATTTCATTGCCTCCCTTTGCATCCACCCCCAAAAACATCAGATACGGCATACCACAAGGATCATCCCTCAGCCCCACCCTCTTCAACAGCTCCCTGAGCCCCCTTGCAGATGCTGTCAGATCCCACAGAATCAACATACCCTTCTATGCAGATGACTCTCAACTGATCCCCTCACTCACAGAGGACCCCACAACACCCTCATCAGCAGACTCTACAACATAGGCATACAGCAAGATGCTCTCAAGTGGATTGCCTACATCTTTGAAGGATGCACACAGAGCATTTGATTGCCTCCCTTTGCATCCACCCCCAAAAACATCATATACGGAATACCACAAGGATCATCCCTCAGCCCCACCCTCTTCAACAGCTCTCTTAGCCCCCTTGCAGATGCTGTCAGATCCCACAGAATCAACATATCCTTCTATGCATATGACTCTCAACTGATCCCCTCACTCACAGAGGACTCCACCAACGCCAAAAACCAACTTCAGCAGTGCTATGACCAATGTGGCCAAATGGATGAAAGACAACTGTCCCCCAACTCAACTCTGACAAAACTGAGAAATGATCTGTGGGAGAAACACCTCTGCATGGGACCACAGCTGGTGGCCTGCAGAACTCTGACCCACATCAGCCAACCAACCACACACGCCATGTTAATAAATGCACACCCTGGTATTTCAGTCACACAGGAACAGAGGGCAATAGATATATTGAGGAAGGCTGGGATAACCACACTAGGGGATCTTTATCCAGGCAGAACCTTTACAACGCTGGATTCTCTCACTGCTAAATCAGCTTACACTGCTATGCTTGGGTTTATATTCGTGAGGCTACGAGCAGCAGTAAGGGCTGAAAATCCTTTATTCCCTGAGGAGCCGCAGGTCTTTAAGGCACTGCAGGTGCTATTGACTAGCAAAGACAGAAAGGGTTTGATAACAAAGCTGTAAAGCACTTCTTTGGTGAAACACCAGCTGGACACATCTAAGGCGTATGAACAATGGACTATGCAGTTAGAGGTGCCACTGTCGTGGGAGGACCGAGCAGTTTGCTGCACACTGACGGGTCGCCTTACAGCAAATTGTAATCTCAGAATTATACATTTCAAATTTCTACATCAAATGCACTACACACCAGATAAGCTACATTGCTATGGGTTTCGGGGGGACTCGTGTGAGATGTGGCATAGAAGGTGCAGAATATAGATATTTAGCTTGGGACTGTGGCCCTGTGTTGGGGTACTGGGTCAGTGTAACGCAATACCTCAGAAAGATGATTATGGAGATGGTGGCATGCACTCTGCAAATATGTTTATTGGGTCTGTGTACAACGCTAAAGCCAAGCAACCGCAGATTGGCGGATGTCACTTTATTGCTGGATAAAAGGGTGATGGCCAAGCATTGGGGAGGGAAGACTGTGCCTACTGTTGCCTCCTGGTTTAAGGACATAGTTTATTGTAAGGAGCAGTTAAATATATATGCTGCAGATCTACCATCTCTTCCAGGCCAGAGGATATTTACAGCCCGATAGTGGTTTATCTTGCACAGCAGCTTGATGTTTTTAAATAAATTGGATGCTATGAATATCTCTGTGATGTTGGGTGAGCTACAAGTGTCATAATTACAGTAGCGGAGATGTTCAAAGGGCCTCAGCTGGGTAGCCAATAGGAAATTATTTGTATAACGTGTACTGTGGTGCTGTTCTCGTTATGAACTGTTAATGTGTTTAAATCTTAAATATGTCACACCGAGTTTGTATACAAATAGAGATGCTTGTAATGCAATATTGTGCACCAAAAAACTCAATAAATACATTGAAAAACAAACCAACAGAGAAGCAACCTCTGCATCATCCTTGACAGCCAACTGACCATGAAACAACAAGTTAACACAGTCACCTCCTCCTGCTTCCACTCACTTCTCACGCTCTGCAGAATCTTCAGATGGATCCCAACCAACACCAGTTAGACAGTCACTCAGGCACTTGTCACCAGCTGCCATGACTATGGCAATTACCTCTACACCATTATCTCCATCCAGCTCCTCAGAAGACTCCAGACCATACATAACACTGCAGCCAGACTCATCCTGGACCTACCCAAACAAATCCACATCACCCCCTACCTGAGAGACCTCCACTGGCTCCCCATCCAGGAAAGATGTCAGTTTGAGATCCTCACACTAACCTACAAAGCCCTCCATGGTTTACAACTTGTATACCTCAACCATTGATTGAACTTCCACCAACCTGCTAGACACCTAAGCTCCTCTTCACTCACCCTCACCCCCACATATGCCACCCCCGTAGCAGCAGGCGCTCCTTCTCATACATCTCAGCCATGACCTGGACCAACCTCCCCCTCCAGCTCAGTATGACCTACTCACTGGGAGACTTCAGAAAGTGACTCGAGACATGGCTCTTCGACAGAGACACAGCACCCAGATATGCCATGGGGTGACAGTATGCATTTTACAAATGCTGATTGATTGATTGGTTCATTGATTAATTGAGAGCTCAGGAAGTTCAATATTAACTGTCTCTGTCAAATTAGACTTGTGTAATAAAATTATACACATGCCTGCAATGCTTAATTTATAAAATAATGAGTGGTGGCACCCAAAGCTGCATAGAAGCCGCAGCAGCTATTGCACATTGATGCTGCATAGTCTGAAGGCTACGGGGGTCTCTTTAATCCACTGCCGAAACCTCCCTGCCCCTCTCTCTAATTCTTGCAGTTTCCTGCTTTCTCACTTAGTGATGATTTGTCCATCTTTCCCTGCCCCTTTTTTTTCTGTTCATATGTTTGTGCTCACCGTAAATACCCGTTCAAAAAAATAAGTGCTGACCCCCCCAAAATAAGTGTTGGTGGCCCCCATCGGCTCATATTAAGCACTGCATGCTTAGTTTAAAGTACACAGAGTGCAAATGAAACATTTCCTTTAATTTTAAAGAGATTTCATAATCTATTTCCAGCACACTGTGAAATTGAGCATATTCCCACAACCTCTGCAGCAACGTCTCAGTGGCCTAGGGTTTAATCTGAAATTAAAGAGATAGATTGTATCAAATTTAATTCGAACTGGGCCTGGGAATCAAATAATATTTCTTCATACGAGTGGAAATATCCAGCAATACACGTGAGCTGAAAGCTTCCATTGCGGAAATACTTTTCTGGATCTCAATAAATTAGTTGCATTTTAAAGTTTGTAAAATTAAATTACTTTATAAACTTTCCGTTTCCTATGACAGCCAAAGAAAAAGCAATGGATTTTTCGGTAGTATATTTTACAATTGCAGGGCTCACAATCAATATTCAGCTTTGATGAGGACGCCTAATTTGTATTCAACTACTGGAACTCAAACTTTTACAGGCTGGCATTTTCAAGATGCAATCCATTATATACCAGTAAAGTTGAAGATCAAACTGAATCTTAAAGCTTATTTTTCGCAGTTACATGTCTACCATTTGGTTTGATTAAAGTTCGTATTTCCTTAATGCAGGTTTTCTGTAATAAAATATATTTCTAATCAACTACTGCCTGAGAACACACTGCCTAAAATGCCTACTCTGTTTAGAGTGATATACAAGACTGGGACAGATTTAGATACATCTAAGTATGTTTTCGTTCTACATGTTAAGTGACTCACAGTCTGTCAAGAAGTTTCACCACTAAAATCTGACTGACCATAATGATTTGTTCTACCTATGGAGTCTGTATGGACCAATACCAAGATATGACATATGCCTAAGTATATTTCTTCTGGAATTCTTATAATACACACCCAAATGTTATAACATATCTCTCCAATATTTCCTGAAGTGTTGGCAAGACATTCATTTTAAATACGTTAAATTAAACTATAAAATGAAGTGTCAACATTTGGCAGATATCCAAACCACTGTTTTACAAGTACAATTGGATATAATGCACTTTTAATATGGTGAACTGAACATCTGCCACCTTTGTGATAGAGCAACCCATCCACCAAACTCTTAATAATGCCCTGTATGCCATTTTAGCTAGGGACAGTTTCATGCCAGTGACTAAAGTAGGGAACCTTGGAGTGGTAATGGATAGTAAACTGACTTTTGGGCCACCGATTAAAGCAGTTACCTCCTCGGCTTTCCACAATCTGAGGATGAACAGAAAGATCTTCCCTTTCATTCAAGGTAACTCCCAAAAGACAGTGATTCTGGCACTGTCTATGGCCGAAATAGACTATTGTAATGCCACGAACATCAATATGCAGCATCAACACCTAAACAAACTCCAGGTCCTAAAAAATGCTGCTGCTACTGACAGAGATCCCCAAACATACATCAGTCGCACATGTAATTAAAGATCTTCACTGAATGCTGTTTAGGCAGCAAATGCAATGTAGAGCTTTCTGTCTTGCCCATCAGGCTCTACATAGATGGGGCCCAAGTTCCTGAAACAATCCTTTAATTGGTATAATCCAGTGAGAAATCTGAGGACCTGTGAGCCAGAAGCTGGAGATTCAAAGGTTCAAATGTACCAACTGGCACTAAAACATGGCTGTTTTCTAAGTAAAAGAAAGGGGACTAATGCTCTAATAACAACCCTCTGAAAAGCTGTAGCCATCATTAGGGCTTCTGTTTTATCTCACCAAACTAGCGCCTTGACAACTCTGTGTGAATGTTTGTGCTTTCAAATTTTTTATAAGATAACGTAACATTGATCAGAGATAAACACAACAGTTAAACCCATGCATGGTGGCCTTTCATGTGTGATCTGTGTAAACGATTTAGCACCCAGGTACTTTCTTGAGACTTCCTTAACATTGCGAATCAGTCAATCATAACAATCAATGTAATACTTTTTAGGGTGTGGTAATTGGTGATGCAAGTTTGTAGGTGATCAGTACGGTGATGGGACACATGCTGAATATGAATGCTTGAGACGCACACAAATTTGTATTCTGTACATACACATTCCTTTTTTCTTCCATTTCTTGATGTAGCAGAAGTCAATTAAGGTTGTAGTCCTTTTTCTTTTCGGACTCTTGTCACTCAGAAATACTTTGAATTCAGAGGGGGAAAATTGAACTGGTTTCATGAGATAATTCAAAATGGTGTACAGCAATACAATGTTATAGCAATGTAACATTTGTTGGATCTGAAACTGGCGATTCCTCTGGCAATCTAGCAGGGCTGAATGTACCCAAAGTCAGGAAGCAGCTGGCCTCAGGGAAACAAGCAGAAAGGTGAGTCCATTAGGCCAACCAGCAAGTAGTATACAGCAGGGCAATAGCAAACGAGCAGTCCAGATTAGCATTGCAAGAGGTACAAGACAAGGGTGTCCTTGCTCGCCCCTGCTCTTCGCCCTTTATATTAATCCCCTCATTTTAAAATTGTTAGAAAATAATAATATTAAGCCAATTTTCTGTAATCAATATGAAACAAAAGTATTGGCATACGCTGATGACATTGCAGTATTAACATCTCACCCAACGGAAGCGATACACGAAATCGAACAGCTGTCCCTGCAATATGGCATCTACTCGGGCTATTCTCTCAATAGGGAAAAAAAACATTGTATTGTGCACTGATAACACTCTATGCTCAGACACAAGAAGAGCCAAAACAGCTACGTATCTTGGAGTGATCATGTCTACTAATACCAAGACCATAGTTGAAAACAACTTTGATCCACTCATAGATAAGATTAAGACAGACCTGGACAGAGTAAATGGATAATGTCTTTCCATTATTGGCAGGGTGAACTATCTGAAAATGAATATATTACCGAGACGCTTATATATTTTTCGATCAATTCCTCTATTTGTATATCCTAAGATACTTATGTCAATTAACAAGCTAATGTCTAAATTTGTCTGGCAATATGGGAAAATTAGACGTTCACTTTCCTACTTATCCACTCCATTTAACAGAGGTGGGCTTACTGCACCGAATATTATGCTGTATCATTGGGCAGCCATTCTAAAACATCTAAAACCAATGGTTCTAGAATCACCGCCTGTTTCCGGAATAACTATTACCCCAATCCCCACAATATATGAACTTGTACTTGGCCAAGAAGCTAGGGGCCTCTTATTAAAAAAGACTGAAGCTACCCACTATAAACAAATCAAGGGTGAAATCATAAAAAAGCGCGTGGTTAATTTGAAATAAAGCACTTAAACATATGCAGATAGGCAAAATCACCCGGTATACGCCTCTGCTCCAATCCACTATCACTTCTGGTCTTGATTTTGATCACATGGCTAAGAAATGGCTAAGATTGGGTATAAGAACAGTTAAAGATGTTTTGGTAAATGGCTCACACACTACTTTTCAAGATGTAAAAATGAAATTTGGTCTTCCTGAAGGGGACTTTCTCAAATTTGCCCAGCTTCACGCGAAACTAAAAGCTAAAAGTGACTTAATTAGTCTCCAGAAGATTGACCTAATTGAAGCATTTACCACATCAAAAACTAGGATAGGAACATTCTATGATTTACTTTTAAGTAATATTAACGATGACATTGAGAAAACAGAAACTAAATGGGTGGTGAAATTTAACAACCCCAATATTGATATTGATAAAGTACTCGATATGAGCAATAATTTGTTTATGGCCAGCAATTTAAAGGCTCAATTGTATAAAACAATATACAATCTTTATTTTACCCCGGCCAAACTGTTCACGTGGGGTAAAAGAGAGACCGATTTATGCCCACGCTGCTCACGTGGTCCAGCGACATTAGTTCACATGTTTAGCAGCTGCCCCGAACTCCTTCTCATAAAAAACATGATTGCCTCATTTTGGGAGAAAATTTTCGACCATAAACTTCTGACACCCTATATGTTCTGGGTTATGATGGCTCTTTGAAGTTAACTACATCTGAACAAAGATTAATATTTGTAGGCACAGCTGTATTGAGATTAATTTTATCTGCTCGCTGGAAGGATGATTTACCCCCTAGTTTCCAAATGTAGTTAACTCGATTTCTTGCCGTCTTTAATTATGAATCGGCAATATTTGCAACTAGGGGAATTAAAACAAAGCTTCGTGGTGTAGAACTATGGCGTCCAATTTCTATTTGGAAAGAAGGTTTATTTCCTAGTGGAATTGGGTGAGACAAATGAGATTTTGTATCTTAATGGATTCATGTTATTAACTTTTTTTTTTCTTTTTTTTTTGTCTTAATATCCTCCAGCACATTTGTTTTTATATTTTCTAATTTTCGTATACTATTACTGTTACTGGTCCCTAATGTATATACTTTACTCAATGTTTCAAAGTCAAATGTATTGTCTTATGCTGATACTGGTTCTTAAATAAAAAATATATTAAAAAAAAAAAAAGAATTCAGAGAGGGAAAATTGAACTGGTTTCATGAGATAATTCAAAATGGTATACAGCAATACAATGTAATAGCAATGTAACATTTGTTGGATCTGAAACTGGCGATTCCTCTGGCAATCTAGCAGGGCTGAATGTACCCAAAGTCAGGAAGCAGCTGGCCTCAGGGAAACAAGCAGAAAGGTGAGTCCATTAGGCCACCCAGCAAGTAGTATACAGCAGGGCAATAGCAGATGAGCAGTCCAGATTAGCCCTATGTGCAGCGCAGCAATCCCTCCAACAGAGGTTCAGTCCCAGTTGCAAACATGTCCTAAAAATCATGGGATCAAAGCCCCTGCACTTATACTACAAATGACTTTGATGTAGAGGTGATTCCAAAAGAAACCTTAGATGTGCACAACACCCCCTTTCAACATACAGTAGGGGGTAAATCAGCCCATTGTGTGAGGGCAGGACATAGCCTATACAAACATAGGTGTGCCCGATTCCCTCTCTCCCAGCCCAAGTAGACAAGTATTATGCAGATGTATGCAGATGCCTCTCTTGTCACACCCAGCCCTTCCTGTGCTGTGGCTGTCTGGAAAGTATGTACAAAGTGTATCTGTCAACAAGTCCAAGACATGGATTAGAGTCAGGCTTCAAAGCACAGAGTTATTACAACAGAGAAATGCTCACTTTCTAAGAGTGGCATTTCTAAAATAGTAGTAATAAATCCACCTACTCCAGTAAGCAAGATTTATCACTACCATTCTAAACGAAATGGCAACGCTACTCCTTTCAGATCAGAAATTACACATATAAGACAATTCCCAATGCTAACCTATGAGAGGAGTAGGGCTCGCAATAGGGCCTGCCACAAAATAAAGGCACATGTCCTACCTTTTCACCTGCACAGCACCTGGCCCATAGGGTTGCCTTAGGGATGACATATATGCAGTAAAAGGAGAGGTTAAGGCTTGGCAAGTAGTTTTAAATACCATGTTAAAGTGGCAGTAAACTGTGCACACAGGCTTTGCAGTGGAAGACGTGTGACAGGTTTGAAAGGCTACTTCTGTGGTTGGCGGAAGCAGCTCTGCAGCCCACTAGTAGCATTTCATTTACAGGCCCTGGGTAGATGGGATACCTCTGTACAAGAAACTCACAGATAAAATAAATATGCCAAACAGGTCTAAACCAACCATACCATTTTTTAGGGGTGAGAGCACATGCACTTTAGCATTGATTAGCAGCGGTAAAGTGCTGAGAGTCCTAAAGCCAACAAATAAAAATGTCAGCAAAATAGGAGGGAGAAGGCAAAATGTTTTGGGGAAATCCCTGAAAAAAGGGCCAAGTCAGTTTGGTACTGTTAATAGAGAAGAACGTTGGTGTGCATCCATAGATTATAGGATATTATGGGTTTCATCACAATAAAATAAATCATATTTCTTACTTAAGACACCACATGTAGGCATAGGGCTAATTCACAAAGATTTTGTTTTATTTTATTTTTGTAGCAGTCTTAGCATATGCCTGAATTCCATGTGTAATTCATAAGTAAACCAGGAGTAGTCCATTCTTACTACTCAAATTAAGGAGTAAGTAAAGAGTACTAAAAGTTTAATTCCACCTAAATGTAACAAAATCTTTCTGAATGGAGCCCTATGAGTGTAAATCGAGATGGATGTAACAAAAGATTTTGCATTTACCATTGTAAAGGCAGGTAGAAATGTTAACATGCGCTCGCTGTCCTGGCAACCAGGCATAGTTTAAAACCAAACAACAGAGCAAAATAATGATAAAGGAAGTAGTGCCAAAACCAGAGGATGTATTATGCATAGTGATGCAGCGCTTACCCAGAAATCTCACCAACCCAGGGTCCAGGTCACTCCAGTGGGGCCCATAACACCGAAGTACAACACACCTAGTCACACACACACACTCTTTACCCCAGACCCTTGCAAATATATATAAAAAATTATGGGTTGTGTGAATTCTCTTCTATTACAGGATACCTTTAAGCACAGATTTTAACACCAACATTTGTTTTCATCAATAATTCTACTAACTAATCTATGCATCAATGTACCCCGCCAATTAGGTCGATGGACCAATTAGTTGAGTAAGTTGATGGTGATTGTCAAGACCAGCTTAACCTCACTACAACAATACATTGATTTGCATAATTAATTGACTCTAAAATAATCACAAACACCTAAAATCATTTTAAAGATTTTATATAATTAATTTGCATAAAAGAAAATTATCATTTATTCTGTTATTGTTAATTCTCACTGAGAATTGCCATTTATTCAGGAAATAAATCAAGAAAACTGTTAATAAAAGATGAAGAGAAAATTCAGGTTCACATTAGTTCTATTATTCTCTAAAACATCAATCAATCCTTGGTCATGTAACTGAAAGAGAAATTTTTCATGAAAAAAACATAGAACCATAGTTAAAACATGCATGTAATTCTAAACCTTCACACCCTGCACTAAACCCCATCTATACTTACTAACCCAGGCCTCCTCGGCGTAACTCTTACCCAGGCTAGTGTCCGGCAATGATCTCCAACCTAAAGGGGTTATCACTGAGCCTTCTGGCATAGTTTCAGGCTCCCAGCATCTCTGCAAACAGCTTTTCTCTCAGATAGACAGTAAACCCCAGTTTTGGTCTGGTATTTATGCTGGCTCTCTACCCTCAAATGCTTCAACTCTTGCCATTTCCCTTTCTCAGATTGGTCATGACATTACAGTTCTTAGCTCTCAGGATGTCCGTTAATTGGCAATGTATTTTCTAACTTTCAGGATGTCCATGAATAGCTTCCTGATTAAAAAGCAGGCAGATACAAATTCGACTGTCCATGCATTTTTTAACTTCCTGGATGTCCGTGAACAACTTTGTTTGACAAACTGATAAATACAAGTTCGACTGTACTCATTCTTCATCAGGCATTTACATGTTCATTGGCAGTGATTCAGCAGTTTACAAGTGGTCATTTTTTGGAAGGCATTTGACTTTTCTCCCTAGCAGACATTCAGCTGTTCTCGTGGTTATCATTTTGGCCCACAGCCACTCACCGGCATTCATATCAAATGCCCTCGAACATAGTCAGCTGAGGTTGCAAAGTTTTCAGTGAAGCACAGAGCAAATACGAGTTTCTCTCAGCAAGATGATGTAAGCTTTTTCAACTGCGCAAAACCCGCAAAAGCGAAGCTATTTTGGAACTGGCAACCAGCCAAAACTACTTTAAACACAAAAAGAAAATGTAAATACACCGAAAATAAGTGTTTTCTGTCCCCCCACCAACCAGTGCTAATATTTATCCTTTAAAACTGTTAACTAGCAGAAAAGCATCACACTGCAAGCCATAAAAAATGAAGCAGAAAAGCAGCATGCAATGCACGATGTACATTACAACATAGTCATGCACTATTACACCACTTAAATGCACAAAATAGATTAAACATGCGTCTTACATCATTAATTAATATGTTAATCAAAACCTGTTAGTGCAAAGCATTTCCCACAAGTAATATGTGTGTGTTTTTAGTTAATACACCGCAATCAAAATTAATATATTTACTTTGTTATGGGGTGATTGATCTGTATGGGGTACACACAAAATCTTCTGTACCTCAATCCATGAATAGTACACTGGAGTGCACCGGACATGACTCATGACTCCCACTTTGTGCACTCCTGGGGCACTATGGTATTACAAAATGGGCCACAGATGCTTGTACACCAGTGCTATTTTGAGAGGCTGTTCCCTCATTTGCATCCGGGCATACTCCATGCAATTGAAGGAATCAGTTTGTCTCTGCATGCTTTTTGGTGCTTTTTTACATTTAAATCTTTAAAAAAATCATACCTCTTGCTCTACTTATTGGATTTTTGCTGTTTTGCTCTTGCTATATTTATTTTATTTTGCCATATTTTTGTAACTTGGTGTGGGATCCTTTTTGTGTGGTGTTTTCCTCTTTATCACTGTTCGAAGTGTTGCACAAATACTTTACACATTGACGACTGCTCCGTGCTAAGCTACCAGAACGTTGAGCACAGGTTAATTTAGGTTTTACTTGTGGCTTTCCCTGAGAAGAATTGTGGTTGCTGCTTGAGAAGTGTTCTCCCCAACCAAATAATCCAATTTCCTATACCACCCTATTAAGGACTCAAGAGCAGAGGCAAACAGGCCCTTAGAGGGTGCACTGAGATCGCAGCACAGAAAAGTTCCACACTGTCAATGAGCCACTGAGGGTAGCTCTCTGGAGTGGGGAAAGAAGGTCCCATGGATCCTCTAGATATCCCTCTGCAGGCAGGTGCTGTCCCTTACTGTTCCTACCTGTTGGGGGGTCATCTCTATACCCTCTTTAAAGGGCAGGAAGTTGCTATCTGTACTCTGAAACACAAAGTGGATTGTAAGCAGCCACACTGTCTTTCACTGACTGCCCTAATCCTCAAGGTAGCTGTGATTTTTGGTTGGCATGGAAGCAGCACATTCATAATAATAGAGTGAACTATCCTGGCAAGCACCAGGTGTACCTTTTGAAAGGTGCCTCTTAGGGCAAAATGACTTAGTGCACAATATGTATAATAAGGGCCAAAGTCTTCCATGATATTCAGAAGATGCCTGCTTCTTCTGGTAAATAGCTACATGCTTAAGGGTGGCCTTGAAAGTAAATATAAAAGAGAAAAGTAAACATGCTTCAGAACTTCAAATCTGCTTTCAAAACATGTTTGTGCCTTAAGATATTCATTTCGCTTTGATGGTTAATCCTCAATAGCACCAGCAACATGAGTTACTGGCCCCATCAGGATTACGAGATCTGCAGGATCACTCCTGAGCACAAGTTTATCACCGGCGATTTTAGCTGCTGAATGAAATAAGTCAAAGTGCCAGGGTTAGAAGAAACATGAGACAATTGGTGTGGGGAAACTGATTCCTCATGTTATTCCTGAACATCTCATAACTGACAGTATTTACACCCCCCCTCCCCTCTTCGTTTCCAATACCACTGTTATCTGTATCTTCTGGGCTGTGGGAAATTGAGTGGAAAACCCCTCCTAAGATTATTGTTTGTGTTTTAGTTTTCTACTTGGAACAAACCCCGAGACTCACAACAGTAGAGTAGAATATTACAGTTGCCCCTTCATGACACTCCAGTGCCTCCCAAGGAGTCCAGGGCATGAGGAGTGCTGTTCCTACTCCTTGTCTTGAGCTCTTATTCGCAACTCAACTAGTGCCTGGTTAGTGCTTCAGTTTGCCTGCTTCTTTCCTAATCACTTCACCCAGCACAAGTGGAGAGCTGTACAATCCTCTGAGGTGTCAAGGAGCAGTGTAAGGGCAACCTCTGAGCCCCGGGCTCCCGAAAGGAATTTGACCAGCACAACCAGTGTGGGTGTGAGTATGAGCCTCCTCTTGCCTGTGGGGGCGCCGTCTCCCCATTCTTTCTGAGAAGCCCTCGCACTTTCTGACCCAGGGAAACCTAATTTGGCGGATCCCAGATCGCCGGCGAAGTCACGCTCCACTTTGACCGCTCTTGACTGATATGGTCCCAGGATATGGTCCCAGAGGGGGATTGTGCTGCATTCCAGCCGCTAATGTCCTTGAATTTGTGAATTTGCCATGTGATTTCCTAAGTCATGTTGCACATCCTACAGCCTTACTTTCTTCCTGCCATCAACCAGGCACAAGACAGGTGGTGGGATACCTGACCTGGGTCTGTGTGGTCCTGACTTGGATGTACAGTCTGGGAGAAACCTTCCATTGTCTCACACCCTCCTCATGGCCGCTGTATAATGGGGAGACCATCTGCACCAGAACTGGCTACATTACCATAAAGGCTTTAAAACAACCTCCCCCATGTTCAGAAACACACCTCAGGGGCATTTTTGATCACCATCATATGGTGTAAGACCTCGATGGCGGCCCCAGCTTTTTCATTGAGGAACACTGCCTTAACTACTGTATGACATGCAAGGCATGTAGGAGCTGCTATGGACTTCGTTTAAAGCCTAATTACCCCATAAAGTGTAATAGGAGTGCAGACGTGCTGCATACACCCTATCTATATATGGTGAGATTTGGTGACTCTTGTGTTTACTCACTGTAAAGAAGCTGCTGCATTTCATGCCCTTACAGTGTCAGGATAACAAGTATTCTTACAGGATTGTATAATGTACACAGTATTATTGATTCCTGTGTCTCTTCGTAACCTGCTGCATGTATTGCCCTGATATTAGGACAATGTTATTTTAATTCTTGCATTGTCAGGATAATGATTACTGACTCAGATTTGGTATAGTAAGCACAGTTTTCATGATTATGTCATTTTGGTATATGTGTATATGCACAATATACTATATTTTCATATACGCCTGTGTTTTGTGTCTTTTGTGGTGTACTTAATGTGTTACTGGTGTGAGTGTTTTGCACAAACGCTTTACACCGTGCCTCTGGGGATGGTAAACAACCTTTACAACGAAACTTTTACAACGCACTACCATTACGACACAACTTTTACAACGCAAACCATTACAACGCATTGCGCTGGGGGGCGCTCTAGGATAGGGAATAGGTTTAAATTACTATCAAACACCTTCCCTACTATCCAAGGGGAATGGAGTTGGAATAGTAAATTAAACTATTCACTATCCAGCGCCCCAAAGCACTATGCGTTGTAAAGACATGCATTGTAAAAACCGCGTTGTAAAGGCATGCGTGGTAAAAGCATGCGTTGTAATGTCATACATCCTCTGGGGATACGCCTGAATGCTCAGCACCAAGCTACCAGGGGGTGAGTACAGGTTTTCTTTGGTGTGCAACTTACTTGCCCTGACTAGAGAGGTAGGGTCTGCCTGGTTTAGGTGCATACCCTCGCCAACCAGAAATCCCATTTCCAGCACACACCTTTTATTAAGGAGTACCC
Organism: Lissotriton vulgaris; assembly: GCF_964263255.1. Classification (NCBI taxonomy): domain Eukaryota; kingdom Metazoa; phylum Chordata; class Amphibia; order Caudata; family Salamandridae; genus Lissotriton; species Lissotriton vulgaris. The sequence goes on along the minus strand of NC_141689.1, from coordinate 2,031,322,394 downwards.
ACTCTGGAGGGTGCTGGGGGTGAATAATTCTACTTTTTGTTAAAGCTGAGAGGAAAGAAGTAAAAACAGCACACAAGAGAAAAAACAACATAATGGATGGGAGTTTGGTGGGTGGATAAGCGAATTTGGTTGAACGAGTAGCACACAAGGGAGAGAGCATAACGGCGCAATAGAGGGAGAACATTAGAACATACATGCACTGTGATGGATGCTTCAACAGGAGAAGCACACATGGGAGACAGCTGGGAAACACATTAACCATAAAGAAAAACTATAGCTCCATGGTCAGCCAGTCAAAAAGATGGTAAAGCGACTATGCTCCAGGGGAGGGACAAGTACAAGAAGTGAATGACCATCAAATAGGAAGCAAGCAAATGAGAGTGAAAATAAAGCCAATCATTGATAAGCAGTGGGTGGGTTGTAAGCCCACTGTATGCTTTAATAAACTCACAAAGGGTCTTTAGCAACAAAACAGCTTGCTCTGTATAGTAGATGAGATGAAAAAATTTCACAAGGCATTATTTAGCTACCATTGCCGATGTCCAAATGATCACAAACTGTATTAAATATTATTTGCTTTTTTATGTATTTATTTTATTTATTTATATACATTACACAAATATGGACCAAACTATATTAAAGTCGGATTCCAGGGAGAGTAAAGCCTCCTAAGGTTACTAATACATGAGGACATCTGAAACACCAAAGAAACTTTTTTCTTTACTCTTTAACATCTTTTTCCCTTCACTTTTACAGATTGTTCATCAGTAACCTGTCAGTTATTAGTCAATCAAAGCACATGAAAAATAAAAAAGCAGTAGATGCATGATTGACTCGTGATCAGACGCACTCCCTACTTCCAACATATCATTCATCACACAAGCCATATTCCTATCAGACACAGGATGTTATAAACATCCCATCCAGTTAGAATTGACCTTGGGTTAGATTGCGTATAATGTAAAATGAACTACGTCCCACATATGGTTAAAGAATACTAATGTGCGCGTGTACAGAACACTACTTTTTAACGTTTTCATCACTTTGTACTTGGTAACTTTTTTAAACCAATTTTTACTGTCTGATCGAGGACCATAGTCAAATTTCCATTCTGGCAGTGTAGTTTCCTGAATTAATACATGGAATTTATATATGACTGAACTCATAAACATGCTACATGTATGAAAAAGGATGCACCTCACATGTTTAAAAAGCCTTCTTGGCAAATAGATAATTTCAAAAAATATTGCTGATGCATTTGCTGTGAATTGGCGGTTTCTTCTTTCTGCTGCCTCAGAATCTTTCTGATTGTAGGCTTATCATGTGGACATTCATGTGTCTGCTGAAGCTGGAGCTCTACCATTTGACTCAGTTGATGACTACTATTTCTTAAAAAAATTTGAGGCGATATGAACATATGATTTTTTACCACAAGTAGGGTTTTAAATACTTACATTCCTATTCTCACAATGGATAGAGTGTCTGCATTGTGATTTGAAATGGAAATGGATAGGTTGGGTGCAACGTATACTAAATATATCACTTAGAAGTATTTTTCTGCAAGCTTATTCCTTTTCGATTTACTCATGCAATGCTTTCTGATAATTTTCCTGCTTATTTACTAAGGTAGACCAGCCCAATATCAAAATCATTATGTGCCGTAGGTTTCTAGATTAAAGGCATTATTTGATTAGTTAAGCTATGATCAAAGAGAACATTGGCAATGGGAAAACGGTACCTATACAAGCTGTTTGATTAGAATTTACCCAAAATTCAGCTAAACCAAAGTTTCAATTCACTTTTTTGGTGAGATAAAAAAGCCTGATCCAAACATTTTTCTAAGCAATGACTTCGGAACGTTTCCTGCAAATAGTTGTCCATAAACTGTGGGGGGGGGGGGGAGTGGAGAGGGGGGACACTTTAGGCCTATTTAATCACATTAACCTTGTTGAGACCAATAACATTTTTTTTCTTGTAATGAGGAGGTTACGCTTTTGCTGAATTTTAATTCCGGGGGCTGGAGTAAGACTTCTATTCAAGGTGTTTTCTGTAAACTCATTTCTACTTATTGATGAGTGGTGCTTCTCTTTTGCATGAACATTGTGGAATATGGCATTCTACAGAACACATATAAAGAGGAAAATTCCTCTAAGGAATGTGTTTGTGTAAAAAGGTTCCCTTTCCTGCAATAAAAAACAATCCTGCATGCAACGCAGGCGCGCTTGCACAATGGTGCAAGGCTGCCTATGTTGTGGCTAGTCAGCCCATTGTGTTCCAGTGCAAGGGGAAAGGACAGGAATCTGCCATATGCCTTGAATATGGTGCATTATTGCTCTTTCTCTGTGACACAGGACAGCACAGCAAAGGGACTTTCTGCACTGTCCTATGCCACATTCGTCCTAAATATGGCCCATTCCTCCATTTATTTCCAATAGTTGTTTAGCTATTGCTCATTGTTAGACCTGGCGCCATTGGCTTGGGTCTCACTTCCATTTTTTGCTGTTGCCTCATGTGTTTTTGCTATGTTTTTGCTGGTCTAGATGCTTTCAGTGTCAAAGTGCAAGTGCTCTCTATTGTAAATTGTTGTAATGGATTAGTGACTCTGGACCCGATTCACAGAACTAACTTAAGACAAAATCCTAAAGTTACTACCATTTTGATATTCACAGAAGGCACTTATTCATTTTGGTATTCACAGAAGGCACTTACTCCTTTCGGTAGTCACAGAAGTTAGGAGTCCTAACTTTAGGATTCCTAAATGCCTTCTGTGAATACCGAAAGTCTTAAAGTTAGGATTTTTCTCAAATTAGTAGTAGTGAAGTTAGGACTCCTAACTTTAGGACTCCTAAATGCCTTCTGTGAATACCAAAAGTCTTAAAATTAGGATTTTTCTCAATTTAGTAGTAATAAAGTTAGGACTCCTAACTTTAGGACTCCTAAATGCCTTCTGTGAATACCGAAAGTCTTAAAATTAGGATTCGCAGTTTAGTAGTAGTATAGTTGAGAAAAATCCTAACGTTAAGACTTTCGGTGAGACAGGCAATAAAATTATCGCCGCTTTAGCGGCAGAAAACTGCAGCTAAAACGGCGATAATGGGCTTGATAATATGCTCTATGGAATTCCAATTGAAGTCCATGCTAAATGTGAAGGGCATTTAACATGGGCCTCAATTGGAATTCCATAGAGCATATAATCAAGCCCATTATCGCTGTTTTAGTGGCGGTTTTCTGACGCTAAAGCGGCGATAATGTTATTAATTGTCTTGATATGCCCCATAACGTTTTATGTGTGTCATTATGCAGTTGTACAACAACTAATTCTTTCCAGTCTTGCTCGAGCCCTTGAACCACACGATGCCAGAAGTACAGAGCCCTTTCTCGTCACAAACCATGCTATGTGCAAATTCACACAGTGAATTGAGTGCAGAAGGGCTTTGTAGAATGTTCAAATCCATTTTACAAGTCTGAAAAGTTGTTTCCAAATCATATAATTGTTTTTTCTATCCTTTCTGAAGCAGAAATCGCAGGATTCACAAATGGCCGCCCCCTCCTATTTCATGATTGAACCGTGAGGCCGTTGTGTGACTCTCTGGGCATGTACAATTTCAGATGCGATCTATTATAATACAGGCCACGTCGCAAATTGCTCTTCCATTCACAAACCAGTCGGTGATAAAAATTACACATTCTTGGTTCGTGAGTGAATTGTAACACTAAAGTGGTCACCAAACACAACATCAAAGATGTAGTCCATGAGGGAGAATTCAGGTCTCTTCGATATGCAATCTTTAACCTTGCAGGGAGTCTTGAGGACCGAATATGTTTAGAGTAGTAAGTCGTTTGGTACATACAGAAAAATGCATAGAAGTAATGTTTCTCTCTGTAGCGACACATAAGGAATTATTTATACTTGCTCCAATTTTCTTTAAAGTGACAATTGGGAATTCCCATGAAACGGCCACCCTACCACTCTCAGATAAAATAAGGTATATCTTCAAAACATGTATGGAAATCATCGCACCAGAGTTTGGGATTCCTATTATAAAACCAACGACCTTTGCCATAGTGTAACTAATAGATGTCCAAAGTTGGTTCACAATGGATGGAAACTAACCATGAAAATGAGTCTAATTTAAATATATTATGTCTAATCACTTTCCTCCGGAAGCCCAGGGGTTTCGCATGGGTGTGTCCCAGGTAAACCAATGTTGATGTCAGTACAGTTGTCAAAAACGTTTGTAGTAAACACGCTTTTAATCACCACAATGTGTAGGATCATAATCTATATCTTTAGTATGACTGACAACTGCACACAATTTTTAGATTTTACTTAGATTATTGAAAAGGGAAGTCGTGGCGATGTACTGCTAAACATTGGAAACGCGTTTACTTTCTTCCTGTGTAAAACATATTTTTTGTGCATTTTGTCGTAAAATATTAAAGCTGCCTGTTGTCCTGCTGTAGTGTATGTTCTTCCTACGCATTCTCCAGTATAAAGTGCAGCAGCCATGCAGGTAATGTTGGTGGATCAGCATCCACTACGTCACCTGTGCTTGCCCTTGTGATCACAGGTTCAGACCGGCAGGTCCACTCACCCTTTCATCCTACCAAGCTCGAAAAAATGAGCACCATTGAGTTGTAGGCGAATAAACCTCTGTCATTCGGTGCCGAGATGCTGCAAGGGATGAACATTCACTAAACTATACTGCCGGTATATTAAGTATTAGTGTGATCTGAAAAGCGGAATATATTGTCTACCGAAATGTTGCATCATTACAACCGCATTTCCAATATTTTCACTAACTTGGCAACACGATTTAGACTTTAAGTGGGAATTATGTAATTGAGTTTGTGACGTCAGTTCTCGTATGATCAAACCCAGTCTTCGAGAGCAAGCGGGAGATTGCTCCTATGATCTCATTTGAGACAATACTTCCTCGCCCCTTCCCGTTTCACAAAAGTCCAGCACACTTGTGTTTTTCCAGTTTGCTCGACAAACTCCCAACCCCTAAATCAAGTGCATGATTATCCTGCTTCGGGTCAATTTCTCAGACTACAGTCTGAGCTTCCACACATGGCAGCACCAATGAAAAATGTGCCACCGGGCCTGTAAACAGCTACTGACTCTTTACACTGTTTTTTTTTTTATAAAAACATGATTAGAGTAATTTTATGACCTTAATAAGTAGTTCTAAGAACAAACAACACTCATTTTTGTATTGTTATGCCTGTCTTAAATAAAATTGACAAGATAACTTAGGGCATTTATAGGTTTTTTGTTGTAGTGCAGGCAGCAAGTCATTTTGCAGGGCTGCCCTATTTCAATGTGAAAGGGCAAGAGTGCATAGTATTTATCTAATATTGTGTATTACTGTCTGTTCACCCAGCACTGATGCATTTTGGCAGCCTAGCACCAACACAAGCTCCCTTGCTAACATGCTGTCCGGTTGCCTGTGTTTTGTCAGCAGGATTGTTTTTGTGCAGGCAGGTGCACCTTCCTACAGAAAAACAATCCTAAGAGGCGTTTTTTTCGCTTTCTATGTGTGCAGCAGAATATTCTGTAGCACACATTGAAAGAGGAATAAATGTGGAGAAATAAAGTTATTTCTCCTCGTTATGTCTCACATCAGAAGCTGTAAGGGTTTGACGCTTTCCCATGTTTACATGGTCTTTTAAATCTGGAGAACTGTCAACATCCATGGGTGTTGCATTTGAACACCCATCACAATGCCATGACATACCTCCCGTGCAGAGAGTAAGGCAACAAAGAGATTTGCACTGCCTTACCTTACCCCATATCTATGAGGCCATTCAGAGCCAATAAGAGTGGCTTTGTGAGACCTCATGGATATGATTTCAAGGTTTGTGCCACCAAAGTGTCACATAAAATGATGCTCTGGTGGTGCAAGAGGATCATAAATATGCCCCTTTGTGATCAATTTCACCTCATCATTAGGCTTGTTTCAGAGACAGAAGTGCCACATGTGTCTGGTGATGGGTAACCAATAATTCACTTTTTAAGGCTTTCATAACCCCACAGGTGGCTTGAAATGCAAAAAATGCTTTTGTGTGGACCTTAAGACAGTGCACTTACACATAATTTGCCAAGCACTGTACTTTATCATATGGGGTAGACGAAAAGGGATGAAATAGGTGAATACTGCATTAAACAATAATCAACTGCAAAATTCAGAACATATAGGACAGCAAAACAGCAGTGTTTAATTTGAGCCATTGGCTGCGAGTAGCGGACACAGGAACGCCTTTTTAGGGGGCCTACATTTATTTGTCTGATCAAACATTTCCAAAGAACAAGAGATGGAAAAATACACGTAGAAGAAAGAAGAATGAAGAAAAAGATGGAAAACCCATCAGAAATAGAAAAAGGAGGAACCTGCAAGAGTGTATTAAAGAGGAGTGAGTGTCCAGCAGAGAATGAAAGAGGCATGAGGTGGATTGAAGATTAGCAGCCCTGGTATTCAGTGGACTAAAAGTGTACTTCTGGGCACTGCTTTGGGCACCTGCAATCATTCTTTTACAAATTAAGCACTGGTTGGGGACCGCTTCTCGTGCCAACTATGCTTTCCACTCCATGAATCTTAATAGCGTAACACTCTATTCTGCTGTTTCTTCTCCTCCATGTCACTCAAATGTAAATCACCTCTCCTATTTACAGTGGAGATCACAGTGCCCCATAAGTGGTGTCTACTGTCCCTACATTTTTGAAAACACATGTGCATTACTCCCTAATAACTTTCTCTCTCCTTTTCTGTGCCCCCTTAGCAATCTTAGGAAAATGGGAGTGGTAGAGAGGCTGTGGCATTAATGTGAGATGGGCTCAGTTGTACCACAGAAAAATATTCCAGTTCCTAATTGGAAAAGGTTGGCTAAAGCCTTGCTGGCAGGTCAGGGAATGCTAAGGTCGACAGTATTGGGAAGGGTGAAGTGGCATTGGGGGGAACAGGCTCGCAGCATGCAGTGTAGACCCCCAGAGCTGCTCAATGTATGTAATGTCCGTCCTGCTCCTCGCAGAAACGGTTGCTCCCCTCACCTCCCCCTCCTGTTGGTATTGTATGCGTTACTGCCTCTCTCCTGGAAAGCTTTCTGTGCAGCGCTAGAATTGAAATTGATTGATTGTGGGCAGCGCTTGTGTCGTACTACTGGCGCTATTATCGTAATTGATTGTGGGCAGCGCTCGTGTCGTACTACTGGCACTAGTATTGAAACTGACCTGCGCAGCGCTCGTGACCTGGGCGCTTTAGTGCCACTGCAATTGCTTTATAATTTACATTGTGTGCGTAAATTAAGCTCTTGGTGTCTGAGTATTTGTTTACTGGTTTGTGTTCAGCCATTTTGTTGTGACCCCTTGCAGACCCTCCCTGCACCTAGATCCCGCCTCCCAGCTGACCCTCCCACGCTCCGCCCCCATCCACTCTCCATTTAAGGCAGATGTCCCAACGCGCAGCGTCCACGCGCTACGGCCGCGCCAAAGGAGCGCCAAAGGTAAGCCCGTCCACGCCTGGACCGCGCCCAGCGCCAGACCCCCTGGCCCCCGCACCACCCACCCCACCCGCATTACATACAACGCCTCCACCCTGTTAGCCCTAAACCCCGATCGACTCCCCAACTGCATCCAAGCCGCCCCTGGACACACCCATGGTCCCTTCACATGTAACTCCTGCAAGTATGACGGCACTAAGACCAACTCTTCATCTACGAACACCAAGCAGATTTCTGACACCAACCACCTAAAATGCATCCTGCTCAACACCCGCTCGGTCCACAGACACGCCATCGACCTTTGGAATCTACTAGACACCATCTCTCCGGACGTCGCCTTCCTAACAGAAACATGGATGAACGCCTCCTCAGCCCCAGACATCACCATTGCCATCCCGGAAGGCTACAAGATCATCCGTAAAGACCGCACCCACCATACAGGAGGAGGCATCGCTATCGTCCACAAGAATTCCATCCGCATCTCTACCAGCTCAGACGTCAACCTCGCTAGCGCCGAGCACCTTCACTTCCAGATCCACACCGACCCCAATACCACACTCAGAGGCATCCTCCTCTACAGGCCACCAGGACCCCGGGTACAATTCAGTGAAGACATCACTGACTTTATCACCCCACACGCCCTCCCCTCCGAGAACTACATTCTATTGGGAGACCTCAATTTTCACCTGGAAAAGAGCAACGACAGCAACGCCACCACCCTTCTGGACAATCTCTCCAACCTCGGACTCAAACAACTTGTCAATACCCCCACTCACTACGCAGGTCACACTCTCGACCCCATCTTCACCTCCAGCAAACATATCTCCTTCAGTCACACCACAGTTCTCCATTGGACGGACCACAGCTGCGTTCACTTTGTCTACAAAAAGACCACAACCCACAACCATCCTCAACCTACTCTGCGAAGAAACTGGAACAAAATCACCATCGACCAGATCTCCTCATCGCTTCTTCAAAACCCCCCCGCTCACTCCTCGAACCCCAACTAAGCAGCCATTAACCTCACTCAATGGCTAACCAACAGCCCGACAACCTAGCACCGTTGAAAAAACGTCAAATCAAACTAGGCAGCAAAAACGCCTCCTGGTTCAACGATGATCTTAAGAAATCCAAGAAACTATGTCGCTCCCTTGAGAAGGCCTGGAAAAAAGACCCAAACACCTGTACCAGGGACGCCTTCAAAAATGCCACCCGCATACACCACCAACTGATCTGGACTGCATAGAAAGCTGCATTCAAAGACCGACTAGACAACAACGCCCACAACAGCAAGGAATTATTTAACATCGTCAAAGAGTTTTCCAACCCCACTGCCAACTCCAACGACATCACTCCCTCTCAAACCATCTGCGACTCCCTAGCTTTGTTCTTTCACGACAAAATTGCAGACATCCACAACAGCTTCGACAACCAACTCGGAGACCAACCCACCCAACCTTCTGCCGTACCTTCACCCCCCTTGAACATCCTTAATGAATGGAACCCAATATCCACTGAGGACACCATCCGCCTGATGAACTCTATCCACTCAGGATCCCCCACAGACCCATTCCCTCACCACATCTTCAACAAAGCCGACTCCATCATAGCACCACACCTCCGAGACGTCATCAACTGCTCCCTCAAATCCGCCACCTTCCCCGAAAGCTGGAAACACGCCGAACTCAGCGCCCTTCTGAAAAAACCTACAGCTGACCCCACCGAACTCAAAAACTACCGCCCCATCTCGCTCCTTCCATTCCCGGCCAAAGTCATCGAGAAAGCTGTCAACAACCAGCTCGCCGCCTTCCTCGAAACCAACAAATCCCTCGACCCCTCACAGTCCGGCTTCCGAGCCAAACACAGCACTGAGACCGCACTCATCGCTGCAACAGACGACATTCGAACTCTACTGGACAATGGAGACACAGTCGCCCTCATCCTCCTCGACCTCTCCGCAGCTTTCGACACAGTCTGCCATAGCACCCTGTTACAACGCCTCAGTAACATCGGAGTCCAAGGAAAAGCACTGGAATGGATCACCTCGTTCCTTACCGGAAGAACTCAGAGAGTCCGCCTCCCACCATTCAAGTCAGAAGCCACTGAAGTCATCTGCGGCGTGCCACAAGGATCTTCACTCAGCCCCACCCTCTTCAACGTATACATGAGCCCCCTCGCGGCCATCGCACGCCAACACAACCTCAACATCATCTCCTACGCTGATGACACTCAACTGATCCTCTCACTCACCAAAGACCCTAACACCGCCAAAACAAACTTACATGAAGGAATGAAAGAAGTAGCCGAATGGATGAAGCACAGCCGTCTGAAGCTGAATTCAGACAAAACAGAAGTCCTTATCTTAGGTACCTCCCCCTCCGCCTGGGACGACTCTTGGTGGCCAGAGGCCCTTGGAAAGGCACCCATCCCGACGAACCATGCACGGAACCTGGGCGTCATCCTGGACTCCTCACTCTCGATGACCAGACAAGTCAACGCCGTTTCTTCGTCTTGCTTCAACATTCTTCGCATGCTCAAAAAAACATTTCGCTGGATCCCCACCGAAACTAGAAAAACGGTCACCCACGCACTGGTTACAAGCCGTCTGGACTACGGAAACACCCTATATGCCGGTACAACCGCAAAACTTCAGAAAAAACTCCAACGCATCCAGAACGCATCAGCCAGACTCATACTAGACATCCCACGTAAAGACCACATCTCTGAACACCTGAAAGACCTCCACTGGCTCCCCGTCAATAAGAGGATTACATTCCGCCCCCTAACCCATGCACACAGAGCACTTTGCGAACTTGGACCCGAATGCCTCAACACACGACTCTCCTTCTACACCCCCCCCGCCAGCTACGCTCTTCCAATCAAGACCTTGCTGCTGTACCTCGCATCAACAAAACCACCATGGGAGGAAGATCCTTCTCCTACCTGGCGGCTAAAACCTGGAACACACTTCCCATTCACCTTCACCTCACTCAGAACCACCTAGCATTCAGAAAGCAACTTAAAACCTGGATATTCGACAAGTAATTCCCCACCCTTCCTCAAGCGCCTTGAGACCCTCTGGGTATGTAGCGCGCTATATAAATTCCTTGACTTGACTTGACTTGATTGATCAGTGGTGAAGCGTAGTGTGGGGGATTGGTGAGCGCAGTTGTTTAGACCCCCACCCCAAGGAGATTGGGGAAAGAAAGTGCATTCATCACTGTGTGGGTGCTTTCCTGGAGAATGTGCCTGTCCTTGCTGTAATTTGCTCCACATATATACAACTGCAACCCTGAATGTGCACTCTGTCGTCATAACAAAAAAAAAGTTTGAATGAGGGTCTAAGGGCAAAATTAACGACCTACAAGCAGACACGTGCCCCAACAATACGTGCTAACAACAGAGAGTGTCTGAGGGTAAGAAAACAGGGTTCAGGTGTGTAGACAGTTCAAAGCTCAACTAAAGATGACCAAAGCAGCCAGGTGGGGTGATGCATTATTCTCCTACCTATTAGGTAAGCACATTTTTGGACATGGGTAATGAGAAATTTGACCATACTTTAGTGGCACATTGAATAAAATGTATCATGTGTTTTGACAACACTGTAATGTTTGTCCCTTTCCCCCCCCTTTTTTGGTTCTTTGTGTTTCCTGTTTCTTGGCACTACGATTCTTCAGTGTTCTGGAGGATATTGAGTATGACCTGAAATCCACAGGTGATATAATTTTTATTATTAATTATTGCAGTAGCAAAAACATACTGGTCCTGAAGTAAGCAGTGGCATAAGATATTTGCCACAGATGCTGAAACATGTCGACCCCTCCTGCAAACAGATATTTTGTTAAATATGTGAGTATTTCATATTGTTTTTAATGTTGGAAGAATTGAGAGAAACCATTAAATTGTCAATTTCTACTCATCTCTATCCAATTTTATATACCTCACACCTTCACTTTACACTCTTGCACTGCAACTCAGTTACCCTTTCTGACATATGACATTCTTGGTATCACCCACTTAAACATATATCTACTGATGGATGATTGTCTGTCACAGTAACATCTAGTGACAGGCAGCACTTTCTCCTGGGTTACGGAGAATCCACATGATGACAAAGAGCAGTACCGAGCGGGAACTGATGGGTACTTTTTCCCAACCTTAGGGATGTAGTGCTTTCTGACACACACCATTCTGTCGTCATGCCACATGTGCTGCCTCCACTAATTCAGTCCTTGCCTTGCCAGTGATTTGTATGCCATTGCCTTCTATATGGCTGTTCAAAATGAAAATTACATATTTTTAAAAAGGTCAAGCTTTGCCAAATCTTAAATGGTCTGCTCTTGACCAGATGGTGCAGTGGTTATAACGTTTTAACATTTTTATTGTAAAGATGTGCCACAAAAATAAAAAAGAGAAATAAAAAATAAAAATAAAATATGCTGCCCAAATGTTGGCATTTGCTTGCAATTCTTTGTTTAAACAAAAAATAGCTATCATATATCATTGTGATAGCTTATGGGTGCTTGCTAGCATGCAAGTGTACATAGAATAGGTACAGACAATCTTTTAACTTTGAATCCATATAAGTAGATAACTAACAGCCTGATTCATCAATCATATTTGCGCTCGCAAAGGGCCAGATTCTGAGAATCTGGCCCTTTGCGAGTGCAAATTTTGCATTTGGGATTCATCATCCCAAATGCAAAATTCGCACATTAGAAACTCGCAAATTTGCGAGGAATAGCATTTAAGGAATCTCTATTAGAGATTCCTTAAATGCTATCCTTGAAACATTTTAAAATTGCGAATTCGCAAATTTCGGCCGCTATTTACCGTGAGGTCAAACCTCGTGGTAAATAGCGAAAACTTAGAAAAATGCTTTTAAAAGCATTTTTCTAAGTTGCATGTTACACACACACATGTCCTTTGGACATGTGTGTGCGCAACACCTGTTGAAATGTGCATTTAAGGGGTGCTACAGGGTGTCCTTTGGACACCCCTGGCACCCTTCAAATCGCTATCTTATTTGCGATTAGCAAATTGCTAATCGCAAATAAGGAATACTCCCCATTCATTCCTATGGGCCTTTTGGCCCATAGGAATGAATGGGGAGTTATTCCTTATTTGCGATTAGCAATTTGCTAATCGCAAATAAGGAACCTGTAGGAATCGCATTTAATTTTGCGATTCCTACATGAATTCCGTTTTGCGAGTCTGTAATAGCGATTCCTTATGAATCGCTATTTCAGACTCGCAAAACGGGTCTTTCATGAATCTGGCCGATAGATCCTTGCTGGCGCAAGTAGAAGGCTTTACCAAGTTTAAATGACTAAAACCTAGAGATATAGCTAACCACACAAGAATGCCCCAAATATAAAAGGCTAAAGAATAGGAAGAAAAGCTTTCACAAAGTAGATTCTTGGCCAAATGCCTGGGAACTTAGATGCTCTTCCTTTTAGGTGGAAGTATGTATGTGATCAAGAACAATTCGGTAGCAAATAAGAGCAGTCCAAGGCCTACTCAAGCACCCGCAGTCGGTAGTGGGAGTACCTGCCAGGCGGTGACATGCGGAGGGGGAGGGGCAGGGTGGGGGGATAGTAATTTATGGATTACGGAGGTTTACAGGCAAGTAAACATTTAAATGAATAAAACAAATTTTGTTGCGTGTACTGCACCCCCAAACGCGATGCAGTGCGCGCAACGAAATTCATTTTATTTATTTAAATGTTTACTTACCTGTACACCTCCGTAATCCATAGATTACTACACCCACCCTGCCCCTCCCCCTCCACACGTCACCGCCCAGCAGGTACTCCCACTACCGACCACGGCTGTACTCAAGGGGGTGGTGTGGGCTCATTCCACTGGCATGCGATAACAATACTCAATAATCATTGTCCAATCAGTGCCTTTTCTTAGCAAAAGGAGAAGTACATTTATTGCATACACTACTAAAACCTACACAATAATTTACACATATATAGGCAGATGAAAATTCCTTTGATGTCATTCTTAAATTACCTTTGAACCCTCGTGGGACATGATCCCCAAAATCACAGTAGCACCTACCTATACCAGAAAGAAAATCACAATATAAGGGGGTGCATCTATTCAAAATGAAGCAGGTCCAGTGGCTTTGTCAAGGGATTAAAACATATATGTACATATACAATAATCACATTAGGATACAACATTAGTACCAATAGAACCCAAAAGCATATTCAAAGGCATTCACTGTTAGTAAAAAGCATTGCTTGTTCACCAACAATCATTGTCAATAAAGTAATTTCCCCGCACATAAAGAGGAGTGCCAAATGTTCGTTCTCTCATTGTGGGACGTTTAAATCAGCAATCTTCAAACATGTACACTTCGGGCTGTTTTTTTTATCTTGGTTTTATTTTACTTCTGCTGGCAAGTTCTCTAAACCTCAAGAGCATTTTCAACAGGCCTCCTGCCTCTAAATGGCACACTTTGCAGTTTGTGTGAAACTGGTTTTACTGGTGCCCAGCTCTTGTTTTCTCCTCTCCTGACTCCTGGTGCTCCTCCCCTGCTCGTGGGGAATTTTTGCTGCCAGACATCAGTAACCCTCCTGTCCACCCTACCAAAGCCCAGAACCTCCTGGTTGTCTTGAAGGGCCTTTCCCTCTGTCTTTCCCTTGTGTAGGGGTTTATTAGGGTGTATGGATAGTTCTAGATGCCAGGCACCCCTGGCCAATCCAAGAATGCCAAATCATCCACATCATCCCTCCATTCCTGACCCAACCCTCCAGTACAGCATTCTTGGACACGCCAATATGCAGAACCCTTCTTCCTCTGGTCAGAGTTGAAGAGGTGTGGCTATGATAATGTAAATCCTTTCTTGTGGTCATTGCAAACCGTCTCTGCACTGCTTTTGCAGTAAAGTTGTCTAGGAAGGCAAAAGGCAGGTAGGCCTAGATGTGAGCTACATATGCCAGTAACAGGTTAGGCATCCCTTCAAGCTCAAGTAGGGACTGGCCACAGATTGTAGGCCATATTGCCAATGGAAGAAAAGCACCTTCTCACATCCAAACGTGTTCCCACTATTTGAGAGCAAATCTATATCTCACTGCAGTGGAGACATCCAGGTGACAGCTAAATGCATACCAGGATTAGGCAGGAAAATCTTATTTTTTTAAATCTGCCTTTTGCTCAATAGGTAAAGAAACTGATTTCACAATTGCATTGGATTTTGAATAACTATAAAAAAGAGTCCTTGAATTATTTCTCTAGCTGCCACCAATCTGAAGTTCTTTGCTGACCGAAGGAGCAGCGTTACAGTGCGTGGACACTAACCGGGAGCCAGACCTGTTTTCTAAATTACTATGATACGGCTGACGGCACTTCATTCAAACTAAACATTGAGTTCTATTGAATAAAGTGGTCCAAGGAATAAGCGTTTCTATTCCTCCATCTCCATTTCTATGAAACCGATTATACGGATCAGACTGTATTCTACGGCACTTGGATTTATCAAATGCTATCCACAGTTCAGTCCTTCCAGGGTCCGCCCACATATGAAAATGTTGTCCTGAAGATGGTCTTGTAGATGTCTTCACACCACAGATGGAAATGTCCACTGCTACACCCATTTTCTCTGTAATTTTTTGTATCATAAGAATTGTTCTTTGCATAATTAGGCAACAGTTTTCACAGTTTTATTATATATGAAATGGGCGAGCACAAAAGTGTTAGAAAAGAAATGCCGTAAAAAATTGCTAAATCTCGGCCACTTTTCTGTTTATATGTGAAATAAGTTCTGTGTACCCTTCAACTATTCGTCTATTCACATAAACTTGTACATCAATAAGTACACCTGTCTTGTATTGTTTTTCTAAGAGGAAAGTTTGTTAAGATTGATTCATGTTTTATTTATGAACATGATTAAAAATTCAATATAAGCTACTAGCTAGCGCTTATTGAGAACACATGATTATTACCTTTGAAAAGAATCCCCTGAAGGCACCTTTTACCTGATAAAAGACCACTCTGAAGTTAGCATTTAATAAACATACCAATGTAACCCAATGTTTCCCTTTAGAAGTAGCCGCCTTCTTCCAGGAAAATACCTTTCGGGAATATTTCACTTTAAGGCCATGTTCAACATTAATTCCTTCATGCACCCTGCTGTTATGGGCAATAAAGCCGACTTAGGGGTAACTTTTTAAAATGTAAAAAGAAGTTTTAGGCCTGTCAAAAGTGGTAATTATGATACGTTGAGTTTTCAGTTTAAAACTGCAACAGGAATGTAATCTTTGTGCATCTAGCAGGCTGTGCAATACAGCAGCCTCTAATAAGCAGCTAGCACATGCACTTACATGTAACCAACCCAGTGCTCCTAGATTCATCACAACAACCTTATCTTGGCAGACACTGGGGGTAAGCATGTGCTTACCAGTTAATTGCCATGACTGAAACTCAACCACGGTAGAGCTCCAAAAACGGCGTGATCGAAAGCAAAACATTCTGGCAGACTAAATGAGTGGAACCCAATTGCAAAAGAATGCCTCCATGATGCAAATGATTAAATGTGACAGATTGTTAAACAGTACATCTTTTTTACACATGAATATTTATTTATTTTAAACAATATACACTCACCATGTATGCAAATGCTATGTAGAGCCAATAAACTCCACATGTCCTATGCTAATTAAGCTGTGAATATTCAGCTGTTATGTCTGATATTTTATGTCATTATACAGAACTGTACATGACAGCTGCCCTTTGAGCCACAGCTATTTTATGAAAAGATAATTCAAATCAGCTATTCATGTGTTATTTCTTCTACAAAGACCATTAAGTGAACACTCTATTCATCATTATGGGCCTATCAGACATGAGTGACTTTTTTAAATGGCAGAAGCGAAACGCGCCTACAAATGTTGATTTGTATGGTAAATGGTTTATTAAAGAAAAGCTGCTGAAAGTAGAAATCTTTACTTTTGGAAATATGTGATGCTGTAGTTAAAGCAAATGTTTAGAAGTATAAATAGGGACATGAACAATTTTGCCTTGACCTATGAGAAAGAGGGAAATTTGTTATGAGGGATGCTGATGTGAATGTTATGTGATGTGTATCAGGCTCATATCTTTTTATCAATGACTTATCGCCCTAACCAATTCAGACTTACGGGGTTGGTTCATAAGCCTTCCCACAAGGCTACCCATCAGGTATACCATAAAGAATTACACATATGTATGAAATACAGTTGTGAAAACAAAATAAAGTAACTACTACTACATCCTAATAAGTGTTACAATAGTGCAAATCATCTTTCCCCATGGTTTGTTCAGGATTGTCACCAACATGATATCATTTGCCTACTATAATATGAAATTCCATGTTACAAAATACCTGCCTACAGGATTTAGCACAGGGAACTAGCAATCCTCCCTTAAAAGCTTATTGCTGTTAACAACTTGTTTTCACAATAAGTATGGCCGACTCACTTTGTGATAACTTTTTACTTTAAAGTATTCTCACCTAAGGAATTTGACATAACAATAAACTGAAAAGGCCTATAGCCTTTACCAATGGTTTGCACTATACACAACCCAGACCAAGTGAAGTGCATATAAGCTGGCAACCATCAGGCATACATTTTTAAAGTTACAAAAATCAGTTGGCCAAACAATATATAACTTCGATCATTTGGCCCTAACAAGAATCACCACAGTGGCATCCTATTCCCACTGTTTGTCACTATGGGACACCAATCCTGACTATAGCTGTTATCATTGACTTGTCACCATAATCAACTCAGGCCTACTGTACTGTGCGTAAGCTTTCCAGCAAGGCAACCATGAGGAATAAATTCAAGATCATGGGCTTGCCACCATAACCAACTCAATCCTGCTGTTTAGAGTAGAAACTTTGCTGCAAGCCAATAAGTGCAATACAGCAGTTTTTGCTCAAAAAGCACACATTAGGCCCAATCAAATTCTTTACTGAGGGGAACCTCAACCTAAGGCCCTCTCTTAGTGAAACTCTTTTTTTTTGGTGATCACATAAGGTCAAGCAACAATTGAACTCTCAAGCTAAAACTACAAAATTGTGTATGATTACTATAGGAGTGGGCTCACAGGCACAAAACTGCACTCTAAAGTTTACATTTATTGACTGCCCTTCTTCCTTTTGTGCGACTACCAGTAAAAAAACAACATTTAAGTATCTTAGAAACGTTATTAGCAATTTATGCACCAATTCCTTTAGAATCAGTAACTTATTTTACCAACCTACGTAGTAATATGTCACTTCCTAAAATGATGATTTAAAGAGGGTTTAATAATGACCTTAAATTGAACATTCATTACTGTTCCTTAGGCGAGTTTCAAACTGTGACTCTCTCAGAAAAACAACCTTAACAGGGACTGCGGACTGCAGAGGACAGCAGGTCACCATCTCTATTAAAGTATCTTAAAGGAAACACGGTTGATTTAAAAAATTAATTTTTCCATTTTCAAAAAATTAAGAGGAAATGAGCAGTGGTCCCCCTGACCTCTGCCTACTCCCCTGAAGCTGCCACTATGATTCACAAACCACAACCAACTTGAAGGTCAGTAATTCTTCAATGATTCACATTAAGAACCATGGTGCATTCCATTGATACAGTAGATAAGAAGTTGTAATTTCGAAGGGATGCTGATAACACGCCACTTCAAGTTGCTTTCCATTTGTAAACCGATTTAATGATTTAGAGAAATTTTTCTGAATTTTAAATAGATTTAATATGATTTAAAAATGTTTTAACTTAGTGAATTAGAGGGTTTGTAACCATTAAAAAAATTATATGTCTGGCCCATAATTACATGGGCACAAAATAAGATTATTGTTGCTAAAATATTATTTTACCTTAAATAAATGGAAAGATAAGAGGCATTTTGCAAAACAAGAACATGTTGGTTTAGTTAATCACAGCGGCCTGGAGAATATCGGCAGAGGCACATCTGAAAAAAGTCTCAAAGTACAAAGGTTTGCATCCCACATTTATACATTTTGTGGTTACAATAAAACACTTTGACATTCCTTGAAAGGCATTGTAGTCATAAATAACAATTTTGGTCACCTAATAAGGGACACACATGGCTCTCGACTTCAGGGAAAGTTAGTGTGGGCCAGTGTGTATGTGTGTAAATATCTAGTGTGGGGCGTGCGTTAACACCTTGTGTTGTGTGTATGTTGTGCCATGGATGGCCAGGTGTCTTTATCTACATGTGGCATCTAGCTTTGTGGTATTTTTTGGGAACCCACCTTTTTGCCAAACATGTTTTATTGGGGCTAATTTCCTCTGATCTGCTTGTGGTGCAACTGCCAATAAGTAGGAATGATCAGGGTTTTCCCTAGGTGTGCATCTGACTTTGGGCTAAGCAAGACCCCACCTGTCACTTCGATAACCCAGGGTTGGGATCGCAGGGCCGCTGACCCCATATCTCTGACACAGGGTTAATGGGGAGACCAGCTTTAGTTAATCTGTCAGCAATGATACAAGTTTGTTAGAACTCCTACAAATATTGTGGCAACCATTGACATAATTTCTACCAATATCTTCAATATTGTGCGTACAGTTGTCATGTGTACATTGATATTGTTTTTACTGATATTGACATTTTTATGCAGGTTTTGATAATGGCGTACAGGGATATTGTTTCAACTGGTATCAACATTGTTATAAGTGCATGGTTTATGACATACATTGACATTACATTTATGAGTATCGACACTGTTGCACATGCATAGCTCATGGCATTCATTGAAGTTTCATTCAGGAGTATTAACATGGTTGAGCGGGTATAGATTATGGCATACATTGATGTTGCTTTTATTGGTATTGCCATTCTCGTGCCTACACACATCATCAAATAAATCAACTTGATATACAAGTATTCTAGCATTATCATAAGCATATGTGTATTTAAGGTTAAGTTCATCATCATCAGTTCTATTGAAACTAGTCATCTTTGCCATTCTCAGGTAATACACATCAAATGGAGAAGTGAATCACATACATTGTATGCATGTGTCCTTTGCATAGGGCAAGTATATCCAAAAGGCAGAAGAGCACTGTATAGGCTCAAAAGCAAGTGATTGGAGAGTTATCTAGTTTGTGTATTATTACTATGCAATGATGTATTGTTCTTTCAAGACATGCATCTTCAACTGTTTTTTGAATTGGAGGCAGTTTGGTGCTTTCCTGATGGATACGGGGAGGCTGTTTCAGATTCTGGATGTCTATATGCAAAAGGCGTGTTGCCTTATTTTTTTAAACATTTTTTTGTCCCCATTCTAGTGTTGTCCTGACTCTG
The DNA here is from genome assembly GCF_964263255.1 of Lissotriton vulgaris. NCBI lineage: Eukaryota > Metazoa > Chordata > Amphibia > Caudata > Salamandridae > Lissotriton > Lissotriton vulgaris. The sequence goes on along the minus strand of NC_141689.1, from coordinate 2,031,302,570 downwards.
TGTGTGCCACAAACCGCCAAAGATGGTGAGCTTGTCAGTCAGATTGATAGGTGGGGTGCAGGTTGTAATGTCTTTGTAAATTGTGTACCATGTTTTTAAGACAGGGAGGCAGTGGAAATCCATCAGGATGTGACTATGTGACATTTCATTTCTCTATTTAAGCTTTTGGTGCACTCATCAAAATTTAATAATAAACAAATCACCTGATCTGAAGGATTTGTAGAATGGGTTCTCTAGGCTATTGGAATGCAGTTCCAAGCCTTTGGTGTGATGTGGAGCTCAATTAACCAATCAGAGCCCTTGTTTTCATTTCTCTCATGCATAGGTCGCATCACCACCTGTTTAATTGAAAAATATCCTGGTAACTGATTTATGGCTATTGCAATAGTATTCATTGACTCGCCATGTACACTGTGAGTACCATCTTTGGAAATGTGCCATATTTAAACTAATGGAATTATAAACTGTGCAACCAACAAATACACAGAGGTGAATGCAAAGGTATAAACTAGGATCTACAAGCACAGAGAACATGTTAAAGCTTGCACGGAAAGAAAGAGAGTCCCAACAGTGCAATGCCCACAAAAACAGGCTGCTAGACTCTACATGTGTCCTTTTTGATGTTCAGTGTTCTTAAGAAATAGACGCACTGAGCGTTAGTGTCAGATAATTCACATAATGGTACCTTCAAAGGAGAGAAGGAAAGATTGTTTTTTGTGTATTAAAATGAAACCAACTCTTAGATGTCGGCGAGATGGTGCACATCAGAAAGAGTGCCCTAGCTAGAAGAGGGCATTCCAAAAAGCACCTTTTAGAGACCACTAAACTATGCAGTGCATGTGTAGGTAATGGAAAGTAATGTGAAAAGAAATGCTAGCTTTAGCTACAATCTGAAATTGTCATCAAACCATAACTGACACAGAGAAAATTAAAGCTGTAGCCTCTCATAATGTATTATAAGATGAGCAACTGAGCAGCCTTGTGCCATAGCACCAGGGCTCTTTTAATGTGTTTTGGTAGGGTGACTGGTGTTTTCATAACATTCTGTGTGTACCTAAGTGTAAACGCAGCAGTGTGCACTCAAAGATTATGGTGGTGATATAGGACATGAACTTTTGAGTGAATGATGAATACTACCAGCTGAATAAATAAACTGCAACATCTGGAGATCTGTGGTGTCATATTGTGGACAGGTATCCTTCTAGGTGGCAGCGATGGAGTATGTAAATTCTCTTTAAATGCATTCAGGTTCATGGCCGATCTGATGTCAGGAGGAAAATATTCTAATGGTAAGGAGCTATGGGTAAGGGAGACCCAAAATGGAAGGTGTACCAGGGGCTCTGGGTGTAACTTTGCTGGCACTTTCAGATCATAAGTCAATGCAGATCAAACAACGCAAGTTGACGGAGGGATACAGGTGCATCCTCATTCTCATGAGTTTATGCGGTTCCTGAGTGCAAGCTTGATGAGTTGCTGCTTCACTTCTGCTTTGCCTGATGGTTTGCCATTGGCAGCTGCCATAAAAATAGCTATCAATTATGCAGCAGATGCTTTGGCACTGAGACTCAGTGGTTTGAGGGGCCAACTGGTTATTTAGAAAACATGTGTTAAAGGAGCATTTTCTTTCCTTGCATTAGAACCCATGGCATCTTTGCTACTTCACTACTAACTACTGCAAGTTACATGAAGCACTGCTTTCAATATCTCTACTAGCCTCCCGGATAAGGTTACAACTGAAGGTGGCTTCTAGATGAGGCTAATCAAGTTAAGTTGGTTCCAGATAGCGACGTTGCGAGGCCCCCGTCACATGAGAAAGAGGTCCCAGAGTATACCCTCTCTCCTCTATTCGTGGAAATCCGGATGTAAATCGTTATTTGAAGTCTTTTCCAGGCTAAATAGCAACAAAAGAAACCTCAGATTGAAACTATTTGAGTGAAGCATAGTTTGAAAAGTCAAACGGGTAAAGCACACGATATCCGTGGGAGTCACACTACACAGATACCCCCACCCTTGGTGGAGAAGAGTGGAGCCTAATAGCTGGACAAAAAGAAATGGGGTCCAACATCAGTTTAGGCAGAGAATAGCCAGCCCTATACACTGGATTGTGAATGAACGGCAGACAGAACAACATACAAGTCAGCTGCAGTGAACTGCAAGCCAGGGAAGCACTTCCACATGCTGGCATAAAGATAACGTTCAGATTCCCCAATATTCACTTGTGACATATCGACACGTTATTGTTTATATCACTATATATAATTGATGCCCTGAAGAAGATGGATATTAATTTCTAGATCCATCGAAACGTGCGTCGGCCAAGAGTGTGTGACATCCCAGAACTCAGCACAAAACTAGAGGAAAGCAATTATCTCCTCTTTACTTGCTTTTATGTGCTTGATTAGTGGTTCAAGGGGGTGTGTCTGATTGATGATTTGAGAATGTGGTATTATTGTGGAGCGGTTTTGTGGATGGGATATGTCGGAAGGGGAAGAGATGTGTTGTATTAATTGCAAATATCAATTAATAGAAGCTGTACAGAACATTGTCTATCATGTTGAGATGACAAGATGTTAAAGTGTTTGATGTTATCTATCGAGAAATGTACAAGCAAGCAACTATGTTTTTGAAAATATTTTTGTAAATCATGTCATGTTGAAAGAGGTATAAATATATATTTTTGTAATTAATACTTTAAAAACTGAACTTTTATTATTATAAAAAAATAAACAAATGAACTAAAAATTTGTCATATGTGTTGAGAGATACATTTCTTGGTTAGCTGCCCTATATTCTCCAAGTAAAAGTGAGAATACACTAGTAAAAGGAATATAGGTCAGGTGGGAGATTGTCCTAGTGACTATATTTAGCTAATCAGGTTAATGCCTTCTGTGCAAAGTTTTGGCCTTGGGTGTTCGTTCTTAATCACTCTATCACTCCAGCAATGAAGATCAGTTAGACCACACTTTCAAGAATGCATCTAGCAAAAGGAAGCCTGGCAAGCCTTTGCTGATAGGGCCTGGCTTATCATTGGTTATTGTGGCGGGTGGGGGGTGCAGAGGAGAACAGACATTGAGGAAATTGAATGAATGAACATACCCTACCAGAACATACCAAGGAATGTAAAGCAGTAGTATAATTATTGAAAGAGCCAGACTTGTAACATTAAGGAGTCACAAAGTGGTGAAGGAGATAAAGGGTAGCATGGGGAAAACTAAATATGTCCTTCTCACCATACTGCAGCTCATGTATGACATTTAACTTCCACACCACTACAGCAATTGTTATGTTATGGTATTTTATAATGTTTTGTAAAGCGAGCAGCTACTCAGCATTGTCCCGGCGCTAGGCAATGGGAGACCAAACAGGGCATCTGGATTAACTGTTTAAAAGTCAGGTTTCTAGAATCCTCTTAAAGCTATCCAGGTTGTGTGCCCGTTGAAGGTCTAATGGTAGTTTATTCCAATAGAATGGACCCAAATAGGAAAAGGATCTTCCACCTATTCTGAGGCGGTTGATACGGGGTACTCTTGCAAGGTGTGCAGAGGAGGAGAGCAGGATGTGAGCTGGAGTGTAGACGCTGATCCTCTCACTGAGATAGTATGCGCCTGTCTCATGCATGGCCTTGTGCATAAGGCCAAAGTCATGTAAAAAATCCCCTTGGGAACAGAATATCTTAGTTGTCACACAAACACACTCAGAATTCCTTTCAAACATGATAGACGCACTCCAGAGACCACACACTGTGAACCAGAGAATCAAATCAGTGCAAAACGTAATTAAAACAATATATTGCTTTCAATTTATTACAAATTCCAATACATGCACAGCTACTTCACAAGTTAAAAAAAATATGCAATTCAATGACTGGTATAAAATACCAATATGTTTTTTTAATTAAAAAACAGATAATCGCAAACAACAATATAATTGAGAATAAAAGTGGGACAATAAACAGCAAGAAACAATAATTTCAAATCAGGGAAACATCACGGTAATCAGACATATAAGTAAATAGAATATATATCCACACAGTTTAAACAGAGGGATTCCTGGTTGATATTAATAAAACAAGTGTAGCATTTGTCATTTATCCGTGATGAGTTCTATTAAAAAAAGGCATTGACGTGTTTCGGTGGGTCCAATGAAATAACTCCCCACCTTCTTCAGGAAAGACAACTTCTTCCCACCTTGCATTAAGAAATTCTCAAAATGCACGAACCCCCAGGTACTGATGAGTTTATATTAAAAAAGATCATAGAGTAAGACACATCGCCACTCACAGCTTAAGAGGGTCCTCATGGTGGCAAACAAACTCTTAAAAATGTAAATCCTTCCTCGTCAGAGCAGCCTCTCAGGTGAACGGAGGCAGAACTTCCCCTTATCGGACCCCCACTGTAAGGAACGTTTCCTGACATTATCGGTAGTCCTTGTACGGAAAATGAAAAGGAATTCTTTCCCTCCATTGGAACCATGACTGAACATTTATTGGTTCCGATTTAGTGCATCTTTTCAGATTGGGTGTATTTCTTTCTTATATCACAAAAATAGACCACTTCTAGAAAAATAACAAAGTAAATGTAGATTGCCCAGCAATACTAGGGCATCTCACAAAAAGTGATGGACTGGCATCACACACCACCAGGTGTCATGCTTCATCATCTGCCAGTCCTCGCCCTTGTGATTTCCTGTATTTCTTTCTTCTCTGCATCTGCTATGAGGAGGAAGGCTTATCATTTTTAAGAGTTTGCTTGCCACCATGAGATATTAGAGTACCCTCTTAAGCCGTGAGTGGCGATGTGTCTTACTCTATGATCTTTTTTAATATAAACTTACCAGTACCTAGGGGTTTGTGCATTTTAAGCTGTGAGTGGTGATGTGTCTCACTTTGCGATCCTTTTTAATATAAACTCACCAGTACCTGGGGGTTCGTGCATTTTGGGAATTTCTTAATGCAAGGCGGGAAGAAGTTGTTTTTCCTGAAGAAGGTGGAGAGTTATTTCATTAGATCCACCGAATTGCGTTGATGCCTTTTTTTTTTTTAATGGAACTCATCACGAATAAATGACAAATACTACACTAGTTTTATTAATATCAAACAGGAATCCCTCTGTTTAAACTGTGTGCATATATATTCTATTTACTTATATGTCTGATTACCTTGATTTTTCCCTGATTTGAAATTATTGTTTCTTGCTGTTTTTTGTCCCACTTTTATTCTCAATTGCATTGCAGTTTGCGATTATCTGTTTGTTATTTCAAAAAACATATTGGTATTTTATACCAGTCATTGAATTGCATGTTTTTTTAAACTTGTGAAGTAGCTGTGCATATACTGCAATTTGTAATAAATTGCAAGCAATAAAAATGTTTTATTACGTTTTGCACTGATTTGATTCTCTGGTTCACAGCATGTGGTCTCTGGAGAGAGTCTATCGTGTTTGAAAGGAATTCTGAGTGTGTTTGTGTGGCAACTAAGATATTCTGTTCCCAAGGGGATTTTTTACATGACTTTGGTCTTTTGGTACACTACCCCTTTGGTGAAATAGGGTCCCTCTCTCTCTTCTTGAATACTTGTGCATAAGGACCATAGCCTTAATGACAACTCTCTTTTTTATTGGGAGCCAATGAGGGGGCACTCAGGTGAGGAGTCATGTGAGACCTTGGTGAGAGTCTTAGTAGCAGTCTCATCGCTGAGTTCTGTACCACCTTCAGTCTGTTGAGAAGATAGTCCAGGAGACAGAGGTCCAGAGCATTCCCATCATTAAGTCTTTGATGTGATCAGGCCCTGCACTACCTTTCTACCACTAGACTCATATAGAAGTGGTAGGAATGTTTTCAGCATGCAAAGCATGCTCGAGCAGGGCCCAATTAGAGTTTGAATATGAGTTTGGAAGGAGAAGGAGCTGTCAATTTTGATCCATAAGTTCTTCACACAGTTTTGTGGGGCACGAGGGTGCAGCATATCGCTCGGCCAACAGGCTTCCACTAGATTGTGAGGGACATCTTCGAAGGTAACGATCTCTGTTTTATCCGGATTGCACCTTAGATGATGCAATTCCATAGCCTTACTGAATAGACCAACAGAGTGTGTAGGGAACTGGGTTGCTGGTTGAGTGGGGTTAACCCCTACTCAAGCAGAAACGGCAATTTCAGTCAGTGTGAAGTCACAAGCCAAACCCAAATTAACCTGTGCTTCACTCTCCGGGAGGTTGGCTCAAAAGCAATGAGGGTTAAATTAGAGGTAATGTGTAAAGTATTTATGCAGTACTTCAAACAGCAATTGAGTGAAAACACAACACAAGAAAAAACCCACATAGCTTAGAAAGATAGAGTAAAATGTAATAAATGATTTGAGCCCACAACAAATATAATCAAATCCGTAAAATATGAGATATGCAATTTCAAACATTTAAGGTAAGTGAAAGCACAAAGCCCTACTCGCGATTATCTAGTTGTGCAAGGCCAGGTTAAAGTCACAAGCTCAGGCTGGCCACGATGGAGCATGGGCAGGATACAGGGACCAAGTTAGTCCAGCTGAAATAGTTACCTTCTAAAGTCTAGCACAAAGAGTACATTTCATGGTAAAGGTGACCACAGGGAGAACATCGTAGACAAATAAAGAGTTACTGTGGCTTGATTAATGTAAGGTCACTGGCTAAACACAAAGTGGAAATTGCAGACACCATAATGCAACATAATCTGGATGTGCTATTCCTTACAGAAACATGGGCAGATCAATCATCCACTCCTGATTTTGTGGTTGCCGTCCCCCATGGTTTTCTCTCAGCTAGATTTGACAGACCTTTAAAGCGAGGGGGCGGACTTGCTGTTATCTATCGCGAACACCTCAGAGCTACCTTCTCTTCAGTGCATAATCCCCACTACGAAGGGCTGAACTTCTCGATAGAATTAAACCCAAAAATACCTTCAGGAGTACTTTGGTATATTGCCCCCTGGGGCAAGGACTAACTTCCTCACCAATCCAGACTCTTTATTAGAACCCCATCTTACCATCAAAACGTTTGCACTCTTAGGGACTTTAATATACACCTGGAGTTGCTGTCAGACAAAGAAACACTAGGTATGATGGGGCTTACTCAGCTGGTATGTAAACCCACAGTCCAGACAGGGCACACTCTGGATGGCATTTTTTCATCAGTTCCAGGAATGACAGTTAAAAATATCCTCCCTATTGCTTGGTCAGATCACTCCCTGGTTCTATTTGAATACCCCTCCCAAATCATACCAGAAGCTAGTACTATTAAAGATCAGGGAAAATCTTTTAAAGCATGGAATTAGATAGACGCTAAAATGCTTGAACTTCAACTTAGCCAGACACGTCCAGGTCTGAGCATACAAGTGGATCAAGCAGTAGAAGATTATACAGATTGGCTGAACAATGCCTTCATGGTGATGGTACCAAAGGGAAAAAACTCGGGGAATCAGAACCAACCTTCTGCCCCCTGGTTTATGGAAGCTCTGAGACTGGAGAAACAAAAATGTTGCAGACTGGAAAGGCGATGGAGAATGAACTATGAAACAGAGGAAAAAGAGAGCTACAAGCATCCTCTAGCTAATTATAAAAATGCACTGGATTCTGAGAAAAAGACCTTCTTCACCAAACAAATAGAATCATCGAAAAACTCTGTAAAACAGTTGTTTCAGATAGTGAAGAAGCTTACTATTCTTCCCAGTAGCTCAATATCATTGAGCAGCCAATTTCTATGTGACGACATTGCCTGTCCTTTCAGGAATAAAGTCAATTATATATATAATATTTTTGCTACCACCTCTAGCAAGGTAACCAAAGCACCTTCCATTACTGAGGCCCCAAAAAATAAAAATGAATTTCTGACCTTTTCACAAGTATCTAGTGAGCTGGTGGAATATCTTGTTCAAGATCACCTTCTGATCCGTGTACCCCGGCAGTTCTCAAGGACATGGCAGGGGAGGTAAGCCCTATTTTAACCGATATTTTTAACAATATGTTTTTAACAGGGACATTCCCAATAGCCTGGAAAGACGCAATTATCTTCCCTCTTTTAATTTGGATAATTCCATTAGCGGAGCTATTGCGCTATCGCTAGGCTACCTTTTCCTGCCAAAGTAGTAGAGAAAATAATGAACAAACAACTTACCCAGTTCATTCGGGATAATGATTTACTCGATCCCAGACAATTTGGATTCCGTGCAGGGTATAGCACCAAGACAGCCCTTATCAAAGCCACCGAGGAGATTAGAGCAGTGATGGATTCAGGTGGTGCCGCTGTTCTGATTCTCCTCAATTTATCAGCGGCCTTTGATACTGTGCACCAGGGTACTTTGCTAATGCGTCTTGAACACATAGGGATCAAGGATCAGGTTCTTGCCTTACTAGCATCTTTTCTAAAGAACAGGAAACAGACAGTGTCCCTCGACCAGTACCAGGCTACTCCCTATGTGTTGCCATGTGGGGTTCCTCAGGGCTCGTCGCTAAGTCCCTTGTTGTTCAATTCTTATGTTTCGTTTCTGAACTTGCTCTATTAATACAGTAAAAAATAACCGGTGATGGACAGAATGCAGAACAATGTCATACATTCCCCCCTAGTACAGAGATCTGGGCCTAAATCCATCGTTTTTTTGCTCACCATGCCATTCCAGTTTGAACCCAGCCGTATGCAAATCAGTCTTGACTCTGTGCCCCATGGGAACAGTCCATCCTGAACTGCCAAGCCAGGTCCTCCCTGGACTGGAAACAAGCATCCAAGGACCGGTTCGGGCTTTCAGCCCTCATCAGCCTGGATAGCTTGATTCCAGTGGCATGGAGAGCACAGGACTCACGTCTGAGCATACCCGTCTCACTCGGGGTGACAAATGCAAAAAACAACAGGTGATGGACAGAATGCAGAACAATGTCATACATTCACCCCAGTACAGAGATCTGGGCCTAAATCCATCGTTTTTTTGCTCACCATGCCATTCCAGTTTAAACCCAGCCATATGCAAATCAGTCTTGACTCTGTGCCCCAAAACTGTGTTTTTTGCAATTTTCTCCCCGAGTGGGCTGGGTATGCTCAGACGTGCTTTCCATATCACTGGAGTCAAACTATCCAGGCTGAAGAAGGTTGATAGCCCGAAACCGGTCCTTGGATGCTTGATTCCGGTCTAGGAAAGACATGGCTTGGTAGTTCGGGCTGGACTGTTCCCATGAGGCACAGGTTCAAGGCTGATTTGCATATAGCCATTGTCTGACCTAGGGTGGTGTGGAGTGCAAAAAAACGATGGATTTAGGCCCAGATCTTTGTACTGGGGTGAATGTAAAACATTGTTCTGCATTCTGTCCATCAACTTTGTTTTTTGCTATTAATACAGTAGTTCGGTTTTAATTTGACATCTAATGCCGACGATATGCAGATTGTGGTCGCGGCATATAAAAACACCGGCACTTATCCCGGCACTGCAGTTTCACCATTGCATGAGGGAAATTAGCCACTAGATGGAAAATCATTGTTTAAAACTTAACTCGGACCAAATCAAAGTGGTGACCTTCGGTAATCTCCAACCAAAATGGGATGGACTGTGGTGGCCAGTCGAATTAGAACAGACCCCTGAACCAGTAAAAAAGGCCAAAAACCTTGGAGTGCTGATGGATAAGAATCTCAGTTATGCACAACAAACTAATGCAACAGTTTCAGCCTCTTTTTATGCATTGAAGAAACTCAAGAAGGTCTTGTCATACATTCCCGATGACCTTAGGAAAACAATTGTGACTACCTTGGTGCTGTCCAAGTTAGACTACTGTAATGGTCTATACCTTAGATTACAAAAACAACACCTAAGGAAACTTCAGATGGTGCAGAACGCTGCAGCCAGACTCCTATTGAATATACCAAAGTATCAATCTGTTTTTAGAAGAGATCCAGAAGCTTAACTGGTTGCCTGTGGTGCAATTCGTCAGCTTCAAGGTACTCTGTCTTGCCTCTAAAACTCTGAATGTGACAAGACAGGTACCTTTGAAACAGCTCTTTTTGTGGGATCACCCAGGCAGACAATTAAGGTCCACAAATGCCAGACTTATGTTGATACTTAGGATTTAAACTGCGAGTTGGGGAGGTCGGAGTACGGCCTGCGGTGCTGCTAAACTATGGAACACTCTTACTGCTGATATGAGAGATGCTAACTCTCTCCTTTCCTTTAGGAAAAAGCTTAAAACCTAGTTGTTTTCAAGATAACGCCCCCCTCTTCCATGTCAAAAGGTCTTACTCTAGTTCAGCGCCAAGACAACCCAGGGATTTGGTGCACTTTAAAAGTCTCTTTAACGATAACATTAACATGTAGCGCAAGGAGTAGCCCAGGTTAACACAGACATTTGTTGATACAGATTTACATTGACGGTCATAGTAGGCTGTCGATGCTGTACTGTCAAGTGCAGGTATCATGTTGCTGGTTGTCACTAGGGGCCGCTGTTGCGTGAGGAGTCGGGTCCACCAGAGCTTCGAATTGAGGTCAACACAGGGGAAAAGATATTGGTGTGAAAGTGCCTGTTCATGATCACAAAAAGACCAACACTTCTGGATTTCACCTTTTCTTTAAGGAGGAGTTCATCTGATGCCACACCAAGGGTCCAAGACCTAAGGGGCACCTGATGGCAGAGGCCAGCAGTGCTCATGCAGTTCCAGTTGTGGGTTTATTCAGGTCCAGTGCAGCAGGTCAGCTGAGCAGATGCAAGGAGGCCTCTTGAGCTTGTTATGTCCCTGATGCTCTGAACAGGAGTTCAGTCATCTGACCGTTGGAGTCAATTCGCCTGGGATGTAGAGTGCAGATCCAGTCTTCTTTCACAACAAGCAGGGCAAAAGTGTTGGCGCCACACGCCCACAATTAACAATGTTGCATGTACCCAGAGGGCAGCCGCGCATGAAGGGATTGTACAAGGAGCGCAAGGTCGCTTGGGCTCTTAGCTCATACATACCAACTGTTGTGTGTGTATCACTATTGGTACACCATAAGCCTAAGGCCTGTTCAAGTTCAAGTTCAAGTTCAGTAATTTGTATAGCGCACTACTCACCCAGAGGGTCTCAAGGCGCTTGAGGGAGGGTGAGTGCATTACTTATCGAATAGCCAGGTTTTTAGTTGCTTTCTGAAGGAGAGGATGTTCTGTGTAAGTCGGAGGTGAGTGGGGAGAGAATTCCAGGTTTTGGCCGCTAAGTAGGAGAAGGATCTTCCTCCCATGGTGGATCTGTGGATGCGTGGAATTGCGGCAAGGGCTAGGTTGGATGATCGTAGTTGGCGGGTAGGAGTGTAGAAGGACAGTCGTGTGTTGAGGCATTCGGGTCCTAGGTCGTAGAGGGCCTTGTGTGCGTGGGTGAGGAAACGGAACGTTATTCTCTTGTTAACGGGGAGCCAGTGGAGATCCTTCAGGTGACCGGAAATGTGAGCATGCCGGGGAATGTCCAGTATGATTCTGGCTGAGGCTTTTTGGATGCGTTGGAGTTTTTTCTGTAGTTTGGCTGTGGTCCCGGCGTAAAGGGTATTTCCATAGTCTAGTTGGCTGGTGACCAATGCGTGGGTGACTGTCTTTCTTGTTTCAGTGGGGATCCAGCGAAAGATTTTTTTGAGCATGTGTAGGATGTTGAAGCATGAAGAAGAGACGGCATTGACTTGTCTGTTCATCGAGAGGGAGGAGTCTAGGATGAAGCCCAGGTTACATGCGTGATCTGTAGGTATGGGTGCTGTACCCAGTGCCGGTGGCCACCATGAGTCGTCCCAGGCAGAGGGGGATGATCCTAAGATGAGGACTTCCATTTTGTCCGAGTTAAGTTTTAAGCGGCTGTTCTTCATCCATTCGGCTACTTCTTTCATTCCTTCGTGTAGATTGGTTTTGGCGGAGTTTGGGTCTTTGGTGAGGGAGAGGATCAGCTGGTTGTCATCTGCGTAGGAGATGATGTTGCGGTTGTGTGGCGCGCGATGGATGCGAGGGGACTCATGTATACGTTGAAGAGGGTGGGGCTGAGTGAAGATCCTTGTGGTACACCACAGATGACATCGGTGGCCTCTGATTTGAATGGGGGGAGGCGGACTCTCTGGGTTTTTCCCGCACAAATCGAGATGATCCAATCCAAAGCTTTCCCTTGAATTCCTACGTTGTTGAGGCGTTGTATGAGTGTGCTATGACATACTGTGTCAAAGGCGACGGAGAGGTCGAGTAGGATGAGGGCAACTGTTTCACCGTTGTCTAGTAGCGTTTGGATGTCGTCTGTAGCTGCGATGAGGGCTGTTTTGGTGCTGTGTTTGGCTCGGAAGCCGGACTGTGAAGGGTCGAGGGAATTGTTGGATTCAAGGAAGGCGGCGAGCTGACTATTGACGGCGTTCTCAATGACTTTGGCAGGAAATGGGAGGAGTGAGATGGGGCGGTAGTTCTTAAGTTCAGAGGGGTCTGCTGTGGGTTTCTTCAGAAGGGCGCTGAGTTCGGCATGTTTTCAGCTTTCCGGGAAGGTAGCGGAGTTGAAGGAACAGTTGATGACACCGCGGAGATGGGGTGCGATAATAGAGTCTGCTTTGTTGAAGATGTGGTGGGGTCATGGGTCGGTTGGCGATCCTGAGTGGATGGAGTTCATCAGGCGGATGGTGTCTTCAGTGGAGATTGGGTTCCAGGCGAAAAGTTTGTGAGGGTGCTGTTTTGGTTCGGTGGTGGGTGGAGTGGGCTGTTCATCGGACTGGTTTTCAAAGCTGTTATGTATGTCGGCGATTTTGTTGTGGAAGAAAGAGGATAAAGAGTCACAGAGGTCTTGGGAGGGAGTGATGTCGTTGGTGCCGGCGGTGGGGTTGGTAAATTCTTTGACGATGTTAAATAGTTCCTTGCTGTTGTGGGCGTTGTTGTGGAGTCGATCCCTGAATGCTGATTTCTTGGTAGATCGGATCAATTGGTGGTGTTTGCGGGTGGCGTCCTTGAAGGTGGTCAGGTTGTCAGAGGTTGGGTTTTTTCTCCAGGTTTTCTCGAGGGTTCGGCATAGCTTTTTGGATTTCTTAAGGTCATCGTTGAACCAGGGGGCCTTTTTGCTACCTTGTTTGATCTGATGGTTTTTCAAGGGTGCTAGTGCATCAGCACTGTGGGTGATCCATTGTGTGAGTTTGGTGGCAGCTTGGTTTGGGTCCGATGATATGGTAGGAGGGTTATGGTTTAGCGATGTGAGGAGTTGGTCGGTGGTGATTTTGTTCCAGTTTCTTCGAGGGATGGGTTGTGGGGGGTTGTGGGTCGTGGTCTTTTTGTAGCTGAAGTGAACGCACCTGTGGTCAGTCCAATGGAGAGCTGTGGTGTGATCGAAGGAGATGTGTTTGCTGGAGGTGAAGATAGGGTTGAGCGTGTGTCCGGCTAAGTGGGTGGGGGTGTCAACAAGTTGTTTGAGTCTGAGATTGGCCAGGTTGTCCAGAAGGGTGGTGGTGTTGCTGTTGTTTTTCTTTTCCAGGTGGAAGTTGAAGTCTCCCAGTAGAATGTAGTTCTCGGAGGTGAGGGCATGTGGGCTGATGAAATCGGTGATGTCTTTGTTGAAATGTGTGCGGGTTCCTGGTGGTCTGTAGATGAGGGTGCCTCTGAGTGTGGTCCTGGGGTTGGTGTTGATCTGGAAGTGAAGGTGTTCGGCGGTCGCGAGTTTAACGTCGGAGCTGGTCGTGATTCGGATGGTGTTCTTATGGACGATGGCGATGCCTCCTCCTGTTTGGTTGGTGCGATCTTTTCGGATGATCTTGTAAGCGTCCGGGATGGCTATGGCGATGTTGGGCGCTGATGAGGCGTTCATCCAGGTTTCTGTAAGGAAGGCGACGTCCGGCGATGCAGTGTCGAGTAGGTCCCAGAGTTCAGTGGCGTGTCTGTGGACCGAGCGGGTGTTCAGCAAGATGCACTTCAGGTGGTTGGAGTTGGGGCTGTGTTTGGAGGTAGTGGGTTTGGTGTGGGTCCTGGTGCAGGCGAACTTGCAGGAGAGGCAGGTGAATTGACCATGAGTGTGTCCTGGGGCAACTGCGCAGCATTGTGGTGTGCGTCCGGGGTTGAGGCCAAGGAGGGTAGCGTCATCATACGTTATGCGGGCGGAGTGGGTTTTGCGAGGACCAGGGGGACTGGCACTGGGCGCGGTCCAGGCACGGACGGGCGTAGACGGGCTTACCTTTGGCACACCTTCGGCGCGCATGGGGCGCGACCGCAGCGCGTAACCGCTGCGCGTCAGCTGTTTTGGCATAAGTGGATAGAGGGGGAGGGGCGGAGCGAGGGAGGGGCAGCTGGGAGGCGGGAGGCGGGCTGGAGGTGCTGGTTAAGGCACAACAAACAAAATGGTGGGGAAATCGAAACTGAGCCTGGGCGAGATTGGGGCACAGGGAGGACAGACGCTGAGGGCAGTGGCACCGGCACAAACAGAATATAAATATCGAATTACAAAGCCAAACACCAATACAACCTGAGCGCTAGCTGCGAATGCAAAATAAAATGACTGAAATGACACGAAGTGCACGTTTACAGAATGCAATTTAAAAAGACACAAAGTGCATGTTTTCAAAGTGGCAGCAGTGGCAGGCAAAACAATTCGGCAATAGCAGGCAGGCGTATAGCGCTACGATACCAAATTCAAGCTGTGCAAAGCGCTATGGCAGTCGGGCAGGGGGCAATGGGAGCGACCGCTTCCTACGAGGTAATTGCAGCACGAAAGCCACATCACATTTCCAGAATGCAAGCAGTAGTCAGAATAACATTAGAGATGAAAGCTCCTTTGTCTCAATACATAAGGCTAACGGACATCTGCACCTCTGACCTTGGTCTAGCATGCAGCAGGCACCCCCCGAGGGAGATACCATGCAGAATATGACGATTCCCACACTATGCACAGTGCTAAGGAAAGACCAACATATCCATACCCTACACACAGAAGCCCTTGCTGGAGGTATTCTTGCATGGAATGCCCTTGAAACTTACGTACACAAAAACCCATACGTTCAAACGTTGCACACACATATGACTCATTGCTCCGAGCTGTGGCATATCATCCACATAACTGACGCAGGTCAGACGAATGCCATTTGTACAAGAGCCACCAACTCAATAGCGGAACATCCCGGGCACTTGCACAACGCCTGTCACGTGGAACTGTACTGTGACTGAATGCTGTCTGTTAATATCTGATGCATTGGTCTGCATGTTGTGGCCCTTGTCTTGCCTGTTCTGACAAGAACATGCTAATTAAGTCTAAGCAACTTCACTAGTGTTCAACTGTGATGAGTGTTGATTCGAATGACAATCGTTTGCCACAATGAGCATTGTCTATACACAGAGAGGGACTGACTGACGCATTTCACATAGGGGTGAGTTCTTATTGCCAGCTCCACCTCTGACATTGTGGTTGGGATAGTTGCTTATAGACGTGTGCTCTTACGTGTCTTCAGCAATGTGAGTATGGTGTCCAACTTCTTGCCATGTGGATCAATGTGATCCATCACTACAGGCTGGCCCACCCAGTTGAGTGTGAGTAGGTATGTGAAGAGATGTTCTGTTGTCAAATGTGAGGGGGGACACTACTTAGGCCTGCCAACGACTTTGACATTTCATACACAGCCCTATTTCTAACATTGTGTGGGGCTAAGTTGTACAATTGCGCAATTGTTGTTTCAGAGCAATGAGGCCACAGCTAGTGCACACATTCCCAGTCATCTCACTGCCTATGTGGGTCAAGGTCACCTATGGGTATTGCTTTCATTTCCCAGGGTGGTCCTTTTTGTGCAATCATGTCCTTACATTCATCCATACTTTCATACTTAATCGATTATGGACGTGACACATCTGTGTGAATTTGAATGATTTATTCACAGTCGAGTATTGGAGCTGGAGCAGTAAATGGCCATTCAAACCCCACATTACATTGTAGCCCAGTGGAGAATCAGCCAGAGTCATTTAGGGATTGACAAGTACTTCGGGAGAGGAAGAGTACTGTCCGCAGTTTGATTGCTGTGTCATTTGTAAGCAAAAAAAATATATCAGTCCATGTCACCGTCCAGGGTGAGTGTCGCAAAGTGTTTCGGGGGTCAGTGGAAGGTGTTGTTACAGGGCATGATGCTGAGGGCAGAACCAAGCTGAAACAGGGCAGAGAAGATTGCTCCTGGGTCCTTCTTAATACACAGGTGGAATCACGCGCATCTTCGTCCTCTATGTCATCTGTCTGACATGTGGGTGCTGATGTTTGATCTGCAGCACTATGTGCCATTGACACATCAGGGGCCGGAGATGTGTATAGAAGTACCAGCAGCATTCATCAGCGACTGCCTTAGTGGCAACAATGCGATAATGAGGACCTGCAGGGCATGGAAGAGACCAACTAGTTTTCGCTGGTGTGCATCCGTGGCAGCCATTCTTTCTGCATACATCCATTCCATGTTCTCCATTATCCTCAGCATCTGTTCTCAGCAGTTGTTCTCCTCTCAGAGACATGACTCCAGCGATGTCGGGCATGGATTGTTGGACAACATGGAGCGAACTGTGGGTGTTCGTTAGGGAGTGTAAGTGGTCCCAGATGTAACTTAGACATCTACATATGTCATCTAGTTTGGCTGCCATGTGGTCGAACCCTACCCGCACTTGTTCAGCCACCTCCTTCAGGCAGTCTAGCACCTGGCCTTGCAAAGCAATGTTTTCCTCGGTGAGGTGTGGTGAGCCAGCCGTGGCAAAGGGTGCTTTGTGCTGTGTTGTCTGTATAGGGGGTGGGATCTCCTCGATGCAGCTGGGCTGCCCTGCTCCTTGAGGTGGATTGCTATAGCTGTCCATTAGCTGTTGTAGGGCGTCCGTGTCGAAGGTGTGCCCGTCCTCTTCACCATCACTGATGAGTTGTCTGGTCTGCTCTGCAGGAGGTGTTGATTGTCCCTCTGCAATGTGACAGGGAGATGCATTTTAACATTGTGTTGACATGTATGTTGACGCATTGTTCAAATTTACATATAGACTGCATGACAATGTACATAGTGACTGTTTGAGAGGAGCTGACTATTTGATGCGGGACAGTGGACATTTGCACTACATCATGGATGTGAGGTTGTACATGTACATTATCATCTCACAGTTTCCTGCTATGCCAGATGTGAATGGCCAGTTTCTACGCGCAAACGGAACCAGTTGTGTACTCTGTTCTGTAGTGAAAGTATTGCACTTTGTATCACACTGTTGTCAATGTTGATGTGCTGTTATTGCTATGTGTGTGTTCTGCCTTGTGGGAGAGTCAACCCTGCAGCTGTGATTTGGATGCCCCTTATTCCTTTTAAACAGTGGTTCCAGTGGAGTGAAGTATTTATATATGTAAATCAAGATATATACATTTACAGGAAAATTGCAGTGCAATAAGTGTCCCCAGTGTATGTATGAAGAACCAAAAGAACAATTGAGTGATTACTGGTGACAGTATTTGCAAGGTTTCTGTGACATTGTTAACAAGGAAAGCGACCATTCTGAATATATACATGAGAGATACACAGACACTTTACACAATCATAAGTGCTGTTTGCAAGGTTTGTTTTCCTTTTTTATCGGCGAAGGCGTTTCGACCCTGTGGTGAGTAGAGGGTTTCATCAGGACCAGGAGTGGGGGGACATCTGGAGGATGAGATAAGGATACGGTAAGGAACAGACCTATGGGAGTGTCCAAGCCACTAGAATAGACAGCTCAAAAAGCGGGGCAATATGTACCTGTTTGATACAATGGAGGTCACAGGTGGTGTGCAGTGTCAACCCGGTGCGTGAAGGTGAATTAAAAGTACTCACAGGGAATATTGGAAGGGGAAAGAAACATGAAAAATAGAAATTAAAAATGGTTCATATTGTTGCAGACAAGTTGTGTTTGTAGTCGCTGCCTGGGTAACTTTCCACTGGTGCTTTTGACTGGTCAATTAATGTAGTCAGGGCAGCGGTGCAGTTGGGATGGGGCGCGGTGTTCTCTCGATGAAGGGGAGATGGCCCAAAATGGGGCGATCGTTACTGAGGGTGATACCTAATAGAAGAGACAGCAAGTTAGAGAGTGCTTGCTTTGTATCGGGACCGAGATGAGGTCTTCTCGATATGTGGCTTAACTCAAGTAGTTGGCACGTTGGCAAAAGCGCAGTCCGAATGAATCGGTCTGCTCCGGCAGGGATAACTGCGTTAGTCGACATCCTCGTGGGAGAACCGAATAAACGGTAGAACGTGCGTAGGGAAAAAGGGATCCTAGAGAGATCGATGTGATCACGGGGGCGATTGCAGATGGGGTGGATTCTAAGGTTGTGAGTACTGTGTGCGGATGTGAAGCCTGGTAAAATATGGAGAGTTACCATATGTGACCTTTATAGCTGCAGCTAGGCGATGCATGCGGGCATAATGGTGACGTTTCGTATGACATGGCATGGGCATATTTACAGAGTGCCTTTACATATGAGAACATATGACAACAATATGAATCATAATTATTGAAATTATTACATTGTTCTGTTATTTCAGAGGCAGTGGCATACTTCATATTTAGCAACAATAATATCTTTGTAGAGACAACGGCATGATTGTGAAGTGCATACATCATGTGGTATCGCTCAATCTATCATGGTATGGGCATAGTTATAGCGGACATTTACATATGACGATATTTTGGTTCACAATTGTCGAAATTGTTACATGGTTCTGTTATTTCAGCGGCAGCAGTGTACTACATGTGTTGAAACAGTACTGTCTTTAGAAGGACAGCTGCGTGATTGTAAATTGCAGACATCCTGTGTTATCTTTTTTACAACAGTTATTCTTTACATGGTTATGTGGTTGCATGGTGATGGCCAGGCATGGGGTCAAAAGCAAAACAGTGCCATATGATACGTGTGTGAATTAATGTGTGAGGGTGGCAAAGAAGCCGCGCCATTCCTCTGCAGAATTTAGGCCTTGATTGATAGAGTCAATTTTGTCTATCCAATGACATTCACGCCGTTGGAGGATCTGAGCAATATCTCCACCTCTTTCTGGGACTTTGGCAATGTCAATTACCTGCCACTTGATCTCATCTGTTGTGTGATGTTTGCCCAGAAAGTGTGAGACCAAGGGCGCTGTGGTTAATTGACGACTTATGCGGCTACGGTGTTGCTGTGTCTGTCCGACGTATGCAAGTCCACATGGGCACCAGAGATACAGTACACAACATTGCAATTTGAGAAAAAGTCTAGAACATGGTTGTAGCTCTTATGTATGAATGTGGTAGTGTTTTCCGTGTAAGGATACGCCACACAGTTCCCACATTTGTGGTTGCCTAACACTGGTGGGAGACCCCACGTAGATTCAAGAGTGCCTCCTTTCTTTTTTGTGGTCTCAGTGGAGGATCTGACCAGATTGTCCTTCAGGTTTTTTCCTTTTTTATATGCAAACATGGGTACTTCAATGGATGGATCGATGTTTCTGATTAAGTGCCGGTGTTTGGTAATGAGGTTGCAGATTTTGTGGGAATGTACGCCAAAAGTTGTCACACAGACAATTTTGTTGACTTGTTTCTTGGTTTTTGTGACAAGCAATTCTTCTCTTGGGCACTACCATGCGTGTTTTAGAGATCTTCTGACAATTCTGTTAGGGTACCCTCTGGAAATAATTTTGGTCTTAAGTATTTATGCTTCTCTGAGGTAATCTTCCTTGCGAGCAAAGTTTCTGCGTACACGCAAGAATTGCCCAAATGGAAGTCCATCTCTGAGGGCTCTGGGATGGTGGCTTTTATAGGATAATAGAGTGTTCCTCTCAGTTGGCTTCCTGTGAAGGGATGTGTATATTTTGCCTTCTGTATGTTGGATGTTGAGGTCGAGAAAGGCTATGCATGATTTGTGTAAAGTGGCAGTGAATGTCAAATGCATTTGGAAGGTAGGTGACAAATTTATTAAAGTTCTCTTTGCTGCTACTCCAAACCAGAAAAATGTTGTCTATGTACCTGTACCAACATTTGATGTGTGCCTGTTGGGGGTTCAAATTACTCAGTGCATAGGTCTGTTTCACACGATTCATGTAAATATTTGCTAAGTTTGGAGCAAAAACTGTACCCATGCTGGTTCCAGAGCATTGCTGGTAGTATTGGCCATTTGACACAAAATAGTTGGTCTGTAGCACTACAGGTAGTAGTGATATTATGAAAGGGGTTAGGACAGCGACTGGCCTGGGTCTGGTGTCCAACAGTTGTTCAATGATTGCGATGCTCTCATTTTGGGGTATATTGGTGTAGAGAGAGGATATGTCCTGGGTGGCCAGCCAATCTGTGTCCTTCTACCAGGTTGATCATGTGCATGGTGTCACGTACATAGCTATCTTGCCCTGGTACAAACTCTTTGATAAAAAAATCAATGTATCTCCCAATGGGTTCCAAGATGGACCCACAACCAGAGAAAATGGGTCTCTCTGGTGAGTTTGTGAGGTTTTTGTGTATCTTTGGTAATGTGTACAGGACAGGGGCCGTAGGGTTTTCGGCATTAAAAAAAATCAAACTCCATTTTGGTAAGGAAGCCCTGTTCCAGGCCTTCAGTTGTGATGTGCATTATAGTGTTGCGTATCTCAGATATGGGATTTTGGTTCAGTTTTTTATAGTGTCTAAGGTCAGAGATCTGTTTGGTAATCTCATTGTCGTAATCAGATCGTTCCTGTATTACGATGCCACCACCCTTGTCTGCAGGTTTGAGTATGATAGAGGTATCAAGAGTGTTGAGGGCTTGACGTTCCTGCAGTGTGATGTTGTAGGATGTAAATTGTTTGGAGTTTTTTAGGACATCCACACTGTTAAGGATAATTTTTTCAAATGTGATCAGTTCAGGGGGCATCATCCCATTGGTGGGGTAGAAGGTGGAAGGTGGTCTAAGTCCTGTGATGGACTCACGTGTGCTGTATTCTCTGTCTTTAAAGAATAGTTTGAGGCAAATCTTCTCTTTGAGATTGAAAAAATTGGTTTTCTCTGTGATCACAAAAGAGAGTACTTTACTGAGTAGTGAGATTTCAGAAGAGGATAATATGTGTTTGGATAGATTAAATATAGGGATTGTCTCCATGGTAGTATTGTTGGAATCTAGTATGGTTGGGGGCATCATTGGTAATGCTTGTTCCTGGTTTGTCGTTCCCCTGAGTACTGGTGCCAAATTCGCCTCTTGGATTTGTTTCCCCTCTCTAAAAATGGTTGGCCAAGGTGATTATCTGAACGGCTGGGGCCTGCTTGGTTATCTGAATCGCTGGAGCCTCCTGAGGATTCTGAAAAGTCACTGGCTGATTTATTTTGAAGCGACCCCAGGTATTCTGCCTGTTTTCGTTGGGAAAGGTAGTATAGTAGTTGTCCTTAAGGTAGGGATAAGCCTGTTCCTTGTTAAAGTTTTTTATATCCTTAGATACCTTGTCTGCTTTATTCTTAAGCTCAAAAGAGTTGAATTCGTCAATTGATTTGTTAAGTTTGTCTAGTAGTAGTTTGGCTTCCGCTACCCCGTCACCCCCAAGGAGTTCCTTCTCTAATTCCTCAATTTCTTTCAGTTCTGCTTTTGAGTGCTCTATTGCTGTCTAAACACCTAGCCCATCCAGTGGCGCGAACATGTAATTGAGATGCCACAAAAGCTGGCTTTGAATTTCAGATCTTCCCTGAAGATCCGTGGTACATTTCTGACCTGGAGTCCCTGTGGTATAATGCCTGCCCGTAGATAGTCTTTAAGCATCCGTGCATGCAGTTCTGTTATTACGTGTTTCTTTTTAGCTTTTTCTAGTTTTTCAATGAGTTGCTGTCTAGGACTTGTAGAGTTATTAGGTAGGTTGGAAAACAAAGATGGTCCACTTGTAATTTTAGCAATGTATTCCTCAGTGTAAAGGGGTGCCTCTCTCTCTGACATCCTAACCCTTGGGACACAGAAAGTTACCCTATAGGTCTCTAGGGTGAAGGAAAAATCCAGGTTAAGGATAGATCCCTTGCGGTGCAGCCACCGCGCAAAAAGTCGAAATGAAAGAACAAGGAGTTATCATACAAAGTAATTATATCACTACACTGGAACCACTGTTTCCAAGATTAAGAAAAACACCCTGGTTACGTAATGAGTAGGGTCCCCTTGTTCTTTCAATTCAACCTTATCCCTTTGAGGCAGTGTGCCTTTGACTTCTGTGCTTCTACAGTGCTGAGATTTTGCAGACTTGGCTAATTTTGGCTCTTATTCGGATTTTGGACTCTTGAGCATGGTTTATCTTCTCCTTGCCCTTCCATGACCCTGAGGTCCCAGGCTGGTCCTCCTGGTGGCTTGCGGGGTTCTGGTTGTACTCTGTACTTGCTTCGACTTCCTCCAAGATGCTACGCAGTTTACATTATTTTGTTTGTGTTTTTCGGTCATTTTTGTATCGCGATTTGGGACATCGCCACTTTTTCGTGTTTCACATTATTTAGGTGTCACATTAATTTTAACGTGGTCATTTGACTCGTTATTGCGAGACTATCGCATGATACCGCCATGTTGAGAATACAACTTTAACACTGCGTTATTTTCCGGCGATAGACTGCAATGTGCCAAGTTGCTTTAAGCAAATTTTGCAATAATTATTGCGCGTTCTTGAGAATATCCCCCTAAAGGTCTTACATAATGACAGACCCAAAAATACAGGCATCTATGTTCAAAGACTTATGTCTACTATTAGCATAGATTTGTTAATCTTGTTCATTAACAAAAATCATCTGGTGTATGAATAGAACTCTACACAAACCTTCCGTTTCTGTGTGAAATCCTACTACCCTATACTTGCCACTAAAAATGTCATGGAACTTTGGAAATCTGACTTAATAAGCATTGAAAAAATGTGCATTTTGTAGAAAAATCCATTAAAAACCCTTTTTCCCATGAAATACAGATTATGTTGAGATGTTGGGATATGTTGGGATTATCCCCAAAATTGTAACTTCAAAATAATGTGGCCATTAATTCAGCAGAAGTGCAAATGAGAAAACAGATTCTGCATACATCCACAACTTTTAGAGCTAAAAACACTTTTAAGGCATGAGATTATGAGAATCCAATCGAATCTTCAAAATATTCAGCAGTAGAGTAGTACACTAACAAGACTGTCTCCGGCCTACTAAGCAGCCTGCGTCTTTGAAATAAAAAACAAAAATCGACCCTTACGTTGCAGAGGCATGTGAAATGTTATCGTCCTCGTATTTTTGTGATTTCATTTCCGTCTTATGCCAGATTGTTGATCTGCTACCTTTTGAAGCGTGAAGGCTGGCACAGAATTGTACATTATTACATTAGGTCACCAGAGCATGCTAAACCACCCCCTTCCAGTCATAAATGAATTCATTTTAAAGATTCATAAACTGCATGCCACGGTCGTCTCACTCGGCAGCCCATTTCACAAATGGATCACCCATTGACAAAAAAGACAGAAATGATGTGAACGTAACCACCAGAAATGGATCTTTCAGAAAAAGAAATGAATCGTGACTGCCTTTTTTTTTTTACAATGAGAGGAAAAAAAGGAGCGTTCTTCCACACTGCACAAAAGCCTTAATGGTTTTCTTGGTTTAGTTCTTTCCGCTTTTCAGAAGCCTTGCTGGGCAGGGGAACCAAAAGCAGTCCTGAAAAAAATGCTCAAACCAGCACCCTCCCCACTCATCTCCTACTGCCCTCTCTCTCTTCACCCATCGGTTCTCCCTCTCTCATGCTCTCCTCTCTTCTTCATCTCGGCTTCCAAATGCCCCAGCCCGCAGTCAAAATGCCTGGAAAAATGTAAGGCCTGCCGGCCCTGTTCAGAGGTTGTGTTTGCGAAGCAGAGAGTACTTGCTAAATGTAACTCCAGCAGGTTGATATTCCTGTTTAATTTATAATTTTTTAAGAACATTACTTAAGGCTTTCTGTCTATCTGCAGGAACCTTTGTTGCAGCGTGGGGTCCACACAACTCATCAGCATGCTGCGATGCAGGGTGCAACTATGCTTGAAATGGTTCCATTATTAGTGATCACTTATTTAGTGGCTTCGTAAAAACACAGACAAATCTCGTTGTAGGCTGTTGGACCTGGCATTCTTGGCATGTTTTTACCTGCCTTTTTGTTTTGGACTTCCTTTTTGCTGATTTATGTACATTACCACTGCTGACCAATGCTAAAGTGCAAGTGATCCATGTTAAAATTGTAATTCTGATTGGTTATCCATGATTGCCATATTTGATTTACTGGTAAGTCCTTAGCAGGGTGCACTACGTGTGCCCAGGGCTACTAGTAGGCCTACAGCACTGGTTGTGCCACCCACATGAGTAACCCTGTAAACTTGTCCCAGGCCTGCCATTGCAATGGCTGTGAGTGCAGTTTTAAACTGCCATGTCAATCTGGCCAGTGCACTTACTTGCAAGGTCCTAATCTTTTCTTTTACTACATGTAAGACACCCGTCAAGTAGGCCCAAGGTACCCCCATGAGCAGGGTGCAGTATATATATAAGGTAGGACATGTACTGGTGTGTTTTGTAAATGTCCTTATAGTGAAGAAAAGCCAGTTCCATTTTTCACTATTGCAAGACCTGTCTCTCCCATAGGTTATTATTAAGGCAGCCTTTTAACATCTTACAAGTGTAACTTTCAATTGGGATGAGAGGGAGATTTGGATTTTGGCCTCCTGAACTCAGAATTTAAAAATACATCACTTAGTGAATTTGGTATTTAAATTGTGTGTTTGAAAATGACACCTTTAGAAAGTGTATATTGGGAAACTATGGTTCTTGCAGACAATGTTTGTGATAGTTAATAAAGAATCATATGGCCGGGATGCCTGTCACCCCCTCCCAACACAATCCCCAAGGATGGGAAGACGGACGCAGTTCTGAACTTTTGGAAGGCGGGAGGGAGTTACCCTCCCGGCCGTATTTATTAAAATATGAAACAAAATTAAAACATTAAAATAACAGTTTCATATTATGTACAATTTTATATTTATGACATTACGATGCAGACATGTTCATTGGCTAACCTTAACAAATCTCTAATACAAAGGTTCTCCTAGCCGAGTCTAAGCATCCTGCAAATGCATACTTTCTAAATAAAATTGTACATCCTAACATTACGGGCCAACGGCAAGGTCGTAACCGGTGTCAGGTCCCCACTACCAAAATTCCCCCCTCACGGTGTGAGGGGCGGGCGCACAGAGGACTGTACCTCTGTGCCAACTTCCAATTTCCCTTGTCTTAGCGGGGGCCCCTTATTTAACTCGACGCCATCTTAATGGTCGTCCGAGGACTCGTGTGAGGTGTCTAGAAGGTAGCGTGGACCCCCCTCCCACCCCACACTGCTTCTCACATCCGCCGTCGCGGATATCCTGGCTCCGGGAAATTCGTAGGAGGGGCATCTCGCCGCCTCCTCCCCTGGGAGGGGCCTATGACCGCCTTCCCTTCGGTGACCCCATACTTAGTGGGTGCCGCCTCCCCGTGTGAGGGGCCAATGGCCGCCTCCCCCCGGGCGCTCCCATCCATAATGGCTTGCGCCCCCCTCTAGGGACCTTGAAATTACTGCTCACCGATCATGACCTTACCGCCACAGGCCGGATAGTTGACCGGCTATCCGGCCCCCCCACACTCCTACTAAAGGTCATGCTTTTACAAACCCTTTAACCATGCTATGAAGTCTCCTATGAGTAAGACATTCCCCTCCCGGGACTAATGGACCCCATCTTCGAGATACATGTGATCCCCCCGAATACATCCATGCGAAATACAGTGCAACTGCGCCGAGCGAAACAACCTACCAAGCTTGTTATTGACTTTCTTTACAGAATGATTCAAAGCTGATACTGAGAGGGCCCCCCGCCACACCTTCCTGGGAATCATGTGTGACCATGCTATCGTGCACCCCGGGACCCTTCTTGCCAACCAGCTAACAGTGGATAGAATTCTCTCGAGCAGTACTCGCCTACCGAGTGTCACCAGATCATTGCCCCCCAGGTGTACTATGATTACAGACGGCGGTGACCTTGTCCGCTCTAACAGTCCCTCAACAAAAAGTTGAAATTGGTCAATTCAGAGCCCGCCCCTTCCGTAGAAGGTCACCCTGTACCCGTATTCCCCAGCTGCGTGAATCATGTCACCTGCTTTGAATACGTCCGCGGCACGCCTCACGTATGAGTGGCCCACGACCCACACCACTCTCTCCTCAGTCGGTGATCTTTGACCGCTGGTCCCCAGGTGTCGGGTCGACTGCACAGTACGCCCCGCATCGTATGCTTGCGAAACTGTAAACCAAACAGAAGACAAGAAGCGTGAGTGCATGACATTGGCTTCACAACATGTGCAACCGCACATACCTTTTATAACAGTTCGAGGACCAATGCCCCAATTGTTTCACCTGTTCCACACTTTGACCCCTGGCTGTAGCCTCTGTAGCAGCCCAGATCCTAAAGGAATGGGTCCCAAAATCGCCCGGGTCCAGGCCCGCTGCCGCGATTGCCATTGTAAGCACCCGCTGAAACTGAAACCTAGTCAGTGGGGTGGCGTCGGTGTGTCTCAGCAAGCTTCCCCCCCATGTTACAGCCCTTTGAGCTAAATATTCCTCAACGCACTTCACCGGGCACATGGGGGACCCCTGCATGCGCTGTACAACAATACTGTCCCCCATAGCACCTTGATCGGTCTTGGACATGGCTATTGTGATTACCATTGAATCACCCTTGATCAAAATGTGTTCCCGACACAGTCCTCCCCCCACATCCTGCTTATTTTTTGCCACCAGCTCGCTCACCCGCATAGCCCCATGGAATGCTAATGCGAAAGCGGCCCGGAACAGCACTGCCTCGGACTGGGAAGAACATGTTGCGGGGAGTACTGACATCAACAGGGACAATCTTTCTAACCCAATCGGGCGCCTCTCGTCAGCTCTATGACCCTCGAGGCGTTGCCACCCACGTAGTGCCTTCTTTACCAGAAAGGACGATGTGGGGTCCTTGATGCCATGTGCCTGTGCCATGAATGCAATGGCGGCCCGGTGCCTATTGGCCGTTGCCGCAGATCGGCCTGCCTTGTGGAGTGCCACTAAAAACTTTAGAACATACTCCTCCTGGCCCCAATTGTCCCCCCCGCTGGACCCAAAAATGCACAATAGGAACGAAACGCTCCTTCGTATGCCTTTCTTGTCCTGGGGGCTAGACTTGCTCCCACGAGGTCCTGTAATCCGGGGCACCGAGTAACCAGAGAGCTTCGGGAAATGGTGCTGCCACTAGGTCCGCGGAAGGTAGATAACCCCTGAAGGCCTGCATATGGGAACGAGAGAGTGCATCAGCCGCTTGGTTCAACACACCCGGCACGTGCCTCACCCTAAACTGTACGTTCAGTCTCATGCAAAGTAGTACAATTTCTTTTAGTAATCTCAATATCCACTTGCAGCGTGCTGCCTGATTATTTATACATTCAACAACGGTCATGTTGTCGGACCAAAACACCACTGTGCGATCACGAAACTCATCCGGCCATGCCTTCAGAGCCACAAAAATAGGGAACAGCTCAAGAAACCCAATGTTACCTGTGAGCCCACTGGTGTGCCACCACGTCGGCCATGTTTGTGCCGACCATCGATTACCGAAGATGGCGCCAAATCCCACGCTCCCTGCCGAGTCGGTCCACAAACCCAGCTCGTCCGAGGACGCTGGTGCCTTGCCCCACACCACTCGACCGTTGAAGTCCGCCAGAAATGCCAACCATATGCGCATGTCCTGGCGAACCTCTGCAGACAGTCTGGTGCGATGGTGTCCTTCCTTGAGACCGACCATGGCTTGAGCAATAGAGCTGGAAAAGGGGCGGGCCATTGGTATCACTCGTAGGGCAAAGTTAAGCTGGCCCACTGTCTGTTGCAACTGATGGAGAGTAACCTTCTCTTTGCTAATGCACTGTTCCAGGGAAGCCCTGAACTTCGCTACCTTCCCCTCCGGCAAACGGAAACATCCTTCCACTGAATCAAGCTCAATTCCAAGAAACTCGAGTGAAGTGGATGGTCCGACCGTTTTACCGGGTGCCAATGGCACCCCGAACCTCTTCATGAGAGTGCAAAATTCCTGTAACGCCAGTGCACATCTTGTGTCGCCAGCAGCCCCCAGGAACAAAAAATCGTCTAGGTAATGCATAACCTGGGTATGGCCAGTGGCTTTGGTGAACGCCCATTGCAGAAAACAACTGAATTTTTCAAAATAGGCACAAGAGATAGAACAACCCATTGGC
This sequence comes from Lissotriton vulgaris, assembly GCF_964263255.1. Lineage (NCBI taxonomy): Eukaryota > Metazoa > Chordata > Amphibia > Caudata > Salamandridae > Lissotriton > Lissotriton vulgaris. The sequence continues at coordinate 2,031,274,390 of NC_141689.1, read as the reverse complement.
ATACATTTATCCATGTAGTAGCGTCCCTGAAACACAAAGCCTAACAGACGCTGATCCTGTGGGTGTACCGGGAGCAACCGGAACGCTGACTCGATATCCGATTTAGCCATCAGCGCTCCGGGCCCCAGGCGATTCAACATGGCGACGGCCTCATCGAAGGATGCATAACGCACCGAACAAATTCCTGGATCAATCGCATCTTTCACCGAAAGACCCCTTGGGGCCGACAGATTATGAATTAACCTAAACTCACCTGGGTCCTTCTTGGGGACTACTCCCAACGGTGAACAAACAAAATTAGGGACTGGCGGGTGCCTAAATGGGCCAGCAACCCGGCCCCGGGCAACCTCTTTTGCAATCTTACTTTCCACCACTGCCGTATTCTGCTGCACCGATAGTTGGTTTTTACATAGTGTTTCCTCCCGAAAATCCCCCGCCGGGATGTGGAAACCATACGAGAAGCCATCCCGCAACACCCCAGCGGAGACATGATCAGGGTATTCATTTAGCCAGGGGATCATTGCCATGATATCTACGGAGGTAGGTAGCGGTACCCCTCGGTCGACATTAGACCTGTTTGGTCCCTCCTCTACCCCCTGTATCACCATACTTGGCTCTGCACGAACTCTCAGGGTGCGAAGAGTGTCCGCACCCTGCACACTCATGCCTGAACTTACATGTCCCTTGTGGCCTCGTGCACTTGCCTCTGTTAAAGTTCCAACAAACCCCCTTTTTACCTCCGTTCCCACCACTCCTTGGTTGGTGGTCACCATTGGCGCCTGCTCGAAAGGGCGCCGCCGAATGTTGGCGGGAGGGCGCCGACCCATTCCAGCCAAGCGAAGATGACTTGGTCGGGCCCGGCAGGAGCTGCTTCTGCCAAGAGATGGAGTCGAGACAATCCCACGTCAGAGATGAATCGTGCTCCTTGGCCTTATGAAACTTACTATCATAACCCAACCATTCATTGCCTTCATATGATTCATAGAAATCCATTATACGCGTCTGATAGCAGGCCAATTCGGTCAACACTTCGGGCCTACGTTCTCCCATGATAGCGGTAAACATCGCAAATGCCCTGGCCCAATTTGAGATCGTCTCATCAACCCTGAATCCCGCCATTTTTGCACGCCACACATTCGGGTGCCACAAATCTTTCTGACTTTTAACATACTCCACCTCGTGGTGGTCGGTCAACAGAGAAAACATATTTACATATTTATCTGCCCAAATCAACTCTTTCGTGGCCAGCGGAATATGTTGGACCACCTTTTCCCTACTTGAGGGTATCGAACCCTCCCTCGCCATTGGCAATGGCTGCTTACCGGAATCCGTAGCTGGTCCCGCTGTCTTTCCAATGCCAGATGCCGGTCGTTCCGAGGGAACCTGTGGGGGGACAACGGGGAGATTCGCCTTTGCAGCATCTCTCGATTGCCGCAACTGCTTCATTAGTAATCTGGCCTCTTCGGCCGTGTCTCCGGGCGCCGTAGCACCTTCGGTATTTTTGCCGAGCCATGCGGCTAACTGAGCGGCCAGCTCCGGAGGCATATCCTCCTCGTTAGTGGGCGTCACTACAACCGGAATCGGTTGACCTGCGTCGGGGATCGGAACCGGGGTCTCTACTGGAGTAACCGGACTTGCCGGGGGTGACTCGGGAACTGGGGCCTCCCCCCCTGCTGCCCTGTTCCTGGCCCTTTTACCTCTCCCAGCGGGGACTACTCCCGGCAATGCTGGGCCGATTACCTTCTTCGGTCTGCCCGAGTTGTTTATTGCCGCCATCTGTTTTTTCATGCTCGCCATTTCCTTCATTAACATGCGGAGCATCTGGTCAGTCCCTGCCTTCTTTCCGGGCTTCTTGCCAGGCATCGCTGTCTGATATTCGATCCTTGTTGCGTACGAGGTCCTGGAGGTCCTGGATCCAAAAGTACGGAGTCGCTGAAAGAGAAACACAAGAATTACAAGTTCTCAAAAATTGCTCCTTGTTCCGTCGAGGGCTCACGTGCAACGAGACGGTGCAGCTTCCAAGCACAGGAACAAGAGGATGCTTCTTTGGATTGTTGCTCCTTTTATTCTTCTTCGGGAGGGCGTGTACCCTCCTCAGGTACACCTACGGGGCGTGGCCAACGGTGTAGGTGTCTAGGACAACCCTCCTTGGGCGGGAAAAAGGCGTGCCCCGGCTACGCCGCTTCGGGCATACCAGCCGAGACACGCCCCCGCCCAAAATGGTTTCCCGGGGGGATCCGGGCCCCCTACCATACGTTCGGGGGGACCGAGTGGTCGCCCCTTTCCATAATAGCATTAAGTTACTGTAAGTAGGATGTTATAAGAAAAGAATAATTTAGACACCAGATTCTGTTTGCATAAGACAACTTCGTAATTGAAAAAGTCTATATCATCCGTGCTCTGTGTCCAAGTGAAAAAAATAGAAACCACAAAACAATAGTGACCAATTGCAATATCCAAAAATATTTCTTAATAAATGAAAATGACCTTATAACAATATCTATATGGCGGCCTCTGACTTATATTTTGGAGAGGCTGGTACATTTTTAATTCAAGCCAGTGACGTTTTGACCCAAGAGAAAACAATATGGAGTCTCATCAGGACACCTGATGGTTCACAAGGCAGATTTGGTTGAGTGCATAGCAATAAAGTGAGGAAAATTATATGGGGTGTGGTACTAACATGGGTGCCTGTCGGGCACCCAGTGAAAGTAGGGAATTCAAACTGGCAAGGAGTGGTGGCTAATCAGTTAGTCAAAACACAAGGGAACACGTTTCTGTCCCCTATAGCTGCACAACCTATTGTAAATGAATTTAATGAATTAAATTCTTGCTCAATCATATAATTATTGCATATTTAAACCAGTAATGCTCATCCTTCTCTATTTTTCTTCAATCCATTATACCCATGTTCATGGTTTCTTTGCAGTTCAAAAAACACAGGAGAGAGACTGCTTCCTTATGCCACGTTTTAATTACTGGTCACCCAATGCATTTCGGGAATAATCCCTTCTTCGGGGGTTTCGTGGCAATTATTTATTAAAACTTCAAGTTCGGCAGTTCATGGTGAAATTCTTCCATGATTATCTCGGTTACGAGCCCGTTCTCCGGACAAACTGATTTCTGCTCCCACTCCTCCTCTAATCAGTTAGGCCACGTTAGGCTCAAAGGGATATTGACATGTGAGTCGTGTCGGGATGTTGAATCACTGTGTGACGGCTTCAAGGATAATTTCCAGTGACTGTCTGCAATGAGAGGAAGTAAGAGTGGGCCGCCCAGATCTGCACTACACTGTATTTGCCATGAATGACAGCAAGGTGACTGATTGTGAGAACCGCTTGGGTCAGCCTCACTGAGCTAATGCTATCAATGCACTTTAGTAATCTGTTACTAATATTTTGTTTTCTAAGCAGTCGTTACCCACAAGAGTAGGCTTTGCGGACCCCCAGCGGACCCTAGACCACAGCCTAAGAACTTATGCTGTGCAGTGTTTCACTGAAAAATTCTGCATTTTGCAGCTTGAATCGGGGATAACACAGATAAAGCAGTATTACCAAACTTTTTGCCACATGTTTTTCTTGAATTCCGGCCCTTTTTCAGGCATATATTCCTCTGGCGCCTAGCAGGTGGAAATGTCTCAGAAAGACCAGGTGACTTGAAATGCCATTTTTGGTTAAAATGAAATTACCAGGCAACTCAGAATAAAGGCTTAGGAGGAAGTGAAAGTGATTTTTTTAAAATTTATTTTGGTTGGTGACAACTTCACAGCCCAGGTTTGAATATGGTAATTATTTGATAGATGTAGCTAATTCAGACTACAGGGCAACAGAAGGAAGGCGGTGATTAAAAGGAGTGTTGATGTGTTCCTGACTGTGTTATATTCGGTGCTCAAATTCAGAAAATTTTAAGCATGAGCTTAATTTGCCCAAATCCCCAACATATCAGGTCTTTTGAATATCTAATGGTGGAGCGTGATCCCTTTACATATATATATATTCCTTCATAAAGAACTTGCATGCAGGGTACCGAAGATTGTGCTTTACCCATTTATCTGTTTTATTTGGCACCGTTATATTGGGTTGGATTGTGGGGATTTACTTCTAAGATCATCCAGGCTCAAGCAAATCATAAGCGATAAGGACAGGGAGGGGCAAATGGAAATAAATGTCTCAGTCATGTCACAACAGCAATTACCAGAAGAGAATCTGCACAAAATGTAGTTTACTAGTTTACTATGAAACTAATTTATGGTCTCACCTCACTGGAATAAGAGTGATATGATCGACAACCTCTTTGGTACTGTAGTATCAAATTCCATGGGAATCTAGAGTTGAGAATTTTGGTTCCTCTTACTTTAACATTCTTCTTCATAGTAGTGCAACCAAAGCAATGGTGAGACAGGTTGCCATCACATTACGAATCTGCATTTCTGAATCCTATTCATGATTGTAAGGACCAAAGTCCTAGAAAACTGTCTAGTTGTACTATCACTGCTATCTGCCTTTGTCCCCTTACTTTTTGATTTTTTAAAACAGTTTACGGCGTCCCTCAACCATCAAACCACAAGCATTTCCTCATTTGTGTATCTTGAAATTAGAAACCCTCAATAGGTCATCTCACCCTGCAGTCTGAAAGGCGTTGCTAAACCCAGCTCCATCTGCACATGACATTGCTGGTGCCAGCTGAATCATAGATTGTTGGTGCAGTATATACATCCAGGTAAGTTGCTTCTTTACGCACCTTTGCAAATTAGATAAAATCCCTTGGGGGATTGTTTGAGTTTATTTTTGGGGAATGTTTCGATTGGAATTATCATATTAAACATGGGTTTTGTTTTCATGGATACAAGACAAGGCACTAGTCCTAATATGGCTGAGATACCCGCCACCCCCTCTCAACACAATCCCCAAGGATGGGAAGACGGAAACGGTTCTGAACTTTTGGAAGGCGGGAGGGAGTTACCCTCCCGGCCGTATTTATTAAAATATGAAACAAAATTAAAATGTTAAAATAACAGTTTCATATCATGTACAATTTCATTTACACATTCCGATGTTCTTGGCTGACCTTAACACATCTCTAATACAAAGGTTCTCCTAGCCGATACTAAACATCCTGCAAATGCATTACTCAAAATTGAAATTGTACATCCTAACATTACGGGCCAACGGCAAGGTCGTAACCGGTGTCAGATCCCCAATACCAGAACTCCCCCCTCACGTGTGAGGGGCGGTCGCACAGAGGACTGTACCTCTGTGCCAACTTCCAATTTCCCTTGTCTTAGCGGGGGCCCCCTGTTAACTCGACGCCATCTTTAGTGGTCGTCCGAGGACTCGTGTGAGGTGTCTAGAAGGTAGCGTAGACCCCCCTCCCACCCCACACAACTTACCACATCTGCCGACGCAGATGTCCATGGCCCCGGGAAATTCCCAGGAGGGGCCCTAGCCCCTCCTCCCCAGGGAGGGGCCTATGGCCGCCTTCCCTTTCGGCGTCCCCATCCTTAGAGGGGACCGCCTCCCCGTTTGAGGGGCCAATGGCCGCCTCCCCCAGGCGCTCCCATCCATAATGGGTGACGCCCCACCTCTAGGGATCTTCTAATTCCTGCTCACCGATCATGACCTTACCGCCCGACCAAAATAAATACGACAATCTAAGACTAAAGTGGAGAAAAAACAATTTATACTTAAGCAATCCAAGTATAATCTCTACCGAACATCCGGTGCAACTACTTTGCTGAATAAAACATGCTGAAAAGGAAAACATTATCAACTTTATTACACACCAAATTACCAACTTTTACTCAAAACAACCTACAAGAGAAACAATATCACAACACTCGACTTTATTCCAACAAATCGCTGTCATCAAGGGCTGGTGGGTGGGTCAAAATTGGCTCTTCGTTCCGTCTCGAGCTCACATGCAACGGGGAGGTGCAGCTTCAGAGCACAGGAACAAGAGGATGCGTCCTTGGCTTGTCGCTCCTTTTATCCTTCTTCGGGCGGGCGTGGACCCATCTCCAATCCGCCTCCAGGGCGTGGCTAGCGGTGTTGGTGTCTAGGACAACCCCCTCTTGGGCGGGAAAAGGCGCGCCCCGGCTACGCCGCTTCGGGCATACCAGCCGAGACTCGCCTCCCGCCCAAAAATGGCTTCCCGGGGGGATCGGGGTACTCCACCATACGTTCGGGGGGACCGAGTGGTCGCCCCTTTCCATATGGCTGAGATACCCGCCACCCCCTCTCAACACAATCCCCAAGGATGGGAAGACGGAAACGGTTCTGAACTTTTGGAATGCGGGAGGGAGTTACCCTCCCGGCCGTATTTATTAAAATATGAAACAAAATTAAAACGATAAAATAACAGTTTCATATCATGTACAATTTCATTTACACATTCCGATGTTCTTGGCTGACCTTAACACATCTCTAATACAAAGGTTCTCCTAGCCGATACTAAACATCCTGCAAATGCATTACTCAAAATTGAAATTGTACATCCTAACATTACGGGCCAACGGCAAGGTCGTAACCGGTGTCAGATCCCCAATACCAGAACTCCCCCCTCACGTGTGAGGGGCGGTCGCACAGAAGACTGTACCTCTGTGCCAACTTCCAATTTCCCTTGTCTTAGCGGGGGCCCCCTGTTAACTCGACGCCATCTTTAGTGGTCGTCCGAGGACTCGTGTGAGGTGTCTAGAAGGTAGCGTAGACCCCCCTCCCACCCCACACAACTTACCACATCTGCCGTCGCAGATGTCCATGGCCCCGGGAAATTCCCAGGAGGGGCCCTAGCCCCTCCTCCCCAGGGAGGGGCCTATGGCCGCCTTCCCTTTCGGCGTCCCCATCCTTAGAGGGGACCGCCTCCCCGTTTGAGGGGCCAATGGCCGCCTCCCCCCGGGCGCTCCCATCCATAATGGGTGACGCCCCACCTCTAGGGATCTTCTAATTCCTGCTCACCGATCATGACCTTACCGCCACAGGCCGGATAGTTGACCGGCTATCCGGACCCCCCACAAAAACTCCTACTTAAAGGTCATGGCTGCAAACTCTTTAGCCAAGCTACGAAGTCTCCTATGAGTAAAGTATTCCCCACCCGGGACAAATGGACTCCATCCTCTAGATACATATGGTCCCCCCTGATACATCCATGCGGAATCGAATGCAATGTACTTGTACGGAACAATCTACCAAGTTTGTTATTCACCTTCTTCACTGAATGATTTACAGCAGACACAGAATTACCCCCCCGCCACACCTTTCGTGGAATCATATGGGACCATGCAATCGTGCACCCCGGAACCCTTCTCGCCAACCAACTCACTGTGGATAGTATCAACTCGAGAAGTACTCGTCGACCAGTGGTCACCAAATCATTGCCCCCAAGATGCACTATGATTACAGATGGCGGTGACCTTGTCCGCCCTAACAAACCCTCCATAAAACTTTGGAACTGGTCAATACAGAGCCCGCCCCTTCCGTAGAAGGTCACCCTGTACCCGTATTCCCCAGCCATGTGAATCATGTCACCTGCTTTGAATATGTCTGCGGCACGCCTCACGTATGAGTGGCCCACGACCCACACCACTCTTTCCTCAGCCGGTGATCTTTGACCGCTGGTTCCCAGGTGTCGGGTCGACTGCACAGTCCGCCCGCCTCGTAAGCTCGCGATACTGTAAACCAAACAAAAACAAGAAGCGTGAGTGCATGACATAGGCTTCACAACATGTGCAACTGCACATACCTTTTATAACAATTCGAGGACCAACGCCCCAACCGTTTCACTTTTTCCTCACTCAGACCCCTGGCTGTAGCCTCTGTAGCAGCCCCTATCCGGAAGGAATGGGTCCCAAACTCGCACGGGTTCAAGCCCGCTGCTGCGATTGCCATCGTTAGCACCCGCTGGAACTGAAACCTAGTCAGCGGGGTGGCGTCGGCGTGCCTCAGCAAGCTTCCCCCCATGATGCCGCCCTCTGCGCTAAATACTCCTCAACGCATGCTACCGGGCACATGGGGGATCCTGGAATCCGCTGAACCACTACGCTGTCCCCGATCGCTCTCTGATCGGTCTTGGACCTGGCAAATGAGACTACCATTGTCTCCCCCTTAATCAGAATGTGCTCACGGCACAGACCTCCCCCCGTATCCTGCTTGTTCCTCGCTACCAGCTCGCTTACCCGCATAGCCCCATGGAATGCTAATGCAAAAGCGGCCCGGAATAGCACTGTCTCTGACTGAGATGAACATGTCGCAGGGAGTACGGACAGTAACAGGGCCAACCTTTCCAGACCTATCGGGTGCCTCTCATCCACTCTGCAACCCTCACGGCGTTGCCACCCACGCAGCGCCTTCTGTACCAAGAAAGACGCCGTGGGATCCTGTATGCCCTGGGCCCGTGCCATGAAAGAAATGGCGGCCCGGTGCCTATTGGCCGTAGCCACTGACTTGCCTGCCTGATGTAATGATACCAAAAAGTTCAGGACACACTCCTCTTGGCCCCAAAGCTCCCCCCTAGCTGAACCCAAAAAGGACAAATAAGAACGGAACGCCCCTTCATAAGCCTTCCTTGTCCTGGGTGCTAGACTCTCTCCCACGAGGTCTTGTAGTCCGGGGCACCGAGAGACCAGAGAGCTTCGGGAAATGGTGCCGCCACCGGGTCCGCTGAGGGCAGAAAACCCCAGAAGGCCTGCATACGGGAACGAGAAAGCGCATCAGCTGCCTGATTTAACACCCCCGGCACATGTCTTGCCCTAAAGTGGACGTTCAGTCTCATACACAGCAGGACAATCTCCTTCAACAGCCTCAAAATCCATTTGCAGCGGGCTGCCTGACTATTGATACACTCAACCACGGTCATATTGTCAGACCAGAACACCACAGAGCGATCACGAAACCCCTCGGGCCATGTTTCTAAGGCCACCAAAATAGGGAAAAGTTCGAGAAACCCAATGTTACCTGTCAGCCCACTCTCGTGCCACCATGCAGGCCAGGTTCGTGCTGACCAATGATTACCCAAGATGGCGCCAAAGCCCACACTCCCTGCCGAGTCAGTCCACAACCCCAGCTCTACGGAGGAAACCGCTGGTTTGTTCCACACGACACAACCGTTGAAATTCGCCAGGAATGCCAACCATATGCGCATGTCCTGGCGGACCTCTGCCGAGAGCCTTGTGCGGTGGTGCCCTTCCTTAAGGCCGACCATGGCTTGAGCAATAGAGCGGGAAAAGGGGCGAGCCATCGGTATCACTCTAAGGGCAAAATTCAGCTGACCCACGGCCTGCTGCAACTGATGCAAATTTACCTTCGTCTCGCTAATACATGTTTCAAGCGATGCCTTAAATTTCGTTACTTTTTCCTTAGGCAAACGGAAGCACCCTTCTTCGGAATCGAGCTCTATTCCAAGAAACTCGAGCGAAGTAGCCGGGCCCACTGTCTTACCTGGTGCCAATGGCACGCCAAAACGAGTCATGAGACCACAAAATTCATTCAAAGCCTGTGCACATTCTATATCCCCGGCTGCCCCCAGGAATAGAAAATCATCAAGGTAATGCATAACATGCGTAAACCCCGTTGTTCTTGTGAACGCCCATTGTAAAAAAAAACTGCTGAATTTCTCAAAATACGCACAAGAGATGGAGCAACCCATTGGCATACATTTATCCATGTAATAGCGTCCCTGAAACATGAAACCAAGGAGATGCTGATCATCTGGGTGTACCGGGAGCAACCGGAACGCCGACTCAATGTCTGATTTGGCCATCAGCGCTCCGGGCCCCAGGCGATTCAACATGGCGACAGCCTCATCAAAAGATGCGTACCGCACCGAACAAACTCCCGGGTCAATTGCATCGTTCACCGAAAGACCCCTTGGTGCTGACAAATTATGTATCAACCTGAATTCCCCTGGGTCCTTTTTGGGGACCACTCCCAGAGGCGAACAAACAAAATTAGCAACTGGCGGCATTTCATATGGTCCAGCAACCCGACCTCGGGTCACTTCCTTCCCAATCTTTGCTTGTACCACCGCCGTATTCTGCAGAACCGACAGTTGGTTCCTACATTGTGCTTTACCCTGAAAATCCCCCGCCGGGATGCGGAAACCATACGAAAAACCATCTCGCAACACCCCAGCGGAGACATGATCCGGATATTCGTTCAGCCAAGGAATCAGTGCCATGATATCAATCGGGGTAGGGAGAGGCGCCCCTCGGACTATTTCAGACCTGTTTGGCGCCCCCTCTACTTCCTGTATCAACAATTTTGGCTCTGCACATGGTCTCGGGGTGCGAGGACTGCCCGCACCCTGCACATTCATGCCTAAACCTGCAAGATCCCAGCGGCCTAGTACATTTGCCTCTGTTAAAGCTCCAGCAGACCCCTTTTTTACCTGAGTTGCCATTATTCCTTGTGTGCTGATCATTGCTTGATCCCGCCCGAAAGGGCGCCCCAGACGAATGGCGGGAAAACTCGACCATGTTTCCCCCTAAAGATGGCGACTTCGCCGTGCCTGACTTCTCCATTTTCTGCCAGGAAATGGAGTCGAAACAATCCCACGTCAGGGATGAGTCGTGCTCCTTGGACTTACGAAATATGCTATCGTAACAAAACCATTGATTGCCACCATATGTTTCATAAAATTCCATGATACGTGTCTGATACACGGCTAACTCCACCAATAATTCGGGCTTACGTTCCCCCATAATTGCAGTGAACATTCCAAACGCTCTGCCCCAATTGCCTATCGATTCATCAACTCTGAAACCGGCCATCTTGGCGCGCCATGCACTAGGATGCAGAAACTCTTTTTGATTTTTTACATGCTCAATCTCATAGTGATCGGTCAACAAGGAAAACATGTTCACATATTTACCAGCCCATATCCTTTCTTTTACCTCAATCGGGATATGCTGAACAACTTTTTCCCTCCTTGAAGGTATCGCCCCCTCCCCCGCCATCGGCAATGCCTGCTTACCTGAACCGGCCACTGTGACCGTAGTCCCTGCCGAACCAGCGCCCGATACTTGTTGTTCTACGGGAGCCTGCGGGGAAACAAAAGGACACGGTGCCTTCGCAGCATCTTTCGATTGCCGCAACTGCTTCATTATCGCCCTGGCTTCATCAGCCATGGCCCCCTCGTTCTCTTTGCCCAACCATGCCGCCAACTGGGCAGCCAGCTCAGGAGGCATATCCTCCCCGTTCACAGGAGTGACCACCACAGGGATCGGTTGCCCCGCGTTCGGGACCGGAGTCGGGCCTCTATCGGGGTGACCGGGTGCGTTGGGGGTGCTTCGGGAACCGGGGCCTCCCCACCCGACGCTCCCCTCTTGGCCCTTCTACCTCTACCGTTAGGGACCACTCCCGGCAATGCTGGTCCGATGACTCTCTTAGGTCCCCCCGCACCATTCATTGCCGCCATCTGCTTCTTCATATCAGCCATGTCCTTCATCAGCATACGAAGCATCTGATCGGTCCCGACCCTCTTTCCGACCTTCTTGCTGGGCATCGTCCACGTATTCCTCAAGGTCCTAGGCCAGGAAGCTCCGAACTCACTGAAAGCAGAAACACAAGATTAAATTCTCAAAATTGGCTCTTCGTTCCGTCTCGAGCTCACATGCAACGGGGAGGTGCAGCTTCAGAGCACAGGAACAAGAGGATGCGTCCTTGGCTTGTCGCTCCTTTTATCCTTCTTCGGGCGGGCGTGGACCCACCTCCAATCCGCCTCCAGGGCGTGGATAGCGGTGTTGGGGTCTAGGACAACCCCCTCTTGGGCGGGAAAAGGCGCGCCCCGGCTACGCCGCTTCGGGCATACCAGCCGAGACTCGCCTCCCGCCCAAAAATGGCTTCCCGGGGGGATCGGGGTACTCCGCCATACGTTCGGGGGGACCGAGTGGTCGCCCCTTTCCATTTTCAATGCAGGCATGTCGTCATAATGCCTGGGTTCTAAGCTGAAAAAATAAACCCAACTCTCTAGGGTTCCATAATTAAATGTAAGCAATAAGAAAAGTTAAGAAGGGAACAGAAAAAAGGAAATAAAGGAAGGAAGAGAAAAAAACAAAACTTTAACAATGTTTTTGTTCCATTTCATGACTTCCAGTATGATGATGAGGGAGCAGACACTGATGCTTGCAGACCGTATATAAAATATATATATAGGTTCATGAAGGAAACCATCTCCATTTACCTATATAAGAATCATGCATATTCAGAATCTTTTCCCTGGTCCCACCCCAGATGACAAAATTACTAGGATTTTTTCAAATGTTTTGTCTATTTTTAAGTTATTTTTTTATAATCGTTATGAACTCCATCTTTCGTACTAATCAGGACACTATAATCCATATTCAGTATAAGATGAAGTTGTACATTTCTGTTGTCTAGCTAATTGATTTTCCACACAGTAGTGGGGTAGCAAGTCCTAAACCCACTAGACCGTGAAAGTGAATCACCAATATGGTGCCAGGAACCAGACCCGTCCCCTCATCAACAGTGTAGGTACATGCAGTCTAGTATAACAAGTCCTCTGCCCACCAGACAGAGAGAGTGGGGCCCATGCTGTGGGCTAAAAGTGCACCTAATGTGGCTCCAGGAAGCCCAACACTGCCTCCTCCTCAACAGAGCAGGTAGATGCAGTTTGGGACCGCGAGTCCTGAGCCCACAAAACCGCCAGTGCATGTCTCGTGCTGCATGGAAAAAGTTTGCCTAATATGGCACCAGGAAGCAAAGTCCTGCCTCCTCCTCAACAGAGCAGGCAGATGCAGCCTGGGAAGGAGGGTCTTGAGCTCATCAAGTCAAAAGAGTGTGTCCCATGCTGTGGGGTGAAAGTGCGCTGAATATTATGTCTGGAATCCAGGTCCTGTCTCTTCCTCAGCAGGGCAGGTAGATGCATTCTAGGACAAGGAGTCCTGAGTCTACTAGACCCTGAGAGTACGTCATCCTCCATACACAGTTCAGTCCAACATCACTAAATATTGAAAAATGTTTGTGCAAGTAAGCAATTCTTTTTAAGTTCAAGAAAAGGTTTATAGAAAAGATTAATATGATCAAAAAAACAATACTTCGTAAACACAGATATTTGTTAATATATAAATACATGATGATGTAATAAAGAAAAATAATGATTTAAAATATCCATTAAAATAGTCAAAGGATTATATAGAAGATGATATGAATACAATCAAAGGTTCACAAAAATTGTAAATAACAGTACATGTCAAAAATACACAATAACAGTACATGTCAAAAACACATGCAAGTAAGCAATTTTTAATTGAGACCAAACATCACACTTGCTAGTCCCATATGTAAAGGCCACTTTTCTAAAACGCTTGTTATTGGTAACTTAAATATTTGAGTCAGGAGTATAAGGAACAGTCAAACGATCATCAGCATTTAGCTGAACCTTTATTGAAACAGGTCCTCGTTAAAATCCCAGCTTCCCCCTTATTGACTCAGAGGCTTAATATCAAATGCTCTATAAAAAAAACAAAAAGGGTAGAATAGGTGAACATTTCATGTACCTGCTTGGGAATTAGAAGGCCTTCTAAGCTGCCTATTAATGATCAGAGGTGCCTTCGGATGAAAACAGTATAATTATTTTACTAGTCAGAACCCAAGCCTGTCAAATACAACTCATATGTAATCACATTGCACTAAGTCAAAGGTCTTGTTTGTGTCCAATAAAAAAAGCACTTAGAGGATGGAGAAGGACATTGATAGAGCAATACATCACAAAAGGTCAGTAATATTATAATCAAGGGTCCAATTTAAATGAAAACATTGATGATCCTCTTGAATAAGGCTTCCCATCACCTTAGAAGTAAAAATGTGACCAGCTCATAAAATATTGTACTGTCCTCATTCAGCAATGACATTGGGTAATAAGATAGGCACAAGTAAGGATCTTTGCCTGGTTTACAAATTAATGTAATTTTGGCTTCCAACGAAGATGCCAGTAGCTGACTTTTCCTAGAGATTTCATAAATTAACTGTATGAATGACTCAGAAGGATGTCCTCTGACTTTGGCTTGTAATAGCAATATCAAGATTTAACTAGCCTTTATCAATTTCATGAGACATATTTTGCTTTCCTATGACTCTTTCTGCTTCTGATTTATTGCAAATTCGGTCACTATTCCTCAGATTAAAAACCCTATATGATTCCTAAACAGAGAAGTTGTGGGTTGAACCTAAGTTGTTAAGAAAAAATACAGTTGTCTCTGACCCTATATTTTGTATGACATGAGATTTAGCTAATAAAGAACAGTGCAGATTTCAACATTTTCCTTTTCTTTTCTCTCATGATAAATATAATTGTTAAAGAGCGCATACCATGTATGTGATATGTCAGGAATATAATTCTATTTGTGTTCCACTTGTGAAAAAGACTGTGAAATCTAATTAAAATCTATATTTGAAAGAGATTTATGATATGGTGAAAACTAAGTATAGTCTGGTTCATACATCAGGGTTTGTTTATGCTACAATATTCATATAAATGTAGGTCACATGTGAGAACCTGAGAGTTTCCAAAATCATTGGTTTCTGTCCTCGTGTCAGCCCCCCTGCGACAGTTCTCCTGTTCGTAAAGTTCTTATTTTTCCCAAGCAGTCTTTGGCCACTAATGCCAATTTCCGATCTCTGGGCCCGATTCACAGAACTAACTTACTACAAAATCCTAAACTTACTACCATTTGGTATTCACAGAAGGCACTTACTCATTTTGGTATTCACAGAAGGTACTTACTCATTTTGGTATTCACAGAATGCACTTACTCATTTTGGTATTCACAGAATGCACTTACTCACACTAACTTTATGTCTGCACTCGGGCCAGAGATTCTGGTCCGGTGGTGGAGATTCTGGCCCGGAGGTGGAGATTCCGGCCTGATGCTGGAGATTCCAGCCGGTGGTGGAGATTCCGGCCGGTGGCGGAGATTCCGCCACCAGCCGCACCGAGCCGGAATCTCCACCACCGGCTGGAATCTCCAGCATCGTGCGGGAATCTCAATTGAAAAAGCAATTGAAAAGTATCTTGTGGAATATTGCAGGGATAAGGTCTAAACTAAATGACCTGGAGTGGGGCAAGCTAGTGGACATCAGTCACATATGTCTGCTTCAAGAAATCTTGGCCACTGAGCAAATACATAGGGTGGGGTACACCACGTTCAGCATTGAAGCTAGACATTTGCCAGCTGGTACACCTGCTGGAGGTTTGCTTATTTGGATTAAGACCTCAATAGCTTGTGAAATCAAGCGGCTAGAAAAAGGGCTCACACGAGATTTTTGGTATAGACCTGATATTGCTTAAGGGGCATATTTATATCAGATTAATACATTTATATAATCATTTTGGTAGTCACCACAAGGCTTCAGACACTACAACAACGCTCACAAACTTCCTTGACAGTTCAAGAAAAGAGTATTATCTTATCATAGCAGGTGATTTTAACACAACATATGAATCTATAGATTTTGTACAGAAAATAGTGCAGGAGAAATAGCCAGCAAGAGGTGTTAAAAGGCTCCAGCTACCATCCATTAAAAGATGTACCAAGGTTGGTCAACACTCTTACCTATGGGGTACACGCTTTAATGGGTGGACACCCTCAGAAGCAGAAGCAAACACTACATTTACAAGGGAGGATATTAAGAGCAGGATTGATTTTATTATGGTAGACCTTTACCTATGGCCACAAGTCAACAATATGATTGTTTTAAATCTTTAGGATAGTGACCATAATGCACGGTTCCTGAGGCTGTCCGGCATTCCTATTCTGCACTCCACAACCAATCTAGTGATGGCCCCTGTTGCTACTACTAAAAATATTAGGAGAATCAAATGGCCCAAGTAATTGCTGATGAGAAGTTGCTCGCTAACATCTATATAGAGTTGGCTCAAACTCTCAATGTATTGGGTAATTCTAACATAAATGATGATAGCATTATGTCTAGCTTTTATTGCTTATGTAATACTTTAAAGCACTATTTCAGCAGACAGTGCAGTCCAAACATGGTCAATCGAAATGCTGCTCAATGGTATAATGAGGAATGCAGGCAAGCCAGAATTGAGCTAACTGTGGCCGTAAAGAAAGGAATAAGGACCAATATAACAAATAGAAGAGTCTATAAGAAAACACAGGATGAGGCAAAAAGGAACTGGGAGGCAGAGAATTGGCACACACTAGTTGAGGCATCTAGACTGAAGGTTTGTCAGTTATTCTGGCATCTACTCTCTAAAGGGGTAACCCAGCGATCAATGAAGATGACTTTCATATACAGCCACATGTCTGGGAAGAGTATTTTCATACATTATATTCTGGAGAAGACAACGAACCTGAGGGTGAGGTAGTATTATTAGGTAGGGATTGTTATATAGAGCCAATAGTGGAAGATGTAATCAGTTTTTCCTTAGAGGAAACTGTGAATGTAATTAGTACACTTCAGACCGGGAAAGCACAAGGGTTAGATAGACTAACTAGGGATCTGCATCCATCCGAGCCCAATATATGGGGTCCATTGCTTTATATGGTTTTTAATTCCATCAACCGAGGGGGGAATACCCCTGCGACCAGGATGTGGAATTTTAGTTTGCGATCTAAACATCATCTGCGCCAGCTTGTCACCCACGTACGACGTGCACGGCAGCCATTTTAGGTATCATGGTCTCCCTGTCTACGATCGATCGCCAGCGCGCCCCTCTGACCCAGCAAGCATCCTCCGCGCACCCTGGCTCCCCCTCCCTCCCCCTCATGAGCATAACCCTTCTGCATGACCCTGTTCTTGGGAGTCACACCAGCGCCTGACCAGCACCTCCTCTCTTCCTATGAATGCCCCTCTGTTGATAAACCTCCCCTCCGCACTCAATTGTCCACGCGGCATGAATACCACTCCATTGATGACCCCTTACCCCGTGTCCGACTGTCCACACAGGTCCGAGGCCATCGCCTAAGCCGGGAGATACCATTTACTGCCCCTTATTGTATGGAATCGCCCCTCTTTCAAAGGACACACTGTTGATCAGGGTCTCCCCACCCCCTGGGATATGATCAGGCGCACACGTCCTAAGATTTGGCGAAACACTCAGCTGCGTGATGACCCCCACCTCTTATCAGCGGGTTGAGGACCTCCATTGTAAAGGTATATGGGGGTGGGATTGACACGAGGATTACAGGGATGTCTTCTTCTTTATGTCACAATGTTCTGATTGTAATAAAGAAAGGTCACATGCCATAAACCAGTGTATAAGAGGCCAGGCCTCCGAGAGGCTGTTAGAGCACCTCGAGACGATACCTTGTTGTCCGATCTGATGTGTTCTGCTCCGTCAGAATAAAACTTCTGTTTCCTGCCTTCTGGTCTCTGGCGCCTGCCTCATTGCTTGGTAAATTTGAATGGTACAAGGGCGGTTAGCGCCGGGCAAATCTTGAGAAAGGTCCTAGCCCTACCTTTTTCCACAATTGGCGTCCCAAAGCGTGGGGCCCATCAGCGACTCGTGGATCCAGTGGGAGAGGTCCCAACGACAGAGTGAACGACTGCAACGATCGGGAAGAGCTCGTGTCCGATAGACCCTCGTCTGACAGCCGATCATCCGACCTTCACTAGTTCTGAACAGACCTCTCTCGAGTGATCTACGGTCCTGACTGGGAACCATCAGGAGTGCCACGAACATCACGAAGGAGAGAGGACGATCGGGCGCTGGGTCCAGAGGACAGGAAACCGTCCATGCGGTCCGGGTAAGGTCGTGTAAATGCGACGAATTGAGAAAAAATTGTTTTTGTTTGGATAATACTAGTATTACGCTTTGTTGAAACCTCTGGAGATTCGCTGTCTGCAAACGGAGAAAACAACAGGCTCTCTCTTTGCAAACAGTGAAGGATAGGTAACGCAGACTTTTGTCCCCGTTGTAACCTGTCGTGCCTATCTTCCTCCCCCACTGTTTCCCGAACTGTCGTTCGTGGATTATTGTCTGGAGATTCTTTGTCTACAAACAGGGAAGAACAAGGTCTCTCTTTGCAGGTAGAGAAAGAGTGGGTAACGATAACTTTTCGTGCCCACTTATTCTCCCCACTGATTATTTGATTGACCGATTGTTCGGTATTGGTTCGTTTGAGGTATTCACCGCCGGCAAACAACGGAGAATAGAAATATTCTGTCTAGTCTTTGCCCGCCGTGATAAGATAGGTAGTGCAGACTTTTGTCCCCGTTGTAATCCGTCATGCCTATCTTCTCCCCACTGGTTGGTAGCCTGTTTAGCCCGGACCGCTTATTAGAGATGAACCATCCGGCTCCACTGGAGGGCACCCCTAATAAGGACATGTTCACTAAGTATGGACTAGTCGCTATAGCTTACACTAAACTATGGCATAAATATACAAAAAGGAACCCTGAAAGTCAGTGGCCACTGATAGGCTCCTTTGATGATCATAAAATAAAAGCATTAGAAATAGCGCTTCAGAAAAATAAAACCACGCCCACTATGCTCGACAGTATCGGCATGTGGCACAAAGAAACGGAACAACGAAAGAAAAGAGAAGAAGCAAAAATAAGGAAAGAATTACGAAAGGCAGCCCACCTGGCCGCAAAGCAACTAGAAGAGGAAATAAAGGAAAGAAAGGAAGCTATACAAAACCAAGAATCAGGGTCGACAGGCCAATGTCCTGTTAGGACCCCCTCTGTGCTCTACCCTGAATTGCCCTCCAAACAACGGGCAAACGATGAGTTACTGCTAGGTCCCCCAATCATCTACATGCCCCCTCCATATGCTCCCAGCCAACAAAGCCTGCAAGCCCCGAGTGTGAGTGAAAGTGACCTTGGCGCTAGTGCACCAGCCCTCACGGCCTCTGCACCCGCCACATTAACAACTTCGTCAGACGATCCCGAGGCTAGCAAACAACCACCAGCCAGACCAAATAGGTTGAGCAAAAATGAGCGGAATGGGATCGACAAAATAGCAAAGACATTAGTAGACCGAAGGGAAAGCGAAGAGTACATAATGAGCATATATAATTCACATGCCGACAGCCACAGACGGCATTTCATTTTGCGATTCAGCTACCACACTCTGAACGCATATGAGGATAGGTATCAAAGTAAGGGTCCCGCTAAACTAACAACGCTGTATAGGAAGATCGACGTTGGAGACGGGACTGAATGTGAGGCGACGGAGCTCTTCATGCAAATGCTTGAGGTCCTCCGCCACCTCATGGAACAAAAACCAGAAACCAAGATTACAGTCCCTGAAACGACCTCAGTAGAAGTAGCCAATACTATGATGCCCATCAGAGAGGCGGCCCCTTACTGGATCCCGCCACGTGGCAAGGGAACGAGCGATGATATTAATGATGGAGATGCAAAAGGGAGGGTTGTGTACAATTGGGTTTACCAACCATGGGACCGACAAGATATCCTAACCTTCAAACAAACCCTGCCCGATTTAAGAAAGAACCCGACAGCATTTTATACCGAATTAGGCACAGCCTTGGGTTCGACAATAATGACTTTAGCGGACATTGACTTGTTCTTTGGGTTATGCCTGCCAGCTGACGTGTGGAAGCAAATCCGGAAGGCTGACCACACGGATCTGTTTGGACATACCTGGGACCAACTCGGTAAACTAGATGGACAACGAGAGCCTGGAAGGAAACCAGTAAAAGACATACTGGAACTCCCAGACAAACTAGTCCAGAAATTAAAGACACTGATCCCAGAAAAGAAGGTAGATTGGTCGATAGTCACGGCCTGTCGACAAAAACCGCAGGAAGATGTGTCAGAATACTTCTCCCGATTCGAGACAGTGTTCTCCGACTACAGTGGCCAAGACATGACCACCGCAACCGGACAGCACCTGTTTGTACAAAATTACGTAAAGGGCCTAACACAAGAAGTCTCCCAAAAGCTGCAGACGAGCGAGAGTAGTTGGGGAGCCTCCAAACCCGCAGCTATCCTTCAGATGGCTCAGTATTACGAGCACCAAAAGAATGAGAATGATAGGGCGTCCGAGAAAAAGAAGAAAGATTTAAAAGAAAGGGTAATGATAGCCCAGATACAAGGTATAACGATAGGACGAGAACACCAAAGGGGGAACTACCAATCAACCACCCCCAGAGATCTACCTTCTAAAGATCACACCCCAACACCTCACACTGGACGTAGAGACATTAGCAATGACCAATGCGCCTTCTGCAAAGGGTTTGGCCATTGGAAATCCCAGTGTCCGGTTCTACTAGAAATGAATAGAAGTAGGGACTCCAGGGATGTGACGGGAGGGCCGAGAAATAGAGTACAAGGACGAGGGCACACTAACGACACCAACAATGACAGATCAGGGAAATTGAACACGTTTGACCGTCCCCGACAGAACCAATATCAGCTGTCCGAAGGTGAAAATGCCCCCGACTTTGCATAGGACTGCCAGGGGCAAGGGAGGGATCCAGTCGAGCTCTGTGTTGACCAGCAAGGTCCTTATGTCACCGCTAAGGTCCTGGGTACAGAGTCTCCATTCTTGGTAGACACTGGGGCGACACGTAGTGTGTTATCAAAACGACTGATTCCAAGGGCGCCCTTGTCTGGCTCACACATAACGTCGATAGGTTTCGATGGAACGCCCTCCACTAACCCCCTGTCCGTACCTATTACCTTTGACCTAGAAAACAACACCACTGACGCGACATTTCTGCTCTCCTCCAACTCCCCTGACGCCATTATGGGCATTGACTTACTGAAACATTTTCGAGCTACCATTAGGTGTTCCCCAGATGGGATACGAGTCATCCTGTACGACAACCCAGGCATACCCAGATCCCGTCCCCCACGACACATGTGCTCCATAACTGACGCTGATCTGTCCCTGCTTGACACCCTGCCTCCGTACCTGTGGGCCAAAAATGACTCTGATGTGGGGCGAATGATGATTGATCCTATTCACATAACTGTACGACAGGACGCTATGCTCCCGAAACTCCCACAATATCGGATATCCCCCCAGGGCGAGAAGGCACTGGTAGCGATTATTCAATCTCTGGTGGATGCAGGAGTGGTTGAGGAGGTGGTTAGCAACGTCTGCAACAGTCCAATCCTACCTATTGTTAAGAAACAAGGTGAAGGAGATGAGAAAGCATACCGCTTCATCATCGACCTGCGAGAGTTTAACAAGGTGGTTATACCCCAATACCCCGTAGTCTCGGATATCACTACCATTCTGACCCTCATCCCGTCCACTGCCACCACCTTCACTGTTATCGACCTTAAGAACGCGTTTTTCTCTATCCCCATCCATCCAGACAGCCGTTATCTCTTCGGCTTCACTCTAAAATCCCGCTCGTACCGATTTTGTAGAGCTCCCCAGGGGTACACTGAAAGTCCCAGCATTTACAGCCAGGCCCTCAAAAGGCAGCTGGATGCCTTTCAGCTACCAGATGGAGTGGTGTTGATCCAATATGTTGACGATATCCTTTTGGCGGCTGACACCACCCCACTTGCCACAACGGCCACTGTCCAACTCCTACACTTTCTTGCAGAAAATGGCCACAAGGTCTCCAAAAAGAAGCTGCAGTTCTGCCAGCCACAAGTGACTTACCTAGGCCATCTCCTGTCCAAAGAAGGAAGGAAACTTACACCCGACCGAATCCAAACCATCCTAGACACCCCCGTCCCAAAAACACAAAAGCAAGTCCGCTCTCTGGTTGGCCTGACTTCTTTCTGCAGACAGTGGTTACCTAATTACAGCCTCATTGTGAAACCACTACTTGCCCTGTTGACCAAAGATGTCCCCTCCCCGCTTCCTTGGACCACTGAGTGTCAAGCCTCCTTTAAGGAATTACGGGATGCACTCTGCTCAGCACCCGTCTTCGGAACCCCGGATTACTCCAAACCCTTCTCCCTCTTCACCCACGAAAGGGAGGGATGCGCATTGTCCGTCCTAACTCAATCGATTGGTCCTAAGCAGCGCCCTTGTGCCTACTTCTCCGCCACTCTTGATCCTGTAGCCAGAGCTTTGCCTGCCTGCCTTCGAGCAGTAGCTGCCGCTGCTGTCTCTATCCGCCAGAGCGAAGGAATCGTACTTTCAAACTCCCTCACTGTGTTAGTACCCCATGCAGTCGACACCCTTCTGAACCAAACCAAGACTCAACATTTGACTAGCGCACGACTGACAGGGTATGAACTGACGCTACTTGCACCCCACATCACACTAAAGAGATGCACGACTTTGAATCCTGCCACATTACTGCCCCTGCCTGAGAATGACCCCGACGTTCCTCCCATCCACGACTGTGTGACCCTCACGGACGAACAGACTAGGAGTAGGGTTGATCTCCGAGACACTGCTTTCACTGACCCCGATGGAGAGCTATGGGTGGACGGCTCTTGCATCAAACTCCCAGATGGCACCACTTCAGCTGCCTATGCAGTTACGACAGCCCGAACAGTAGTTGAGACAGCCTGCATCACACAACGATCTGCCCAGGCAGCAGAACTGATAGCCCTCACATGAGCATGCATCATAGCCACAGGGACCACTGCGAACGTATACACCGACAGCCAGTATGCCTTCGGGGTGGTCCACCATTTTGGGCTCCTGTGGAGGGAGAGGGGATTCCTGACGTCTCACGGCACCCCTATCCTCCACGGAGATCTAGTCTCCGCTCTGATTGAAGCAGTTCTCCTCCCCAAACGATTAGCGGTAATCAAATGTCAAGCACACAAAAGGGTGACAGACTTAGTTGGACAAGGGAATGCACTGGCCGACATCACTGCACGAACCACAGCTGAGAATAGGACGGTAACACGCATGTATGTGACCAGGTCACAAGCAGAGAAATGGACTGACGCAAGGGTAATGATCAGAGACATCCAGTCGGCCAGCACCCCTCACGAGCTGACTAAGTGGGCAAGGGTGGGTTTGAAGGACGAAGAGGGCTGCTGGCGAACGAAGGATGCAAACAAGTGGTTGCTGCCCGACTCATATCTGATCCCCATACTGACGATGACGCACTCCCCCGCACACATAGGATCTGCACCCATGATCGAACTCATTTCCAAAGTCTGGCACAACGTCAAAATCCCCGACTCGGCCAGGCGCCTAGTCCAGCAGTGCCTTATCTGTCTGCAACACAACCCCGGGAAAGGAACTGTGGTACCCCGGGGAGGGTTTGGGACCCCCAATCACCCCTTTGAGGTCCTTCAGATGGACTACATCCAACTAGAGAGATGCCAAAGCCTGAAGTATGTACTAGTCATCGTATGTGCCTTCAGCAAATGGGTAGAGGCCTATCCAACCCGTGACAACACTGCCATGACTACTGCCAAAGTGCTACTGAAGGAATTCTTCCCTCGCTATGGCCTTTGTCGAATTTTATGGAGCGACAATGGCCCCCACTTCATAGCTGAGGTTATCCAGCTAATCCTAAAGGGATTGGGGGTGAAGCAAAGGTTTCATGTGGTCTTCCACCCCCAATCCGCCGGTCTGGTGGAACGCCATAATGCCACTCTAAAGCTGAAATTGTCAAAAATAGTGGCCACCACTGGACTCAACTGGCCGGATGCCCTCCCACTGGCCTTGTTGTCGATGCGTTCCACTCCCACCAAGCACCATTTGACCCCCTACGAGGTCGTGTTTGGGCGACCGATGAATCTCTGGACTGCTCCCAAACCGACCTCCATTCATGATGTCCCAGACGTCCTACTATCTGATTATTTGTGCAAGTTAACTAAAACATTGTCTGTCATTCATCAACAGGTGCAGCAGGCCATCCCCGATGCTTCCAGGGGCCCCGGCCATGACATCCAACCGGGAGATTTCGTGTTGATACGAAATTTCCAGCGGACCAAGAGTCTGGAACCTCGGTGGACGGGCCCCTGGCAAGTGCTGATTACCACCCGGACGGCGCTTCGAGTGGAGGGGAAGAGGCACTGGCTGCACGCGCATCATTGCCGGAAGGTCTCTGCGAACCTGGCCACGACAGAAAACGTCAACACCCAAGAAGAGCTCCTGAACAAGGACCGACCGACATTGAACTGTTATCCCGATACTGGAGCACTTGAACTTGCAAAATTCTCTGATCCCACTGTGCCATCCAGAGAAGGGTATTTCCTGCGTCGAAAGGAGGGAGCTTCGGCTAAGTAGGCCACGGGCTAAGTTGAATCTCAGAACGGTGACCTAAACACAACCAAGGGTTACCGGGAGAGAAGCTAGACGAAGTCTGTGGTTCTGCCCACTACCGAGCCCCTTGAAGGTGATGGAAGCGCCAGATAAGAAGATGATGGAAGCGCCAGATAAGAAGATGATGGAAGCAACAGGAAATACCCACTACAGAAACCCAAAGACTGACAATTTGCACAAGTCAAAGACAATCGCCCTCTTTATTGTCCTCCTCTTCTGCCTCCTCCTCATGACCTCCTTCTGGATTCTGGAGGAAAGCACTCCGGCTCACGAGGCATTGCTACCTACTGCACAACCAACGCCCCTAAAAGAGCATCACCTAATCCCTCTGTCGCCTCAGCTGCGAGAAAGGCGCAGGGAATTCTGGAACAATTCCTTCGTGCAACTGCTGCACCAACACAACCTTGCTGCAAATGCCACGAACTGCTGGATCTGCGGGTTGCTCCCGCATGCCACTGGACACTCCATCCCCTTCATCCCTTCTCCTTTCTCAATTCACGGCTCCTGCCTCGCCTGGTTGATCCTCATGCAAGAGAGCCACAAGGACAACGCCACTTCCGGCCAAACAGTGTCGCACTTCTACTCTGGGTTCTGGCTGAACAAAACCGGAAAGACTTCTGCTCCCCTGTGTCCTGCGCTCACAGGCGCCACCTTTCTTAAAGACATTCCAGCCAAAGAACGTGTTGAAGTACAGGTGCTCCACAATCCAGCTAGATCCACCTTCTCTCATCTGCAAAAACAAACCACCGCCACTCTGACTGTGGCTCTGTCTGTTATCAATGTCACTGGACTTGTGTGCCTAGAAGGTCGGGGAACGCAACTGGTGGGTCACAGTTCCTGCCGAATCACCAGAACATTGGACTCAGTTGACCCCCCTTCCTTCGTTGCTTCTCCGAATATGTACTTTGTGTGTGGCACCAAAGCTTACACCTGGCTCCCGAAGGGTTGGAAGGGTACCTGCTACATTGCCTTCGTTCTTCCACCCACGTATGTAGCCCCTGCCAACCATCACCGGCAGAGGCGTGCCGATGACATTGGACAAGCCGACTCCACTGGAGCACAGTTCCTAGATGCAGCAAAGGGACTTGTTCCTCTGTGGGGCCCAATGGCAAACAGCCGCGCTATCCGGCACCTGACCCAGGCAGTGGCAACAACAATCAACATCACCGCTGGCATCCTCGCTAACAACACGGCGGAGCTTCAGGCGGTCCGCCTTGTGACCCTCCAAAACCGCCTTGTCCTAGATGTGGTCCTAGCCGACCGAGGAGGAGCATGCCGCATCATCGGATCTAGCTGCTGCACCTACGTGCCTGACAACTCGCCTTCCGTCTACAAGGCAATTGAACACCTCCACAGACTTTCCTCAGAGGTTCACCAAGAACAAGAAGGATGGTCGCTTGGAAGCTGGTTTTGGGACACTTTAAAGAACTGGGGTTGGAGGTTGTTTTCCTTCATACTGATACCTGTTGTAATATTATGTGGGTGTTGCTTAGGTATCCAATGTCTGCCATCTTTGTGCGGCCTTGTTTCTAACTGTATGTGCCCAAAGACTTTGGACTTCCGAAATGAGCACATGAGTCCCCTCTATGAAGTAGAGATACGTGGCCTTATGGGGATAAATCCAAACTGACAAGTTGGCGAGACATGTTAAAAGGGAGGACTGTGGAATTTTAGTTTGCGATCTAAACATCATCTGCGCCAGCTTGTCACCCACGTACGACGTGCACGGCAGCCATTTTAGGTATCATGGTCTCCCTGTCTACGATCGATCGCCAGCGCGCCCCTCTGACCCAGCAAGCATCCTCCGCGCACCCTGGCTCCCCCTCCCTCCCCCTCATGGGCATAACCCTTCTGCATGACCCTGTTCTTGGGAGTCACACCAGCGCCTGACCAGCACCTCCTCTCTTCCTATGAATGCCCCTCTGTTGATAAACCTCCCCTCCGCACTCAATTGTCCACGCGGCATGAATACCACTCCATTGATGACCCCTTACCCCGTGTCCGACTGTCCACACAGGTCCGAGGCCATCGCCTAAGCCGGGAGATACCATTTACTGCCCCTTATTGTATGGAATCGCCCCTCTTTCAAAGGACACACTGTTGATCAGGGTCTCCCCACCCCCTGGGATATGATCAGGCGCACACGTCCTAAGATTTGGCGAAACACTCAGCTGCGTGATGACCCCCACCTCTTATCAGTGGGTTGAGGACCTCCATTGTAAAGGTATATGGGGGTGGGATTGACACGAGGATTACAGGGATGTCTTCTTCTTTATGTCACAATGTTCTGATTGTAATAAAGAAAGGTCACATGCCATAAACCAGTGTATAAGAGGCCAGGCCTCCGAGAGGCTGTTAGAGCACCTCGAGACGATACCTTGTTGTCCGATCTGATGTGTTCTGCTCCGTCGGAATAAAACTTCTGTTTCCTGCCTTCTGGTCTCCGGCGCCTGCCTCATTGCTTGGTAAATTTGAATGGTACAAGGGCGGTTAACGCCGGGCAAATCTTGAGAAAGGTCCTAGCCCTACCTTTTTCCACAAGGAACAGTGCCGAAATATTTTTAGAAAGGGAACAAAGGGGACCCCTCAAATTACAGGCCTATTAGCCTCATAGATGTGTCCCAGAAAGTCTTCAGTAAAATGATTTTGTCACATCTTCACTGTTGGATAAAAGAAAATTATATACTCTTTCACATGCAGCCTGGTTTTAGGGCTTCCACAAGCACTTTAGATCAGGTGTTCTGCTTCCTTCTGCTTATTTGGATGGAAGTCAGGATCAAGAGGGGCCACCCACATGTTGTGTTTGTTGATC
This sequence comes from Lissotriton vulgaris, assembly GCF_964263255.1. Lineage (NCBI taxonomy): Eukaryota > Metazoa > Chordata > Amphibia > Caudata > Salamandridae > Lissotriton > Lissotriton vulgaris. Next base: position 2,031,247,431 of record NC_141689.1, on the reverse strand, counting down.
TCAAAAAGCATTTGATTCCATAGATCGCACCAAGCTTTGAGCTGCTCTTATGGACCTTGGGCTTCCTTATGACCTGCTCTAACTCTTGGTACGCCTACATCAAGGTAATTATGCCAAGTTAGGTGGAACTTGGACACTAGTCTAACCAATAATATATCTGTCTCACAGGTGGTGCACCATGGTTGTGCTTTGGCCGCAACCCTGTTTAGCTTGTATATGAACAGGCTTATTAATGATCTTTATGACTGTGGAGGTGACCCACCAAAATTAGCGAGCAAATTAATTCCCTCTCTTTTATCTGCAGATTACACGCTGCTCATCTCTAAAACCCCAATGGGCATGTAGACAGTTTTAACTAAGTTTGCATCATCATGCAAGGACCTGGGCCTTGAAATAAACTGCTATAAAACAAAGTTTATGTTTTTAACCCTTATAAATCCATTACCATAACAGAGGTTGGGCTCCCAACTATTGGAGCAGGTTAAGGTCTTTGATTATTTGGGAGTTAGAATTAGCGACAATGTGGCATGGAGTCCCCAAATTCAGAATAGCGTTCTCACACTTCCACATGTGGACTGTGGAATATTAAAGAGAGTTAAACAATCAGCCTTCTGCCCAATGTCACCCACCTTAGAAATACATAGGGCCAAAGGGTTGGGTGCCGCCCCTTATTGGGCTGAAATGTGGGGGCTGGAGTCTGAATCAGTTAGAAGTTGCAAAAAGAACATTCTTAACATCAATCCTTAATCTCCCAGTGAACGCACCATTACTACTATTACACCTTGATCTGTGCCTAAAGTCTTTATCCCACACAGCTGTCCTTACGGTGCCTATGTTCTGGATAAGACTGTGGACCAGTAATACCCAGAACCCAGTAAAGGACACAGTGGAAGAGATATTCATTCTTGAAAGTCAGACAGGGCAATTGGTTTGGTTCAAAAAGGTCAGACAGTGTTTCTTTAAATTGGGGTTGGGGATTATGTGTAATGATCCACAGTCCATTACTAAAAAAATGATTCCCCAGCTTAATAAAAGGTACTAGGAATTTATTGACTCTTCTGGCACTGATATCAGGTCACTTCGCACTTTAACCACTAGATTCTTAAATGTTAAAAAGTTGGTTTAAGTTTGATAATTATATGGATGATGGTGAATCCCCTCAGGTAGGAGCACTTCATATACAATTTAGGATTGGAGTTCTCTCATTGAATGCTATGAAAAGTAATTGGGCGAATGCTACTGAAACCTTATTGTGCCCGTGGTGTGGCTCTAGCCCAGAAAACATAGAACATTTTATCTTCTTCTTTCCCCTCTATGCTAACAGAAAAACCTATGGATAATTCTGGCATGCCGTCTGTTGTTGTTTTCACATCCCACAGATGCACTACGTGCATTCAGATCAGATAGGACAAGGTGGCTTGTGTATACACTTTCAAGATATTTGCTTTACGCCTGGTGGCAGAGGTCTAAACTGCAAAAATAATATCCCTGGGCACAAGCCTGAAACACGTAAGAAATGTATGCTCCAAGGACTGTAGTGTATAATGATGTTTATGAATTGTCTTTCGAATGCTGATGCATTTTAAGGTCTATTTTGGTATTCCAAAGTTTTAAAGCAGACAAGTAAACAATTATATTATCTTACTCTCTATCGATGTTCAGAATCATGAAGATGATTTAATTTAAATTTTCTCATATTCTTTTTTTAATCTAATTGAATATTGTATGTTTTGAGATATATTGGTATGTATATGATTATGGTATTAATCAAATACACTTACTACTGCTTGGACAGCAAACCAATCAGACTGTTAATTCTAAAAACACCTACTTGCAAAGAATTTTCGCTGGAGAGAAGCATGAGAAATGCAACTTAGTACAATGGACTGTTCTACAGAACAAACATAGTAATGGGGGATGAGGCTAGAGACATATGTTACTTTTCACAAACAGAGACAGACCAGAGTTGCTGTGGGATTTCGATGACTTTCTGTAAAGCAAAATGAAAAACCTATTTTCATAATGTGGCCTAGCTTGGCCTAGTAGAGTCAAGTAAACCATACCTATGTTAATCATTATTTTTCATAATAAAATTCACTTTCCACAATCCTCCCTCTGAAAAATAAAAACTCCACCACACTATTACAACTTAGTCATCATTCTTGATCTTGAAGGATTTTTGCTCTACAATGCTCTAACACCGTTCTCTCAGTAAGAGCAATGTCTCCCTTCAAAATTCATCTAAAATCTTTCTTCTTGTTGTTCCTGCAATCACATCAATCAATCAATCAATCATTTGTAAAGCGCACTACATACTCGCGAGGGTCTCAAGGTGCTGGGGGGGGGGGCTACTGATCGAACGGCCAGGTCTTGAGTATCCTCCTGAAGGTCAGCAGGTCTTGGGTCTGTTGTAAGCTCAGTGGGAGGGTGTTCCATGTCTTGGCGGCGAGGTGGGAGAAGGATTTTCCACCGGTGGTTGTTCTTCAGATGTGCGGGACAGTGGCGAGGGACAGGTCGGCGGAGCATAGCTGGCGGTTGGGAATGTAGAAGGAGAGCCGTCTGTTGAGGTAGGCTGGGCCAGTCTTGTGGAGTGCCTTGTGTGCGTGGGTGAGGAGCTTGAAGGATACCATCTTGTTGACGGGGAGCCAGTGCAGGTTTCTCAGGTGGGGGGGTGATGTCGCCGTGGCGTGGTACGTTGAGGATCAGTCGTGCTGAGAGGTTTTGGATGCATTGTAGTCGTTTGATGAGCTTGGTCGGGGCTCTCACGTAGAAGGCATTTCCTTAGTCGAGTCTGCTGCCGATGAGGGCCTGGGTGACTGTCTTTCTTGTATCTGTAGATCTTGCGGAGCATGCGGGGGGGTTTGAAGCAGGTGGAGGAGACGGCGTAAACTTGCTTGAGAGCATTGAGTCGAGGATGATTCCCAGGTTGTGTGTGTGGTCGGTGGGTGTCGGGGCTTCCCCCAGTGCCATCGGCCACCAGGAGTCATCCCAGGCTGAAGGGCTGGAGCCGAGGATGAGGACCTCTGGCTTGTCCGAGTTCAGCTTCAGACGGCTGATCTTCATCCAGTCGGGGACGGCCTTCATTCCTTCGTGGAGCTTGGCTATGGCGGTGATGGGGTCCTTTGTGAGTGAGAGGATCAGCTGAGTGTTGTCGGCGTAGGAGAATGGGTTTGATGTCGTGCTGTTGGGCTACGTGTGCGAGCCAGGCCATGTAAATGTTGAACAGCATCGGGCTGAGGAAGGATCCCTGGGGTACACCGCAGATGATCTCGGAGGCTTTGGAACAGAATGGGGGGAGGCGGACGCTCTGGGTTCTGCCGGAGAGAAAGGAGGTGGTCCAATCCAGAGCCTTTTCTCAGATCCCTGCGGTGTGGAGGCGTGCGCATAGTGTGCGGTGGCAGACGGTGTCGAAGGCGGCAGAGAGACCTAGGAGGATGAGTGGTGCGGTCTTGCTGTTGTCCAGCATGGTCCTGATGTCGTCGGTGGCGGCAATGAGGTCCGCCTCGGTGCTGTGGTTGCTGCGGTACCCTGACTGGGAAGGGTCCAGGATTCTGTTTTCTTCGAGGTATCGGGTTAGCTGTTTGTTGATGGTTTTCTCAATGACCTTGGCCGGGAAGGGGACCAGAGAGTTAGGCTGGGAGTTCTTGAGGTCTCTTGGATCTGCCTTAGGTTTTTTGAGTAGGGTGTTGATCTCGGCGTGTTTCCAGATCTCTGGGAAGGTCGCGGTCTCGAGGGAGAGATTGAGGACAATGTGCAGGTTGGGTGCGATGGAGCTGCTTGCTCTGTTGAAGACGTGGTGTGGGAATGGGTCTGACGGACAGCCGGAGTGGATTGAGCGCATGGTCTATAAAATGTCATTGATGCTCACGCTGGCCCAAGCTAGCAGGGGGTCGTGGTCGATGGTGTACGGAAGGTCTGTTGAAGCTGTCGTGGATGTCTGCTATCTTGCGGTGGAAGAAGGTGGCGAGGGAGTGGCACAGGGCTTGCGACGGCCGGATGTCGTTGGTGTTGGAGCTTGGGTTCAGGAGCTCCTTGCTATTTGTCTGCGTTGTTATCGAGGCTGTCTTTGAAGGAGGTCCTCTTGGCCACCCTGATGAAGTGGTGGTGGTTGCGGATGGCGTCCTTGTGTGCTGCATGGCTGTCCGGAGTTTGTTCACTGTGCCATTTCTTTTCTAGTTTCCGGCAGGCTTGCATGGAGGCTTGGAGTTCTGGGGTGCACCAGCTGGCCCTCTTTCTGGTGTCTCGATGGGGGGGTTTCTTCAGCAGGGGGAGGGTGTTGGCGCAGTCCTCGATCCAGCGTCTGAGGCTGTGGGCAGCATCATCGGTGTTGGAGGGTTCGGTGGGTGGGCTGAGAGCGAGGTTTGCGTGTAGTTGGTCTTTGGTGATTTTGGTCCAGCAGCAGCGGGGGATCTGTTGGGTGTGGTGGGTTTCTGGAAGGCAAAGAGGATGCAGCGGTGGTCGGTCCAGAGTAGTTTGGTGGTGTGACTTATGGAGAAGTTTGGCTTGAGTGGAACACAGGGGCGAGCGTGTTGCCGGCGGAGTGGGTGGGTGTTGTGACGAGTTGCTTCAGTCCGAGGTTGGCGAGGCTATCGATCAGGGTTGTGGAGTTGTTGTCGTTCTCAAGGTGAAAGTTCAGGTCTCCAAGGAGAATGTAGTCGGTGGAGGTCAGGGCGTGTGTGCTGATCAAGTCGGCGATGGAGTCAATGAACTGGAGGCGGGGTCCGGCGGGGTCGGTAGACAAGGGTGCCTCTGAGGGTGGAATTAGGGTCTGTGTGGATCTGGAAAGGCATGTGTTTGTCGGTGCTGACCGTGTCGTCGGTGCTAGTCGAGACTATGATGCTGTTCTTGTGGATGATGGTGATTCCTCCTCCGACTTGGTGTGGTCTGTGGGGGATCTTGTAGCCATTGGGATGGCTATGGGGATGTCGGGTGCGGAGGAGTCATTAAACCAGGTCTCTGTCAGGAAGGCGACGTCCGGGGATGTTGTGTCAAGCACGAGTGGAACAGAAGGCAAAAGGGGCACAGAACGAGGGAAAAATTAGTGGCAAAGAGGGCAAAAGGGCACCAAAAAATGAGTGGAACGGAGGGCAGAAGGGCACAAAAACGAGTGGAACAGAAGGCAAAAGGGGCACAAGAAAAACGAGTGGAACAGAAGGCAGAAGGGCACAACAAATGAGGGAAAAACGAGTGGAACAGAGGGCAGAAAGGCACAAAAAATGAAGGAAAACGAGTGGCACAGAGGGCACAAGGGCACAGAAAAAACAAGTGGAACAGAGGTGAGAAGGGCACAAGAAACAAGGGAAAAATGAGTGGAACAGAGGGCAGAAAGGCACAAAAAACAAGGGAAAAATGAGTGGCACGGAAGGCAGAAGGGCACAAAAAAAAGAGTGGAACAGAGGGCAGAAGGGCACAAAAACAAGGGAAAAACAAGTGGTACAGAGGGCAGAAGGGCACAAAAAAACGAGTGGAACAAAGGGCAGAAGGGCACAAAAACGAAGAAAAAACGAGTGGAACAGAGGGCGGTAAGGCACAAAAAACGAGGGAAAAGCAAGTGGCACAGAGGGCAGAAGGGCACGAAAAACGAGTGGCAAAAAGGGCAGAAAGGCAAAAAATGAGGAAAAAATGAGTGGGACAGAGGGCAGAAGGGCACAAAAAAACAAATGGAACAGAGGGCAGAAGGGCACAAGAAACAAGGGAAAAACGAGTGGCACAGAGGCACAAGGGCGCAAGAAACAAGGGAAAAATGAGTGGAACAGAGGGCAGAAGGGCTCAAAAACGAGGGAAAAACGAGTGGCACAGAGGGCAGAAGGGCACAAAAAAACGAGTGGAACAAAGGGCAGAAGGGCACAAAAACGAAGGAAAAATGAGAGGAACAGAGGGCAGTAAGGCACAAAAAACGAGGGAAAAGCAAGTGGCACAGAGGGCAGAAGGGCACAAAAAACGAGGGAAAAACGAGTGGCACAAAGGGCAGAAAGGCATAAAAAACTAGGAAAAAATTAGTGGCGCAGAAGGGCTAAAAAAACGAGGGGAAAAAACGAGTGGAACAGAGGGCAGAAGGGCACTAAAACAAGGGGAAAACGAGTGGAACAGAAGGCAGAAATGCACAAAAAACGAGGGAAAAAAGAGTGGCACAGAGGGCAGAACAGCACAAAAAACAAGGGAAAAACGAGTGGCACAGACGGCAGAAAGGCACAAAAAACAAGAAAAAAACGAGTGGCACAGACGGCAGAAAGGCACAAAAATGAGGGAAAAACGAGTGGCACAGAGGGCAGAAGGGCACAAAAAATAAAGGAAAAAAACAAGTGGAAAAGAGGGCAGAAGGGCACAAAAAACGAGGGAAAAACGAGTAGCACAGAGGGCAGAAGGGCACAAACAAACAAATGGAACAGAGGGCAGAAGGGCACAAAAAACGAGGGAAAAACGAGTGGCACAGACGGCAGAAAGGCACAAAAAATTAGAGAAAAACGAGTGGCACAGAGGGCAGCAGGGCACAAGAAATGAGTGAAAAAAACAAGTGGAACAGAGGGCAGAAGGGCACAAAAACAAGGGAAAAATGAGTGGAACAGCGGGCGGAAGCGCACAAAATATGAGTGGAACAGAGGCAGAAAACAGAGTACAGAAATACAGGAGCAGCTAAGAACAGAAGGAAAGGCTGGGCAGAGAGGCACAGGGGCAGCGAGAGGAACAGAGGGAAGAAAAAGGGGCACGGACCACGTACAGGCAGTGGGGGAAGACAGACAACAGCAGTCACAGACACAACAATGAAAATACAGGCAATACAGTAAAAGCAATAAAGAGGAGGATGAACCAGGGATGAGGCGCAGGTGGCAGCTTGCGGGTGGTGGAACGTCCTCAGCAGCGCCAGCTGGGGCAGGGAGACACAGTGGATGCTGTGCGGAGGGGGAGCGACCTACCTGGTGGGGTCAAGGGTCGCAAAATCACTCACACACAATTGAACAAACACGCACCACTTAAAATGAAACATTCATTATAACTATAAATATTACCAAGAAACAACTATATTCACTAATATATCTTTGCTTATCCCCCCCAAACCCATTATCCTATATTTCCCCGATTTATGGTTTCCTTCACAACATTAATCATGTTATCAATATAGTTAAGCTTACTCTCACTATTATCTTAACTACATGACAATCGTCTCGCTCTTTTGCTAAAAGTATATATAAAGACATTTGATTTTAAAAAAACATCAATCTAATCACAAGCATATCCTCAGTAATCCTAAATAAATCCCCTGCTGTGTTATCTGTCAAATGCTTTACTGCGGTGGACAATTCTTAATTATTTGCATCATTCAATGCAATCTGTATAGGAGGAGTTAAAACACCAAGCACATTTAATACTTGTTGACCCACACTCTGTCTGTACACTCTCCAATAATTTACAACACTCAAGCTCTTCCCATGATAGATTTTAGGAACTAGTACAGCTAAATAACAGGAACCTATCTAACCTTATCGAAGAGTAAAATAAGCAGTTTCATTACAGATATGATAAATGCCTCAAAACACAGGGCCTAATTACGATGTCGAGCCGACGTGTTGCGGAAAGGAACCCCCGTTACCTCAGGTTGGAGGTCCGACCACAGGAATGGTCGCAAACATCCATTTGTGAAAAGGCCCTCAGCACAAGCTTCCATTGACAAATGGATGTTTGTAAACATAACTGCACCGTGCGGCAGGCACTAGGCAGTGCCTGCCACGTGGTGCAGAAATGTTTATCAATGCCCCAGAGGGCCAGTGGTGAAGGGGGCCTTGTTAGGGGCCCCAAAGACACTTTCCGACAGTCTTGTCATGTCGGAAAGGCCGACATGAAATGGCTGTCAGAAAGTGCATGGTAATCCGAGTCAACCCTGGTTCCACCATCATTGGGGGATTATGCTGCTTTCGATGCTCGGATGGGCTTCTTGAGCCTGTCAAAACCACTTCAGTATTCCTCGCTGTTTCCATTCCGACCACTGTCATCCTTCTTGCTACAGCGACTGCCAGTGACTACTGGCAACATGAGTTCTGCACTTTATGGTGCAGCATCTATAGACTGCAGTGACTGCCAACAAAAAGCTCTAGCAAAAATCGTCCATGATAACCACAAGGATTTTCATGCTACAGCGTTGACCTTCCGTGACGCCTGGATTTTTGTGCTGCTCCCACTGCCTCTTCCACCGCAAACGGAAGTGTTTGTGCTTGACTTTATAAGGTACGTTTTTCAGCAAGACTAACCTGTATGCAGCCCCCCCTCCATCATGGTCAGCCTGAACTTTTACCTTGATTGGCACTACCAAATAACAGTGAGTGGGACTTTGTGCATTAGGCACTATCAATATACTTACCTTAAATCTTTGAAATTGCGTATCTTCAACTCAACTCATTAGATATTTCTAATTTTGTTGTCAAATAATATATTAAAATTGACTCTATTTTTCTGAATTAGGGTAGTATTTTATTATGTTGTGTTTTTACTTTATTGCTGTTCAAGTGCACCATAAATACTTTAGACATTGTCTCTAAACAAAGCCCAGCTGCTTACATGCCAAGATATCAAAGGGTAAAGAACAGGTTAATTTGGCAAATCTTTGCGGTTCACCCTGGCAGGGATTGTAATTATTGCTTGAGTAGAGTTTCAATCCCCTCAACCACCAACTGACTTCCCACAAAACAACTGACTTCATTTAAACTTCTTTTCAGAGAGCTAGATTCAGCAGAACTAAACCTGACCAGGGTGCATTTAACGTTCCAGCCAGAGAGAACAACTTAGTTTTTGTAGAACAGGCCTTGGAATTCCTTACAGTCAATTCACACACCAACATCTATCTCAGAGACATCAACATGCAATGGGATGACCAATCAAATTCTACTGTATTAATGGTTTTTAACTACCTTGAAAACAGCATATATAGCCAACTCATCCCTGAATCACTAAAAGGAGCTACACTTGACCTGAATATAGCAAATAAAGATAAAGAGAAACTAAACTTCCTCCTAACTGTTGACTGGTCAGACCTCTCTCTATAAAACACACTACATAGAAGAGGGTCCAAGGGCTAGTTTAAAGACTCTGTACTAGATATGCGCCCCTAACACAGACATGAATTACACAAGAAGTATCTAGGAGTCAGAGAAGAAAAACTCTAATCACAAACAACCATTGACATGACAGAAACCAAGTATTGTGAACTAGATTATTCAGTAACACCACATGGTTCAATATAGCACAGTGCACGTGATTACTCTACTGGGAGACACATACCCAAGGGTAGGTGAAAATTTTCCCATCAGTTGTCGATCTGTTCCGCCACTTTTACATCATATCGGTTCTCCTTGCCCAGGAGCTAGTGCGATCACAGTCACAAGAGTGTAACAGGACTATGAGAGTAAGGAGACCCTTTGTTTTTATCTAGTGGGTGGTATCAGTATAGTATGACAACTGAAAAAATCAGTGCAAATAAGTGATTAGCGATGGAATAAAATTGGGTAAGAATGAGTAGAAGTGGAAATTTTAATGATTTCTCTCAGCTCCCCAAACGTAAAGTACAGTTGAATGCTTATGTATATATATGTCTTTTCAAAACAGAGCGGTGCTCCTCATTACCTGAGCTGCAGCCAGGTGAGGTGAGGCGCGATCCCCATACGAATTGGGTGAGTGACAACATGTTGATAAATACATATTGACATGATTACAAGCTGATTCATTATTATCCGTTAAGGAAATACAATTACTGATGAGTGTATTTTTCATAAAAATGTGTGTCTCTTTTCACTTTCTTCTCTTTTGACGTGACTATATTTTAGATTGTGGCAGAGTTTCTGAACCTGAAAAACAGGTGATAGGATTCTATTTTATCTTTTCCACTAACTCAACAGCAGTAGCAACATCTAGGTCCTGATGAATGCATTGGTACTTTCCATCTATGCAGAAACATGTTGACCACTATTTGCTGAACAGATATTCTGTTAAATCTGTTTATTCACCATTGTTTTTACGTTTGGAGAGCTGAGAGAAATCATTAAAATTTCCACTTCTACTCATTCTTACCCAATTTTATTCCATCTCTAATCACTTATTTGCACTGCTTTTTTTCAATTGTCATACTATACTGATACCACCCACCAGATAACAACAAAGGGTCTTCTTACTCTCATAGTCCTGTTACACTCTTGTGACTGTGATCGCACTAGCTCCTGGGCAAGGAGAACCCATATGATGTAAAAGTGGCGGAACAGATCGAAAACTGATGGGAAAATCCTCACCTACCCTTGGGTATGTGTCTCCCAGTAGAGTAATCACGTGCACTGTGCTATATTGAATCACGTGGTGTTACTGAATAATCTAGTTCACAATACTTGGTTTCTGTCATGTCAATGGTTGTTTGTGAGTAGAGTTTTTCTTCTCTGACTCCTAGATATTTCTTGTGTAATTCAGACCTCTCTCTCACCATCTTTGCATCAACTCAATCTAAGTAGCTTGCAATGATGACCCAACACGCCTGAAAGTGTGGTCGGGAAAGTTCAGATTCTACCTTGACAAATTCAAACTTTTGAATGGAGCTAAATATTTAATCAAAGAGCAAGACTTCAAACAAATCACACAGGAACTTGTCCACTCAAGACTGGACTGTAGTATATCCTTCCCAGTGGGAATTCCTAAAATATACTTCTGTCGCATGAAAGAACCTCTATATGCTGCTCCCAGATTGGCCTGGGGCACTATGTGATCAAATTTTCCCAGCATACTGTTACAGAACTGGTTGCCAACCGAAGCTAGGTCCAATTTAAGACAGGCCTGCATCACCCTCAGAGCAGTGCAAAAAGGCTCTCCTTGCTATCTCTCAAAAAAAGTTCATTTCTCAGATGTGGCAAATACATCTAAGAAGTGCTGGGGCATGCCGTCTAGAAAATCTGAGGATTAAAAAGAATTTAAAGCCATGAACCAATCCTTTTCAGAAATTGCCACTGAGTGTTGAACTCCAGTCCCACAGGGATGAGAACAATTTCCTCCTTGGAGTTCTTCAAGAAAAAAATCTACAAACCCCTTTCATTTAGAGTGCCACTGTGAAGATCTGAGCCTGCTTTCCCCAACCTGGACAAAAAAAGGTGATTGTTCGAACGCATTAATTTGGCAGTTTGTCTTAATTCCCACATCTTTTATGTAATCCAGTGAATGTGATTTTATTCAATTTCTGTTGATCAACCCCCTTATCAACTGTAAAGCCCCCTGTTGTCCTAGAGTCCGGTTATTGCTATAAAAAAAATTAACAAATAGGTAAATAAGGAAACACTGAAACTTCTGAAAGCCCTATTATGGGCCTTATTTACAAGGAATTAAAGCAGTGCTGCGCTGTAAGCCATTATGCTGTGCCGTGCTGTTTTAAATTTACAAAGCAAAGGGATGCATCATATCTATAATGATATGATGGATCCCTTTGCTCTCCCCTGCACTGGCACACAATTAGCTGCCAGGCACCAACACAGGCAATCTTGCACCATGGTGCAAGGGTGCCTGGGTCACAGGGATTATTGTTTCTGTGCAGGAAGGGACACCTTCCTGCACAAAAACAATCACAAGAGGGGATTTCCTTGTCCTATGTGTGCTTCAGAATGCACACACAGAGAATGAGGAAAAAACAAGGAGAAATGAAAACATTTCTCCTTGTTGCTCCTCCCTACGCCTTTCCTGGGGAGGCATTGCATTTTGATGCATTTCCAGGTTTACGATTTCTCATATGTCTTCAAAGGCGGCAGAAGCCTGGGATTTGTGGGGGAACACCCACAGCAACACCCATTGCACGCCCCTTTAATGCAAAGAGTTGTGTGCAAAGGGGGTCATATTTACAAGGACAAGAAAAGCCACACAGGGTGGCTTTAAATGTCCTCGAAAATATGCGGCAGCAGGTTGGGCACCGGGGTTCACAGATAGAATATCAACACCCAAAATATCCCCATACACAAATACTGAGTCATAAATATCGATGTTAAAATATTGACATCCTATATTTAAAATGGTTAGTATAAAAATATCGAAAAAATATTATTGATGTACAAAATATTGATTTTTTTTATTTATGTAAAAAAATAATGTTAAATATATTAAATAATAAAATTAACTTTTAAAAAATTATTTGGATTTAATATACATTTGAGCAAATATAAGAAAAACATTAAATTAAAAAAACCTTAAACATACATATATAGGCACACTTCTGGAAACAGTATTCCAGTGGGGCAACTCAGACAACGGAAATAAAAACACCACAATCAATCTTTCCAACCCAGACCCGAGAAATGAAGACTACAGAGACCATCATGCCAGGCGCAGTTTGACATTGAATCCATTGAATCAACCACCAGGGGGCCGGCATGAACTAATAAAAGTGAACATTACCTGTAGCTCACACTCAGCTCCCGAGGATTGTGGAAACCTTTGAGAAAGTTCGGAGTCACGAACGAAACGCGTCAGGACTTCCAGTAGTGAATTGCCCAATAAAATGCTTCAGAAAAGGGGGTGGTGATGAACAGAGTGTCTGAGTTAAACAGACCACTCTTACCCAGTCCAAAGATCAGGGCTTGATCCATCACCGTTATTTATCTCACTGCCCCATCCCAGCTCAGAACCTGGCTATATGCAAATCAGTCTGTCCCTGGCCCAGTGCATCATGGGAACAGGGCAGACTAAACTACCAAGCCAATTCTTCACCAGAAAGGAGACAAGCTACCGGGGACCGGTTTCTGGCATTTCAGCCTTCTTCGGCCCGGCTTGCTTGAATCCTGATGGAGCAGTGAGAAAGGGACTCATGTCTGAGTATACCCTGCCACACCTATAGTAGCCAAAAACGATTTAGAAAAGGGGGTGGTGATGAACAGAGTGTCTGAGTTAAACAGACCACTCTTACCCAGTCCAAAGATCAGGGCTTAATCCATCACCGTTATTTATCTCACTGCCCCATCCCAGCTCAGAACCTGGCTATATGCAAATCAGTCTGTCCCTGGCCCAGTGCATCATGGGAACAGGGCAGACTAAACTACCAAGCCAATTCTTCACCAGAAAGGAGACAAGCTACCGGGGACCGGTTTCTGGCATTTCAGCCTTCTTCGGCCCGGCTTGCTTGAATCCTGATGGAGCAGTGAGAAAGGGACTCATGTCTGAGTATACCCTGCCACACCTATAGTGGCCAAAAACGATTTAGAAAAGGGGGTGGTGATGAACAGAGTGTCTGAGTTAAACAGACCACTCTTACCCAGTCCAAAGATCAGGGCTTGATCCATCACCGTTATTTATCTCACTGCCCCATCCCAGCTCAGAACCTGGCTATATGCAAATCAGTCTGTCCCTGGCCCAGTGCATCATGGGAACAGGGCAGACTAAACTACCAAGCCAATTCTTCACCAGAAAGGAGACAAGCTACCGGGGACCGGTTTCTGGCATTTCAGCCTTCTTCGGCCCGGCTTGCTTGAATCCTGATGGAGCAGTGAGAAAGGGACTCATGTCTGAGTATACCCTGCCACACCTATAGTGGCCAAAAACGATTTAGAAAAGGGGGTGGTGATGAACAGAGTGTCTGAGTTAAACAGACCACTCTTACCCAGTCCAAAGATCAGGGCTTGATCCATCACCGTTATTTATCTCACTGCCCCATCCCAGCTCAGAACCTGGCTATATGCAAATCAGTCTGTCCCTGGCCCAGTGCATCATGGGAACAGGGCAGACTAAACTACCAAGCCAATTCTTCACCAGAAAGGAGACAAGCTACCGGGGACCGGTTTCTGGCATTTCAGCCTTCTTCGGCCCGGCTTGCTTGAATCCTGATGGAGCAGTGAGAAAGGGACTCATGTCTGAGTATACCCTGCCACACCTATAGTGGCCAAAAACGATTTAGAAAAGGGGGTGGTGATGAACAGAGTATCTGAGTTAAACAGACCACTCTTACCCAGTCCAAAGATCAGGGCTTGATCCATCACCGTTATTTATCTCACTGCCCCATCCCAGCTCAGAACCTGGCTATATGCAAATCAGTCTGCCCTGTTCCCATCATGCACTGGGACAGGAACAGACTAATTTGCATACAGCCAGGTTCTGAAACTGGGATGGTGCAGTGAGCTAAAAAACGGTGTTGGATCTAGCCCTGATCTTTTGACTGGGTGAGAGCTTTCTGCTTAATTCAGAGACTCTGTCCCTCACCACCCCTTGTTGTAAATATTTTTGTCCACCCTAAGCGTGGAAGGGTATTCTCAGATGTGAGACCCTTGCTCATTGCACCATCAGGATTCAAGCAAACCGGGCCGAAGACGGCTGTAATGCCAGAAACCGGTCCCCGGGAGCTTGTTTCCTTCCCAGTGTAAGAATTGGCTTTTGTAGTTTGGTTTGCCCTGTTCCCATCATGCACTGGGACAGGAACAGACTAATTTGCATACAGCCAGGTTCTGAAACTGGGATGGTGCAGTGAGCTAAAAAACGGTGTTGGATCTAGCCCTGATCTTTTGACTGGGTGAGAGCTTTCTGCTTAATTCAGAGACTCTGTCCCTCACCACCCCTTGTTGTAAATATTTTTGTCCACCCTAAGCGTGGAAGGGTATTCTCAGATGTGAGACCCTTGCTCATTGCACCATCAGGATTCAAGCAAACCGGGCCAAAGACGGCTGTAATGCCAGAAACCGGTCCCCGGGAGTTTGTTTCCTTCCCAGTGTAAGAATTGGCTTTTGTAGTTTGGTTTGCCCTGTTCCCATCATGCACTGGGACAGGAACAGACTATTTTGCATACAGCCAGGTTCTGAAACTGGGATGGTGCAGTGAGCTAAAAAACGGTGTTGGATCTAGCCCTGATCTTTTGACTGGGTGAGAGCTTTCTGCTTAATTCAGAGACTCTGTCCCTCACCACCCCTTGTTGTAAATATTTTTGTCCACCCTAAGCGTGGAAGGGTATTCTCAGATGTGAGACCCTTGCTCATTGCACCATCAGGATTCAAGCAAACCGGGCCGAAGACGGCTGTAATGCCAGAAACCGGTCCCCGGGAGCTTGTTTCCTTCCCAGTGTAAGAATTGCCTTTTGTAGTTTGGTTTGCCCTGTTCCCATCATGCACTGGGACAGGAACAGACTAATTTGCATACAGCCAGGTTCTGAAACTGGGATGGTGCAGTGAGCTAAAAAACGGTGTTGGATCTAGCCCTGATCTTTTGACTGGGTGAGAGCTTTCTGCTTAATTCAGAGACTCTGTCCCTCACCACCCTTTGTTGTAAATATTTTTGTCCACCCTAAGCGTGGAAGGGTATTCTCAGATGTGAGACCCTTGCTCATTGCACCATCAGGATTCAAGCAAACCGGGCCGAAGACGGCTGTAATGCCAGAAACCGGTCCCCGGGAGCTTGTTTCCTTCCCAGTGTAAGAATTGGCTTTTGTAGTTTGGTTTGCCCTGTTCCCATCATGCACTGGGACAGGAACAGACTAATTTGCATACAGCCAGGTTCTGAAACTGGGATGGTGCAGTGAGCTAAAAAACGGTGTTGGATCTAGCCCTGATCTTTTGACTGGGTGAGAGCTTTCTGCTTAATTCAGAGACTCTGTCCCTCACCACCCCTTGTTGTAAATATTTTTGTCCACCCTAAGCGTGGAAGGGTATTCTCAGATGTGAGACCCTTGCTCATTGCACCATCAGGATTCAAGCAAACCAGGCCAAAGACGGCTGTAATGCCAGAAACCGGTCCCCGGGAGCTTGTTTCCTTCCCAGTGTAAGAATTGGCTTTTGTAGTTTGGTTTGCCCTGTTCCCATCATGCACTGGGACAGGAACAGACTAATTTGCATACAGCCAGGTTCTGAAACTGGGATGGTGCAGTGAGCTAAAAAACGGTGTTGGATCTAGCCCTGATCTTTTGACTGGGTGAGAGCTTTCTGCTTAATTCAGAGACTCTGTCCCTCACCACCCCTTGTTGTAAATATTTTTGTCCACCCTAAGCGTGGAAGGGTATTCTCAGATGTGAGACCCTTGCTCATTGCACCATCAGGATTCAAGCAAACCGGGCCGAAGACGGCTGTAATGCCAGAAACCGGTCCCCGGGAGCTTGTTTCCTTCCCAGTGTAAGAATTGGCTTTTGTAGTTTGGTTTGCCCTGTTCCCATCATGCACTGGGACAGGAACAGACTAATTTGCATACAGCCAGGTTCTGAAACTGGGATGGTGCAGTGAGCTAAAAAACGGTGTTGGATCTAGCCCTGATCTTTTGACTGGGTGAGAGCTTTCTGCTTAATTCAGAGACTCTGTCCCTCACCACCCCTTGTTGTAAATATTTTTGTCCACCCTAAGCGTGGAAGGGTATTCTCAGATGTGAGACCCTTGCTCATTGCACCATCAGGATTCAAGCAAACCGGGCCGAAGACGGCTGTAATGCTAGAAACCGGTCCCCGGGAGCTTGTTTCCTTCCCAGTGTAAGAATTGGCTTTTGTAGTTTGGTTTGCCCTGTTCCCATCATGCACTGGGACAGGAACAGACTAATTTGCATACAGCCAGGTTCTGAAACTGGGATGGTGCAGTGAGCTAAAAAACGGTGTTGGATCTAGCCCTGATCTTTTGACTGGGTGAGAGCTTTCTGCTTAATTCAGAGACTCTGTCCCTCACCACCCCTTGTTGTAAATATTTTGTCCACCCTAAGCGTGGAAGGGTATTCTCAGATGTGAGACCCTTGCTCATTGCACCATCAGGATTCAAGCAAACCGGGCCGAAGACGGCTGTAATGCCAGAAACCGGTCCCCGGGAGCTTGTTTCCTTCCCAGTGTAAGAATTGGCTTTTGTAGTTTGGTTTGCCCTGTTCCCATCATGCACTGGGACAGGAACAGACTAATTTGCATACAGCCAGGTTCTGAAACTGGGATGGTGCAGTGAGCTAAAAAACGGTGTTGGATCTAGCCCTGATCTTTTGACTGGGTGAGAGCTTTCTGCTTAATTCAGAGACTCTGTCCCTCACCACCCCTTGTTGTAAATATTTTTGTCCACCCTAAGCGTGGAAGGGTATTCTCAGATGTGAGACCCTTGCTCATTGCACCATCAGGATTCAAGCAAACCGGGCCGAAGACGGCTGTAATGCCAGAAACCGGTCCCCGGGAGCTTGTTTCCTTCCCAGTGTAAGAATTGGCTTTTTTAGTTTGGTTTGCCCTGTTCCCATCATGCACTGGGACAGGAACAGACTAATTTGCATACAGCCAGGTTCTGAAACTGGGATGGTGCAGTGAGCTAAAAAACGGTGTTGGATCTAGCCCTGATCTTTTGACTGGGTGAGAGCTTTCTGCTTAATTCAGAGACTCTGTCCCTCACCACCCCTTGTTGTAAATATTTTTGTCCACCCTAAGCGTGGAAGGGTATTCTCAGATGTGAGACCCTTGCTCATTGCACCATCAGGATTCAAGCAAACCGGGCCGAAGACGGCTGTAATGCCAGAAACCGGTCCCCGGGAGTTTGTTTCCTTCCCAGTGTAAGAATTGGCTTTTGTAGTTTGGTTTGCCCTGTTCCCATCATGCACTGGGACAGGAACAGACTATTTTGCATACAGCCAGGTTCTGAAACTGGGATGGTGCAGTGAGCTAAAAAACGGTGTTGGATCTAGCCCTGATCTTTTGACTGGGTGAGAGCTTTCTGCTTAATTCAGAGACTCTGTCCCTCACCACCCCTTGTTGTAAATATTTTTGTCCACCCTAAGCGTGGAAGGGTATTCTCAGATGTGAGACCCTTGCTCATTGCACCATCAGGATTCAAGCAAACCGGGCCGAAGACGGCTGTAATGCCAGAAACCGGTCCCCGGGAGCTTGTTTCCTTCCCAGTGTAAGAATTGGCTTTTGTAGTTTGGTTTGCCCTGTTCCCATCATGCACTGGGACAGGAACAGACTAATTTGCATACAGCCAGGTTCTGAAACTGGGATGGTGCAGTGAGCTAAAAAACGGTGTTGGATCTAGCCCTGATCTTTTGACTGGGTGAGAGCTTTCTGCTTAATTCAGAGACTCTGCCCCTCACCACCCTTTGTTGTAAATATTTTTGTCCACCCTAAGCGTGGAAGGGTATTCTCAGATGTGAGACCCTTGCTCATTGCACCATCAGGATTCAAGCAAACCGGGCTGAAGACGGCTGTAATGCCAGAAACCGGTCCCCGGGAGCTTGTTTCCTTCCCAGTGTAAGAATTGGCTTTTGTAGTTTGGTTTGCCCTGTTCCCATCATGCACTGGGACAGGAACAGACTAATTTGCATACAGCCAGGTTCTGAAACTGGGATGGTGCAGTGAGCTAAAAAACGGTGTTGGATCTAGCCCTGATCTTTTGACTGGGTGAGAGCTTTCTGCTTAATTCAGAGACTCTGTCCCTCACCACCCCTTGTTGTAAATATTTTTGTCCACCCTAAGCGTGGAAGGGTATTCTCAGATGTGAGACCCTTGCTCATTGCACCATCAGGATTCAAGCAAACCAGGCCAAAGACGGCTGTAATGCCAGAAACCGGTCCCCGGGAGCTTGTTTCCTTCCCAGTGTAAGAATTGGCTTTTGTAGTTTGGTTTGCCCTGTTCCCATCATGCACTGGGACAGGAACAGACTAATTTGCATACAGCCAGGTTCTGAAACTGGGATGGTGCAGTGAGCTAAAAAACGGTGTTGGATCTAGCCCTGATCTTTTGACTGGGTGAGAGCTTTCTGCTTAATTCAGAGACTCTGTCCCTCACCACCCCTTGTTGTAAATACAATAAAATGCTTCAGCATAGGTGTGCAGTGTGCGGCTCAAATTTCTTCCGGAACGGGGAGATACCTTGTGTTATATATATATATATATATATATATATATATATATCCTGCTCCTGGGTCTGCCACACAAATAAGGAAACACTCGAACAGCTGCAAAGGTATGACTCTTAACCTTTATTCATTGGTACAGATTACACACGCACGCAGATAGGATAGCAGTACCTTCGTCATGCCTGACGCGTTTCAATGAATTCTTCCTCAGAGGCTTAGTGGCGGAGTTTACGTGCACTCTCCCCATTCTGGGAGTTGTAGTCCTTACTTCCCATAGATGGACGCACTTGCTTAACTGCTGCTCTTTATATGAGTCCAAGCTCTGAATGAGCCCCCACGTGCGCCTTCAATCTTTATCCGTCAACACAGCTGCCCCACTTCAGGGTAGGTAGAATTCCTCCCCCGTGGCCCCCGTTTTACACAGAGTGGTGTACATGAATATCAATTAACAACGTATTAATTAATTTAAAAGATATTACTTCCCACTCTTTACCACTATAAACCCCATAAATCACATCTAAAATTAATTACACAAATGCCATATTTCAATTTTAATTAATTAATTAGCATTAATTAACAAATAATTATTATGTATTATAATTAGATTACTTCCTACCCTCGTTCCCCTGCCACACTCGGACAATCTCCATTTTTGCCATTCCTCACCACTAAGGTTTGTTGCAATAATAATAGTTTTTTTAGGGAATAATAAAGAATGTTTTACTTGCTCTTGCTAAAACTAATTAATCTAAAGTTGAAATAAATATTCATTTGCATTCCGCTAAATATTTAGCTACTAATCTTTCGACATATGAATAAGAGGATGTAGTTTCTTGAAAGGTTTGAGTAAGGAACCTTGTTCTAAGTTACACGTATGAAACTGAATTACCTGATTGGCTACACATTGATGCCACTGTCCACAATACAGTTCATTCTTCTCTTATCTAGCAAAGCATTAGTCTAGCAGCTTTATAAGCGTGTGTCTGTGCTTCCCACTGTCGTAGACCCCATTTAGAAATATGACTGGGAACTTAGAGCAAGATTAAAAAAAAAAAAACAGAACCGGGGGAATGAAGAGAGTGACTTGATCTTTCAGCACAAGTAATTACCCTTTCTGATTCGCACCAAGGCTATAATCCATCATGTAGACATACCTTTAGTGAAATAACTTTCTCCTCAACAGTTCCCTATACTTAAAACTCAATTTAAATATGTTTGCTGAAAAGGGTCTTTGAATACTTGGTTGCCCTTTGCTTGGATAGTTGTATCTTCACAAATAGAATTTTTCTTCTTCCTCCATATCCTTGAAAAGTGAACAGTTACTTTCATATACCAATTTGAAGTTGCAGTTTTGGTGTTTTTAGCTATTAGCTACGTTTTACAAATCCAAATACTGCAGTGGTAATGGGTAAGTTTATTTTTAATAGATGAAGTGATAAAATCATATTACAAGAAAGGAGAATATTTAGAGGGCATAATAAATTTGCTATACATAATTAGGTCGACGAACAACGCGATTGCTCTATTCTCCTTGTATTATTCACAATTAACCTTATCTCACCCATAGTATATCTTTTTCATACTGCGAGTGCAGTAGCGGCTCCTGGTGGGAGGGCTACCGGGTGGTGACGTGGGGAGGGGGAGGGGCAGGGTGGAGGTAGTAAATACCCAAAAATGGATAAATGCAAGTAAATTGACAATTAAATTAATAAAATGATTTTCGCTGCGCGTGTTGCATCGCATTTGACAGTAACATGAATCACTAACACATGATATTTTATTTTAGTAAGCCAGACATATATTGTAGGGTTGAAAGTCCTTGCACTGAAAACACGGCTGTATAGCCATACCTGATAACACCCTTTCCTTAACTTTCTCTTCATGGTGTCAATATCTCACCCTCGTAGGAGACATTCTATGATTTTTTCATGTGCTTTTTAACGGAGCACAAGGCTGTGCTCACCTGGGTGTGCACTCTAGTGAACCCCTTCCAGTACTGGAGGATGGCTATTGTCTCTTGTCCAGGATATAGATGTACTGATCACTGGTGGGGATTGTTTGCCAATGCACATGCACAGCCATTTGTACAGAAACTCGGGGAGAAGGCCACCCTCCCTCTAGAACATACATTGAGTTTTCCACAAATGAGGTATTTAACATCTCTATTAATGTTTTATATCAATACGTTTATGTGTGCCTTGTTTTTAGACATACACTTCTAAACACTGCAGTACAGAGATGACATTTAACTTTGCATTCCAAAGGTGCGCATCAGCATCATATAAGGAGATCCAATGTACACCATAGGGTTTAGAGAGGAAGCATGGGCACTTTACTTCTTTATAGCAGTGGTGAAGTGCACAGAGTCCTACACACATTGATAATAGGGTCCGAACCAAGACAAAAACCTGGGTGACCATGCAAAAAAAAACAGGTTTGCTCTTCAGGTTTATAGTATAACTAAACTAATAATGCCCATTTTCATATCACACAAAACAAGCTAATTGTTCGGTATAGTCTAATTTTACTACCCTTCTTAAAGGCATTTAATTTAGCAATATGCTAAATAATGTACTTTTATTTAGCCCTACAAAGGTTTGTCAGCCAGGTCCAATGTAGATATTTGAGCAGTTCCATAACCCAAAAACCTAATTATCTGGTCTCAGCAACCCTTGCATAAGCATAGTCAACTATTTTAATGATTTAATACTGTGCAGAAAGCATATTTATACTGCACATCAATATGCTGTGATACTGACGATTCCAAAAAATCTACCTAGAAATCTAAATACAAGTGTGTTCCATTTTAAACAAGCAGTTTGTCATAAATGTAAAAATCCTCCATTTTTTTCATAGAGTATGCCACCAAGAGTTATTGTGTCCCTGCGTTTAAAAAGCTAAATGTCCTAGCATTTGTCCCTTTCTATTAATCTAGTGAAAAGTGATTTTTTGCTAGGCACCCCATACAATAAGGCCAGGGAAGATAAACTAAGTGGCCTATTAGAACGGTGGGCGGACTTTGGTCCGCCCGCCACCCTAGTTGTGCTGGGACCGGCCGCCAGTGGTGCGGCGGTCCTGCACCGGCAATTAAGACGCCACCGCCACTGTGTCGGTGGCATTCCCCATGCACAACATTGTGGCGGGCGATGCTCACAGCACCACCCGCTACAATGCTGTGGCTGCACTGTGTGCATTTGCAGGCACAATGTGGCAGGCACTGTGCGGCGTCTGCCACGTTGTGTGTGCAAATGCAGGGGGGTACCACAGGTACCCCCCATGTGCCCACCCCACCCTACCCTGACTTCCTGGGGGCCCGCATAATGTGGCTGGCACTGTGCGGCGTCTGCCACGTTGTGTGTGCAAATGCAGGGTGGTACCATAGGTACCCCCCATGTGCCCACCCCACCCTACCCTGACTTCCTGGGGGCCCGCTACAGGCCCCCAACTCAGGAATCTGCATGCCTTTCCATGGCGGACAGTCATCCCGTCCGCTGCTGTCCCCCCGCCATCATAATATGGCTGGGGAAATGGGAGGCGGGCGGGGGATGATGTAGGAAGGACCCCCACCACCATGCAGGCAGTGGCGATCTGCCCGACATCATAATAGACCCCTTTGTACTATAGGCCAAGTGGTTTGTGAATCTCGCCAAATCTTGAAATGGCACTATATGACCAAATTACATATGATACCTGTTGCATATTTTATATCTCATGTTTATTTCAGGGTAGTTGCTTGAAAAGATGTTTTCTTTGAAGTGCATTTGAGAATAGCCACTGATTGGAATTAGAATGTTTAGGTTTTATCTTTCTTGAATACATTCTTGCATTAGTGAGGTCAGTGCATTTATGAGATTATGTGGCTGTAGCATTTAACACAAAATTATGCAATTACAGTTTGCCACATAACTTGCTCATGTTAGAGGTTTCACCAAAGATCTTGCTTCTCGCACAAATGGATAAAAATAAAACTTCCTGAAACTTCTTGAATGAGCTGTATAATTTAACATTTTTGCACCAAGAATGTAAAAAATCTTGCCATATACTTTGGTCCTCCATACTTATATATTCCCAGTGACCATGACAATGAAAAAGTGCTGCAGAGTGGTTTGGGGGTTGTCATTAATTTGATGGAACCCCTATTTCCTGGGCCACCATATACATATATGCATAAAGACACACATACACCATACAGTGTCCTCCAAGCCCACACAGTGGTGGCACACTTCCAGGTGTGAGAGAACCAGTGCACTTCTGATTTAGTGATATGCTTTGAAGTTTATTTCAGCATCATCAAAACTCAACACGTTTCAGCATTATTATTTTTTATTTATTATTATTATTTATATGGCGCACAAATCATCCTCTGGGGGATCTCTCTTTTGCGATTTTGCATTGACCTTCACCGTGGATTACAAATCTTATACTAACAAAGTGATTTAGATGTGGCAAAAACATAATGAAAGCAAAGATAATACTGTTCGGGTATACAAGACAAAGAACGGCAATCTTAGTCTCTGCAAAATAATAGGCCACAGTGTCCAAATAATGCAATAAATCTTTTCAGCAAACATGTATAATACAAAACATGTACAACTCATGGTCATGTTAATAAATATATCATGCACCTACTTGCTCCATTTGATATAATTCATCAACTCAAAAAACATGATCAAAATAGGGGAACATCATGGTATTTGTGATAAACAGCAGCCATATTGGTTGGCCAATTAACTAGATCTTATAGCTACATTTGTCCGAAATGGCAATCACCTTCATTGACCCACAAAGGCTGGCATCTTAATCCCCATTATAAATTTATTCCACTCTTCCACTTACATTATTAAATCATGCAAACATAGTAGCACAGCACTATTGAACAAAACAAAACATGTAATGAAATAAAATCCTTAGCTCATCAGCACTTCTTAGCTGAAGCTGCCATATATACTCCCAGAAGCCCTGTGTAATACAAAAGCATTGATTTAAATCATTATTAAAAATTACTCAATAAAAACATGATCGTAGAAATACCAACAGCATGAACTAGCCACCTATATATGTACAACTATCAATTTATCTTGCATTCTCGCAGTTAATAATGACCATGCCTACAGATGCACATTCAACCAAACCTACACATGCACATTTAATTCTTCATCTGTACTCAATCCCTTAGGAATATTAGTATCCAGAACTATAATGTATCAAGATTCTAGTGTCCTAAGGTACCAGCTCACTAGCACCATAACATACATTATGTTCAAATCTATCAATCGCAAAGTACCTTTGCAATTTCTGATTCCTTCCATTATGTTCTGAAAAGTGACATGTGACTGGATACTGTTTATCACAATTGGTTATGACTCTAAGATTTTCAATAATCCTATTTTTTACTGAGTGAATAGTGCTACCCATATGCCATCATTCACATGGACAAATGAGGCCATATACAGCACAATCTGAATGGCATATTAACCGCATGCGCGCTTGCGGGTTTTCCCGCTGTGCGCTGAAATTTCAAACGTGACAAAGCCAGCTCGTCATGCGCGCAGCGCAGGTAACGCCCATGACGAGCTGGCTTTGTCACCAGCATCGAAGGGGTTAAATACTTTACAATATCTCTCTCCCTTTTCTGCCAGGCTACTGTACAGCTTTTCACATTGACACTATATTTACATGTCTTGCACTGTCCACATTTATCGATCAATCAAGGGTTTATAAAGCACGTCTACTCACCCATAAGGGTTTCAAGGTGCTGGTGGAGGGTGAGGGGTCTGCTGGTCAGTCTGGGCACAGGGGTTCAATCAAAGAGCCAGGTCTTGAGATCCTTCCTGAATTCGGTCAGCAATGGGGCTTGCCTGAGGTGGAGAGGCAGGGTGTTCCATGCCTCTCCAGTTTTGGTCTTGTGGATCTGTGGGACGGTGGCCAGGGCCAGTTGGGCAGAGCGTAGGTGTCTGGTGGGTACGTGGAATGAGAGGCGGTGGTTCAGATATGCTGGCCCTGAATCATGGAGAGCTTTCTAGGCATGTGTGAGGAGCCTGAAGGTGATTCTTTTCTTGAGTGACAGCCAGTGTAGTTCTTGAAGGTGTTCGCTGATGTGGATGCAGGGGGATTACGAAGACCAGTCTAACTGCGGCATTTTGAATGTTCTGTTGTTTTCTGAGGAGTTTCTGAGTGACGCCGGCATAGAGTGCATTGCCGTAGTCGAGTCTGCTGGTGATGAGTGTGTGGGTGACTATCTTTCTGGATTCTGTGGAGATCCATCTGAATGTCTTTCGAAGCAGGTGGCACATGGGAAAGCAAGATGAGGGTAGAATGTTGATCTAGTGCTTCATTGTGAGCGAGGAGTCCAGTATTCTGCTGAGGTTACGTGCATGGTCTGTAGGGTGGGGGGGTTCTCAGTGCGACGGGCCACCAGGAGTTGTCTCAGACTGAAAATCTGGGTTCCGAGATAAGTACTTCTGTATCTTCTGATTTGAGCTTGAGGCAGCTAGCTTTCATCAGGTGGCAACGGCCTTCATCCCGCTGTGGAAGTTGATTCTGGTGGCTGTAGGTTCGTTGGTGAGGGAAAGGATCAGCTGAGTGTTGTCGGCATAGGAGACAATGTTGAGTCTATGGTTCCTGATGATGGCAGTGAGGGGTGCCATGTAGATGTTGAAGAGGGTGGGGCTCAGGGAGGAGCCCTGCAGCACTCCGCAGCTGACCTCTGTAGGTTCTCAGAGGTACAGAGGTAGTCTGACTCGATGTGTTCAGCTAGTAAGAAAGGAGTAGATGCAGCCCAGGTCCTTTGTAGCGGATGCCAACATTGTGGAGTCTCCTGATTAGGGTGCAGTGGAAGACAGTATTGAAAGCAGCCGAGAGGTCCAGTGGGATGAGGGCTGTTGTTTTGCCTTGGTCGAGGAGGGAGCAGATGTCATCGTTGGGGGTGAGGAGTGTGGTCTCGCTACTGGGTTTGTTCCTAGAAACCTCTCGCTGATGACATCTTTCTACATACAGTGTTTCTTTCACTATAGCATTGAAGACAAGGTGTTTAACACCTTGCGCACTATCGGTTTTCCCGCAGTGCGCCGGGTTTTTGAAAAACCCGCGTTACATGACAAGCTCAGCTCGTCATGAGTGTACGAGAGGCGTAACTCATGACGAGCTGAGCTCGTCATGAGCATAGAAGGGGTTAAACACAGGTTGACTACAAAATGTAAATAGACTAGAGGGACATGAATTGGATTTCTGTCACACCTACAAGGTGTGGTGTTTCTAATTATACTCTGTCAAAAGATATCAAATGTGGAAATAATAGTTAGCCAGAGAGACAAGTACACAAGTGGTAAGCAAACATGTAAACAATTAGTAGTATTACACCTAGTAACACCACTTCTGTTACTAATATTACTACTGCTACTACTAACAGTAATATTAATATTAATAATAATATTATAGCTCCCCTTTTCAAAGCAATAAACAGAACATGAGAAAATACTGCAACAATTGCACAAGGCATAAGAGCTTCTCTTTCGGGCGTTATCTTATTTCATAACATAGTAAAGCAATGATTTTCTTCTTAAAAAGTGATCCGATGTTTGATTTTGGAAATAAAAGTTGATTTTTGTCTCTTCTTTGAATACATCCTTCTATCTTTAGCAGCCTAAAATAGGGGCAGCAACAAATCCATGTAGCAGTAAGTCTCTGACTAGGGTGGTATTTAGTGCTACATTTTCTTGTATCATTCAGGGTAACTTGGATTGGACACTTTTTACCATACAAACTGTTTTCTTCTTCAACGGATGTCTGTGTGCATATGGATTTTGTGACCTTGTCTTTGTGAAGTTTTGTATAAATCAATAAGCAGACTCGTTACTGTAGGTTCCACACCTTGAAGTGAAAATAAAGTACATCATGTTAATGGTGTGAATTTTCCGTCTGTGTAGTATAGAAGATCAACACAGAAAAAAAGGTATAGCTATTGCTTAGGTGTGATTTCTGCTTGTCTTTTAACTATTCTTTAATTGTTCTTTGAAATTTGTTCAGCAAATTAAATATTGAACGTCCTGAACTGCAGGTAACATTTTGTGCCTTAATTCTCGGGAGTCTTTGCTGAATATTAATAACACAACATTTCAAATTAGGATGTCAGCTGTCTTCATACAATGTACATCCATGTAGGTATTTTAAAACATTGAATAAGCAATAAATAGCATCAATGACCATGCGTTGCCCGAAACATAAGTAACTGTTGTAAGAAAGATAAAATAAGACATGCCATTCTCTTGTATAGAATGTGATTGGCACCGAGGTAGAGATAAATTAAGGTACTTCCTTACTACTGTACAGAGGATGCTAGGAGTTAAAACTAATGCACCTGAGCCGTTTGCCCAGCGTGTCCGGGACAATAACGCCATTACCGGGATCAAGTTCGGGGGCGTGGAGCAAACCATAAGCCTCTATGCGGATGACATTCTTGTGGCGGTGGACAGCCCGAGGGTCTCCCTGCCAGCTTTCCTGTCGGAAATGACCGCGTTCGGAGAGGTGTCGGGCTTCAAAATGAACGTCCAGAAGTCCGTCGTCCTGCCATTAGGTAGCAACACCCGGCCAGCTAACAGGACATCGCTGCACGTAGGGGGGCTCGCGGTCGACACCACCATACAATATCTAGGGATAGACTTGACGCCGGCGACTGCCCAAACGGTCGACCTTAACTATACTAAACTACTGTCACGCGTTCAGGGGGACATAGCAAGGTGGAAACAACAGCCGCTCTCGTGGTTGGGTCGAGTGGCAGCCATAAAAATGTCTCTGTTGCCCAAGATCCTTTACGTCTTCCAGACTATCCCGGTCACCCCCCCACTGGGGATGCTGAAGAAGCTACAGGACACCCTGAACCACTATGTTTGGGCGAACAAAAGGTCCAGGCTGCGGCGCGATTTGGTCACAAGGATGACGGCGGAGGGGGGCTTAGGGGTCCCGGACTTGAGACGCTATTTCCAGGCGTCTCAGCTTAGATTCCTCCTGGAGTGGTCTCGGCCAACTTCGGAGAAGCACTGGTTGTTCCAGGACAGGGCCATGGCGGGCCTGCCCCTCTGGAAAGTTCCCTTCCTGGCACGTCCAGACAGACCGCCGTACCTCAAGAAATCCCCTATCACCAGGACTCTTTTGCAAGTGTGGGATGCGACCCCAGTCCCAAGGGGCCTGACTACCTTCCCCTCCCCCATGACGCCTCTGCTGGACAACCCGGCGTTCCCCCCGGGCAGGTCTCCGGGCTCGTTCCCTCAGTGGCGACAGTCCGAATGCCGTTCTGCAGGCCACCTGTTCGACACGGAGGGCTTTCTGACCTGGGACACGGTGACAGCGGACTACACACTGGATAAGCCACTCCGTTACCAGTACTTCCAGCTTAGGCACTGGCTGATGCACGCCGACGTGGCGCCTCTGGCCAGTCGTCCCCTTACCCCCTATGAACGATGGATCGTGACCAAAACTTCGGACACAGGGTCCATTACCGACTTATATCTGATGCTATCCCCACCTCCCCCTGCGGAGAAATCAGCCGGGCAGCGGCGATGGGAGAAGGAACTAGGGCGCACTCTTTCTGCTAAGGAATGGAAAGACATATACTACCGTGCCCACCACACGGCCAGAAATACGGCTAGCAGGGAGGCGGCGGTAAAAATCGCCTACTACTGGCACTTGACTCCTGAACGCCTACACCAGGGAAACCCGAGCAAAGACCCCAAATGCTGGAGAGGGTGCGGGCACACGGGGACCATGCTACACATTCTACGGGAATGCACCGCGGTACGGGAATACTGGGAGGCAGTACTTAAAGACATAGACACCCACTTTGACACCGACATTCCACGCTTCCCGGCTTATGCCATCCTGGGACTCCCAAACACCCTGACGTTTCCACTCAAGTCCATACGGGGAAAACAAATGGGGTTGGCGATGGGGGCAGCGTCCCAACATATCCTGTCAATGTGGGGGACCTCGAGGAAGCCCACACACACGGGGTGATTACACTGGTTGTGGTACATCATGGGGATGGAGAGGATACAGGCCTCGCTCACACAGTCATCCGACACTTTCCGAGAAACATGGCAGCCACTCATCTCTCTGCTTTCCCAAGAATTCACGGAGCTCACATGCCCGAAGTATCTCAGGGTTCTGAAACTGGCGGAAGGGTTTCGAGACGAGATGGCCAAAGCGGAACATAAGGTCTAGCCTGTACCCCAAATAGTCACCTCTAAGGCGCTACAAGGAACACACCGGACGGGGGGTGGGGGGAGGCCGAGAGGGGGAGGGGTTGATGGGGGGGGGGTAGGACACAGTTGGGGTAGGTTGGGGGGGAGGGTCTCAGGGGTGGTTGGTGGAAAAGAGTTCTGGTGGACACCGTGGGGCAAGCCCCCACCGTGCGAGCATACTTGAACACTCGGTCCCGATGCAGCGCTGGGGTCGGACACAGCGGCTCTGTCCCTTGTTTTTCTGTTCATTGTATGTATGATATCGCTTTGTGGAACTCAATAAAAATATATTTGATCAAAAAAAAAAACTAATGCACCATAAATAGTATAAAACGACAAATAGAAAACAAAACACTACCCCAAAATCATAATGCTTGACACTAATACACCCCAAGTTTAAACTGACTGTGGAAGGAGTAAATGATTAGGTTTAAATTCCTCAAAGTCATATATAATATAATTTAAATTAGTAAATGGATTTCTCCGAGACCCCATCAAAATACGTCACTTGGTGAATGGATGTTAGAAAACCATACAAAATGTTACTATACAATTGAAGTGACTTTCCCAAGGTCACATGCACTGCTCTAGATGAACTGAGAAATTTTTCTAAGGTCAAACTGAGTATTATTCTTAAATATATCATTGTGCCTGGCTACCCATGTGGAATCTCATTAAATAAATAAAGGTGGTTTTCTAAGATTATATGAAATGACATAGGAAACAAAAACATTTGCTCATGATCGCTTATCCTGCAGTGACGTCAAACAGACAAATTAGTCCAGGGTCCCCAAAGCAATACTGGATAAATTAAAGGCTCTTTAAAACATAAATTACCCTGGTTGAATTTCTTTTGCTCCCAAAGTATTTTGAAGTGTGAAGTAAGATACATGAAGTGCTCTTTTCTGCCACACCTGAGAACACCTAATACTACATTTCTTATTTTTCTAGATATATATTTTTTCTCATTTTACATTCAATTACCTTGAAACATTAAATCATATTTATCGTTTTTTTGTTCTGTTGGTTTACTACAGAGCACTCCACACATTTTCTATGAAAATCGTATTGCTGCTTCATTTAAGCTTCCACAGGTGATCCAAGATTACCTTAATTAAAACGTAATCGCGTTTGTGGGTTTCTCAGTTTTGGCAGTCAAGAGACGAGCTCGCATAAAGACTCCTGACAGTGTTCCAAATTTCTGCAGCCACTCTTTTGTTGTCAAGAGCTAGACATTCCTGTTTCGAAAAAATCGGAAGCATTAAAATGCGTTTATCAACCTTTCAACGTTCTCAGACTCATTCTGGATTACTTCTCCTTGAGACAAATCAAGTAGGAATGATGCTAGGAAGAACCCTTCAGGTTCAGTGCATTAATGAGGCCATTTTCTCTTGAAAGTCACATTTCTCTTCCATCATCAGGTAAGGTGTATGGAGGACCAACTTTATGAGGCAATATTTACTTATAGTATGTGAATTTCGGAAATGAAAGTCTTTGGGCGATCGCATTCCTAGATATTTTATTTCATTTGATATAAAGGTTTTCTGCACGTTCCAAGGCCAGGTGATGAGCAGATGCAGATCACATGTAATGGAAGGAAGGCAACATTTGAAGAGTGCAGTTCAAAAGTAGCGAGCAGTTTTAGATGACTTTGAACTGATACAGATCAAATTTCCGACAGATGGCTGAGCATTGCCTGCATGAGCTCCATTTCATAGTGATCTATGATCATCCATCTGTGCTTGCAATATTTCAGTTTTTTGAAGAAGAAACGTTTTTGTGAACCAGTGATTGCAGATCATCTCTTTGGTAAGTAAGGGGAACAAATCCCTTACTCTTTCTATGATTTCTATCCAGTAATAACATGGTAATTATTAGCCAAAGGTAGGCCACTCAGCATGTTGTACATGAGTCAGTTTTAGTAATATTTATTAGATTACTTTGCCTGCAAGTTGCAGTGGATGAATTTAAAGATGTTTGACTGCTAGACTTACAGCTGTGCTTCAATCCCTGCATCACACAGCTCAATATACAATAATTATTTATTTGGATCTCAGAAACTGTGACAGGAATTCGTATATTTTGCCTGACAGGTTAAAATCTGACAAGCTCAAATTTCAACCATTTGAGTTACCTATTTTCATTCTGCTACTTATGGGAAGTGAAATATAGAGAATTTGAGCCAGTTTATGTGAAATTCTGATGAACACAATTTGCAATATCGGACTTCTCAAACCCACCTGCCAGTGAAAACTCCTAAAGTAAGTAGGTGAGCCATAGGATTGACTTAGCATGGACCATTTGTTCATGACAGGCCCTGCTGTTACTTTTCTCCGTAATGAAAGAGATTCACTTAAGACTTTTTGTTTGACTCATCTCTGGAATGTCTTGTGAGAGTGTTGTTGCAACAGATTGTGCTGGAATGTTTTTGTGTCAGGATGTGCAATGTTGAATGGATATAGCTGTAGGTAGGATACAGAAGGGAATGTTCATCCAAATGGCTGTCCTCAGCTATGCTGGAATATTTTAGAAACCAAAATGCTGTCATTTGCCATGTTGGACTTTTAATGGAAAAATTCCAGGGAACCTGTGGTGTCATTAGGTACATATCTGGAAGCATCATAACACTAGAAAAAAATGAGCTTGTAGAGAGTTTGGAAGTTCTAACTTTCAATTACGATTATCCAGCAGAGATGATGTGTCACCCTTTAAAAATCCTTTCCTGAACTATTGACCTTTCTTGACTTGAAAAATGAGAGGATGTCTGGAAGAATAGGTAGAACAGATTCCTTGCCTTTTGTGTTATAATACACCGGATTTGCCTGCTAGAGAACTTCAAAATAGCTATTCTTATCTCTTCCTCAAGCCTAACAAAACCCAATGGATGTTTAGTGTACTTGAAAATATAAATACCATTTCTATGTGCTTACTCTAGGAGCGTCCACTCCTTTGCTGCAGTTAACAGGTGGGTACTTTTGTTGTCTCTAGCGTTTGCATTCCAATATCTCTCTCGACTATAACCACTATCAAAATACTACAACTGTGTGTAAGAAATCACAGTTTTGGATGATGATCTCAAGATATTTCAGTGAAGTTTGACTTTGTTTCCTTAAAGTCTAAACAATCTATAAAGGCAAATTATTTCTGTGGAAAATCCAAAGGCCACCATTGGGGGCTTAGTTCAAGAACATGACCATCCTCTAAGAAACTGCTTGTTGTATGTGGGCAACATTACCCAAACAAAAGTTTTGTTAGGGAATAATGCAAATGATAGATAACAAAGTGAAGAAAATCAAAGGGAAATGTACCAAATGTGCACAAAATGGGGACACAGAGCAAATCACTGAATTGTCTTGCACTCTGCATCTGTATACCCATAACTGCACATTTACAGCACCATAACTCTTTAAAAGAACAGCTATAACAGCCTGATGTATCATCATCATAACTGCATATCTTCAAAATGATGATGTCACTATCTACACTAATGCTACTTTGTATCACCCACAAAGCAAAATATAGGGAACGGGACCGCTCTTCATCAGGAATAAAATCACCAAAAATATTCAACAAAGAAACCTTCGCTCTAGAGTGGCACCTCATGGGGGTATGGCCAACCGCAGAGTATGGCGGATGTGAATTAGAGGAGCTCCCTTGCCGAGCTCTGCACCCTGGCGATTATCCTGATAGCGCCACACCATCTACGCATACCTGTGGCGATCTAGACACAGGAATGCCTACAGAGCATAGCGACCCTGCTGCGGAGCAATTCTGAGACCGGTACCCTCTGTGTGACTCACGGTGCCTGGAGCTGTGTCCTGCTGCCGGGCGGTGCCGGATAATGGTGGTGATGTATGCCCAAGCGGACTGAGTCTGGAGCGAAGAAACCACAGCCACGGGAGAGGATGGTATAAACCTGATTAACTAGGCTGCGGCCGGGTGGTCAGGCAGACGGAGACTGTGTGACGTCATCTCCCGTCGGACTTTGGAGAATCAGCGTGGCATGGGGTGGCGGGCAGAGCCGCGCTGTGGCTCTGACTGCGGGAGTGTCAGCAATTGCTGCCATGGATGTATGCTGCGACTTCCCCCCTGCTGGTAATACTTGCTGCCCTGTGATCCTTGGGACGCTGGGGTGCCGCACTGCGAGCCTGCTATGCACTGGGTGATCGGCGAAGAGCGGAGGAGCGAGCTGCCTGATTGGCAGCGTCCAACCCTGTGAGTACTACAACAGAGGCTGATGTGTGATGTGGAGCTGTGCTGGGCTGGACAGGGCGATTTGGCCACACAGAAGGGGACACAGCCCTTCAGGGGTGCAGAGGAGTGGTCCTGCTGCAAGAAGACATTGGTTAGGATACAGAAGGCCTCCCATGACCTGAGCACACTGGTCTGCAATGGGAGAGTATGGTAATCCCTAAAAGAGGAAGGTGGTAACTCACTGTGTAGCTCCTGATGCCCTACCACCACATACCGTGACTGGCGGACAGCCTCGCTACACTGGTCGGGCATTGATACCTAAATCAGGGAGGCGGCCATAACTCAGTGGCACCGGTGGACATTCTAGCAGTGTAAAAGAGGTAATGGTGGCCGATTGTAGCAGTTGTACTGCCAGCTATTATCGATGCTGGTCCTGGCTCCTGCACAGTAGATGTACCTGCTAAGCCACATGGTACTGAGTCCCCCCTGCAGTTCCTGCCCAACTGCTACTGAGTCTCCTGCGCTGTCCATATACGGAGTCCTTGTAAAACTAGACGTGGTGAAGTGTAACTGTGAGTGTCACCAGCTGCAACTTACGTCATAGGGACTGACCTACAATGGGGATATATGGAAAGTCAAGTAGTGCCTGCAGCGAACCCTTGTGTTTAGTGGATGCGGTGCAAGTAGAGTGGAGAATTGGATGCTCTGGGGGCGTCCGCCGAGTGGCAGCGTAGTGTGAGAACGTCAAAGCCTCTTATTTCACTTGAGTGCTGTGATGGGACGCCCCAGGGCCAAACAACAGGATCCACCGCCACGGGAAGGCCCTCATGACACGCTGCACAATACCCAGACGCATAGCCCTGACATGGAGGCGATCCCACCTATGGAGCCTAACCAGAATGTAGACAAATTGGATCTGATTTTAAAGGAAATTAGAGATTCCCGTACAGCTATTTAAAATCATATAGGCACCCTCACCACCAGCTTTAATCTACTGAAAGAGGATCACACATAACTGTCAGACAAGTTCAAGTCTAACAGAATAGCCCTGGATGACTCTCAGATAGAACAATTACAGTGCCAACTGAAGGGTCTCCAGGATAGGGTGTACGATGCAGAAGGTAGATCCCAGCGCGATACTGTACGCATACTGGGTATACCGGAAAGGAGAAAGGGAACCAACCGTGCTCAATTTGTGGAGCAGTGGTTAAGGGAGCGAGTGGCACCGACAAGCCTCAGCAAACATTACAGTGTGGAAAGAGCTCACAGAGTTCCGCCCCGACCCCCCCTCCCAGGGGCACCACCCAGACCGATTATATCGCGGATCCTGAACTATAAAGACAGGGATATGATGTTGTGCGCGGGCAGAGAAATTGCTCCGATAACATTTTAGAAAAAAATGATCTCTCTCTATCCGGAATCCAGCCTGGCGAGGAATACGTTTCAGGATGTAAAAAAGAAACTCCGGGCTCACAACCTGAAGTATACGCTGCTATTCCGAGCTAGGCTGAAAGTCATCCATTGTCAGAAAGCCCTGTTCTTTGATAGTACGGAAGAAGCGGCGGACTGGGTAGAAATTATTATGTCACCACCTGCATTGCAACTCTCCACCTAGTCTAGCCAGAGACAGCAGCCCCAGTCACTGCGTGTTCGGCGAGACAGGAAGGAGATGAGACGTCCGACGGAAACGGGAATCGATGGCGGCCCATGATGCACATTCTGTTGCAGAAACTGTTGACTTCTCTGTGGACGCTAGCTCCCATTTAAACTCTGAGAGTAGTATGGCGCTGTTCCCCCTGGTTACCCCGCAAACTGGTAACGATTATCTGGGCTGAGAGTGGTGCTCCTCAGTATCTGCTGGGTCGCAATGTCAGATGAGTATGAACCTATGCATGCTTTGCTGAACTGCTCCACTGTATATGTATCTTTGCATGTTTTCACACCAGATGGTCTGGTCGCTTGAGTTATTGTTGTAATGATAGGGACAAGGTTAGAGCCCTGCGGCCCACGAATATTGTGTATAGTGCGCAATGCGCTTAGAGTTGCCTGATGGCCACCCCCCCAATACGAATGCACTTAGTTATGGATATTACAATGTTTTTGTTGTGTTCTTTCTAATCTTTTGGTGCTCTACTGTTTTAACAGGGAACGTAGTATTGGGGTGTACACGGACTCAACTACATATGATACACTTGCAGGTCAACACGCAGGGACCTATGCATTCAAGGGGGGACTCTATCGGGATTCTAATGACACAACCCAATAAATATAAATACACAACCTGGAATGAGTGCGTGGAACTGTTGAAGGAAATTCTCTTTGTATTCCTGTTAAAAGTAAAAATATTTAGACCGCTGTCCGGCTGGACAAGTCACTTAATACAGAATCGACTGTGGCTGTATTTATCTTTATGCTTGATTCTTTGTTGCATGGGACCGTTGTTGTTTCTAAAAAAAAAAAACATTCACAAAAGGCATAAAATCCTGGTGCAACTGAAACGCGAAAGGTGCATATAGTATTTCTCCAGGAAACTCATTTAATGAAAGCAGAAGCTGATAAACTCCAAAAGAAATGGAGAGGCTAGTTACTCCACACATCCTACTCTGCATTTGCCTGTGGGGCAGCAATTTGACTCAGAAACAGCACCCCTTTTTTACTCCTAGAACAACGGATTGATTCTAATGGGAGACATTTGCTAGTGCATGGTCTGCTATATGGGGAACACATAGTCTTAGGGAGCATCTACTCCCCGAACAATGAACAGGATAGGTTTCTCGAGACCCTTAGAAATGCGCTGGTGGGGTGGGAGGGGTATCCATGGGGCCTAGGGTGGGGACTTTAATGCAGTGCTGGATATCAACCTGGATAGATCACACCCCCCCTCCAGGGCATGGGTAGCAGGAAACAGGTTGAGGCCCTACGGACATGGGCAGAGGGCTGGGGTGTGGGAGACATATGGTGCAAGATGCACCCTAGTGCCAAAGAATATTCTTTTCTCTCAGTGCCGCATCGGCTACATACGCGAATAGATCAAATCTTTTGCTTCCCTGCCATATCAACATAGGCTGCCGATCCCACATATTTGGGTAAAACCTACTCGGATCATAATCCACTAGAGGCTATATTACTTGGAGATTACACCCCTCACTATTGGAGGATCCGCTATTCCATAATGCCCTCTCCACGGTCATAGTTAACTACTTTACTGAAAACTCAGAAACAGCTAGTACACGTCAAATTGAATGGGACACATTTAAAACTGTGCTACGGTGGGTAGCGATCTGCACGAAAGTGGGGGCACGCATCGTTTTACTTGATAAACTAACAGTAGTGGAAGATCAGATGGGTACAATAGAACGGGAGGCCCTTTCAACTGATATACACAGGGTAGGACTGCAAGAGTTATACATAACACACGCTGAACTTCTAGAAGAGCTTCGCACCCTGGATTACCGCTGATACACACAGAAACAACACGTGTATGCAGACAGGGCGGGCCCATTGCTTGCTAGAATTCTTAAAGATGCACCATCAGTAACGCCTATTCTCGAAATAAATACCCTGGAAGGCGTATCTGTGAACACCCAGCTGGAAATTACCGCCTTTCGGGAATATTGTTAACAGCTGTATGCACCCCCGGCAGAGCCAGGGGATGACAAATATGAATTATTCTTTGATGACCTGCACCTTCTACTAATACTTGGTGACCACGAGACAGATCTGAAAGGGCCTGTCAGAGGTATGGAAATAAAATCAGCAATCAAGGATCTCCCACGTAATAAGGCACCGGGCAATGATGGTTTCCCTATAGAATTCTAAGCTGCTTATTCGGAATTGTTGGTTCCCCGCCTTCAGAGCTTATATCAGGCGGCATTTGTGAGGGCTTCCTCCCATTCACCACATTACAGGCGACAGTGATCTCGCTCCCAAAACCGGCTAGGGACAGTAAAGATATGGCAGGCTACCACCCCTTATCGCTTCTCAATACAGATTACAAGATATTGAGTAAATTGATAGCGAATAGACTCCTACAACACATCCCTCGACTGATACACACAGATCAGTGCAGATTTGTACCGAGTAGATGTACAGCCCTCAGTATTAGGATGCTACATCAGGTGATGTCTCATACACCCACCAATGCCCATTCACGGAGCTGTATTTCCCTGGACCAACGACATGCGTTTGACTCCCTGACATGGCGGTACATGCTGACTACACTACCCAAGTTTGGAATACCAACAGAGTATATACAATGGGTACGACTACTATATGCGAACCCGACAGCCGTGCACGAACGGGTGCCCATATCTCACAACAATACCAGATAGCACAGGCACTAGACAAGGATGTCTGCTCTCACCATTAATATTTATATTAGTGCTGGAGCCTCTACTACTTAAACTCCGTTGCTTGGCAGCTCATAGAGGTATACGAATGCAGGGAGAGGCACATGTCATCTCGGCGTATGCTGATGACCTCATCCTCTATATTAACAACCTGGATAAGACTTTCAACCCTATCCCCACTCTCTTTAGCACATTCCAACAGCTCTCAGGGCTCTCTATTAATGAAAATGAATCATATATGTACTATTTTAAAGATACTGCTAGGGCAGACCATATATCTAGGTGTCCAGATATATCGGGATGTGGTTGATATACTCGATGGAAATCTAAATCGCACTATAACAATGCTAAGACACCAAATACCTATATCAATACCGGGGTGTGCGGCCATTACTAAGATGGTCGTACTCCCAAGGCTGTTATATTATTTCGCCAAAATATCTATTATGATTCTACTCGTGATGTTTAAAAAACTAGACATCCTTTTGATTGAGCTGATTTGGGCTCGGGCCGCAGACTCTTAGGACTTTCTAAAATGCAGCTGCCTACAAGGCAAGGGGGATTAGGAATTCCAGATCTGAGGGCTTAATATAATGGAGGTCAGCTTCAATGTTGGATTGCAGGCCGCAACCTACGAGAAATTGCTATGACTTCTCAGGCATGGGAAAGAGGAGAATTAAACGCGCTATTACTGCCTAACAACAAAATCCCTTTGTTCGCACCGCCACACCTGCGAACAGCCTTGTTATACTGGAAGAAGGCAACGCAATACACAAAAATACCTGCACCGTACGCTCGTAACATTCCCCTGCTGGGAATCTCTCTGCCATCGGAGGAGGGGGGTGTCCCTTAGGCATATAGCGGTGTGGGCGGAATCGGGGGTGACTACACTTGGCTCTTTCTTTACCAACGGGATCCTAATGAACCATGATGCATTTGTGAGAGAAACGGGAGTACCACCTGGGTTATTTCTGCTCTATGCACACATAATACAATATATCCGTACAGTATGGGCCCCAGGGGGCGAGGAACCACTAACGCAAGCACTGACTCACATGCAATATCTGATGGGCCATGGTCACCACTTGACAAAATAGATCTACTAAGGGATCCGTACATATACATTAGTGTCAG
The DNA here is from genome assembly GCF_964263255.1 of Lissotriton vulgaris. Classification (NCBI taxonomy): domain Eukaryota; kingdom Metazoa; phylum Chordata; class Amphibia; order Caudata; family Salamandridae; genus Lissotriton; species Lissotriton vulgaris. The sequence continues at coordinate 2,031,208,743 of NC_141689.1, read as the reverse complement.
TTCAGACGACCTGTGCAAAATGGGACGCGGATATTGGTTGTGCTATCACGGATAGGGAATGAGTCTTAATTCTGGAATACCTGCTGAAGATATAAAAGAACCCAAAGTTTAAGTTTATACAGCTAATGATAGGTCACCACTCATATTTGAATCCACACAAATTGAGTTTAAATGTTTTCGGTTGCACCGGATAGCTGCCCCAATTCTCGTCCACACATGTGGATTTACTGCATATGATATGGGTCTGCCTGAGGTTTAGCCACTACTGGGTCTCGGTGCAAGACATGGTCAATACGGTTGCCCCAATATGTAATATTAGAAAGTTGGAATATTGTCTACTACGGCTAGGTGGTAGGGCCTAAGGGGGAAAAACGGTAGTCCTGTCCACAAATTTGCTAACTTAGCCATGATCTTAGCTAAGAAAAACATTACCATGAAGTGGAAGGCCACTAGATCACCCTCAGTAATGGACTGGTACAATGAGATGATAAGATGGGGTAAAGCAGAGGGAGCGGAACTTAAACTGGAACACAGGGGCTGCAAAAGATACCCATTTCATTGGAATGGAACACTATGTTAGAAGAATTTGCGGCCCTAGATCCGCAGACATAGAAGTGAGACACACCTATAAGTGCACAGAGATGGTTACAACAGTGGGAAGAAACCAATATTAGAAGATGGAAATGTTGAATGTCTTCATCATGACAGGACCACTATGCGTAATTGTATTGTACTGTGATGTTGACTGAGGAGCATATATATTAGAGTCCAACTGAGTCCGGGGAGGGAGGGAGAGAGAATTATTTGTTTGATTTATTATTGTTGATAATGTAAGGTAACAGATGACAAATACTGTTTATATGATTGGTGCAGCTATGAAAATCAATAAAATTAGGTTACAAAAAAAGAGTGCCACCTCACCACAAATTCCCATGATACATGCAAAAAAATAATGGGCGGTACATCATTCTCTATTCAAGCAGCTAAACTATGGAACTCTTTATGCCCCCACATAAGATCCACGGATAACCATCTTATCTTCAGAAAACTACTCAAGAATTGGCTCTTCCCCACATAACCTCCATACGCTAACAGATGGAAATATACAGCATATGCCTCAGTATATAAGCATTTATTTTAGTATTGTAGATATACCTATATATGTACATTACTTTCTATGAACGTGTAGATTCATTATGTTTTAAAAAAAAACCTTGTTGTATATCGATATTCATTAGTTCTGCCTAACAAATGTACTTATTACTGATAGATACATTATTCTAAGTTTTTAACATGTATATAAGTGACAACATAAATAAGTAAATCGTTTTATCATAACTATTTCTGTACAAATGCTTTACTAATGATCTACAAAGAAACTTATATATATATATATATATATATATATATATATATATATATATATATATATATATATATATGCGTGTGTATATATAATATGTATATATATATATATATGTCTGTATATGTATATACTACCTTCCTTAATGCATCTATATACCTTTAATGTATTTATGTATCTATGGCCCACATGCATCAATGTATGGAATAGCGATTCCTTAATAGCGATTCTTAAGGAACTGCTATTAAGAAATCGCAATTCCATATGCATGTAGGTTTCGCTAAAGGATTAGCGATTCATACCCAGTCCTGCATGGGATAGCTATCTCAATTACCAAATAGGTCATCACAAATTGCACATGCAATTTCAGCGTTGCAATGGGGTCAAAAAGCCACCCTCATGCACCCCAACAAAGGTAAGTATGCACATGTGGTGCACGCACATGCCATAAGGGCATGTGACTGCATGACATAGCACTTTGAAAAATGAATGTTTGTGCATTTTTCAAAGGAATCACAAATTACCATCAACTTAAATTTGATGGCAATTTGCGAATTCCAAATTGCTAAAACGCAATTTGCAAATGCATAATGCATCTCAATTAGGGAATCGCAAATTGCGATTTCCTACCCAAATTTGCAAAATAGGTAATTGCAAAAATTGTGATGACCTCTTTTGCGAAAGCCTTTGAGCTTGAAGCATCACAAATAGCATTTTATTGGTCGCAAACAGGCTGATTCTGCTAAACGGCCCGTTGGCAACCGGTAAAATGCTTGATACATATGCCCCTAAATCTTTCTTGCTTTTTGGATCTATATATTTATTACTTTTACTTATATATTACATTTCTTCTAATTCAGTATATCCAATGCACTACCCTATTTTTCACCGTATACCTCTCTCAAAATGTCCTCTACCTCCACTCACTCAGTCATCCCAAACACCATTCCACTACTATGATCCACAAAATAACCCTTTCGAAACTCTTCCCTACTCCACCCTTCTTACCTCATCACTTACCTCTTTTTACTGGTCCAATCCCCCAAAACAAGCCTCCCTCTGACTCTTCCCCCTTAACTTCTCTTTTCCTCATCCCCCTCCTCCTCCCTGTTACTCATCCCTAGCCTCCTCCTGCTGCTATGAGCTCCAAAACAAACAAACAAAAAAAACAATACTTTCTAAATCCTTCCCTTCTATCTCTCCACTATCCTTTTCAATCCCAATAAAAGACTAACCTGTCAATCACTCAAATTAATTTCATATTTTGCTATACTAATTGTCCACTAGTCCTTTATGGGTTCCTGAGTAGCGTGTTACTCGCATTAATAAGCACTTCACACCTCATCAGGGGTAGCAAGCACTATATAAATGTAAACCTTTTGACCTCTTCTACCCCTCTCTATCCTTCACAATCCAAATTACTGACTAGCATATCCACCACTCAAATTACTTTCATATTCTCACCATACTAATTCACCACTAATCGTTTATGGGTTACGAAGTAGCGTGCTACTCACCGAAAAAGTGCCTCAATACCCCATAAAGGGTAGCAAGCGCTATATAAATGCAAACCTTTTTCCTTCTGCTATCCTTCTCAAAAATCTGACTAACATATCCACCACTCAAACTACTTTCATATTTTCACTATACTAATTCACCACTAGTACTTTATGGGTTCTGAAGTAGCATGCTACTCACTGAAAAAGCACTTTACCGCCTCATCAGCGGTGGTTAGCACTATATAAATTCAATTAAAATACAATACAATGTACTTTCATAACTACAAATCTTCAACTGCACAACCACTTTGGAACTGCCTCACTAGAACATAGTTTATGTCGCTATCTGTATCTGTTAGAAATTGGGTTATTGGTTGAGGGGGTGAAAACATTATTCAAGCAACAACCAAAATCCTTGTCTGGGTAAACCATAAAAGTCACTTAATTGAGTTGTACTTGACTCTGGTATCTTGGCACACAAAGAGCCATGCTTAATTTGGAGGCAAATATTATTGCAGTGCACAAACAGTAATAATGTGATAACACAACAAACAAAAATCCCAAACCAATTTAGAAAAATAGATGACAGATTATTAACATGATACCAAGCCAATTTAAAAACTATTAGCAGAACCGGAGTTGTGAAATGTTAAAGTTTTGAGTGGAAAATACCATCTAAAATATCAAAGCGTCAACCGTGGGTAGCTGGCAGCGCAAGATTGGGGTGAAGGTAAAAGTTCAGGATGTTGAGATGAAGTGCAAATCAGAATACAGAAGGTGGATTGGGTCAGGTATAGGTATACCTTCAGACTTAGAAGTAATTTGGAAGAAAGGTTCCTGAGAATATGGAGTTCAGCATGGCAAGGCAGCAGACGTGTCCGAGGAGGAGTAGTCTTTGTCATCAGGAACTGCTGAATGGCATCACAATGGAGATTTTTATCTTCTGGATAAAGACACTTTTATGTAAGTCAAAAATGTCCAGTAGATTCAAGCAGCAGGAAGTAGCCAACAAGGGCTCCCTGAGGCTGGATACCTTCATCCTGAAGAACAGGATTGGGTGCTTGGAGAAGTACCCAATGGTATCCAATGTCAGAGGTATGTCTTAAAGTAAAATAAAACGAATTTGGGAGTTTTTTCAATACCAGGACATGGAAAACTTAAACTCAGATATCCTATTTAGAAGCACAATGCACAGGTCCTAAGGGCATTTAGGGCCTACATTAGCAGTACCTTTTACATATAAAAAAGGAAAGTATTGCCCTTGCAAAAGGTTTATTTTGCCTGGTCGATTTCAGTTTAAAATTGCTAGACATGGTGAGCCTGAGATATGTTTTAAAGTGGCTGGCAGAATGTGTGCTGCAGGCCCAATTGTAGCATTTAATATACAGTCCCTGGATACATGCAGTGCCATTTACTAGGGACATATAATTAAATTAAATGTGGCAATTGAATATAAGCCAATTGCATCATGTTTAAATGAGGGAGAGCACAAGCACATTACCACTGGTTAGCATGGGGAAAATGCACAGAGTCCTAATGCCAACAAAAACAAGTTCAGCAAAAAACAGGGAGTATTGGCTAAAGGTCTGGGAGAATTCCATTCCAAGGATGTTGGGGAGCTCCTTGCAACACTTTTGCACCGTCGTTGCTTCACTTTTCTGATGCAGCAGGGGAGTAAACAATGCGCCACGTTGTGACACATTTACAACATGACACATCTAGGGTGATGCGTCAAGTTGTAAAGTCCTGCGCAACATTATACCTGCGTCAGGTATAATGTATGCAGGGTGGGCATTTTGATGCAAGAAAGCCTTGTAAAACTGCGTCACTTTATGATGCCACTGTGTCAAAACCTTAAGCGTAAGGAGTGATGGAGCACAATAGGAATAGGCCATCCTGAACATTGCTGCAGTTGCGTCATGCTTTCGACACGACTTCAGCAATGCGTGGCCCTTGCACCAACAGATGCGTGATGCATCTGACAGTCCTTGCGCCATGGTGCGCCTCATTGTAAATGCAACGCATCCATGGTGGCGCAATGGTTTCTTTGAGTGACGCAAGTAAACTGACGCCTCTCTGCTATAACGCAGGGATGCGTCCGTTTCTTGTACATCTGCCCCTTTATGTCTAATACATTTCTTTGCAAATATTAGCAAAAGGTGCAGTAAAGAACAGAATGTTATGTTTTTTTAATTGGAGGAAACAGTGATACAATATGCTGTAAATTACAAACAGAGGGTACATTCTGCTGTGAAAATGTCTGCAATGAGTGCCCCTAAAAAATTCTCCTTGTTCAAGAAAAACAATTCTCTATCTCATGGCGGAAAATGAAAAGTTACTTTTATCTTATCTTACATTTATTGTGCAGTATTATTCTTTACCTTATCTGTTACTGATAGCTGAAGTATGGTCCTGTCAAGAGGAGAACCAGAGCAATAAGGCCTGGCTGCTCTCCTCCCTGTGACAGCCATATGTGCTGCTTTTTTCATAGGCTATATTGAGCTTAGTAACTCAACTAATTTGTTCAGATTTAGAAGATACAATATTCTGGATTTGTAGGGGCTCTATGCTCTTAAATTTGACATGTGCTTCCAGACAGTTGTTCTCCTTCATTTGTGCCTAGGTCAAGGGATCCTGTGTGATTGTGTCCTTTTCTAGTTTGGTCATTTGAGTTCACCCTAAGGACCAGTAACTTTGTTTAATCTACTGTCAAATTGATTATGTTGTTATTACTGTGAGATATTTCTTATTTCCTGCTTCTTTTTTCCCACTGTTATCGTTAAAAAAACGGTGTGGCTTCACTTGTCGCTCAAATGTCATACTAATTCGGATCTTTATAAGGTCTTGTTCGTGGCTGTGGCTGTCCACGTCTCTTCTTTTGAGTACCAGCTGTCCTAGTGTGTGAATGTCATTTTTTCACTGGATAAAACTAAGGGGCCGATTATGATTGCGGAATTTCCGCATCCTCTGTGCCGGCGGAAGCCACCGCCGGCCCAGAGGATGCGGAAAAACCGCAGCGGACCCACCAAAGACCCACCCCCACATTAGGATGGCTGGTGGGTCCTGGTTTCCGTCCGCAGCTTTTCCGCCGCGGTTGGCTTACAACCGCGGCGGAAAAGCTCTAATGTGGTGGCGGTGTCTCTCAGACACCGTCCACCATATTAGGATGGGCTTCCAAAGATGCTTTTCCGTGGCGGGTTTTCAGCCGAGGAAAAGCATGTGTATCTTCACTGCAGGGGCCCGTTGCGGGCCCCCTAGGTGAAGGGAGGGTGGGGGGTGCACTTGGGGGGTACCTATGGTACCCCCCTGCATTTGTATACAGAAATCGGCAGGCACCGCGCGGTGCCTGCTGCTTTCTGCATACAAATGCATTGTATGCATTTTTAACATTGCGGCGGGTGCAGCTTGAAGCTGCACCCGCCGCAATGTTAAAGACATAGGATGTGACCGCCACCCTGGCGGTCACATCCTAATCAGCACAGAGGGAACGCCGCTGCCCATGCAGACGTTCCGTCATACTCTGGGGTCGCGGACGGACTCAAGTCCGTCCGCGATCCTAATGACCCCCTAAATTTGCAACGTTGACTAGTTTGTACCTTAGCTGTGGAAAATATGTAGAATAATAACATTTCCCTCTCGCTGTCAAAATCATTTCATTTAAATGTTAATGTTAATGTAATTGGTATTTGTGGAGCGCTAACTTTTACCCGAAGGCGTCCTGGCGTTGTTTGAAGGCCTACCAAAGACTAAGTCAATGAGGGAAATTACCCAGATCAGTTAGAGAAAAGCCATGTTTTCAATGACTTTCTAAAAGCCAGAAGATTGGTCATGCTTCAGAAATGTAAAGGGAGGGAATTCCATGATTTGGCCGCATTAGCTATGAAGCTTCTGCCACCCCAGTTTGCTCTTTTCACTCTAGGGATGGTCACGCGTTTTGCTTCCGATGATTGGAGTGCTCTATTTGGTGTGTACCATCGAAATCGCTGTTTTAGAAATTCAGCCCTGATTCCTTGAAGGGCTTTAAAAACCAGGCATAGTGACTTGAATAGAGTTCGATTCCTGACCGGCAGCCAGCGCAATTTTTTGATTTTTGCCGAAATTGAATCGAACTTTGGGGTGCCTGTAAGTATTCTGGCTGCCGCGTTCTGTATCATCTGTAGGTTATTCAGTGCTCCTTCCTGTATTTTAAGATATAGACTATTACAATAATCTAACCTGGACATTATTAGTGCAGTAATAACTGTTTGTTGTGCTTCTTTGGGTAGCAGCAGCATTATTTTTTTACAGGATCTAAGGATGTACGATGTTGAGGATGCTACTGAGTTCACCTGCTCCTTGAATCTCAGTGCATCATCTATCCATACTCCCAAGTTCTTCACTTTCTTGATTGGCGTGGGGAGTGGACCTGAGGCCTCCGGCCAACACTCAGGGGTCCAGAAGTTGGGGTTATTGCCAAATACCACCACCTCAGTTTTCCCGGTGTTGAGTTTCAGACAGTTCTGAGCCATCCAACCACCCAACGAGTTCATACAGTCTTGCAGCCTTGACGCCATCTTTGGAATCCCGTCTGGTAGTATGGTAACCACAATTTGGGTGTCATTACCACAGGAAATCTAAGGGAACCTGAAAGATTCAATTAAAGGAGCCAGTGAAGACACATAGATATTAAAAAGTGTCAGGCACAGTGATGACCCCTGCGGCAAATACCACGTGGTAGGGAAAAAAAATCTGCTTCATTATTGTCCAAGGCCACAATTTGCTTTCTGTCTGCTAGAAACGATTTGAGAAGTTTCCAGGCAGTGCCCTTGACTGCAATCTCCTCTAATCGGTCCATCAGCAAAGCATGATGGACCTTATCGAACGCAGCCCATAGATCGAGCATGATCAACGCAGCCTTCCCTCCTTGCTCTAGAATGGACCTAATCTCTTCTGTAGACTTGAGGAGGCAGTTTCTGTACTGTGGCCCTCCCTGAGCCCATACTGTGTTGGTTCAGCGCCTTGAAATCATTCAGAAATTTGCTGAGTTGAGCATTCATGTTTCTGTTAATGATTTTTGCCAGGAGTGGCAATCTGGATATAGGTCTAAAATTGGTTGGATCTTTAGCGTCCAGGCTAGGTTTCTTGATTAAAGGTAAAATTGAGGCATGTTTCTAGTCTCTCAGAAAATAACCATCTCCATAAATTGTAATAATGGAGGAAGTCAATTTTCGTGAGGTTCAGCAGCTAGTTTTGCAACCAAGCATGGACAGGGATCACATGGCGACCCTGATTTTCCTTTCGACAGTAAGTTACGAGTGTCTATTTCTGTTAGAAAGGTGAAATGGTCAAATTGTGGGGCATCATTATTTCCATTTGTCTGCTCCATTGCTTGATCCATCCTTGTTTTGGATCTGGAGTCTGAAAAGGTTAAAATAAATATCCTTCACTTTGTCAAAAAATAATTTGTCAATTTTATTTCAAAGCTCTTGACTAGCTGGGATCGTGGGGAGCATGGAAGTGCTATGGTATTTACTATTTTAAAAAGCTCCTTAGGCGAGTTTTTGGCGGATTTAATTTTTTTAGAAAAATATACTTGTTTTAAATGGTTTTGGACACGCTATGAATGTATGGCCTATATGTAGATGTCCTTAATTTGCTTCCTCTGTGACCTAGTAAACAAGGAGAGTTTCACAAATATGCTTGATGCCATTACTATTTAGGCTAGTAACTTGCTGGGCTTTGGCATTAGGTTGATCAATTCTGGCCAGCACTGTAGCCTAGTCAAGCCTGCTAGTGTTACTCAAGGTTCCCACTTTGTGCATTTCTGTGAGGTGGATTTCACTCCTTAATGATTCATACTTAAAACGTAAGCATATACTCTTGCACTTGCCACTTAGGGAAATTGTTGGTCTACACCAGGTTTAAACTTACATTCTTGTCTGAAGAGTGGAAATTCACAAGCTGCCACAAGGACCCATGAAGATAATGCAGATTATTCCGCCCTACCTTGATCCTTGTCCTCTCCCATCAGCCGGTGTAGATCTACAAACCGGACTAACAGTCTTTTTTGTGCACTCCTCCTCTATGGATTCCTTCACTGCCACTCTCTAACAGTGCACCTCTTCTCTCCATAGCCTCTTTGCAGCAGCCACATTAACCCTCCATGCTACTTTAGGAAGAGTCAAAACTGCAACTAGATAAAATTCCGACCTCTCACCAGCAGGAACATTAATCATCAGAGTTATTTTAATATTTTTTTTGTTGACTGAAATCTGCTGGATGCACAAGAAAGTTCACGTGCTTTTAAACCAATAGTTATTTTTAAACAAGGAGCCCACCACTTAAGCCAGCACCAGGTGTGGCTGCACTGACTGCACCACCCTAAAGCTGTCTCTGTCTAAAAACATTCACTCTCTCTACATTTACTTAAAGTATACATGTGTATAAAAGAGTTCCCTAATATTGACTTCTTTTTTTGAAAATTAGAGATCTCTTGCAATACTATATTGTATTTCTTACCTTTGCTTCACTGCAGGTCTTCCTCCAGACAAATTTTCAATGACTAACACATAAGTTTATCTGTTAATTTTGCTGTAATTATCTTACGAACCGCATCCCCACTCAAAACTGGGCATGTACACTAGTAGAAAAAGTTTGAAATGTATTCAATTATCCCTACGATTATTTTTGTCATTTATTCCTGCTTACATTTGTGCTGAAAATGACACTACAAAATTAAAGTGAGCAGTTTTGAAAAATAGCACATCTAGGGCCAGATGTAGGTAATTCCTATTTACCGACTCTTAAATACCGAATTTTACCGGTTCGGTATTTAAGAGTCGGTAAATAGGAAGGGGGCAGATGTAGGTAATTCAAATTTCAGAATTACCGAATCGGTAACGGTGCAGGGGGTGTCACTTTGACACCCTCTAGCACCCCAAGTACAGGCTTGTGTGCCATGTGTGCCATGTGGCACACACACATGCCCTAAGGGAATGTCTGTGTGCCACATTGCACAGGTGTGCATGCACAGATGTGCATGCACACCTGAATTCAGTATTTTACCACCCAATAGGATTGGGTGGTAAAATACCGACTCTTAAGGGCCTGTGGCACTCTTAGGAGTGTCACCTACATATGGATTTACCGAATCAGTAAATATACCGATTCGGTATTTTACGGATTCTGTAAATTGACCGATTCGGTAAATTTACAGAATCGGTAAAATATAGGCCCCCTACATCTGAAAACCCTAATACCGGTCGGTAAAGGCCGAATTCGCCGTTACCGACCGGTATTAGGGCTCCTACATCTGGCCCCTAGTATATACTTTTAATAATGGCTTTCATTGGTGTGCCATGTGCCTCTATAAGGAGGCACTGGCCGTGCCCTTCAGTCATGCCTTTAGCCATGCCACTGGATACTCAGCACATGGTGGACCTTTCTGCCTCTGTATCACGGCCTTCAATAATGACTCATCAATCAAGCCATTCTTGTCAATCAATCAAGTTGTACTTGTATAGCATGGTTAATCACACCCTGGGTTATCAAGGCTCTGTGCTGCAGGTATCAATCGGAGAGCTAGGTTTTGAGTCCCTTCCTGAAGTGGATTAACGAGGGTGCGATGAGGAGATGAAAGGGAAGGGTCAGGTGCTCCAGGCTACGGCGGCAAGGTGGGAGAAAGAGCATCCCCTGGAGCGGCATTGGCAGATACGTGGAGTCTGAGCGAGGGAGAGGTGTGCAGACAGGAGATTTCTGGCTCGCTGGTGGAAGAGCAGGTGGTGGTTCATGTAGGCTGGTCCTTGGCTGTGGAGGGCTTCGCAGGCGTAGGTCATAAGCTTGAAAGTGCATCTCTTCTCGATGGGGAGCCAGTGAAGGTCCTTCAGGTATTGAGTGATGTGTCCTCATCTGGGGCAGGTTTATGAATTTTTCTGGCTGCTGCGTTCTTAATCGTCTGGAATCTTTGCTTTAGTTCAGTGGTGGTGCCTGCCTAGAGTGATTTACTGTAGTCAAGTCGGCTGGTAATGAGGGTATGTGTCACAGTTTTCCTTGTATTGATGGGGAGCCATCTAAAGACTGCAGAGCATACGCATCGTTTGGAAGCAGGCTGAGGAAATGGCATTGACTTGTTAACTGTCCAGGATGATGCTGAGGTTGCGGCTATGGTCTTTAGGCATAGGGGTGGGTCCAAGCTCCGTTGGCCATCATGAGTCATTCCAGAAGATGATTTGTCTGCCAAAGATCAGAACTTCACTTTTGTCCATGTTGAGTTTCAGGCATTTGTCTTTCATCCATTCTGTGATGTTCTTCATGCAACTGTGAAAGCTGATCTTCGTCGAGGTGGGGTCAGGTGTGTAGGAGATGATGTTGATGTCGCATGATGGTGGGAATGGTGTCATGTTAATGTTGAAGAGAGTTGGACTGAGGGATGAGCCTTGGGGTATGCCTCAGATGGTGTGCTTGGATTGATTGCAAAGTGAACGCAGGGAGACAGGCTCTCTGGGTGCATCCTGTGAGGAATGATGTCATCCATCTGAGTGCATTGTCTGTGATTCCAATCTGGTATAGTCGATCAATGAGTATGTGCTGGGAGATGGTGTTGAAAGCTGTGGAGAGGTCAGGGAGGATGAGCCCAGCGTATTCTGCTCTGTCGAGTAGGGTGTAGTTGTTTTCTGTTGCATCAATCAGGGCTATCTTGGTGCTGTGGGTGGGTCTGAAATGCCATACCCAGTGATCCTTAGGCAGAGAACAATATCTTAGGACATCTTGTGCCCAGTTGTGTATACCTATGTTATTGTAAAGATTTTCTCTTGTGTGCATTAGCCAGATTATTGTGTACCATCTTAATAAATGAGTTTGTAAAAATATGCATAGCAGTTTCTGCACTGTGGTTTACAAACCCATAAATCGTATTTGACGTCACAGGTCAAAACACAGTCCCTTCCAGCTAAGATGTTCAGTAGTCTCGAATAGTTTGTGATGGGTTTGGAACCCCTAGATCCACACAGTCCCATAATTTCTTTCCCGTAATATGACAGATAAAGTATATGAGCAGAAATTAGATGGATTATCATCTTTTATAACGTTTTCAAAACATGATCAATGGATTTACATCAAACCAAAAGGCACCCCCTGGCATAAATTCTATATTTATTGTCAGTATTACTGTTCAGTACATTTTGCTCTCAGCAATAATTATTTCATTTAGGGATGCAAACAGTAAACGTATTTTTTGTGATCCCGTTCTCACTCCACCCCTACAGGAATAACCTGTATGAAATCTACCAAGTTCAAGTGTGTGAAAAATAATCATATTTGACCAAAAGAGATTCTGTCTAAAGGAGGGCCGCTATAAAACTCCTGCTGCACAATTAGTAATGTTTGTATTTTGCAAGCCTCTTGACTTTAGACCTGCCTGACCTCCATTCCCTGTCACCACAGATCCACCCAGAGATGGATGTGACATACGTATGTCATGTTTTCCCAGTTGTTGCTTTTAGTTTTCTATGTCACTGAGTGGAAATGGCAAAACAAAATAACCAATGGTGGCAGCTACTTATTCTCATTTCTTGCTGCTGGAGGTCCCATTGTGGAATATCTGGCAATAGAGAATACGCTGTATTTGCTTTCGAGTGGGAATTGAGGCAACTAGCAAGCAGTTGCTTAGAAGTGTTATTGCAGTCCAAGGCAAGAGCAGGCGATTCCTGCTGTTGCATTGGCTTCCTTTCTGCTTAATTTCTTAAAGCTTATATTGCCACATTTTCAATTTTTAAAGCAAGCAAAGATTTAAAAAATAATGCAGTTATTAGCTTTGCAACTTGGTACACTTTCATCATATCAATTGTGATGTAATCTATCATGAGTAGCACATTTTGGACATTATTATTGTGTAGTTTGCCATCACCCAGGAATGTCTTTGTCTTTTAAATATTGGATTAAAATTACAAAACCTCTTGAATTGAAGCTTATCAAGGAAAGTTTGTTTTTTGTAATGCTGGTTTTAGAAATTGGGTTCTTAGTAGTGCAGGATGTGAGCCCTGCGCAGGTATTAGGTCCACAATTGTCTCTTGACTGGGAACCAAATACCCCATTGCATTATTTGACTATCTGATGGTAGAAAACCGGAGAAGTCCGAGGCCAACGTAAGGTAGATGGTGTGGGCTAGTAATCTCCATTTGCTGGCAAGCAAAATCAACACTCGATAAATGATTGTCCAGTCAGTACTTTTATTACACAAACACACTACTAAATACTATGCATTAATTTACAAATATATACATCGGATAGATTCAAATACCTATGGCGACATTATGAAATCGCACCTGACCCCTAATGCCAATACCTTACTAAATCTCACTTATACTAGACAGAATCATACTATTTTAAGTGGATGTTATTTTAAATAAAGCAGGCCTTTATGATTTGCCAGGAAGTAAGAACATATATAGGGAACGCCTATTGGCTTTATCAATGGGCAATCACATAAATAAGGCCTATAATCCGATTTTAGAATTCAATATTACGGCCACTAGCACTGAAAGGCATTCATTAGCAGTAGAAAGCATTGCAATGTTCACAAACTGGCAATAACGGGCTTTTGAATAAAGGATTTGAAATCAACATAATATATATTCCAATCTTTACTTTACACATACAGGCTACATAACATGCAGCTATAGAGCTGACCACTTGGGGTCTCTGCACTTCCAAACTGTAGATCAAAAGGTCCAGCTATGGTAATGCTTGAAAGGAAGAAAAAAGGTTGCCCCAGGTCATGCATCTTGAGCGCATTAACTCAATCCTGGAGGCTGCTGCACTCACTGAACAGCCACAGCATGTTGAGGTACATTGGTGGTGCCCCTGTCTCTCTTTGAGGAACCAGAACATGAAAAAAACAGGCAAGCCAGCCCATCACAAGACATTATAGTGCTGCATGCATGAGCCGGTTCTACCGCTGTGCTCCGGCAACCTTGCACCATATGTTCTTTGTCCCTTGGGTGTCTGATCCCTTCCAGGATATAACCCTGCATGGCGATTGTTAGGGACAGAAAGGAGAGCGCCCACTGCTGCAGAAGCATCTCCTTTTCTGCTCCTGTCGTAAGAGCATCTCTGATAGTGTACTGCTATGCCCACCCACAATGGAAACCTCAACCTGGTGCTTGGCCTCTCCCACTTTTCCCAGTCATGGGTGGGAGGGCAAGAGGTGGCCTCCAGCTTGGAGCGAGGCGGGCTCCACTCCCTCCACTTTGGTATCCCTGAGCTATGGGGTCCCCAGGGCACTTAACATCATGCTGGGCCTCAGGAGATGGGGACCGCAGGGCCGAATGAGCCTCTGGTTGAGAGTGGCACATGAATACCCTTCTCTCTCAGATAATTAAGCATGCTCCTTGTGCTTACCCACAGAAACGGGGCCACTCCACCCTGTAGCTATGTTTAGTAGTGTGGTGGAGACCCATGCACACTGTTTATTATGAAATATTCAAAGGTCAAATCTTTTTAAAGCCACATAGCGTGGATCACAATGGGCTGGTCATGGGCTAATGTTATTCCTTTTGGTGAAACCAAGCTCCCATGAGCAGTTTAAGCAAGACCTGCACCAGCTTTCTCCTTTTCTCTGCTCTCCAAAACCCCATAACATTCTGGCTTTCTTGCAGAGCAGTAGTGTCTATTGTGCTTTGAGCAGTGGAGCTCATGTCTTCCCCCAACTGGTTCTCAGGGCTCATAAAGCCACTGGCCCTGGAGAGCCTCATCTAACCATGCAGGTCAGCAGCAGGCAGAGCCCTTAGTCTTTCCGGTGACTTCTCCTTGCAGCCGTCTACTGTGTAGGCCTCATCACCATTCACGGCCTTGCTCTTCCCTCTCACATGTGCAGGTGTTTATAAATGTGGGTGAAAAGTTCTAGATGCCAGGCACCCATGGTCACATTATTCCTCCTCACCTGTCCCATCACTCCTGTGCAGCATTCTGCACAGTCCAATATGATAGAACCTGGCTTCCCCTGTTCAGTACTCCTGTACCCACCCAGGGCTGTGGCTATGATAATGGACAAAGTCTGATCAACAACAAAGAAATCCCTGCGTCTAGGATACCAAGACAAACAGGCTAGAGACACGAGAGATCTATAGGAGCTTAAGGGTGAAACCCTTTCAGGACGATATTCCTTTCCCACCATAGGTGACATGCTTCATCATCTGGGATTCTCCTCTTAGCTAACCCTTGCCGGTCTTTTAAACTTCTCTTGGCCCCACCCTCTCTTTTGTGTTAAATGAGCAAAGTCTCCCATGTGGCCACTCCAAACTAGTTCTGAGGGAGCCCCCCAATTGGGTTTAGAGCCAAGTTGGCTGGAGGCACAAAGGAAGAGGGCAGGCCTGGTGTCAGTTTCAACTAGTTGTGAGAGCTCTGAAGTGTAATTAGTCAAGGATTACAGCTCCCAGGCACATTCTGTTGAGGTAAGGCCAGCACCTCCCACACCCAAGCCTTTGTCCACTGCCTGGCAGCAATATACATCATCACAGGGGAGCCATTCAGCTCCCAGGAGACTTGGACAATTTAGGCACAAAACGTGTAACTTTCTGAAAGTACTAGTTGCAAAATAGTAAGATAAAATTCAGTTTCACCAATAAATAGCATTTTTAACATCTATTAAAATGAGTCCTATTATCATATCTATGGGTGCTACAAATCCAAATTAAGCATTTAATGAATGTAACAACGTAGCCAAGTAATTCTCTATAGAAGCAGTCAGGCTTGCTGCTGTGTCAATTACTTTTGGGAATATTTCACTGTAAGGGCATGTTCAACATTAATGTCTACATGTTCTACATTTAAATATCATGTACCCTGCCTTCATGGGCAATATGACCCAGTTAGTGGGGACTTATTTGTATTTAAAAGGAAGGTTTAAGCCTTCAAAATGTGTTCTTTTGATAAGAAGAATTTGCAGTTTAAAACTGCCACAGGGACATGACCTGTGTGCTTCTACCTGGCTTTGTATGACAGTAGTGTCACACGTGTTGCCTGAAAATGTGCGCAAACATGAGTGTTCACATGTAGAGAGCAAAATACCTCTTACCCTAGCTACGTTGCTGCAGTTTTGTCTTTAAAGGCAGCCTCCAGTGATAAATACCCACAGTCCAATTACCAAGCAATTATCATGAGTGAGACTTGGGTAGGAAGATTCACCCACAGTAAAGATCCAGAAACTGGGTGATTAAAAGCAAACACCCTGGTGAACTAAAGGAGTCGAAAACATTTGCAGTAATTGGTTACTGACTGATCTTAGTAGACAGCTATAACTTCACTTAAAGCTATTTTTGTGCTTTTTCGTAATGAACAATGTGAGCGTTCAGACATTGCTTATTGTACAGCTCTAATTACGCAGAGTCTATGTTATGTTATAGAAAACTTATAGAGTGCATGTTTACCATAAGATCTCTTGGCGCTAAGGTAGGAAAAGACAGCAACTAGTCGGAAGGTTAGACATAAGCGTGTTGGAACAACCAAGTTTTTAAAAGCTTTCAAAAACTCACATAGTTAGGTGGTGATCTGATGTCAGAAGGGAGGGAGTTCCAGGTGTAGGGAGCCAATGAGGAAAAACGCGCCCCTCCAAGTCTTCTCCTTTTTCTTCTTGAGACCATAAGCAAATTGTGGTGAGCCGATATAAGATGGTGATTGGGAAGGTACGGCTAGTTTCTGGAGGACACACATAAGCAGGGTGTTTCCCACGTAGAGCATTAAAAATAATGCAAGCTGTTTTAAAGATGGTCCTCTGAGCTACTGGAAGCCAGTGGAGCTTTTTTATTAAAGGCTAGTGTAGCAATGTCATGGCTGACAAGAGACCAGCCAGGCTTCCTTCTTTTAAAAGAACTACAGCTCCTTGAAGGACTGAGGAACCTTGCCCTGTGTAAGGGATGGATTAGGGAAAGATATGGCTGTATCCGGGAAGTGTGAGAAAATTGTTTTTTGAACATTAAGATGGCATCATTCGGGGGAACTTGTTTTGACTGGGGCCATCAGCTCGGAGAGAGCGGAAAGGCAGACCTTGTCAAAGGATTCCTGTCTTGTAGTAGATTCCTGTCTTCCTAGAGAGCCTGTTAATCTGGTCCCTGTTGGGCTGGGCATGGTCTGCCTCCATGCACATTGTCCACACGGCAGAGTGTACAGCTTTTAAGTATGATTTTTTCCATAGGACCCCAAGCAATAGTTTCTAATGAGAATGGTTTGTGGCTAGGCTCCATTAACATGGAGCAATGGGTCTAGACTTATTTCATACCTTGTATCTAGTGCCCTGGCTCTGAGCATTTCTACAGCATGGCGTGCATCTCACCTATTACCCCAAACCACTTAGCAACTGAGCATGCCAAGCAGCTTTGGGGAGTGTACACTAGGCACAGTGCATGCCCTTGAGTACAACTTAGGATACTAGAGCACAGCTTGCGGCCGTGGACAGTGAACCTAGCCTTCAGGATGCCCTCGGCTTGCACTTGTCTCCTTTCCCACGTGTTTCTGGATAAAGGGCATGGTCTTGACATTCTTACAACCCAAACAATGTGTGCAGAGCTTTCTGCCGAATACAGTGCCCTCTGGATCAATAAAGTTTCCTTTGCGTATAACGTTTATGATGTTTTTCCACTCAATTACCACGATGAGCTAAATTTCCGCTTCACGTGGTTCATGATGATCACTCAAACTGCAACAAAGGCCTAAGCAAAGAAACACTTTTTGACACCTTTAACTTTACCTCCTTGATGGATCTGCATGCAAACTCAGATGCAAGTAGCGGACTCAGCTCAGTAACCCTCTGACAAATTTCATGCATTTTCATCAAATTGTAAAAATGTGATTTGCAAATTGAATCTTCTTTTGATCCCCTACTAGAGAGACATCCCGCAACCTGGTTCAATTGATCTGCATCAAATCTGACATGTACAGAGTAAGCTAATCTACTAAATTTCAAGCAGATTTGTCAAATACCACTAATGTATAAATAAATCAATAAATATATAAATAAATGCCTTTTCCTCTTCAAAATATGTGAACATGTATCCTTCAAAGTGTACTGACAATATTTTGTAATGTCAATAACCCAAAAAACGACTGATTTGATTTTGTTCTTGTTTAGTTCAACTCTTTTCACTCGTTATTGTTAGCTGACAACAACATTTGCTGCATGATCTCAAATGGAACACGCACACTGTTCATCACCTGCCCCTTTCGCCGTTCACCTAGAAATGTTCTGGATGTACCAAGACATACTACAACACAACGCTAATTGTTGGCCACATGTCATTAACATCTCTCAGCCAGAGTCACTGATTTGAGCAAATCAAAGATTATTGTAATCCCATTCCTTTAACTTTGCTATCTTCTTAACTAATTTGCAAGAAACATCAGAAACATCAGATGTCAGCACTGGGTTTAATTTGGTAAGGGTCTGCCACATTTCATGCACACTCATCAAAAGATGCTGAAGTTATTAGTAAATTAATACTATTTGACATTTTACATTAAATCTTCTTGACATATTTGCACAAACCCTGGCATACCAGGAGTCAGCAAAACATTCTAAGTGCCCGCTGAATTTCATGCAGCTTTGTCAAGCAGTTGTAAAGTGAATAGATGTTATAAGTAAATGAAAAAACACCTTTTTTTTAACTGTCAAGATACTAAAGCCTAGCTGCATCATTGTAACATTTTGCGATTTCTTAATTGGGAAAATTAAGGAATCGCAATTAAGAAATCGCAAAATGCTATGCATCAAAAATTCGCAACATTTTTTGCGATTCGCTATTTTTCCTTAATTGCGATTCACAATTTGCGAATCGCAATTAAGGAAAACCCTTCCCATTGATTCCCATGGGCCAAAAGGCCCATAGGAATGAATGGGAAGGCATTCACATTTTGCGAATTTCATTTTGCGAATCGCAAAATGCGAATGCAATTTCAAGGGTGCAGGGGGGTCCAAAGAACACCTCCCTGCACCCCTGAAATGTAACTTTAAGTGTAATTTACACACACACATGACCCAAGGACATGCGTGTGTGTAAATTAAAAATTTTAAATATGCAATAGTGCATTTTTTAAAGTTTTCGGTAAATTAGCATGAAGTTCAACTTCATGCTAATTTTCCCTTCCAAATTGTGAATTCGCACTTTCAAAGTAATCATGCATTGCATTTAAGAAATCGCAAAATTGCGATTTCTTAAATGCAATCGCAATTTGAGAAGTCACAAAAAAATTGTGATTTCTTAAATTGCGAAAATAGCAAAATGCTTCATGCATCCTAAAAATGGGATTTGCATTCGCAAACGGCCGAATTTTGCGATTCGCACCTTTTGCGAATGCAAAAACCCTTGATGCATGTGGGCAATAGTTCGAACCCCTTTATTGTAATTAATTACCTACTCCAATTTCTAAATCCATTCAACGGATTTATAGCAAACCACAGAACGGGTGTCTAAAATGTCCTATAATGCCTGGACTCAAATCCTCAATGTGTTTAAAAATGAATGCATTTTTGCCCTCGATGCCACCTAAATCTCACTATTCATAAAAAAGGCCATTCACTGATTTTGTGTGAAGTAAGCTGCTGCAGAACATAAACAAGGCTTTTCACCCAGAAGCCATAGAGCAGGCCAAGGCCCATGTGCAGCTGATTAATCTCCGATGGCGGCCTGACTACAGTCCAGGACATGAGCCCAGAGACCACTGTGTGCAAACAAAGTATGGGGACCACTGGGATTGGGTAACTGTGTCCGATCATTGGGCAGGCCCTTCACTCAGAACCCTGCTGTCCCAGCTGAAAGCTTTTCCCGGATGGGTTTGGTTGGACAGGATCTTTGTCCAAGGCCTTGTGCTGTCTCTATTAACTATACAGAGAGCCCAGTATGCACAGCCAAAAGCCAAGCCATCAAGTGTTGTTTAACGAGGGCTGGCACAGAGGCTAGCGAGAGGGGTCACTGCACATAGCATAGCTGCATTGGGCGAGATTGGGCTAGTTGCAGCAATTAAAAAATACACAGAATTTCTTTTGTGAAACGTAAATTATAGTGACCATTGCTGATATTAAATTTGCAATTGTTCATAAACCTCAGAAATTCCAGGTTAACTCTACCGTAAAGCCAACGTTACAGTTGCAATGCAAACCCTACAAAAGCATTCAAAATCCCTGTTCATAGTGAACGGTGCAAACTGTAACTCATGTCTCTTCCATGTGCTGCTCATGAGCTCACACAAGCCACCACTGATGACATTCCAAATGGCATTATCAGTTACCTCCGCGGCATGTAATCTGTGATTGAGAGTGCCTGCATCAAAATAGGGCCCAAGAAAATGATGAAGACCATACTTTGGGGCCTATTACGATGGAGGATTTTCCGCATCCTCCGGGCCGGCGGAAGCCACCGCCGGCCCGGAGGATGCGTAAAATCCTCTGTGGACCCACCAAAGACCCACCATCACATTAGGATGGCTGGTGGGTCCTGGTTTCCGTCCGAAGCTTTTCCGCCGCGGTTGGCTTACAACCGCGGCCGAAAAGCTCTAATATGGTGACGGTGTCTCTCAGACACTGTCAGCCAGATTAGGATTGGCTGTGAAACATGCTTTTCCACGGCGGCTTTTCCGCTGTGGAAAAGCATGTGTAACTTCACTGCGGGGCCTGTTGCGGGCCCCCTGGGTGAAGGGGGTTGTGGGGTGCACATGGGGGGTACCTATGGTACCCCCCTGCATTTGTATGCAGAAATCGGCAGGCACCGCACGGTGCCTGCCGCTTTCTGCATACAAATGCAATGTATGCATTTTTACCATTGCGGCGGATGCAGCTTGAAGCCGCACCCGCTGCAATGGTAAAAATAGAGGATGTGACCGCCAGGGTGGCGGTCACATCCTAATTGCACAGGAGGGAACTCCGCAGGCCATGCGGAGGTTCCCTCCTACTCTATGGTGGCGGACGGACTCAGGTCCATCCGCCATCATAATCGGCCCCTTTGTGTGTACACGACCTGTGCATTACCCATCATCATATTAAGTTGATGCCGGAGTAAAGGGGTGAAAAAAAGCAAAAAAATAACGTCCTCAAAGTGGCAAGCCGCAGAGCCAGAGTATGCCCTGCTTTTGGTTACAAAACAATATATTATGTCCTTCGACCTTATGAAGCTTGTTTTGATGCACCATTTCTAGCACAACTACAGACAACCTTGGAAAAATTTAAGATGCAGTGTCTATGTACCAGAAGAAAACACAGGTAACGTTTGAAATACCACATTCTATAACTCAAAAACCACGACCATGACTCGATGCTAAGTGCACTTAATATTGATTGGGAAGAGTGTAAAGCAAACAGGACAATTACTAGCTTGCAGATCCCACAGTGTATAGGAGTTAGCTATGCACAATAAGAAAATGTGTGTCCGTTGGCTACTCGTTGCAATCATTCTTCATTTCTCCCAAATCAGCAGGTCACACAGTTGCAGATGTACATTTTCTGGGACAGCTGCTCACATCCTGTCTCTTTTTTCATTAATGCAAAAAGAACAATTTATGGACAGAATGCAGAACAATGTCATACATTCACCCCAGTACAGAGATCAGGACCTAAATCCATTGTTTTGCTCACCATGCCATTCCAGTTGGGAGCCAGCCATATGCAAATCAGTCTTGACCCTGCGCCCAATGGGAAAAGTCCAGCCCGAACTGCCAGGCCAGGTCCTTCCTGGACTGGAAACAAACATACCAGGACAGGATAGCTTGACTCCAGTGGCATGGAGAGCACTGGACCCACGTCTTGGCACCCCCGCCCCACTTAGGGTGACAAATGCAAAAAGAAAAATTGATGGACAGAATGCAGAACAACGTCAAACATTCACCACAGGACAGAGATATGGACCTAAATCCAACATTTTGTTGCTCACCATGCCATTCTAGTTTGGACCCAGCCACATGCAATTCAGCCTTGACCCTGCACACAATGAGGCACAGGGTCAAGACTGATTTGCATATGGCTGGGTGCAAACTGGGGTGGCGTTGTGGGCAAAAGAACAATGGATTTATTCCAGATCTTTTGAGTGGGGGAGATTGTTTGCATTGTCAGCATTCCGTCCATCATTTGTTTGCTGTAACACTTTTCGCCCTAAGTGGGATGAGTATGCCCAGACGTGGGTCCCTTGCTCCCTGTGCCACTGGACTCAAGCTAGCCTGCCTGAAGAAGGGTGACATACCCAAAAACTGATCCCAGGATTCTTGTTTCCGGTCCAGGGAGGACATGGCCTGGCAGTTCAGTTTGGACTGTTCCCATGAAGCACAGGGTCAAGACTGATTTGCATATGGCTGGGTGCAAACTGGGGTGGTGTAGTGGGCAAAAGTACAATGGATTTAAACCAGATCTTTTGACTCGGGGAGAATGTTTGCATTGTCAGCATTCCGTCCCTCATTTGTTTGCTGTAACACTTTTCGCACTATGTGGGATGAGAATACCCAGACGTTGATCCCTTGCTCACTGTGCCACTGGATTCAAACTAGCCTGGCTGAAGAAGGGTGACATACCCTGAAACCGGTCCTAGGATGCTTGTTTTTGGTCTAGGGAGGACCTGGTCTGGCAGTTTGATCTGGTCTGTTCCCATGAGGCACAGGGTCAAGACTGATTTGCATATGGCTGGGTCCAAACTGGGGTGGTGTATTGGACAAAAGAACAATGGATTTAAACCAGATCTTTTCACTCGGGAGAATGTTTGCATTGTCAGCATTCCGTCCATCATTTGTGTGCTGAAAAACTTTTCGCCCAAAGTGGAATGGGTATGCCCAGTCGTGGGTCCCTTGCTCACTGTGCCATTGGATTTAAGCTAGCCTGGCTGAAGAAGTGCTGACATACCCTGAAACCGGTCCCAGGATGCTTGTTTCCGGTCCAGGGAGGACCTGGCCTGGCAGTTCTGTCTGGACTTTTCACATGAGGCAGAGGGTCAAGACTGATTTGCAAATGGCTGGGCCCAAACTGGGATGGTGTAGTGGGCAAAAGAACAATGGATTTAACCCAGATCTTTTGACTGGGGGAGAATGTTTGCATTGTCAGCAATCCGTCCATCATTTGTTTGCTGTAACACTTTTCGCCGTAAGTGGGATGGGTATGCCCAGACCTGGGTCCCTTGCTCACTGTGCCACTGGATTCAAGCTAGACTGACTGAGGAATGGTGACATTCCCTGAAACCAGTCCCAGGAAGCTTGTTTCCAGTCCAGGGAAGAACTGGCCTGGCAGTTTGGTCTGGACTGTTCCCATTAGGCACAGGGTCAAGACTGATTTGCATATGGCTGGGTCCAAACTGGGGTGTCGTAGTGGGCAAAAGAATGATGGATTTAATCCAGATTTTTTGACTGGGGGAGAATGTTTGCATTGTCAGCATTCTGTCCATCATTTGTTTGCTGTAACACTTTTCACCCTAAGTGGAATGGGTATGCCCAGACGTGGGTCCCTTGCTCACTGTGCCACTGGATTCAAGCTAGCCTGGCTGAAGAAGTGTGACATACCCTGAAACTGGTCCCAGGAGGCTTGTTTCTGGTCCAGGAATGACCTGGCCTGGCAGTTCCATCTGGACTGTTCCCATGAGGCACAGGGTCAAGACTGATTTATATATGGCTGGGTTCAAATCGGGATGCGTAGTGGGCAATAGAACAATGGATTTAACCCAGATCTTTTGACTAGGGGAGAATGTTTGCATTGTCAGCATTCCATCCATCATTTGTTTGCTGTAACACTTTTCGCCTTAAGTGGGATGGGTATGCCCAGACGTGGATCCCTTGCTCACCTTGCCACTGGATTCAAGCTATCCTGGCTGAAGAAGGGTGTCATACTCTGAAACTGGTCCCAGGATGCTTGTTTCCAGTACTGGAAGGACCTGTCCTGGCAGTTCGGTCTGGACTGTTGCCATGAGGCACAGGGTCACAACTGATTTGCATATGGCTGTGTCCAAACTGGGGTGGCGTAGTGGGCAAAAGAACAATGGATTTAACCCAGATCTTTTTACTGGGTGAGAATGTTTGCATCGTCAGCATTCCGTCCATCATGTGTTTGCTGTAACTCTCTCTTCATTAATGCTTTAATGTTCAGGTCCATCAAAGTGAGTGTGCATTTCTTCAGTCATGCAAAAGAGAGACTGGGTGTAGTGTGTGGCCACATCTGTATCCAGACTTCAGTCTTCCCAAGCCATCGTTGCTTACGTCATTTGTAATCTCATCCCTGGTGTCATAAATGATTTTGAGATTTCATCAGTGATGTTATTGATGATGTTATGAGTTGGTGTTTGAGCCACAGTGTGCGCATCCTACTTGAGCTGGGGATTTTTAACGAGAAGTAGGTCTCTGCTGTAAAGAACTATAGCAAAATCTGTTGTTTCCAGAACAGTCTTTACACAGAATTGGTTGATTTTGTTGTCTCTCTCAGGTGTCTGTTTGCTCTTTCTTTGATGATTTTCACCTATCCTTGTATTTAGCCTCCCGAGGAGCATTTTGGTCTCACTGCATTTTGGTCTCACTGTGTTCTGCCATTGTATACTTGAGGGCACTCTTTTTGTAATTTGCTATTAAACATTCATGCCAGTGTGTTTCCTTGCTCTCTGCCCCTGTTTTGTTGTCCTCAAATGATCTCTTTTTACTCCCTGATCCCTACCCATATCTTTTCTAGTTTTGCTACTCATTTCACATCATATATTTGCTTTATTATAGTTTTTTTTACAAGAGACTAACAGCTTCATTTTTCAGATTTGTGCACACTAGTTTTTCACTCTTTATTGGTTTAATTTACAGTTCTATCATGGCTACCTTCCATTTGGAATCATAAAAATGGCTGTCATTTATCACAAACCATGCACATGCATGCATCACACACATGCATAAGCATCAGCGGTCATCTTGGAATAGCTTTTCCTTCAAAGATACCCCATTTTTAAGATTGCTGACCATGCATGCCCATGAGTCTTGAAAAGTGCTTTCATATGTCATTGCCAAAAATCATTGGCAACACAAATATGGTGGTTTGAAATTGTTCATTTTGTTTTGAATTGTAATTATAATGTCTCTTTAACTGTGTCTATCTCATGGAATTCCTGGGAGTTGCATACACAGGTACATTTATTCTGAGTAAAAGTCAACTCTCACAATATATATATATATATATATATATATATATATATATATATATATATATATATATATATATATATATATATATATATATATATATATATATATATCCTACTGATGTTTGCCTGTAGGTAGTTATAGTTACAACGATGTTTCCTTCCGAAAAGCATTATTTGACTTGGCTATAACTTTGGCTTCGCTGGACCAATCTTCATGAAATTTTCTAAACAAAAAGTGTGAAGGTATGGTCTGGTTGTCATGGAAAGTTTTTGGGTGGTCTGTGCATTGGGGACCAAGAATTTTTGGGTGTATTAAGGTTGCTTTTGTAATGTTAATTTCTATAAGAACCTTTAGCCACACCGATAGCCCGAACCACTGAACGGATTGACACCAAATTTGGCAGGGAGGTAGATGTTGGTTGAAGGTAGTGCCTTTTGCCTATTTGATGTAAATCCGGTCAGTAGTTGATGGGAAATTTAAATTCAAAATTATAGTGATCTCTCTGGAGGAGGATATTTCGCTGAGATTTTGCAATGAATAGCAAATTTATGCGCCAATGGGAATGGTCAGAAATTTGTGGCCGCAATTTTATCTATAAGCAACGGTTGCCAGGGTTGAAAATTTGTGTGAAAGCCCACCTAAGAGGTCAGAGTGGAGATACTCTGACCCCATGGTTCAAGAAATGGGGTGTTAGTGACACAAGTTATGAGTCCAAAATTGATTTTTTTATTGTGTCCAATATTCACGATGATGATGCGTGGCCCCCTGTGTACCATTGCAGGGAAATCATGAATATCAACATTGTCATGAAAATTGGTGGAAATATAAAAAAAATATCAGTGTATCATTAATAGAGATATTAAGATTCGGGTTAATGTTTTTAGAGAGTTATTTAGATAGTGAGTTATCTACTGTGATGGTTAAAATTAATTATATAGTTACAATTTTTGAATGTGTGGGAGCTATGGAATTCCTGCTTTTGTTTTCTGTTTTCCCAGCATGTCCAGGGGGATCGCAATTACCAATGTCATCGCGGTCTCCGGAGTTACTCCGAAAAAATTAATTTGGTATCAGAAATGGTTTTTATAGAAACTCTCTATAAAAACGGGAGTTTAGAGAATACTGTAAGAAAACCCTATTGTGTAAAATATTGTAGAATGCATAGATATATGTGTTTTAGACTTCACAAATGCATGATTGTCACAGGTAACAATGTCATTGCGGCATCCCGAACAACCACAAAAATGGAAAACAGATCTTAAAGATGGTTTTTAACCCGTTTAGAGCGTCAAACGTTCAGCGCCCAGTGCTGAACGTTCGAATAATGGGTGGGGCCACGTCGGCCAACGGCTGCGCTTAAGGGGTTAAAGATACTTAGTAGAACGAGTGCAAACATGATTTGAAAGAAGAATGTATATAGTAATATGTGTAGTGCATTGTTCAGAATGGATTTTTGTACATATTGTTTTTGAATGTGTCAGTGGCCATTGAATGTCTGCTTTTGTTTTCCATTCTCGCAACGTATTCACGAGGATTGCGTCGTTGTTGTAAATATCCCCAAAAACTGAAAAAGGGATCATTTTAAATAAAATTTACAATGTTTCAGGTGCTATGGTGTATGAATAGAGCCTTTGTGTTGCTTGTGTGCTGATGGCTACTACACATTAGACTGGATGCAGAGTTTCAGGTTACTTAGAAACACCATGTTACCTTTATCTGTAAAGTGCCATCCATCATTTCTATAAATCCCATGCATGTCGAAACGCTGATTGTTGTTATAGATACAGCCCGTGCAATGGTACATTGCGACACAACATTGTTTAAAATCATATTTATGCATCAGGGGCAAAATAAATCTTTTACGTGGTTCTGCATAAAATTTGCAAAAAAAAGAAAACATGTAGATTTGATTGTGCAGAAACACCATCGCAAGGACAGAATGGCAATTCATTTATGGAGTAAATTCCAGCTGGATGGGCCAACATGCATGGAATAAAATTCAAACTAAATCTAATTAGAAAAAACCTGTGACATGAATTTGTCACAGTAAAGATATAAGATGTTGGCCCTTTCTGGACCATTGGGCTTTCTAAATATGCTTTGACAGATACTTTTGTACAGTTTGCTTTCAGTCTTGCTTCAGCCCCTAATTTGAGGAAATAGGATTTTTTTCTCTCTTTTTGGAAAATTCACACAGTTGCGAGGGATAGAGAATAGAAGTTCTAATCCTAAAGATGAAAAAGTAGATCTAATATAGAAAATCCAGAGGATCTTGTGGAAATTTTATAGGCATAGGCAGTCTTCAATTAACTTTTGGGTGATATGGATAGATTCCCTTCTCCATATGGAATGCAACAACATTATCAGATCCAAAGCAATTGTGTCGGTCACATAAGGGACATCCAATTCTGCATGAGATGTGAAACTGGAGTAGGTTACAGGGAGGCCCACTAGTATTTTCCAAACTGTGTCCTCTGTAACTTGTAGGGCGGAGGGGTTAATGTAGCCCCAAATGCCTGCTCCTTAGGTTGCTACAAAGACTGATTTTGCTGCATAAACTTGTTTTGCCATGTCAATGGGTTTTACTCCCGATTTTTTAATAAATGAGTGTAGGGCAATAATGCTTCTCTCAAGTGATAAGCCTCTAGTAGCAAGCATCTTTGACCATGATAATTGTCTATCAAACGTTACACCAAGGTAGGAACAATTATCAGTATGGGCTATTTTGTGTCCTGATATATGGAAGTTTGGGACCTTCCTATTTTTACGGCCAGTAATTAAAATAAAGGACTTGGCCTCATTCGTTTTTAGCCCCAGTTTTGACATATAGGATACATAAGTATCTAGTAACTTTTGAAGGGCAAGGCCTGGGAGGGCAATTAGCACCAAGTCATCAGCATACAAGAGAATTGGAGTGCAAACATTATTAACTTTGGGGACATCCAGCAGGGGAGTTTCCACCCCAATGGTGTAAATAGAAAAAAGAATTGGGGCAAGCACACAACCCTGCCGGACACCCCAGTTAATTGGAAACTACCCCTCTCCCCTGTCTGACGCAGGCTGTGGCTGATGAGTAGAGCTGTATAATAAAAGATATAATAACCTCATCTATGCCAATTTCTTCCATTATCCTCCATAGATGTTGATGTGCCATGTAGTCAAACGCTGCAACAAGTCCATAAACGCCAAGTACAATCTTTCAGATTTTACTTGAGAGTACTTGGCAATTAATAGGCTTAAGTTAAGGCACTAGTCATGAGAGCCCATACCTTTTTTAAAACTATATTGGACTGGGATTAAAACCGTATTGCTGCTGGCTGCCCACTCCTCTAGTCTGTTTAATAAAACCCTTCCTAATAATTTAGCTGTGCTATCTAGCAGTGAGATTGGCCTGTCATTTTTGGCCTTGGCTTTGTCCCCTTTCTTATAAATTGGAACTAAAATAGATTTCTTCCATGAGTCTGGAGTACCCACCTTAGCTATGACATAAAAGACGTCTGTCAGCACTGGACCCCATAGGTCCGGCTGATCAAGGAAGAAATCTATAGGGGTACAGTCCGGTCCAGGCGCTATGTTTCCAGAGCACTGCATAAGGGCTACAAATTTTATCTTGTGATGATCAAAGATCAGGAGGGGTTTGCTAGGATCACACCTAGATAGAAACTGCGGTTTTGCCCCTCCAAATTAGGATCAAATATGCTAGAAAAATATGAGACTCACGACCTCTTGTCTACATGGCAATACATAAATCCTAGGATTTTTGGAAATGGCAGCTAGATGGAATTGTTCCCATTCTTCTTCCTTTAGGGATGTTATTCTAATCTTCCTAGCCTCGTTATATTAGGAACAATACATTTTGACTGGGGCCATATCTCTGGGATTTGACCCGAGGACTTGAAGTAGAGCTGTTAGGGACTTAGTATAGGATTGATTGAACCATCTTGGCCCGCTATTTTAGGGGTACACTTTTTCCTAAGTAATTGGAACTTCAAAGTATCCGCGTATGGTGTGCGACGGCTGCGTGTTTTTTATTTACATCATCTACATTTGATATTATGTGATGTGCGCGATTGGTATGCGACTAGTCCATGACTCCTGATCCTGCGCATTCGCAACACAGGCTTTTAGGTACGCGACACTTGTGCGGTGGTGGATCCCGTGTGACGTCATAAACGTGCTGATGCACGCTGGGTGCGCAACTCCCGCAAAAAATATTATTTTCTAAAATGATGTGTATGTGTTTTTAATATACAAATTACGTCAAGAGATTATCTAAGATATTCATAAAAATAATATATTTGTACTTATAATAAACTTATATATTTTTAAATATATTTTCGCGAAGTTGCGTCGGATGCGTGCTTTATGAGCGCAGAGTGCGCGGATCCCATGTGACCGCAAAAAAAAAGATTTCATTAGTTCATAACATTTCCCACTGTAATAATTGAAGTACCCAACCCATTTTAATCATTCTTGTTGGACCATCTTTAGAGAGACAACTTTTTTCCTACCAGACCCTTTTTGTTTTTTTTGGTGTTTTTCAAAAAATATCAAACATAATGGCATCTGGACAGCAGCAGCAGGAGGAGGTATCTTCTGAAGATGAATTTTTGCAGGAGGCACCACGTCCACAGAGGCCGGAATCTGTTGTGTGGAAATTCCTCAGTTTTCCACCTCTAGAGAAGAAAGTAAATGCGAGAAAGGTGACATGCAAAATTTGTGACCGAGTCCTGTCAAGAGGCAGCGAAAAAAAATACTCTTGTGACACTGCTTCTTTGTACAAGCATCTCCGGACCACACATCCTCTCAATCTTGCTTGGGGGGAAATGAGGCGAGCTGCTTTGAACCCCTCACCTGCTGTGGCAAGTAAGTCTGGAGTATTCTCAGGAACACCTGCAATGGACATTAGGCCAGAACTTGCCTTTCTCGAGCAACACAGCCTGAAGTGTAAGAAACGTATATGCTTCAGTGAGCAGTCGGTGGATGCAGTTTGTGCTGCAGAACGCAACCATCATTGTTAATTTCTTTTTTGTTTTTTTTGGGAATGATAAGTAATTCCAAATGTTTCTGTTTTATTCGTTTCTATTGTTAATTTTTTGAAAAAACACCAAAAAATACAATTTTTTTTTAAAAAATACAAAAGAAAAAAGAAGAAAAAAAAGTTCTTATCTGAACTACCTTATCTGGTTAAAGAAATAATTATAATCACAAGGTAATGTGTGAAAGTTTAGTAGTGTATGGTGAATTTATAGATGAAGATTTATGAGGAAGTACTGCAGCATGACACTGCAAGCTCTTCAGCTGCACTGCACTGAGGCACTTCTAAAGGACAGGGATGTGACATATGTACATGAATATGTTGCAACTCTGTCCTTCCTCTGCACTGCTACACAAATTGCAGCCATGCGGTGACACAGGCACCCTTGCACTATGGTGCAAGGATGTCTCTGTCGTGCGGAGATTGTTTTTGTGCAGGAAGGGACACCTTCCTGCACAAAAAACAATCAGTAAAGGCATTTTCCTCTTCAATGTATGCTGTGGAATTCAGCATGCATTGAAAGAGAAAAAAATGAGGAGAAATGAAAACAATTCTTGCTACACCAACTCTAGGATGGCGCAGCATTCACACGCATCTCCAGGTTTACGATTTCTCGTACAACTGGAGATGTGCTTGTTCTATGGGTGTTGCGTGGGAACACCCACAGAAACACCTATGGAACGCCCCTTCAACGCAAAATTCCGTGTATGAAGGGGTCGAATTTACAAGGAGAGGAAGCACAATGCAGGGTGGCTTTTCTTCTCCTTGTAAATATGAAGGAGTGCCTAGCGCCATCACTACGTTACAAAACGTGATGTACTGGTGGCGCAGGGTGCTTGTAAATCTGCCCCATAAGTGCTTAGGTATTGGCAGACTGATACAATAAGGACATAGTGCTGGATGGGTGATTGAAGAATTGCATGAGACTGACAGGAGGTATCCTACGCTGCATGGGTACTACTTCAGTGTTTAATGGAGTGGACTAATAGTATGTATCTGCTTAGAGATTTGTAGGGATTATGCACAGAATAGTTTATGTGTACTTGTGTTGGTGCCTAGGTCATTTTATAAGAATACCACTAGTAACTTGAATGATGACAGTGCTACAAACAGAGTGAACACTTAATTTATAAGTGCTTACGTATTGGTGGAGTGATAGGATAAGTAGATAGTGGTAGATAAGTGATTAAAGAAGTGCATGGGAAAGACTGGATGATTACTACGCTGTATGAGTACTAACTGGGTATTTAGAAGAGTGCATCAATAGTATGTAGCTAGTGAGAGGTCTGCTTGGATAGTGCACAAAATATTATAGCTGTACTTGTGTTAGTAGCAAGGCCATTCCATAAGTTCATGACTAGTAACTAGAATAATTACAGTATTACAAACAGAGTACATAATGAATGAATTGTATAAGTGCTTAGGTATTGGTGGAGTAATAGGATAAGTAGATAGTGCTGGATGGGTGAATGGAGAAGTGCATGGGACAGGCAGAAGGAATCCTAGACTGCATAGGTACTAACTGGGTATTTAGAAGAGCGTATCAATAGTATGTAGCTGGTTAGAGGTCTGCATGCACAGTGCACTGAATATTGTAGCTGTACTAGTATTGGTGTGTCTATGGTTTTGAGAATAGTAGTCTGTATTTTAGGGTGTGAGAAGGTGCATCAGATGATCACGTGGATGATGTAATCAGTGACCTTGTCATGAGTGATGTAATGTGTGACGTCATCAGCAGTGCATTGCGGGGGTGCGAGTTGTAGTTAGCACAACTAACTATAACGGCCGAATTTCTCTTGTTTTGTACGAGTGAAATGTCCAACTAACTATGACGTCCATGAAACCTGTTGTTTTTTCAGTGAATTTCTGAGGTTTTTTAATTGCTAATTTTTAACTATAATATCCCTGAAACTTGTGTTTTTTTCATTGAATTTTATACATATGTATTTAATCTCCTCTCTCTCACTCTTACAAGGAAGGAGTCAGCACTCAGGTTGTAGTTTGGAAGTATTTAATCTGCAAAGGACATGATCCACGTGTTTTCGGCTCATCCAAACCTTGATAACGATACAAGACATAATTGTAGCATCCTTATTTAAATGTACAAATGCCTAAAGTTGCTAACATTAACCAAAGACTACATATTACTTCAAGCCAAAAAGCTGGCGGCCATATTGGCCTGGTCACGATGTGAAAATTCAGGAATTGATACAATAAAGAAAAGAAAACAAGTGTTAATATACACAAAATGGAATTTCAGCATATCTTACCCCGTGACCGCCATACCTGTATGTTCGTCAACGTGACTCATTCATAATAAACATACTTAGGATTGCAAACATCAGTAAAAGGCTATATCAATCTGGGCACGTTGCATATTATAATGGTTCTTACACGAAAGAAAAGGAAAAAAAGGGGGTGTTCATATACACACACTATATAAATAAAGTTCTAGTGATTATAGTTCCATTCAAAACACAGCTTATTTGAGATGTCATGAGTGATGTAACTGACCATGTCATGAATGATGTAATGTCTGAGGTCATTACCAGTACATTGCGGGGGCGTAAGTTATAGTTAGCTCAGGTAACTATAACTGCTGAATTTCACTGGTTGTGTATGAGTGATATCTGAGTCTAACTATACCGTCCCTGTAATCTTTGTTTTTTCAGCAAATTTCTAGGTTTTTTTTAACGTTAAGTAAGATGCATATCACAATGGATGGTGGGGGGGTTGGAAGCAGGGCCTGGCATTGTGCTGCCTCCACCCAAGCTTGATGCTGAGTCCAATTCCAAAGAATTGTTCAGAATAATCTCCAAACTAGCTAGTCCCCCACTCCGAAGAATCAGGGGGAAGCAGAATTCTATAACAAATTAGCCAGGTTCTTCAAATCCATAGTAGAAATTATTTTTATTTCACTCACAGGTAGGATCAAAGACACTCTGATGGAGATCAACCTTCTAGATCAAGGACGCATAGGCTCTTCGGCAGAAATACTGGAATACTTCTCACCTATTAACAAATTAGATCTGGTTAAATCTCTGCTCAAAATAAAATCGGGGGCCCCCAACGATCCGTGCCCTGTTGGTATTGCCAAAAAAGTTCCGGAAATTATTGGAAGGGTTCTTAACCCTTTGATTAATGCAGTCCTATTGGCAGGTATCTTTCCCAAAATCTGGAAAAAGGCCTCGGTGCTTCCTCTTCTAAAGAAGCAATCCCTTGATTCTAAGGATGTGAATAGCTACCGTCCCATTTCCAGGCTCCCCTTACCGGACAAAATCCTGGAGAAAGAGATGAACACTCAAATAAGTAATTTCATCTCTGTTAATAACTCCCTGGACCCATCACAATATGGGTTTAGAGCCTTTCACAGCACGGAACTGGCGCTAATTAAAACAACCGAGGAAATCAGAGAAGCCGTGGATAGGGGAGGAAATGCCATCTTAATCCTCCTTGACCTATCTGCAGGCCTTTAATATGGTTCACCACGAGGTTCTGTTGAATAGGTTCTCAGATATTGGAGTGAGGGGTGTTGCCTGGACACTGTTCCATTCTTTCCTATCGGATAGAGTTCAGACGGTGGATCTTGATGGAAACATCTCAGAACCTTTTTCTCTCCCCTGTGGGGTGCCACAAGGCTCGTATTTAACCCCTACGCTTTTTAACAACTATGTGCCACCCTTGGCAAGTGTCATCCAGTCCTTTGGTTTCCAGCTCACCTCCTACGCTGATGATACACAAATTGTGTTGTCGTTGATGGAGGGAGCAGAAAGGGAGGCAGGGGCAAGGTTCCATAACTGTATGAGCATGATTTCTACCTGGATGTTGTCCAATTGCTTAAAACTCAACTCAGCTAAAACTGAGGTGCTGCAATTTGGAAACAATCCCCGATTCTAGACTCCTGACTGGTGGCTGGAGGACCTGGGATCGTGCCCAATTCTATCACGGAAAGCTAAGAATTATTTGGGAGTTCTGGTTGACAACAAACTCTCTATGGGGGACCAAGTCAATCTTGTAACCTCAGCATGTTTATGGTCCTTAGAATTATAAAAAAAAAATCAAATGTGTTCTCTCAGCAGATAAACTAAGGACGGTCATCACTGCTCTCATTTTGTCCCGTCTGGACTATTGCAACGGTCTCTAGCTCAATGGTCAGAAACAACATATGAACAAGTTGCAGTTGGTCCAGAATGCGGCAGCGAGAATTCTGATGGGAACCCCTAGGTTTG
Organism: Lissotriton vulgaris; assembly: GCF_964263255.1. Taxonomy (NCBI): domain Eukaryota; kingdom Metazoa; phylum Chordata; class Amphibia; order Caudata; family Salamandridae; genus Lissotriton; species Lissotriton vulgaris. The sequence goes on along the minus strand of NC_141689.1, from coordinate 2,031,174,510 downwards.
TTTCGATCAAAGGAGAACTCAAGAAACTGCACTGGCTTCCAGTCCCACTTAGATGACACTTTAAGGCACTATGTGTTATCTTTAAGGCTGTTAATGGGGTTAGTCTGGAGTTTTTTCAATCTAGGCTCACATGGTACGTTCCAAGGAGAACTCTGCATTCCTCCGGATCTAAACTAGTCCAAACCTCCACCTTCAAGAAAACGAATTGGGGAGGTAGAAGTTTTCTCTACTGCGCCTCCAAAGCCTGGAATGAACTCCCTTTCCATCTTAGAAATAGCCCAAACCTTCCCTCCTTTCGCAAGGATCTGACGAAAAAAACATTTCTCTCTTTAACCCGCTATCAGTCACCAGGTAATGAGTACTTAGTGCCAGGACACCCCAGGGTAACAGTGTGATTTATAAATACAATTAACATAACATAACATGTTCCTGCATTCCCTCCTCCTAGCCATCTATTGTACAAGTCTATGTCCCTGCTCCTTTATTACATCCATGTGAGGACGTTGTTCTGTCACTGGTCTTCCCGCCTTCTCTGAACAGTTAGCTTGCTGCCCCACCCACTTCCTCCCTATCCTCTGTTGTCTGAATGCATGGACTAGCCTCCTGCCTCCTGCTATGCATGATCTGATGTGCTGCCACTGCCCTCCATTTAGCATGATGCAGCAGTCCACTCCTCTGCCCTCCATTGCCAAATTCTATGCCCCATCATTGACCTCCTGCTTAGCCTCTGTGCTTAGCTTGCTGCCCCTTTTCTCCTTCTCCCTGCCCCGATCTCTGTGTGCATGCCCTGCTCCATCCTTTTTGCCCACCATGTTCCATGTACCTGCCACTCCTATCTACTCTGAGTGTTCTGTTGAGCTGCTACTCCCCTCCAACCGGCCTAGCATTGTCAGATGACTGTAACCTGTCCCTGCCACCTCCACTCTGCCTGTCCACATTCCATGCCCCTATCCCCTTCCTCCTGTCCCCAATGGTCCATTACTGCCACACCCTTCTGCCCTCCCTGGTCTGTTGTGCTGCAACTGCTCTTTTTACCTGTCCCAGGTGGTGTGTTGTAATGCCCCTTCCATGAACTCTCTTGTCTGTGCCCAGGTCCTGACTCTCCCTTCTATCCTCCATGGTCCTTTGTCCATGCCCCTGCACCCTCCTTCTTGCCCATCATAGCCATTGGGCTGCCACTAACCCTCCCGCTTGCCATGATTGGTCTTCTGTGCTGCCACAGTCCCTCCCACCTTCCCTGTGTGGTGAGATAGCTGCCCCTGACCCTCTCCCATCTTCCCTTCATGGTCTGTGTGTATGTCATTATAGTCTCATTGTTGCTCTCCATGGTGTGTCTTGCTTCTAGTGCCCATCCTGCCTGACCTCCATGGTCATCGTGCTGCTCTTTCCCTGTTCCCTTGACCCCAGCCCTCTGTTTCCATGTGCAGACCCCTATCTCCTCCCTCCTGGCTTGTCTGTTCAATTGTAATGCCCCTGATCCGTCCCTCCTGCCCTTTATGGTCTGTTTTTCAGCAGTTTTCTCTCCTGTCTGTCCATTGTGGTCCGCTAGCTACCATTGCCTCTGTCCCCTCTGTTCTCTGTTCTCTGTTATCCATGTGCATGGTCCTGTCCCCTCCCTATTGCTTTCTATGGATTGTTGTGCTGCACTCCCGTTCCACATGCCCTGTGGTGTATTGTGCTGCTGCAAACCCTTATGCCTGCCCTGTATGGTCAGTTTGGTGCAGCTCTCCATGCCCCTCCTGTCCTCTGTTATCCGAGTCCATGCTCCTACCCCAATTCCTCCTGCCTTCCATGATCTAATGTACCATACCTGCTAACATTTTGAACTTGGTAAGAGGGAGATTTTGAAAAAAACTGGGGTATTGATTTGCCCCTTTGACTTACATTGAAAAAGAGAAGATTGTAGACAGGAAACAGATCAAATAAAGCCCATTTGGGCTTAAAAACATCGGACGTTTCCTGGCTGAATCGGGTCTGTTGGCATGTGTGGTTGTACTACCACTGCCTCTTCCTTCTGCCCATAATGGTCTATTACAGCCTCTTTGACAGTATTGTATTGTTGGTTTGTTGCCCCTCCCCCCCTTTCCACTGCCCTCCATAATTTGTTGTGCTGTCACTGCCCTTCCTGCCTGCCCAGTGTGGTCAAATTGTTGCCTCTGAACACTCCTACCTGCCTTCAATTTTCAGAATCCATGCCCCTGGCCTCTGCCTCTCAACAGTATCCTAATGAACAACTAGATTGCTAACATTCTATATTTATTACAAAAGTGTTGAACGCCTAACGTTATCTTGATGTAATCAAAACTGTAATACCTAGAGAATTTCCTTTACAAATTTCATATATGAGAGGGACTTATTTGCATCAAAACTAAATGAGGACATATTTTCTGAATTTTCAAATCGTGAAAGAGCACTTTTAAATTATTTGTTATCTTTATTTTTTTATCCAGTTGACCACTTGATTAAATGTTGCACTTAGGGGAGAGGATGAGCTGCAGACTTTGCAACTGGGGAACCAGGTTGGAGTTTCTGCTTTAGCTAGACATTCTGTGATTCTGGTCAAATCACTTAATCTCCCCATGTCTAAAACCAAAATTAATTTGTTCTTGTGTGATGGAACCAATGCTCATGTAAAGCACTCCAATACCTGACAAGTCTGCACTATATAAAACTGCAAAAACACAAAAGAACAAAAGTGTTTTGCACACTTCTGTCATGGGGCTACATCTGGGTGATATTTGTGCTACATTTGGGCTCTTTTGTCTCTAGTGGCCATCTTGGGAGATGTATTTGTTATGAAGTTTCCTAATTTCCTCATTTACTGCAGTCTCCTCAGTAGGAAATGCTTTCAGTTGTTTACTTTGATTCCATCAAGAAGGTATTCAGATGTGTCACACATTTGCCATAAATTCTGAATGTTAGTACTCTTGTTGCTCATTAGATCTCTGTAGTAAAGCTACTGCTCACCACGGAAGTCTGCTGTTGGTATTAAAAGTGCATGTTTCAGTCTTCAGTCTGTAAGTCAGAATTGTTTAATGAAATAGAAGAGGATTTGAGAAGTCACTCAAAATGTGCCCTAATTTTTCTTTCTGCAGCACTAATCATACTTTCTATGGCAAAATGAACCCCCTCATTGTGTTCCTTTTTAAATTAAATGTTTTAAGCAGTACCACTTAATTCCAGTCAAGATGGCTTAAGGTGTGCAAAATGTTTGTCATAAGTAGGACTGTTAGCGCTCTAGTTGTTCTTTAGAACACTCTGGAAAGCTGGGATAGAACACAAAGGAATCAACTAACAGTCTCTGCCCTTGTTGGATGCACATGTTTTACTGAGAATGTCAGATTTATTCTCACATAACTGAGAAAGATAATGTGAATTTACAGAAAATATGATCTCAGTTTAGCTTATAGATCACCTTGCAAACCTCTGTGGGAAATACATGAGAAAATAGTTTTCTCTCAAACATGATTCATGATATCCCAGCAGACGGCTTTTTCACATGGTAAACTCACCTTAGAACACACCACAATTCTTAAAATGAGTATGGTACCATCAACAAATGATTTATAAAGTAACTAAAGTCTGAAAACCTTCTATTAACTGCAATGCTTTTTAATGAGGTGCTATCATGTATATTGGTCCCAAGATGACTACCAACACTTCTTGGATGAAGTGCTGAGAGCCAATCAGATCTCACGATGAGATTTGTGATTAGGCTCCGCCCAGATATATATAATTCTTTTTCCATTAATTTTTTAAAAGCTACTGAACGGATTGACACCATTTAACAAAAAGGGTTCTTTCTAAACCAAGGGCAACCTTTTTGCCAAATTTGGTGTAATTCCGTTCAGAAGTTCGGGCTGTAGCCGTGTCTAAATTTTCCTATAGAAAATTGCATGGAGAAAACACGTTTTGGGACCCCACTTTTTTCTCAACTCCCGTTTGCCGAATCACCCTAAAACTTTCAAGATAGGAGCAGACCATAGCGGGCCATAAATTTTGAAAATTTCGAAAAAGATTTGTCAATCGGTGTCAATTTTTTTTAATTAAACAAAAATGACAAACAAACGCCCCCGACGCGTTTCGGTGCAGCCGCACTTGGATCCCGTGACCAAAGTGCGGCTGCACCGAAACGCATCAGGCGTTTGGTTGTCATTTTTGTTTAAATAAAAAAAAATCATGCTATATTGAACTAGGCTCGAGTCGGCTTCTTTGTTGAGACAAAAGCTGGTGTGCTAATCACGAGAGGATCGCCTCCTCGCTCGGGCCCGCCATCGCTAAGCGGCCAGGAGATCGGTGAACTCAGTTTGTGAATATATATATATATATATATATATATATATATATATATATATATATATAGATATAGATGCTTTAAGGGTTCCCATTTCACCTAATTTAGGTTGGCACTATCCTGCCAATCAGGCCTCGCATCTGTTGTGTCAGCATGCCACATGTAATGTAATAAGACATGTCAGCAAACAGTTTTCTGGAATGCCAAAATTCCAATGACACATTGAGATGTAGGCACTCTTAAAGTATGATGCCCCCGGCTTACTCGTCACCATTTATTTTAGGAGAATGTCTCTGTTTTCACGTCCATATTTCTCGGTTGCATTATTATTTCACATTGTATGTTTTATTGGATTCCCTCTGCATACATATTCCTTGGCTAATGCAATAGAAATTTGGAAGCAGTTCAGCTCTTAAATTATGCTTATTCCATTAATGAGATGGGACCATTTGTTTTGCATGGCTGCAGCGGAAGCACTGCTCGGTCTTGTTGTTTTTAGACAATAGCATAAAACGGTTGTGCTACAAATTCAGAAACCTTTGGCGATATTTTACGAAGTATCGAATTTAAAAATGTAATGGAATTCAGAAATGTAATGCAAGAAAAAAAGCGCACCATGGAGCCATCAAACTAGGCTTTGTGCCTCTGGCAAGTCGCAGAAAACGGCGGCAATCTGTACCCTTAATGAGCTTGAGACGTGGTGTTCATTTCTGTGCACAGTCAAGCAAATGATGTACACTACACTGAAATGAACCCTGAGCTGAATAGAAGAAAATACACGAACTTTGTTTTCTTTTCAATCACCCTTGTCCAGTTTTCCGTGTTAAGTGAGAGAGCGATTGTAGGTGGAATACCCGCTGGGTGTATTTTGTGTCTCATTATTTGCCACATTGCCAAATGTAGAACCCATTAATTTGGCCTACTCGGGTATTCAGGTGTTTTTGGGGAAATACAATGATGTGTGATTTACTTTAACCTCGTGTGAAAGGAATGCACCCTCTATTAAATGATTGCTTGTCCTTTTTATTTGTCTTATTCTCGCAGCATGCATCGGCTATGCTTAACTTGTAGAAGAAAAAGAACTCGGGCCCAAAGTTTTGTTCAGAAGTCCACAGCCTGCATTATTTTTTTGCCTCTTTAATCTTCCACCAGACACACCTTGCCCCTTTATGTACTGTTGTATCGCCACCGCCGTCACTGATTTCTGCCTTTCTCTTCCTCTTCCTCTTCCTCCTCCTCAATCTCCTTTACATTTTTTCACTCTCTTGCTCTGGGTCAACATCTGGTAAGAAAAATAAGTACTGGGTCCCCATATAGGTGAGCCTGTGGGCCTCACCTGCAACCACCAGTTCAAATTAAGTACTTGGCTATAGGGCGAGGAGGAATCTAAAATAAAGTGAGGGAATGGAAGGATAGACGAGGGAGTGACGTAGAGGAAACCAGTAGGGGATTTCTGCCATGGCGAGGCAGTTGGCGTGCTACAAGGAGGCAGTTCTATCTGTACTGGAGGAAAAGCAAATAAGGGAAAGGACTTCTGAGACAGGCAATTAGCAATGCAAAAACAGTGTAACAAGTAACGTTATAGCAAAATAAAGAGGAGCCTACTGAAGGTCAGATGTATCTGGAAACCAGGGGTGAGCAACCATGGTAAAGGAGAAGAGAGTGTATGGTCATACTGTAAAAAAAGGAGAGCTGTGTGTGAGTGCATACTGTGTTGGAGAGTATATACATGTGATGGTATATTATAATGTAAGAGATAACGGGCCAGATGTAGGTGGCCAAATACCGGTCGCTAACGGCCGATTTCGGCCGTTACCGACCGGTATTTGGAGTTTGAGATGTAGGGGGACTAAATATTACCGATTCGGTAAATATACCGAATCAGTAAATTTACCGATTCTGTAAAATACCGATTCGGTAAATTTACCGATTCTGTAAATCTAGATATAGGTGGCACTGAAAACAGTGCCACAGGCCCTTAAGAATTCGTTATTTACCACGAAATAATATTTTGTGGTAAATAACGAATACCAGTGTACATGCACATCTGTGGGCACATCCCAAAGGGCATGTATGTGTGTCACATGGCACACAAGCCAGAATCAGGGGTGCAACAGGGTGTCAAAGTGACACCCTGTCCCCCTTGACAATTTGGTAATTTTACCGAAGCGGTATTTACCGATTCGGTAATTACCGAATCTTAACGATTCGGTAAATGTTACCGAATATTTACCTACATGGCATTTACCGATTTGTAAATACTGAATCGGTAAAATTCGGTATTTACGAATCGGTAAATGCCATTTACCTACATCTGGCCCAAAATGAGTGTGAGAGAATGCCATTGTAAAGAATATAGGAGTATTATGGTGTACTGTTGTAAAGTTGATAGGAGTAAGTGGGTATGCCACTGCAAAGTAAATAGATGTATGAGGGCTTAACAATGTATAGAAGATTGGAAGGTAATTGTGTACCACAGTGAAGGAGATAAGAGAGAAAGGGCACACTACAGTAAGTGAGTTAGGAACTTGAGGGCATAACTTAGTGAAAGAGATAGGAGTGTGAAGGAATATCATAGTCCAGGAGAGAGCAGTGTGTAAAGCATGCTTTAGTGAAGCATGTAGGGTTGTGAGGCATGCAATAGTGAGGCAGATGGGAATTTCAGGACATACATTAGTGAAGGAGATAGGAGTCTGAGGGCATTCTTAGTGAAAGATGTGTGAGTGTAAGTTCAACTGTATAGAAGGAGATAGGTGTAAGTGTCATGCCGTAGTGAAGGAAATGGAAGTGCGAGGACATATCGTAGGAAACGAGATAGGGGCGCAAAGGCATGAAAATGTGGTGACCCTTGGATCGTGAGGTCAGACCCAAGCATATTGAGAAAGAACAAGTATGAGACAAGCCATAGTAGAGGTGATGGCAGTCCAAGGGTATAACATGAAGAAACTGATAGGGCTCAATAAAAAGTAAGTTCAGGAACCACATTACTAGTCAAGGAATTTTGTTAACAGTGTACATTTTTTAATTAGCATATTTTGAGAGCACTGTGCTTTATTTCCTTGTCCCTGATTATGAGGTGGGGTAAGTTCAAATTCTTGCACAAATACTGAAATCGTCACAACCCATGAACATTTTCCTGGCAAATTTCGGCAGGTAAAACCTACAGAAATTGATCAAGGACATTTTGCAATAAATTCTACATATACAGAATCTGCATCAAATTACGGAGTTTTCAAGGGAAATCGCAAAATTAGTGGGGCAGACCATACCTAGTAAATACCAAACGGCAGTTATTGGTATTTACCAGTGCTACCAGGCATCAATCAAACCCATCATTGGTTACAACTTACATTCAATGTAGCTATAACGAAAGAAGGTGTTCCAGCACCTGGCATAAGGACAGCCAGCTGGAATTTAGACAGCATGGTTAACAACGGAACGATCATTACACATTTAATGTAAATAATCCATACTCAGTGGCATTTAAAAATAAACAGAAACCACCATACAGCTTCTTTAGCAATGCCATGCTAGATGCTGCGAGCCACTGACTGCCCGACACTGGCTTGAGCTAAATGTCTGTCGCTGCTCCAGCATCTCATTGACCTTTGAGTCAAAAACCAAGTGAACCTTGATGTGTCTTCTGCCCACCACGCAGCTCTGAACTCCTTGTCCGAGCGTCCCATTACCCTCCCCGTGCACGTTCTACGTGTTGTCAATCAGCCCATCGGAGCTGCCGCCCACAGCCCCAGGGGACGTGCCTCCGTGCTGGTGCATTGTTTGTAACCATGGTTATGGGATATTTAAAGCACAGTTTAGGATCAGCGAGGCTCTAGGCTCGGGCATCCGCCGTGGACCTGGGTAGACAGTGTTCATGTGTGTGAGGAGCAAGTAAGATGGAACGCTGTGTTTTCCAAAAAAGGATTGTGTTTTAAAAGAATGTATAGCTTAGAAAATAAGGATTCACGTGTATTTCTAGAGGATTAAGAGCATGTTAATGGTGTCCCCTTCCCACATCTTCCCAGCACCAAATCAGGCAAAAACCTAGGTAGAGATAGACATAGATAAACCTATAGAAACTGTACAGTTTTACAGCTTTATAGAAAACATCAAGCTGTTGCGATAGAGGCGTGTGAATATAATTTTGACAAAAAGCTTGCCCAGCCTGAGCGCTTAGTTCCAGCCTGTCAGCGGTCCGAGATGTGCACCTCACTAGTGTGTACATGAAGATATGTATCTTTTTTTAATTTCACTGGCCTTTTGTTTTGCTAATTCATATAAGTGCCTTTACTGCGGAGCAAATACTCCTAAAATAGGTCTCTTCGGTACATCAGGTAAGCTCGTGACATCAGCATTAAAACAGAGTACTCTACCTACCCTTAACTTTGCGTTTTTTCTCGAAAGACCGCTTGTGTTAACTTAATTAAACATGTATTGCCCCTTTTATTTCACCTGGTGAAGTGATTTGTTCTCACCGAATTACACAAAAGGCACTGGTGTTTGATGTACATGGGAGTACCTTATTTGCGCAATGAGAACCCATGAAAACTGGAATTGGAATCAGTCCCCTCTTCCTCATGTTATCAAATTGTGTGTTCCTAGGCAAATTAGTTCTTTTGTGGTGTATTCTTTTTGTCAGTCATCACATATGAGAGCACTTTAAAATATATCAGTCCCGGATGTGGACTCTACAAAAACGTTCCTTATATATGGCTTAATATTAAGGCTTCTCCGTCTAAAATAACAACCTGGACTACACATAAGGGACCCCCGCAACTCACTTGCCTCTTGGTTCACCTGATTGTCAGCGTGGAGTGAATTTTTCTAGGTTTTTGTTTAGAAACTATCATTTCTAATACATGCCACTCAAACCAGTGACAGAATGCTAAGAATGTGATGTCTTGGCTTGTGATTTGGCATCTCTATTAATTAAATAGTTTGCCCACCTAGCTGTAATACCGGATTTCTTCATTTACAAGCCGGAAGAAATGGTCGTTATATGTTAAAATTGAATTTTCACAAATATAATTTAGCAATTTCAGCCATGTGTCCTGCCATTGCGCTCGTAATTAATTTCCGAAGGTAAATTGTTGCCCTTATTAAATACAGAAATTCCTTACTAGAGCCATGAGAAATAATGCACTTGTAATACAGCAGGTAGGATACCCATCAAGCTTGTGACGCAGTAGCCCATTCAGCAAACTGTATCTTCTATACCAGAAAAAAAAATAATTTGGTTGTATCAAGTCGACATTAGATTTGCTGCCTTAGAGAGTATAAATATTTAGTCCAGTGTTTGAAGCAATGAAAATATCAAGAACCCAGAGTCTACTCTGTAAGTAATTAACTGAAATGCTCCGGCCACAGAGAGCCAGACAGGCCAATGCACAAACTATACTTTGTAGTACATTTTGTAATCATCCAATAGTACTACAAACATACTACAAAATGCTACTCACATAGCTATGTATGTATAAGTTTTAGTAGTAAATGTGGGATGGACACAGAGGAGTGGCTTGAAAATAGACACCATGAAGGGTGAGGGGTGCAAAGCCACCCTCCACAGAACATAATGTAGATAGGCACTTAAAATAAAACCACACAGGAACTAATGTTAAAATAGGTAACTTATTTGAGCTGCTTAAACATATGATTATATTGTATTTTTATATTGTAGTTAATGTTAAAACATCTAAAAAAATGATTAATTAAAAAAAGGATTAACCATGTGAAAAATAAATACAAACTTAGTGAACATTATCGGCGCCATCTTGCCCCTTTCCAGGCCCATTCGTGCGCGTAAGCGACAGCCATTTTGAGCACCATGACCTCCCTGCCCCTCACTAATAGCCAGCGCGTCTCTCTCTCTCTTAACCTCGCAAGCATTCCCCCGCACGCTGACAACCCCCCCGCTCTCTCATGCCTCGGGTCATAAACCCCTCTTCAGCGCAGCTTCACCACGGAATCCCATCCTGTTCCCAGCGCGACACCTCCCCTCATTCCTTTCATGGCCTCAGATCCTTCTGATACAAACCCCTTTTTTCCTGTGCCCCCGTTTGTCTTCCCTGTTCCCAGGCCGCCACCTGGCTCTGCGGATACTGTTTATTACCCTGTACAGTAGGAAGCTTCCCCTCTCCATCAAAAGATCCCCGAACCGATCAAAGCCCCCACCCCATGAGATCCGATCAACCCCATGCATTCCGTGAATCGGCGGAATGCCCTGCTGTGCGACGACCATCACCTGTTGTGACCAGGGTGGGGAATCCAACTGTAAATGTGTGTGGGAACGGGTCTGAAGGGGAGATTCCGAGGATGTTCTTTCAAGTTCTAAAGTATTGCGAGAATGTGCTATGTGCAATAAAGGTCGTAAACCCTAGTATAAGAGGCCAGGCCTCAGAGATGTGGTTAGAGCACCTCGTGACGATACTTGCTGTCTGAATTGATGTGTTCTCCTCCGGAGAGAATAAAATCCTCGTTTCCCGCCTTCCAGTCTCCAGCGCCTGCTTCTTCATTGATTAATATTGGTGGGTCATAGAGGCGATACTGCCGGGCAACATAAAAGGGTCTTTGGTTACCGGTTGTCTTTGGAACCCTTTTTAACAATTGGCGTCCCAAACGTGGGGCCCATCAGCGACTCGTGGATCCAGTGGGAGAGGTCCCGACGACAGAGTGAACGACTGCAACGATCGGAAGGTACCCTGTCCGATAGACCCTCGTCTGACAGCCGATCATCCGAACTTCACTGGTTCCGAACAGACCTCTCTCGAGTGATCTGCGGTCCTGACTGGGAACCATCAGGAGTGCCGCGAGAAGTACGAAGGGAAGAGGACGATCGGGCGCTGGATTCGGAAGACGAGAAACTGTCCATGCGGTCCGGGTAAGGTCGTGTAAACACGACGAAATTGCGATAGTGATAGATAATAGGAAGTGATTGATAATTGTTGAGAAAATACTAGTATTACTTTTTGTTAATTTATTGGAGATTCACTGTCTACAAACGGAGAAACAACAGCTCTCCCTTTATAAACAGCGAAGGATAGGTACGCACCCGTCGGACCTATCTTTCTCCCCCACTGAACAATTGCCCCTTCCCCCCATTGATTAACTATTATAGATTGTTTTCTGGAGATTCTCTGTCTGCAAACAGGGAAAAATAGGTCCCCTCTTTGCAGATAGCGAAAAGGTAGGTGACGCGAACCTTTGCGAGCCTACTTATTCTTCCCATTGACCATATTGATTTTTTATTTTTGACCTAATATTGATTGCTCAGAATTGGTTCATGAGGTATTCACTACGTGCAAACAACGTAGAATAGAAATATTCTGTCTAGTCTTTGCGCGCAGTGATAAGATAGGTAGTGCTGACTATTATCCCATTGCGATCCGTCATGCCTGTCTTCTCCCCACTGGTCAATAGCCTGTTTAACCCGGACCGCTTATTAGAGATGAACCATCCGGCTCCGCTGGAAGGCACCCCTAATAAGGACATGTTCATGAAGCATGGATTAATTGCTATAGCCTATAGTGAGCTGTGGCATAAATATACGAAAAGGGATCGAGAAAGACAGTGGCCACTGAGAGGATCCTTTGATCTCGACAAAATAGAAACAGTAGAAATAGCCCTTCGTAGGAATGAAACAACACCTATTATGCTCGATAGTCTCGGTATGTGGCGCAAAGAAGCCACGCAACGAAGGGAAGGCGACGAATTTAGAAAAGGTGAAGGGACACGACGGACAACCCTCCAAACGTCTAGTAGGCAAAGGGAAGGACCAGCGATGGCACAGCCCCGAGGAGTAGACATGAAAAGCGAATGGTGTAAAGGGATGTGCCGACAAGCCAACCCCGGAACACAACGACCCGAAGGTAATCCCCCGACATTACGCACAGGACGGACAGATTTAAAACAAAACCAATGTGCTTTCTGTAAATGTCTTGGACACTGGAAAGCCCAATGCCCGACTCTGCAAAGCATAGGTAAGAATGGAGGGTTGACAGAATGGACGGACCGACAGAAAGGAAAAAGACGTGAGATAAAAACCAATCAGACTAGTGCAGACAGAACAGACAGGACCACCCCGTTCGATTATGCTCGGTGGCACAGATTTCGTCAGACCAATTTTAACGACATGTTAGAGTTCTGGGACTGATTGCTCTCTGTTGCTCCCCCACTCTGAAAAACAAACACAACTGCAGGTCAGTGTAAACAACCCCCCCGTTAGAGAAAAGATTCAAGAAAGCCAAGCGTCTATTATATAACTTAGGATTTAATTACGGTAAAACACACAACCAACAGTAAATAGAATAACTAGTAGAACTCTCTAAAAAGCAAACTTGACTAATAGGAAAAATACAAAACATGTTATGCTCACTCCGGAAGTCCTCGAAATGTAACAGTTCGATGGTCCCGCCCATCCGAAACACATAGCACGTGTGGGGCGGGGCCTGCCAGCAACCATGAGCCCAAAAAGAGATTGCTGGCGAGAAGGTACTGGAGACCCCACACAGCGGGCAATGAAATGGTCTTCCCATATTGCCCTTCCAGGGATGGCGTCCCCCGGACCGCGAGTAGGGAGGGGGCGGATGAAGGTGACCCCCTCCCTTGTATCTCCTGGTCCGGCCATCACGAATTCCTCCATCGAACGGATGCAGGGTGGGCAGGGAGGAAGAGGCGACGCGGACGAGCCTCTTCCACCTCCACAGGTAGGAGGCTTCCCTGCCCTGGCCCGACACCGATGTCCTCCAGCCGGGCGACGGCCATATTTCCGCAACACAGGACACACAATGCCCGACTCGTATATTTTCTCAGTACAGGATATACAAGACCCGGCTGGTATACTTGCGTGGTACAGGACACACAATGTCCGATGGGCATATTTACGGAGCACCGGATGTACAGTGGTCCCCCAAGAGTCGGAATCAGGGGTGTAGGGTGGTCATCATGTGCGCCCCTGATTCCAAGGGACGGTGTAGGATGCGCCAGGAGAGGGAGACGGCACAGACGAGCCTCCCTTACCTCCCCAGACGAAGGCTCCACCGCTGCACCCTGGCGCCCCGAACCAAAATGTCCTGCTCCAACCGCATGATGCTCTGTTTTTCGCCATCACAAGAAGTTTTCCTCCACTCCTGATGGATACGGCAAAGGTTGCCGCAGGGCCTCAAAATGGCGTCTGGGCCCTCGAAAGGCGGGTCTAGGCCGCTGGAGTAACTTTGTCCGAAATTGCAACTCGGGCGCTTGCCCACCTGGGCGCAAGCCCCCACCATCGACAAACATCCCCTCGACTTTGAAGATTCTACCAAAGTCCCAAGAGCCCTCGGCCCCTTTAGGCTTCCGGTGAGGAACAGTTGCATTGATCTCAAATGAAATAACCACGACACAGCAACAAGATGGCGGTGCTCTCGTGTCTGCATCAGCTTCCGTCTGAACCACCCAGGAACATTATGGGCTAACGAACTCGAGCAAGTTCCGGCTGAACATCAACATGACCTGGTAAGAGAGACTTTACCCCCTCCCTCTCTTGATTGACGGTCCACACCACCAGCCCCCTTTGTTAGCACAGTTTTCTTTTGGACTACCGAAAGGGACTCTGGTCCAACCGCCAATTGGCGGGGATATTTTGCCCCTGATGCTACTTCCGGACTAAACCGGCCTCGCCCAAAATGGCGCTGGTATCAATGGAAACTAACGGATGCCTCGTGGTATTCCTTAGCTAATGAAACTGGATGTACTAAGATATATATATATATATATATACGAACCATTGCGCACTCGATGTTAAAGGGAGGAGGGTTCACTTGGCGAACATTTAAGAAGGGTTCCGTAAAAATGTTGATTTCAATGAACAATTTATTTTTGATATTTGTTGTAACTGATACATAACGTCGCTCATGATGCACGCCCGCGGTTTTGCATTTAGGAAATGTGATTACGATGAGCTTGACTGTGTTTCCATCTATGAACTGAAATGCCCCTGATTCCTTCGTCACGCAATGAAATGTTTTTGGTTACTTACAAATAATTAATTAGACCTTTTTTACATGTTCTTGTACTACAAAATAACCCCCTACTGTATGTGCTTCCATCGACGACATGTCAGGCCAAAATATGAATTGCGCTCTCACATTTTACGTACTGAATAATTCTACAAATAAAAGTCTTAAAAGCTATGGATAGGCATCGCGTACTTTTGTAAATACGGGTATCGGTGGGAGGGTTTTTCTGTGCGCAACTGTTCTGCTCTCTTTTTAAGGTTATCCGAGAAATGGTTGTTCGGCCCTGGGTTGATGGTCAAATCGAAGGTATGAAACGCTGCCTCCAAGATATGCGACTAAGCTCAGGAACTGACGTATGAAGAAGGACCTCGACTTCAGAGAGTGGGTAAAGTAAAATGGTGTGATTGATAAATTGTTATAAGGATATGGTGGTCGAAGGTACTAAGGTACAGTTGAACGAAGAACTGGTATGCCTTAAGAACATCACAGCTTTGGGAATGATTTAGGGACCCCGATGACCGGATACATCTACGAAACCGGGTACCTCGCGCTAGGCACCTCCGATTCCTCTTTTTAGCGTTTTTCACTACACACGATCCTTAATGCCATCCTCGAACCTCCCCATGAACCACCTATCACATTGCCTGCCCCCATGACTTTAAGAAACCAGAACCCTAAGGGATTATATCCCGAAGAGACAAGTACGAGTATGTGGTAAGTAAAGGATTTTCGTGCCCTTACATTTGATGTGTTCGAATGTTGTCCCCCTACCTCCCCTATTTCTCCCCCCCTTTTTTCCTCTGCAGGTTACATTAGAATCCCGATTAGAGTATCATAAGGGATCTGGAACCACGTCACGCCCGATGCATGAAGACGGACTAGCGCTACAAAATGGCACAACAAGGACGCTCTCACGACCTTTTTACCAAATCTAACGCTTTTCTGTCCCAAAACTGCATGCATCCTACCTCCTAACACAGACCCGAAACGTCTAACGTTGGGTAACGCACTGAATAGCCCAAACAATACACGGTCATTCTCTATGTCACACGTGTACTGTTCGGCCTATTGTCTCTCTCTCTCTCTCTCTCTCTCTCTCTCTCTCTCTCTCTCTCTCTCTCTCTCTCTCTCTCTCTCACTCACTCTTCCACCCCTCCACACTTTCCCTCTTCCTAGCAACTGGCACCTAATTGGCGAACCTGGTGCACCTCCTGATTGGCCCCAAATACCACAAGTATTTGCGCAAATTTGTCCTAAATAAAATTGTATTGGTACCACGTTACTACCTCTCCTTTTCTACTAAAATATGGATGAAATTTAAATTGGCCGATAGGAAAGGGACAGGTAAGACGACTAAGGTTCCCTAAATTTGACCCACTCTCAGGGAACTATTTGTCAGTGGCTCCTATGATAAAAATGTGTCTGTGGTAATGCGGCCATCCCCATTGAAAATTGTCTCCGTACCCCAAGCTGTAAGAAATGATCGAGACACCCCCATCTACCCAAAATGCCCCCAGTTTGGTATCCATAAGATCCCTCCTTCCCCGAGGATAAGTTTAATAATTATTGCAAACCACCCCTCCCGAGTTTTTGTAGTAACCAGGTTGCGAGGATTTATATAGAAAGTTAGAAGGATGTGTGCAAAGTTGAAAATTAGATTGAAAAACAAAAGAACTTGTTGCAGTAAGCATGGTTGAAAATAAGATGCTTTTATGTAATGCAGACTTGTTTAGCCTATGTTCATCCCTCAGAAGGATGCCTATCAGACTATGGTGAATAGCGCGTTGCACTTTTTGTAAAATACAAGGCCCTGAAGACCAGCCTAGCCTTTCAAGACTTGTACTAGGGAAATGGGTCTCTGCCAGAAGAACTGACATCTACTATACTAGACATATGACAAATGAACGAAATAATCATCAAAGCGCCAAAGAATTAGCCAGCGAAAGGAAATTGTAAGGAATCCAGCAAACCCATCATCAATTGTTTATACGTTAGCCGCAAGAATCTCCAATGTAGCGAGTGCTTACCCCAGTTGCTTGGTGTTGGGAGAGAAATAGACTTATGTAATTACCTTTTTCTGCAAAATCTCTAAAGACTGTCTTTTCAAAACTCATTTAAGGGTATCACTGTCGGAGGAGAAAGAGACCGGATGTGGGAGCACGCGGCCTGACTGCGGATTGTGGAACATCAGCGACGGAGGCCGAGGCGAGACCACAGCAGTAAGGAGACGCCGGACGAGGCACTGTTTCAAACAAAGCTAAGGAAAGGGCTGACCTGAAGCCCCTGCTCTATGATCAACGTGTGCCAAGAGTCCCCGCTCTCTGAACATGGTTACGGACTCGCCTGTCGCAAACTCTCCGCCTCCCCCTGATCTGTCCCCGACTTGGCCTTGCTCCATCCCCTCCTCCTCCGACCTACCATAAGGACTGTTCACACCCGCACCTTTCCATCCGAACTCCCAAATTCCTCCAAAACCTACTGAGCTACCCAGAGAAGAGTACTCCCTGCGTCAGAAAGGGGGGGAGCTCCGACTAAGTAGACCACGAACTATGTTAAATCCCAGAACGGTGACCTAGAACTCCACCAAGGGTCACCCCCGAAGAAAAGATAAACAAAGTCTGTGGTTCTGCCCGCTACCAAGCACCCTGAAGATGATGGAAGCAACAGGAAGTGCCCACCACAGAGACTCAAGGAACGAACAGATCTCACAGTTCTGCAACAAATTGCATTTTCCATTGCAAAATCTATGCTCTGCATTACGGAAGAAGATGCACCTGCCCCAAAACCGTAACGCATTGCTCCTATGAGGCCTGGCGAAACAAGACAAAATGTACCCCTGCCCGCAGACCTCCAACGACTCAATCCACATGAACATTCCTGTTGACGGACCGAATTGTAATCCAGGTGCTTAGCAGTGCCAACAGAAGATGACAAAAGACAACGAGAACTCTGATATTTTTACTGTCTCTCCTTTCTCTCCCAAGCACCATTGGACTGACTATGCACTCGCCGTATACAAAAAGGACTTACTCATATGATAACTTACCAGTTCTTATTCTATGATCTGTACCCAACGCCCTCGCTACGTAATTCTAGTCTGATATTGCATTACGATGACTTTTCCTGCAATCAACTTAACGATGAACCCGCCTACTAACTGATGAGATTTTTCAATATGATGTTTATAATGTGATGTTTACGTACAGTTCTTTCACCTAAGTCCCCTCTCCCTTACTTATGATCACTGCATATAGGGGTAGATAGGAAATAGGCCAGCAAGATGTCTTGGAAATGTTAAAGGGAGGACTGTGAAAAATAAATACAAACTTAGTGAACATTATCGGCGCCATCTTGCCCCTTTCCAGGCCCATTCGTGCGCGTAAGCGACAGCCATTTTGAGCACCATGACCTCCCTGCCCCTCACTAATAGCCAGCGCGTCTCTCTCTCTCTTAACCTCGCAAGCATTCCCCCGCACGCTGACAACCCCCCCGCTCTCTCATGCCTCGGGTCATAAACCCCTCTTCAGCGCAGCTTCACCACGGAATCCCATCCTGTTCCCAGCGCGACACCTCCCCTCATTCCTTTCATGGCCTCAGATCCTTCTGATACAAACCCCTTTTTTCCTGTGCCCCCGTTTGTCTTCCCTGTTCCCAGGCCGCCACCTGGCTCTGCGGATACTGTTTATTACCCCGTACAGTAGGAAGCTTCCCCTCTCCATCAAAAGATCCCCGAACCGATCAAAGCCCCCACCCCATGAGATCCGATCAACCCCATGCATTCCGTGAATCGGCGGAATGCCCTGCTGTGCGACGACCATCA
Source organism: Lissotriton vulgaris (assembly GCF_964263255.1). Taxonomy (NCBI): domain Eukaryota; kingdom Metazoa; phylum Chordata; class Amphibia; order Caudata; family Salamandridae; genus Lissotriton; species Lissotriton vulgaris. The sequence continues at coordinate 2,031,156,404 of NC_141689.1, read as the reverse complement.
CCTGTTGTGACCAGGGTGGGGAATCCAACTGTAAATGTGTGTGGGAACGGGTCTGAAGGGGAGATTCCGAGGATGTTCTTTCAAGTTCTAAAGTATTGCGAGAATGTGCTATGTGCAATAAAGGTCGTAAACCCTAGTATAAGAGGCCAGGCCTCAGAGATGTGGTTAGAGCACCTCGTGACGATACTTGCTGTCTGAATTGATGTGTTCTCCTCCGGAGAGAATAAAATCCTCGTTTCCCGCCTTCCAGTCTCCAGCGCCTGCTTCTTCATTGATTAATATTGGTGGGTCATAGAGGCGATACTGCCGGGCAACATAAAAGGGTCTTTGGTTACCGGTTGTCTTTGGAACCCTTTTTAACAACCATGTGTAAATTAAAACAAAGTTTACATTTAATATTTATTAAAATTAATTCAATTACAGTTTAATAATTCTATACACCACTTTTGATAATTGTAAACTCATAATAACAATAATTTTATTTTAAATAATATATAATTAACAAATTAAAAAATATATTCCAAATAATGAGATGCATTATTTTAAGATATGTTAATAATGTTGTACTTTTTATATTAGTCTATATTTAAAATAGAAATAGAAAAGTCATTGATATTTTACCCAATTTCGTTTTTAAATTGTAATTAAGGTTTACATCGTTCCCTATACTTTACCATAGAGAGGTTTTGGCCTCAGTCGTAGGGATCTCCACTATGGTGTGAAAGTACTAACTTGACACTTGTAAATTTGGAACATTCAGGAGGTAGGGATATGTAAGTCTACATGTTTGAGTAACTTTACACCTGAAAATGGTGAATGGCCTAAAGTAGGAAAGTTACTCAAATGTGTAAGAGTAAATTTACATGTTTAGATGTAGTCATGTGTACATTTACCTTGGAGTATAGCTCCCAATGTTATTTCATATGGCCCTTTAAAATACACTTCTGGTGCTTACAACAGTTGTTACTTCAACAAAATGTAATGATGCTCAATTTACTGACCTCTGAAAGATGGAAAGTTGAGTCATCCTAGGATGCGATTTTGTGACATGTCTATCATGACATATTCCAACCATGACTGTTTATTCAATGAATCATCATGTTTGCCTACTTGAGCATGATATTGTCAGTAAGTTAAATAACAATGCTACTTTCAACAATGTGATCTTTCTTTTAGGATGTTATTCTCTTGTGTTCTTATGCTGTGTTTTAATGATATATTAGATTACATGCATTTGTGCTTAATAAACTTCATATGCACTCTTATTGCACAGGGCCGAGACATCTCTGCAAATATTTTTACTTGGGAATATGTATACACACTAAAATCTATTTTAAAGCTGTTATACATACTCCCAATCAAGCCCCATTTCACGTCAAATTTACCACATCGTAGGACCTCAATTACAATGCTTAACCTACACTCGTCAGAAAAATGTGCAAAAAGAATCAAGAGTAAGTTCATCAGTGACTAAATCTGTGTCCGCCAGCAGCAGCTGGCTACACCTATTTGATCATAATCCGGGTCTGCATATTTACGCTGCAGCCAACACCTTGTTATTAATTCTTTCCTGGCAGCTGCCTATAGCAGATGCGTATTTTGTCCCCACTGCTCCTACGCTTAATTCATCTTTTTGGATTTACTCACCACCACCACAGTCAGCAGCTTGACACTCCTTTCGATACCTTGTTGTTGAAGCTTTCTTGACACCTTCAGGCACTATTTTGGTGTAGGCCGCACTAATACTACTGTGTTAGTTATGATTTGGTTCCTCTATAAGATGTTCCCCAGATCCCATATTCCTGAGTAACATTACTTGGGTCGTGCCACTACTCTCTACTACATCCAATTGATTGCATTTCCTGGGGTCCAGTATTACCATTTGTTGTGCATCGTTGACTGATCGCCTTGGCCCCTTGGCAATTACCATGATGCTGTATACTGTTGTCTTGCTATGATGGTGATCTTTTAGTATCCCTCATTTTAAAACCTCATTGCTAGACAATACATAGACTAATGGCCCCCCTCCCATTTGACAAAAAATCTTCAAGATTCCAGAGTCATGTGTCTTGTTATGTATACACAACTGTCACTCTCATACTGCAATTGCCCCATGTGATTATTATTTCATATCACGTTATGTTCTGTTGTACTGTGAGAACTTGGGATGTTAGGTAAAAGTGTTGACCCCTGTTCAGAACTAAACGGACTCCGCAGGCACACGCCGGGAGCTTTTAAAGCTGGTACTTTTTAAAATTGTTTACTTTGTGTGCAAACCTGTTTGAAACTAAGCTTACCTAAGCCCTTCTCCAAACAGCCGAGAACGCTCCTAAGCGCCGGCTGCTACGACGACCACTTAGACGCCATTCCGGCGAGACCTTGGGCCACGCCCACACCGCAGGCCACACCCCCTCCGCCTGAAACCATATAAAAAAGCGCCAAACCGAGCGCCGCACTAGAACTAAACGGACTCCGCAGGCACACGCCGGGAGCTTTTAAAGCTGGTACTTTTTAAAATTGTTTACTTTGTGTGCAAACCTGTTTGAAACTAAGCTTACCTAAGCCCTTCTCCAAACAGCCGAGAACGCTCCTAAGCGCCGGCTGCTACGACGACCACTTAGACGCCATTCCGGCGAGACCTTGGGCCACGCCCACACCGCAGGCCACGCCCCCTCCGCCTGAAACCATATAAAAAAGCGCCAAACCGAGCGCCGCACTAGAACTAAACGGACTCCGCAGGCACACGCCGGGAGCTTTTAAAGCTGGTACTTTTTAAAAGTGTTTACTTTGTGTGCAAACCTGTTTGAAACTAAGCTTACCTAAGCCCTTCTCCAAACAGCCGAGAACGCTCCTAAGCGCCGGCTGCTACGACGACCACTTAGACGCCATTCCGGCGAGACCTTGGGCCACGCCCACACCGCAGGCCACGCCCCCTCCGCCTGAAACCATATAAAAAAGCGCCTAACCGAGCGCCGCACTAGAACTAAACGGACTCCGCAGGCACACGCCGGGAGCTTTTAAAGCTGGTACTTTTTAAAATTGTTTACTTTGTGTGCAAACCTGTTTGAAACTAAGCTTACCTAAGCCCTTCTCCAAACAGCCGAGAACGCTCCTAAGCGCCGGCTGCTACGACGACCACTTAGACGCCATTCCGGCGAGACCTTGGGCCACGCCCACACCGCAGGCCACGCCCCCTTCCTCAGCCACTTCATGTGTTGTCACCGGAAGCGCAGCGGACGAGCGCAGCGGGAGCGCCGTTTGCGCGCCGAAGGCGCGCCTAAGGCAAGCCCGTCTGCGCCCGTCCGCGACAAGACCGCGACAGGTGCAGGATACTCTGCCCAACTTACCCCCCGCATTTCCTATCATTCCAACGACCTCCGCCAGCTGCAAGTCGCCAAGCACTGTCCATGCACACTCGATCCAACCGTTATCTCAGGCCCAGTCAGTTGCAAACTTTGCCACTGGTCCACTGAATTCCACTCTGCTGCCCCTGCGGCCAACACTTCACTGGCCCCCCTACCTCTCTTTAAAGGTGGCCTGATCAACGCACGCTCCATGTGCAAGCACAACCAAGATATACACGATCTGATCTTGGAGTCCGACTTCGACTGCCTCATGATAACTGAGACATGGCTAACAACAGATAGTAACCCTGATATTGCTGTTGCTCTTCCCCCGGGCTACTCCCTTTTCAGGGCAGACAGAGCCAAGGGCCGAGGCGGAGGTGTGGCAATCATCCTTAAAGACTCCTTCCCTTGTCACACTTTCAGCCTTGAGCCTCTAAAAAAGACCGAAGGACTAGGCTTCTCTATTAAATTGAGTGAGCACACCTCATTCTCAGGCGGACTTATTTACCGCCCACCTGGTAACGCATCTGAGTTTCTCGACTCACTGTATGATTCTTTAGGCCAACTCTCACTTAGATACCCATTTTTCACCCTCCTCGGCGACTTTAACCTTCATTTAGAATCGAAAACAGACACTCATACCATTAACTTTACACAAACCCTCGAGATGTTCAACTTTAGGCAACTCGTTTCCTCACCCACCCACTCCCTTGGTCATACCCTTGATGGAGTCTGCACAAATTCCCCCCTCCTGATCACTCTATCCCCCTTACCTCAGATCTGGTCTGACCACTCCCTGATCCCATTTCACATTCCTAGCGAAATTCTATCCAGGCGAAACAAAGCTGTTTCTAACCTCGACACTCATATAAATTGGAAAAAGATTCAGGATAACATCACTCTTAATCCTACAATGCAAACTCAAGCCCCCATCCTTTCCGGCAACGTCGAGACCGACGCCGATCTTTTTCACAATTGGATTACTCAAGAAATCAAATCCAGAATTCCGCCCTCACGTCCCTGCACTTCCCGAGGCAAAACCAAAGCCCATGCCCCCTGGTTCACACCAGATCTTGCAAATGCGCATCTGCTATGTAAAAAGGCAGAAAGAAAATGGCGGAAAACATATGAAGTCACTAATCGCACCTCCTATATCGCGACAAGGAAAGACTACCTTTCAAAAATCAAACTGGCTAAAAAAAACTACTACGTCAATGCTATAAAAAATGCAGGCCAAAAACAGAAGGCCCTGTTCACGATTGTTAAATCATTTACACATCCAAAAGCACTCCAGCCTGAAATCCCCCCTTCCCAGAAACTTTGTGATCAAATCTCCGATTACTTCGAAGAAAAAATTGCCTCGATCCAAAGTACTTTCCCTCCCCCTGCTACTTCCCCAGCGCCCCCCTCATTGGCCCCCCTAGACTGCACGCTCAGTTGCTTTTCCTCTGTCACTCTTGAGCAGTCGAAAAAAGCCATCCTGGCCTGCAAATCTGGCGCCCCTTCCGACCCTTGTCCCCCCAAGATCCTTCACCAATTAATCGATGAGGTTAACCCTACCATTAACCACTTGATCAATTCCTCGCTTAGGTTGGGTACAGTACCCAGCCGTTGGAAAAAAGGTATTGTCAAGCCCCTCATGAAGAAGGCAAACAAACCCCCGACGGATCTTACCAATCTCCGCCCTATTTCGTTGCTCCCGGCTCTGGGAAAAATCACGGAACATCTAGTACACTGCGAGCTGAAACGTTATCTGGATGATTACAACCTTCTTCACCCTCAACAATCTGGTTTTCGCCCCAAGCACTCGACGGAAACTGCCCTCATCGAACTCTCTGATACCATAAAAACTCTACAAGACCAGAGAAAAAACTCCATCCTAATCCTGCTCGACCTAACTGCGGCGTTTGACACTGTCTCCCACACCATCCTCATCAGTAGACTCAGGGACATTGGTATCTCCGACTCCGCCCTTTCCTTGATTACGTCTTTTCTGTCCGACCGTTCCCAATCCATTACTCTGGGCCCATTCCACTCCAAAGACAAACTTGTCTCCTCAGGTGTCCCGCAGGGATCCATCCTGAGCCCCCTCCTTTTTAATATCTACCTCATTCCTCTCCTTAATCTGATAGATTCATTCGGCATACCTGTCACCTCGTATGCCGATGATACACAACTCATTGTACCCCTGGACAAACTATCGACCAAAGCTGAACTCAACCTGAAACTCTGTTTGACCGAAGTATTTTTATGGATGGAAAATAACCACTTGAAATGTAATTCAGGTAAAACGGAGATCCTCCCGATTGGCACCAATAATACCTTTTGTCCAGCACTTTGGTGGCCAGACAACTCTGCTGCCCCCCCCAGACAGTGTCGTCAGCTAGGAATCTTGGTGTAATCCTTGACTCCGAACTCTCCTTCGATCAGCATGCCAGAACCGTCGCTGGCAAATGCTTTGGAACCATTAGATCCTTGAGAAAGTTCTTCGACTTTCTCCCCATCGATGCTAGAAAGACGGTGACAGTCGCACTCATAATCTCGCGACTGGATTACTGCAACGGCTTGCTCGCAGGAGTCAAGAAGAGCACCATCCTTAAACTGCAGAGCGTACTTCACACAGCCGCCCGTCTAGTCCTAGGTCTCCCCCGCAGGTCCTCTATTTCTGCAGCGCTTCGTTCGCTTCATTGGCTCCCCCTCCACAAAAGGATTCTTTTTAAAATCCTGATTATGGCATTTCGTGCCTACAATAAGACAGGCCCTAAATACCTCACTAGACGTTTTCCCCACTACTTACCCAGCCGTCACCTTCGTTCAAGCGATGACAATCTTATCACTCTTCCGAAATACAACCTGAAAACGAAGGGCGCGAAAACCCTCAGCTTCCTCGCGACCAAAGCCTGGAACAGATTGCCTAAAAACCTCAGACAACAAACCCAGGAAAAACCCTTCAGAAAGCTCTTGAAAACATGGATTTTTAAACTCCCGGATGACTACTCTAAGGCTTCCATCTAATTCCTCCTGAACCAGCTTTCCTAAGTTCTCCAGCGCCAAGATGCTCCCTCCGGAGCGAACGTCGCGCTCTACAAATACCCCACAAATATACAAATATACAAGCAACAATCTCAATTCCTGTCAGGATGAACCACAAAATTCACTAAATTAACCTATGCCTAACTCTCTGTTAGCTTGGCAAAAGCAGTCTGGCTTAATTTAGAGCAATGGGTAAAGTATCTATGCAGCACACAAACAGTAATGAAGGGAAACACAGCATAAAACCGTCCCATACCAATTTAGAAAGATAGAGCAAATTGCAATAAAGTATTCAGTATGCTAACATCACAATTTAAAAACACACTGCAATCGAGACAATCATGTATAGATGGTGCCACAAGAACTTATCTCATACTTCTGAACAGCACATACAGCGTATCGAAAATAAAACTGTTCTATGCTCAATAGCAGACCTTACATGGCCCGTAAAGACCAAAAGTAAATGATATAAAAGTGAATAACTAAAAACACTTACATTATGAGTTACGGGTCAAAGACATGGAGAGGGCTTCTTCGAAGATATTGGGTGGACGATATGCGCCATCTTGTCAGTCCAATTTATACTAAATGAAAAATAATTTAGGTGATACCTCACCCTCATGTAGCAGCCATCTTGGAGGCCTAGATATTCAGTGATCATCACACTGGCAAAATGTCAATTGATTGATGTTTTAAATCAGTAAATTAAAAAACATCTATTGTGCTGGTGAAACAGTCTAATTCCAACCCACACACGAAAAACCCTGAGATCTATCTTACACGAGAGCTGCCATATTATTAAACAATACAATCCTAACCTTTTTTAGAGTGAATGCACAAGAGCCCAACTGTCATCCTGATCCAGACGTGTATTCAGAGACAGGCAGAGGCACAGAATAGTTAAACTAAAATTGAGAAATTGCTCACTTTCTAAAAGTGGCATTTTCAAACCTGAAATTTAAAAAACACCTTCACCAAAATATGTTTTTTTAAATTGTGAGTCCAGAGACACCAAACTGCAAGTTTTGTATCAGCTCTCAATTGGAAGATACACTTGTAACCTATTATAAGGCAGCTCAAAAGCTAGCCTGTGGGAAAGACAGGCCTCGCTGTAGTGTAAAACTAATTTAGCAGTTTTCACTACCAATACACGTAAAGCACAATTGTACATGTCCTACCTTTTAAATACAGTGCACCCTGCCAATGGGTCTTCCTTGGGCCTACTGTAAGGAAGACTTATATGTGAAAAAGGGAAGGTTGGGCCTGGAAAGTGTGTGCACTTACAAGGTCGACAAGATTGTTTAAAGTTGCCCCACATGCTGTTTCAGAACTACTTGTGTGGGTGGCACAATCAATGCTGAAGGCCCACTAGTAGCATTTGACGTACAGCTCCTGGTGCACAATACTAGGGACATCCTAGTAAATAAAATGTCAATCATTTAGAAACCAAATACTTGTTAGACATAGAGAACTTGCACTTTAAAACTGGTCAGCAGAAATAAAGTGCTCAGAGACTTAAAGCCAGCAAAAACGAAATGTAGCACACAGTCAAAAACAGTAGGTCAGAGGTAAAAAGATAAGGGAAACCGTGCCAAAAGATGCCAGGTCTAACAGTCTGCATTTGTTGATGTATGAATCAGGTAATGGCAACCATTGGTATGGATGTTCAGCTTTTAGTTGGTGTAGCTGTGACTTGACATTATTGAGGGAAAGGTGGAAAAAGCCAACCAGATGCAGAAGTCTTATTCTGGGCACAACTCAACACATTACTAAATAGTAGATGTTTTAAACTGATCCCTTGCTTTATGGGCATGTTGATGCTGATACAAAAAGTAATAAGGTTTTAACCAAGTCCAATTTGGTGCAGTTCATCCCCTCCCCTCTTCTACCCTCCCCTCCCCTCACTTGCCCTCCCCTTCGCTCCCATCCCCTTACCTTACCTTCCCTGTTCTTCTCTTCCCTTCCCTCTCAACATCCCCCTAACCTCTCCTTCTCCTTCTCCTCCTTCTCCTTCAAATTACTGATGCTTACTAATGTTGTATGACAATAAATCAATCTACAAAAGGCTACCACAAACCCTACAATCACTTATTCCCCATTGTAATCATTATTTTGCTTAGTATAAGAAGATGTTCCCACAGTCCGTTATGAACTAAATCCAGGTCGTCACGTGACTGCTTTGAAAGTCTTTCTTGCCTCAGCACTCCATGCTCGATGTACTTGTCCAGGCAATGGTGAAAATATTTTACTATCTTTTGGCAAAACTGTGCCAAAATATCCAATTGGCTGTTGTAGTATTGTGTCTGCCACAGTACATAATCAGGTACAACGTTTTAAGAAGAGCACTCAGGGTAACTGCCCACCCCTTTCCTGTCAGTTGCATGAGTTCTTTTTACAGTGTGGAGCAACAACAAGACCAACCAGGATTGCAGTGGATAGACTGTGTCTTTTAACTTGAGGTGTAAAAAAGTGAATAAAGGCCTCACAACCCGAGGCTTAAAATCTCTGAAAAGCCCATATTTACCGTTATACATCTTATTGTGTCACTGCAATTTAATTACACACTGTATCCAGTCACCGCTGGTGTCGAGGCAAAGTGATGGGGTGGGGTGAGGTGGGGAATTACAACAAAAAAAACATCCAAAAACAAAACAAAAAAAAGAACTTACCAGAAAGCCTTCAGCATCGCCGCTCTTCTGGCGTCACTGCAGCACAGGCTCCCAGTCTCCATTGCGGCCAATCCTAACGCTTGTTGGTAATACTCCAGAGCTCTGAGCCAGAGCATGTCTAAGGTTGTAAGAGCTGTTCAGTGAATAGGCATAGGGATATCCATTTTACAGAGCACTTTGATTACTAATTGATTATTCCAGATTGGAAGAAATCATCTACAAGTATGCCAGTTTTATTTAAATGACTGTGGAATGAGGAAGAGGAGGTGAAGGATAAAATGTATACATTTTTTAAGTTTGAAAATAATTTTATTAGTCAGAAAACAAGGTGTCAATACACAGTCATATATACATTAATCTTAGAAGGTAGAATATAATACATCAAAAGTGGGAGATGACAGTTGACTAAGAAACAATTAAATATTGTGAATATTATGATGTTCCCTGGCGGACTCAATTGCTCATGTGTTTCTGCTCACATTCATAAATAATTTCATGCAAAAAAAAATTAAACTTCTGCACTAAACCTGGGTGAAATTTAAATGAAGCCATGTAATGCTTGTTAAATGAAGTTCCCAAAATTACACTATTACGCCATGACATTTTCAGAAAAATAAAGGTGTGGGAGCGCAGGAACAATGCGAACAACCAGAACGTGACAGACTGTATTTCGAGACAATTATGTTTTTTATGTTGTTTTTTTTTTTTTTTTAGTGAATCAACAGCATCGCATTTCATGTAATTAAGATTAATTTCACCCAATTTGCCTGGCATTTTGCATAGTTACCCAAAAGTAAAATTGCTGAATTTGACACACCTATATAACTGCATATGATTATTAAAAGTAGTTCATATTTCGAGCTCTTAATTTGATAGATAACTTTTGGAGTTCTAATTCAATCTTAGTTGAGCAGAGACATATGGCAAGTCCCCATCCTATTGTATTGCTTTAAAATCATATTCAGCTGCGGCAATCCATCTGAGCAAAATCCCTTTCAAGTTGAACATTTGCTCTCCAACTTAGAGACTATTAAAATAGGTGTTCTGAAAACAAAGGAAACATACCCATGAGCTTCACAGATGTGACCCCTGATTTGCCCCTTGCCAAGCCTAACATTGTCTTTGTGACACCAGCCTAATAGTGACAAAAGCAGTGTTATGAGCAAAAGGTAGACACGACCTGATGAGCACTGTTTATTTTCTGCAGCTCCCATAAGGACAGTGCACTTTGTATTTTTTTTTAAATACATCATAAAGAAAATAAACATAAAATAGCAAATCTTTAAACTTGCTGCGATGTTTCATGAAATAAATTGGCAAAGCCATAGGTCTGGCATTGGCAAGTTGGTGATATGGTTATATTTTTACTATTTCAACCATATGCTACAAAAACAAATATAAAAAGCCATATAAATGTGGTGTCATGTGCTTGCAGTAATAATTTTAAATCGCAAAAAACAACAATCGTACATATTTTCAAAAGAACACTACGTCATCATCCTTAGAACAGGTGCAGACATCCATTTTGGATGTTTATACACAACACAGGAAAATAGGATTCTTCGAATGAAAAGGTAGTTTAATCAGAAGTCTCAAAAACAGAAGGATAACTACAACTAAACATACATTGAAAATAAATGATAAAAAGAAAAAAACATTGGTAAAGTGCTAAAGTGCACTTTATTTTAGCAGATGTGCATATGTGATCAATTTAAATTCTGCCACTCAGTGAGCAAGTCAATCAAGGGATGATGGTCTGACTCATTACTACATAATGTGCGCTTCAGTGGGCGGAAAGAAACTGTAAATGACTGTTGAACAGACCAATGAACGAAGAAATATGATACAAAACTCTTCTATAAATGGTTATTTTTGCATTTTTTTAATCATGTTTTGTTGTCCTTACATGAAGCTGCTGAAACAGCTAAAACTGTCTCTCAGTCGCACCTAATGATATGTTAAAAGAAAACAGTTACATCTATACTTTGTGAGTGTGATAGGTCATTATAAGGTATCATTAATCAAAACTCCTTAGCAATAATAAACACTAAATTGAGCCAATAACATAGTTCATATTCTACATATGATACATATGGATTAATGCTGGTTGACATGACTAGATTTATGTTAAATCTCTTTTTCCTGAATTTCCCCATGAGTTATATATTCATTTTCTCTTTGACTTACAGACTAGGCCTCAGGGACTTCAAATATTATGAAGTTATCATGGTCGAGGTCATGTGGCATCACTTCCAGAATCTGAGAGTAACAGGTCATAATATGTTGTTCTAGTGATCTCAATGAGGACAAAAGTTTTTTTCAGTCAGTGTAGTGAGCCACCCGGCCGCATCCCAACAATGTATCCACCAGCAACCCTCTGGGCCAGGCGCGGGCTGGGAGTATAAATAAAGGTGACATCAGCGCTTGTGCTGCTGCCACATAGAGAGCAACTGATATGGATTGTTATTGTGTGTAACCTCTAGAGTTAGTCCCCCAAGTGATAAGTGCCCTGACCCAAAGACTCCCAATCCCGTCAGGCGTAACCCGCCACATTGATGATGAGGTGGAGTGGACCCACTACGTGCACAAGGCCATAAAACCCACTCTCTTTTGTACCCCTTTCTTCGCCATAAGTTGGCAGGGTATGATCAGACCGGAGTCTCTTGCTCACTTTGCCACTGGATTCAAGCAAGCCTGGCTGAAGACGGCTGTAATGCAAGAAACCGGTCCTAGGAAGCTTGGGCCCGATTCACAGAATGAACTTAAGACTCAATCCTAAACTTACTACTATTTTGGTATTCACAGAATGCACTTACTACTTTTGGCATTCACAGAATGAACTTATTACTTTTGGTATTTACAGAAGTTAGGATTTTGTCTTAAGTCTGTCTTAAGTCTTACGACAAATTTAAGACAAAATCCTAACTTCTGTGAATACCAAAAGTAGTAAGTTCATTCTGTGAATGCCAAAAGTAGTAAGTGCATTCTGTGAATACAAAAATAGTAGTACGTTTAGGATTGAGTCTTAAGTTCATTCTGTGAATCGGGCCCCTTGTTTCCAGTCCAGGGAAGGCATGCCTTGGCAGTTCAGGCTGGACTGTTCCCATGAGGCACAGGGTCAGATGATTTGCATATGGCCATGTCTGAACTGGGGTGGCAGAGTGGGCTAAAGAACGGTGATGGATTAAACCCAGATCTGTTGACTGGGTGTGAGTGTTTGATTGGTTCAGATGCTCCGTCCATCACCACCCCCTTTTGTACCGCGATGAAACCTACTGGTCGCAGAAGTTGCGATGAGCCGCAGCAGCGGTCGAAAAGGCGCCGAAAGCGGGAGCGTCTGGAGGTGAGGGTCATGACGAAGAGAAGGCATGCTGCAGTGCCGCAGCACTGGGACAGCGGTGATCGAGCTAGTGCGGGCATGGATTATAGGCACTGGAGCACGAAGCAGGCCAGACCGGAGACCAAGCTGCACTACGTGAGGTGAAGAGGAGCAGTGGGGAGGCCCACTGATCAGCCGGAGGAGCAGTGCATGAACAGAGAATGGACAGTGGGCCGTGCAAGCGAATGTGAAAGGGAACACAGGAAAAGCAGTGCCTAGACTAAGGGTGGGAGGCCTGGGGACTGGGCATCATGTCATGAAGAGTGAGAGTATACCAAAGTAGAGGAACAGTGCAGAAAAAAACAGGAAGAGGACTGCATAAAAGAAAAAGGTCGTAGGTCACACACTTAAGAGAAAAAGGTCAAAGTTCATACACTGAAGGAGAGCCAGAGCAGTAGAGAGGAACAGGACCAAGAAAAGCAAAGGAAAAGAGAGAGGAGACAGCTGGGGATCAGAGCACGGTGCACTGGCAAATAGTCTCAAAACAGAGCAAAGTCACAGAAGATGTCGAGGCAGGCAGAAGGAGGAGAAGAAGTGGCGGCAGAGCAAGGTGCTCACACCACACTAGTGGCGCTGCCGCCATTCAGTCAGTTGGTGGATCCGGCTACACCGGCCACCAGATGGCGCAAATGGATAGGACAACTAGAAAACCATTTTTGGGGGTCCGTGAAACGAATGGGGCAGTTAAGCAATTTACTATGCTATATATGGGAAGAAGCAAGTTATATGAGCTGTTCTAAGACTTGCCTGATACCAGTGACAGAATTTACTATGAGAAAGCGGTAAGAGCATTGGACTGATATTTCCACCCACAGGTAAACCCTGATTTTGAGCATTTCAAGCTGCGGCAGGCTAAGCAAAAGGAAGAGGTGTCAGTGGATATGTTCTTTGCATGATTGAGGAAGCTAGCAAGTTGCTGAAAAGGAATCGACCAGCAGCTGGAGATCAGGGCGCAGCTGATCCAAGGTTGTAAGTTATTGGACCTCAGAAAGCTGATTATGCGACAGCCAGGCATTTCCCTGGATGATATCTAGGTGCTTTGAAAATCGCACGAGCTAACAGATGCAAGGGCAGGTAAAATGGAGTCTGTGATGGGACCACTGCACGCGCATTTCATCATGGTCAAGGAAGAAAGGGTGGAAGCCACCCGGAAGGGATCCGGCAGAGGTAGTCCAGCAGGAGGGGCACCCTCAGGAAGAATAGGATGTGGTAGCTGTGGGCTAGACAGTAACCTACCAAGGGGTTGCTTGGCCCAAGGAAAACCATGCTTGAGGTGTGGCAGGATTGGACATTTTGCCAAAGTGTGCAGGAGTTCAGCAAAGACACCCACATCAAAAAGTGTGACGAGAAAACCTGGGTACAACAGACAAGTGGTCAAGGCTGTGAGGATGAAGAGGAGGTGGACAATTTATGCAGGAGGATGAGGATCACAAACGATGAAGATGAGGAGGATGAAGCGCTTGTCACTCGCCTTAGATGTGCCACATAGACATTGGAGAAAACCTGGTAATGGCACTTGTAGACACTAGGGCACTGGTGAACATACTGGATGCCGACCACTGCCGGCAACTCAAGCCCTGACAACCTATGCTAACGACGAAAGCGAGAATCTTCATGTATGGCAGAGACACTTCAATCGTGCTTCAAGGGGTTATTGAGGTGGAGGTAACGCATGGAGGGATATCAGCGTAGACGAGATTCCACGTAATACACAACAGTGCAGGAACTCTGCTGGGATGTCACTCAGCTAAAGATCTCAGGCTGGTGATGTTTTGCTCGGCAGGTGCACCAGTCAGATGCAGATGAAGTTATGACCGAATTCCCCACACTGTTCGAGGGCCTGGGCTGTCTGAAGGTTGTGATGGTCAAGTTGCATATCGACAAAATGACCAAGCCAGCGGCTCTCCACCACAGGAGGATGCCATTTAATCTGAGGCCGCTGGTCGAGGACAAATTGGAAAAGCTCAGAAAAGCGGAGGTGATTGAGAAGGTATCAGGTCCTTCCTACCCTGTGGGTATCTTCATTGGTAATCGCCCCAAAGCCCAAGCAGCCCAGCGCAACCAGCCTGTGTGTGGATATGCATTTACCCAAAAAAGCAATAAGGAGGGAGCACCACATAACGCCCATGATTGATGAAATAGTTGCGGATATTAACAGAGTACAATGGTTCTCGAAAGTGGACCTTAATTCTGGCTACCACCAGCTGTTGCTGGATGAGACCAGCCCCTACATTACCATGTTTTCCACGCACATAGGTTTTTGAACTACTTCATTGTGGCAAATCCTCGGCGGTGGAGCTTTTTCAGGATGCGATCCATGAGGCGTTGTCAGGACTAGTGGGAGTAATTAATGTCAGCAAAGATGTGCTCATATTCTCAAAATCACTAGAGGAACATCACAAACTTCTAGGAGCAATGCTGAAAAGGCTGGTAGACCAAGGTTTCACACTGCACAAGGAGAAGTGTGCTTTCTGCATTAATGAGGTTGAATTTTTTGGTTATCGTTTTTCCAAGGCAGGGCTTCAGGTCGATCCCTCGAAAATGGAGGCAATCAGAGCAGAACCAGACGGAGATGAGGAGTTTCCTGGGCATGGCTAATTATTGCGGCTGTTTAATTCCTCATCTGGCGAATATATAAGAGCCAATCGAGAGCACTCACCAAGAAGGACGTGAAGTGGCAGTGGACGTGTGATTAAGCAAAAACATTTCAAGAGGTGAAAGGTGTGTTGTTGCAAGGAGCGACCGTGTCCAATTGCAGGCCAGTAAACGCAACGGAGCTGGTGGTGGATGCTAGTCCAGTTGGTCTAAGAGAGGTGCTCCTTCAGCAAAATGCAAGTGAGGAATTGGTCCCCCTACTATATGCCAGTAGAGCATTGACTGCAGTGGAATCGAGATATGCTCAAATCAAAAGGAAGGCATTGGCAATCAGGTGGGCATGCCAGCATTTTGACATCTATCTCTGTGGGCACAGTTTTCGTGTGTGCACCGACCACAAACCATTGGTACAATTCTGGAGGGACAGCAAAAATCAGGCCGCCCCACATTGAGCAGTGGGCGGCACAGATCCAACACTGCAACTTTGACATAGTAAACTGACCTGGTGTCAACAATCCGGCAGTTTACCTATCTCGTCCCACCCTGGCAGCAGATCCAAGTCAGCATTGAGAGTTGAACATGGGGGCAGAGACATTTGTCAAGCCAATCACGGAGGTGGCAGGTCCACATGATCTATCAATGGAGGAGATCATGAAAGTCAAAGGAGCAGACGCATGACTCACAGCCGTCAGGACAGCGCTCCATGACCATAAGTGGAAGAACTTTCTGGAAGGAGTGATCGGGCTAACGGAGCAGGAGAAAGAGGCCAGAAAGGTGTCTGGAGGTATCTGGATGAGCTAAGCAAAAGTAGTGAAGGACTAATCCTCAGAGGCGTGAAGATAGTGATGCCGTAGAGGCTGTGGCAGAGAACAGGAGACTTGGTTCACCCAGGCCATCAGGGATTGAGAAAACGAAGGCACGATTAAGAGCCAAAGTATAGTTTAAGGGAGTGGACAGGATGGTTGAAGAGAAGGTCAAGGGCTGTAATGCATGCATCATCACTGGACGTGACAGGCCAGCACCCCCTGTGATAACGGAAACACCTAGCAGGAAGCCTTGGGTGAATATAAGCATGGATTTTGGAAGTTTCCCAGATGGGAGGTTTACCCTGGTGATGGTGGACACTACAGGGCACTGTTTCACAGCCAAGACTTTAAAGAGTATCTGCAACACTTCGACAACTGACACCATAAGGTGACTCCCCAGTGGCCCCAGGCCAACGGTGAAGTAGAGAGCTTTATGAGGACGATAAACAAGGTGCTAAGGATTGGCATGGACCAAAAGGAGAATCTGGAGACGTGCTTATATCTTTTTCTGCGGGCCGACAGGCAAACACTGCACAGCACAACAGGGTGGTCACCCAGTGAATTAATTAATAATAAAGAGAGACATGAGAGACGTGGGGCTGGTGAGTGAACAATGGGTCCCCAGCAAACTGGATAGTGAAGCAGTGCAGACAAAAAGAAAGCAGAACAATGACAAGGCCTGTCAGACAAGAAGAGCAAGGAAAGTACAACTATACCCCAGTGACAGAATGGTGAAAGATCGACACCCAGGGTCGAAGTTTAGAACCCCTTTTGAGAATGAGCCACGGGAAGTGGTCGATGTGCATGGAACCATGGTCACGGTGAGGCGAGGCAACAGTAAGCTGTGTCATGGTTTAAGAGGCTGCTGTATCATGAGGAAGAGGGCAGCAATAGAGTGGAGCAAGGGAACATGCGAACAAGAGAGTATGAAGAAGAAGATCAGGATTCAACAAAAATGGAAGAAGGAATGGCTGATCCTGAGATGGAAACGTAGAGAAAGGAGGAGAACCGTTGGAGGTGAATGCCGGAGCAAAGGGAATGCCAGATCGTCAGAGAGGGGATATCCATATTGTTTGAGAGCCAACCCACAGCCAAGCCACAAGTTGAGAGACTTTATGTGCTGAGCAAGGTGTGTCATGAACGAACTATCCTACAAAACAAACTGTGTTTGCTGTTAGTTATTTTAGTTTGTTTTGTTAATTTATTATTTTATTTCGTTGTGTTCATCCTGGTTGGTTGGGAGGGATGTAGTGAGCAACCTGGATACATCCCAATAATGTATCCACCAGCAACCCTCTGGCTGTGCTCGGGGCCGCGGGTATAAAATAAAGGTGAAGCCAGCCCTCGTGCTGTCGCCACGTAGAAAGCAACTTGTGTGGATTGTTATATTGGGCCCGATTCACAGAATGATCTTAAGCTTAAGCTTGAAGGTGGAGCTTCCGGCTCGGAGGTGGGTATTTAGCCATGGCTGAAATCTCCACCTCTGGGCCACAAGCTCCGCCTCAGGCCCGGAAGCTCCGTCTCCGGGCCGGAATTTACGGCCCGAGTGCGGACGTAAAGTTAGTAGTCTTAAATCTATTCTGTGAATACCAAAAGTAGTAAGTTCATTCTGTGAATCCCAAAAGAGGTAAGTTCACTCTGTGAATCCCGAAAGTAGTAAGTGTATTCTGTGAATACCAAATAGTAATAAGTTTAGGATTTAGTCTTAAATTCATTCTGTGAATCGGGCCCATTGTGTATATTCTAGAGTTAGGCCCCCAAGTGATAAGTGCCCTGACCCAGAGACCCTCAACCCCATCAGGCGTCACCCCGCCACTGTCACATCCACAACCCCAATATTTTTGATGAATTAACATCCATGAGCATACCCGTCCATCTGTAAAGTAGCCGAATATCTTGCGTTTTAATGACAGAACCATAAAAAAGTGTAATTCACTCAAAATATATATGTAGGAAAACATATTATACTATAGAGAAAATTTTATACAACAACTTCATGAAATGGGTATTGCTTTCCTAAAGCGCACCTCGGGTATTTTTTCATCTGCCATTCAGATATAGTGTTGTGTATAAACCATGAACTAAGCTGTTTTAGCTGATAAAAATAGATCTGTGAGCTGATAGCCGAACAGCGAGTGCTGTCTGAGTATTCCTCTTTTAAGCAGCTTTGCCACTGTGGGTTGGAACCATTATATTCATTCAATTTTTTAGGGTTTGGGTGATATTTATAGCTCTTTCTCTGGCTTTCAAAAAATGTAATAACCATAGGCTGGCTTTAATGTTGCAAAGCAATCCAAAGTCATCAAGGGCATATTTTTCTTTCTTGATTAAACTTCATGTAGATAGAAAGTGCTCTTTTCTTGGAGTGTTCATTAATAGGTTGCAATTGCAATTACTCCGTTAGATCATTTAAATGCAAAATAGTATGCCATTGCTATATGTGCATATATAACTGGAATGCTTCTATATGCATATTGTATAGTTAATACAGTGGTGCAAAAAGTTAAAGATGATTTCCTTTGGTATGCTTGTCAAGGACTAATATTATGAATCATCCATGTGTATGTGTTCCTGCTGTGATGGGAACCGGTGTTAAGGTCAACAAATGAACCCAAAGCCCAGTTATTGAATACTGCATAGGTGCTGACAAGTGAGTGCATTTTGTAGAGGAGGAATGTGTGCTTTGGTAACTGGTGGAGAAGGTGCAATGAACAGAATTAGGGGCCTATTTATGAGGCATTTTAGGTGGCTCTTGCACCACGCAACACAGTGAAAGAGCAACGCAAACCTTAAAACAGATTTTGTAAGCCATGTGACTACAAAAATCTGGAATAAGACAGTGCAAATCACTGCATTGTGTGAATCTGCCTTGAGAAGGTGTTCCAGGACATTGAATAGGTGTTCCCATGCTGCTCCCATCGTTTTTGATGCATTATCAGATTTACAAGAACTTGTAATTCTTGGAATGTGCCATAATCTTACACCGTCCCAGGAGAGGCATACCAATGGTAAATATGTCACTTCTCCTTGTTTCTTCCTCTTTCTATGTGTGCTACATCCTGCAGCACACATAGAAAGAGTAATATGCCTCTCAGGATTGTTTTTGTGCAGGAAGGGAAACTTTCCTGCACAAAAGCAATCCTGCATGAAATGCAGGCACCCATGCACCAGGGTGCAAGTGTGCCTGTGTTGGTGCTAGGCAGCCAAAAGTGTGGACGCCTCGGGGAAAGAACAGGAATGAACCGTATTGCCTTAAATATGGTGTATTCCTGCCCTTTAACTGCCATGAAGTGCAGAGCAGCAAGGTGACTTGTTGGGCTGCACTGCATGACTTCCCCGTAAATAGGCCCCCAAAGTGTCCCGCCTGAAATAAACAATTCTGCAAAGGTGGAGGAGAAAACGTACCAATAGGGCAGTACTTGTTGGCAAGAAGAGAAGTTGCAAGGAGTTCATGTAATTTTCACTTGCTGGAGACTTAGGGTCATATTTATGGGAGGCTTCTGACACGTTTGCACCAAACAAAATGGTACATGCGTGATGCAAGCCTTTAAGTCAGATTTCTGAAGCTATACCAAACCACATTGCGTGGTTTTGAATGGCTTCATAAATCTGGAGTAAGGCAACGCAGTGCAAATCACTGCGTTGCCTTACTCTGCCCAATGGGAGCGTTCAATGGGCATTGTGGTGTTTGTCCCCATGCAAATCTCATGGTTTTTGATGCATTCCCAGATTTACCAAACCTGGTAATCCTGGGAATGTTTATATATCTATTGGAATATGGTTACTAGCACTCCTCGTGGTTTTTACTTAAATGAAAGTTGACTTTTACTGTTATTCTGTCTAGCACGTGCTACTAGATTTCAAATGGCTGTCTGTCCTTAGGGTGTCTTGACATGAGAATATAGGTGCGTGACGTGCTGTCAGTACCGTATCTAGTGCACAGTTTGCGTATATATATCACACTTCTAACTCATTAAATAAAAAGCTTGACTTAAATTGCATCAAACAACTTGTCTTAAGTACCTTTAAATTAGTGAAATTTTGTAACCGAAATTACTACAATCAAAATCTATTCAAATTCTTTGTACATTCTTCTTTTTCATTTTAATTTTACTGCAATTCTTGAATTTCAAACAAATGACTTATGCATTCATTTTTGATTGTGATGATCATTACTTCATGATTCACATCTATATTTACAATCTACTACATTTTAATCGATGCAACAACTATTGATGAAGGTGGCCGGATGCATTTCGGGATGCCTGTCCCTTCTCCAGGGGCCTCTGTTGAAAAAAACAATGTTTGAATTTTGAATAATTTGCACATTCTTGTGCGTGTATACATAATTATTGTATGGCTATCACATGTTGAAACATCATTTTTTAGCTTTTCGAGACATACAAGGAGGTTGTTTATTATGCGCTCAATGTATGGTATAAGACATGACTACTTCCAAAGTCATGCACTGATGTATCCTTAGATTTAATGTTAGTCGACTTGTTACTGTTTTACATACCATGGAACCCTGTCATATCCTCTGTCCTATGATTTATGATATGGCTCAGTGTAAAATGTCGTGCAGGAGGTGCTTCCTATTTTATGGGGAACTAATGCACTAGAGTGTTCTGGTGCACATACTAACGTTCAAAAAGTGCAGGGGTGCTCATAGTGAAAACATGCATAGTGGTGAGGAGTAAAGTTCATTCGAACTGAAAGACATTTTTTATAACAACAAGAGGATTAATTGCATGGCTAGTGTATATAAGGAGCAGGTTTGCTGTGAGGCGAGGGGAGAAGGAGAGGAGGTAGGGTGTCCGGGGTAGGGGGAGAAATTGGGAGGGGGAGGAAAAGTCCGTTGGGAAAGCGGGGGTGGTGGAGAGGTGGGAGGGAGGGAGAGGGAGCGGCACGCAAGAAGAGAGAAGATTTAAGGGCCCCAATATTTGTTAAGCAGGTAGAGTTTGAGGTCTTTTAAGAAGCTGAAGTAGGAGGAGTTGCAGCGTAAATCAATAGGGTGGGTGTTCCATATGTTGGGAGCATTACCAGAGAAGTAACAAGATTGAGAGGCTTTCTTTTTTTGCAGAGAGGGACGAGGAGGAGAGTGTTGGTGCTTTTCATAAGACGGGAGCAGCCCGCTATTTTGAGTTTGCTCGAGAGGTAGAACAGGGACTTTAGGTGAAGGGCTTTGTGTGTAATGCAGGCAATTTTTTAGGCAGATCTGCCTTCGAGAGGGAGCCATTTAAGGACTTTAGGGGCAGGAGAGATGCAGTCGAAACATCTAGTGCCATTTATAAGTCTGGCCGCAAGGTTGAGTATGGTTTTGAGGGGGCATATGAATAGGCTCCAACTGCCATGTGGAAGCTTGGAGAAGTTCAATCAATGTCCAACTGGGCTAGGGGAGGTCGCCATTTTGGGACTTAACAGAGGTGGCGACACTCATAGTTTGATTGAGAAACAGCAGGCTGCGGGCAGGGTGAACACCTACCGGGTTCCGTGAGGCCAACACAGAGGAGGAGAGGCACCGGAGTCAGGGGAGCGGTGAAAAACGGTATCAAGGACGACATGGGCCACAGACCGACGTGCAGATTTCAGGAGGGCACATCAACGACTGGCAGCCGAGGTCCGTGGGGTCGATCGATGCTACACTAAGACATTCAAACAAATCAGTCAAGACCTGTGTGGAGCAATCCGATCTCATCGACCGGAAACGGTCGGGATCATCACCGGCTGTTCGCAGAGGCGGTTATGGCAGATCAAGCCATCAGGAGAAACCCATGCAGCCAGAACAGAAATGAGTTGGGAATTAGTACCGACTGCGGGATGGGTCTGGGCCGCTTGATTCACTGGAGCAGTGCAAGGGGATCATAAGGCCAGCAGTCAATCGGTCCCAGACTGGACGGCACGTTGGGGGCGGTTCTGTAGCAGGTTCGTCGGGTCTTCAAGGTTCGCAGCAGGTAGAGGGGGTCTCATGGAGTACGTTGTAATGCGAGATCAGTGGATTGGAAGCCTCCGGATTTTTCTGTGCCCCAGGGCATCTGTTTTGTTAATCAGGGGACAGGCGGATAGGAGGATCTGGAGTAAGCTCAACAGGTGTTCGGTCATCACAGATGGTGTGTAAAGATCACTGAGTTCATTAATTTACCCGTATCAGCTGTACCGATCATCGGATCAGCTACAGGCAAGTCCATGCATACGACAAGCAGAAGGGAGGATCCGGAGCGGGCTCACCGGGACATCGCGGATCGTAGCATAAGGTGAGAAGCTTTAAGAAAATACCAGTGTATTTTTCATTTGTTTTTTATTCCGTTGTTCCATATAGTGTTCAGTTCCGATTGGAAACAGTTGAGGGTTCAGATGGTCCGGCAATCCAGGGGAAAATTACTGATTTTGTAATCCCCAAGCTGGGAGCTCTTGCGAGGAGCTCTTACACAGCGGCCATCTTCCAGAGTTCACAAGTCATAAGTGCTGATGTGTGAATCTGAGACATGGTGTGTGACAAAATGAGATTAAACATCCAGGGCCCTTCTGCCATGCACAGAAAAGATGAATGAACACGTTTTTAAGTGAGCTGAGTGGGTCATTCTGCCAATGCTGACACACATTTATGTTACTAGCAGATGCACAGCATAACTGCATACACAAACTTTGGAATGGCGGTTTCATATAGTTCACGAAGAGGCAGCGACGACATGAAAATGATATATTCTGGGACAGCTCTAAGACAAATCTGTTGGACTGCTTGCACTAGAATACATAAGCATGTTTACACACAGAGGTAAACTGTGTATTATTGGAATAAAAACTGATTAGCATAAAGAATATCCAAGATACAGAGAACGGATACATTGAAGGACAAAGGGAGAAAGCAAGACAACACAAACAAGATAGGCATGGTGACTGACTATTGCAATAGCTCAAAAACACGGAAACAAACACATGAGAATAAACCTAACAAATACAAAGAAAGACAAGAATTGTTGATATCTGTTATTTATGTAATACATGTTGACAATAACATGTGCTGGGGAAACCAATTTATTGTATCAACCTCTGGTAGCTTGACAAAAAAATCAGGCTTGAC
This sequence comes from Lissotriton vulgaris, assembly GCF_964263255.1. Taxonomy (NCBI): domain Eukaryota; kingdom Metazoa; phylum Chordata; class Amphibia; order Caudata; family Salamandridae; genus Lissotriton; species Lissotriton vulgaris. The sequence continues at coordinate 2,031,133,494 of NC_141689.1, read as the reverse complement.
TTAGAGGCACGGTGTTAAGTATTTATGAAGGACACACACAGTAATAAAGTAAAAACACAATAATATTCTAACACAATTTAGATAAAAGAGAACATTTTAATGAATAATTTGACACCAAAATGAATGAAATTCTATCAATGAAACCGGAGTTATGATTTTTTCAAATTTTTAGTGAAAAGTAGCACCTAAAAGATCAAAGCACTAATAGCAATGGCGCGCTGTTCGGGTACCATCTTGTGGCTTGGGCCCAGTCGTGGCTTACCTTTGGCCTTAAAAGACATTTCAAGAAAAAGTCTCTGAGAAGATATTGTTCAGCTGGTGGTGTCCAAGAATGAAACACAAACAATGGGGAGCCACTGAACTAAGTCACAGTGAAGATATCTATGCTCATACTCCAGCATGACTAATCTACAGGCTATAGCCAATGAGGGCTCCCCGAGGCTGGATACCCTTCCTGAGAGTGGTCACAGAACAGGCTTTGAAGCTGTGGAGATTAAGTTTGTGGGAGCTACCGCCAAGTAAGGTCGACAGGTGATGCAGCTCAGGCCATCGGCAAGCAGGCAGGTCCTGGCATCCTGTTGGTACCCAGGCCACCTTTAATGTAGAAAGTCCCAAGTTTCAGGTCTTGGCAGTTTGGACACCTTTAGCAACACTTCCAATGGTCCAGGATTGATTGTGCACCACTTGTAGGGCAGGCCTTCCTGACTTCTGGCAGGGTCCCGGTGCAGGATTCAAGGTCAGTAGAACTTATTGTGTTCCTATAGCTCAGTACAGGTTGCTAGCCAACTAACCCTCAGAGTCACTCAGGTAGTTCTGGTATCAAGATGCACCCAGTCATTTGGGGTATAAAGCAAGCCTCGAGCAGAAGGGAAGTCCTCTGAAGTACAAAGCAGTCCTTCTGTGGGTCCTCTTCCAGTCCAACAGTGAAATGAAGAGTTAGGCTTAGGGTCCAGTATTTCAACTTGGTGCCTACCTTTAAAGTGGGAGAAACTTCTAGGCTATCTCCTCATCTGGTTCTGGGAATTTCATTCCGTCCCCTGCCCAGGCTCCAAGTGGTATGGGTGACAATAAGCTGGTGTCAAGTTCCTTGGTGAGTTTGCATGAGGCAGGCCTTTGAAATGTAGGTGGTGCAGGGAGCAGCTGTGTCCCACCCATCCTTGCAGGTTGGCCATCCTGCCAACACCTATTACCTGTTTTTTCACTATCTGGGTTAAATACACAAAGGCCAACTATTCACAGTCGTAAGGCCCATGAAACAGGCACCAAATGGCTAGGATCGGAAAATGCCAACTTTCAAAAAGTGCCATTTACAGAATTGTGAGCTAATGTCTGACTTTACCATCAAAAAAGATTTTAAATTGGAAATCTTTTGAGACCAAACATGAAATTGTGACCTGTTCCCAATCAAAAGTTAGCACTTATTCAATGTAATAAGGTAACCCAATAATATCCTATGTGTGAGGCGGGCCTCACAGTAGTGAGAAACAACGTTTTTCATTTCCAGGACATGTAAAAAAGAATTGTTAAATGTGTCCTACATTTTAAATGGAATGCACCCTGCCCTGTAGGCTGTTTAGGGCCTAGTAAAAGGGCTATTTTGTCAGGTCAAACTAGCAGTTTAAAACTGCATCAAGGCTGTTTTAAGAGGTCTCAGATATGTTTCAAAGGACTGCTTAACTTGGTGGCACAGTATGTACAAAAGACCCACTAGTGAAATTTATTATGCAGGCTCTTGGTACCCCTGTACTAGAGACTTATAAGTAAATTAAATGTACCAATTGAGTGTAAGCCAATTTTATCATGTTTAAAGGGGCGAACACAAGCACTGTAGCACTGGTTAACAGTGGTAAAGTCCTAAAGCCAACACAAATGAATTTCAGCAAAAAAGAGCTGATGATACGAAATGTTTGGGGGAAGACTACACCACAGACTGTCAGATCCAACAAGAATTTCTATTCTTAGGTGTGGAAGCCACCTTTCCCATTGTCACATACATTTTGGACATCCTACATGCTTTTGGGCTCTTTGTTTAAAAAATATTGATTCTTCTAGTGTCATAAAGACTGACATCCTGAGGACTGTTACGTCAAGGAGGACAGAGTGAAAGAAGAGTTGTATATTAAAGCATAATGAAACACAGAATTCGACTTCTCAGAGCTTGTGCCATCCAGATAGAGCTTGAGTGATAGAGACATTAGCATCTGCTGACAAAGGAGGTATGTCTGAGTGTGTAGGAGGGTTTCCATGGGTCCCAGGGTAGGCATGTTTTATTGGGCACAAATTTTATGAACGCAAGCCTTTTATCACTTTGCGTTACTATTGCCCCCAAAACAGAACCTCAAGTATTCCCTATAGTTTCATGATCCTTAGGTTAGTAAGGGAGAAAAATCCAAAGCTCAGTCAGGGAAGTGCTATAACGTACAAACTTTGATCTCAATGAAACATCAAATATCAGTCAATAAATCAAGGTTCAGATAGATTTTGCACTCCAAAAGAAAATACTATTCTTTCAACATACTCTTCTGCACATATAAAAAGCAGAGGACTAACAATTAATATACAGTTAACAGAGCAATAACCATTTTGAGTATGGAGGCAGACAGAAGTAAACTATGCAGGGGCACGTCCTTCCACAGGTTGCAGTGGGTATCTCACAATTTTCAGTTTTTACTGCCTCATTTTCTCATAGTCCTCATTTTCTAGGCAGTGTCTTCTTCGTACAGCAGCACCTCCAACACCCCTCCACCACAGCGAATTAGGTCCTTCCTCTAAGGCAGACTCCAGGGATTTCTTCTACTGGTAAGCTGCAGAACATTCAGGTTCCTGAGCCTGGCTAATGGGAGTTGGCAGGCCAAAACCCCAACCCCTCGAGGACAAATAGGGGACCACAGATTCTGCTAGGGAACACTTGGCACACTAGTTGTTAGTTTCTTGCCCAGTTGTATGCCACATTTGCAAACTGTGTGTGTGTCCGAATTTGAGATACATTACAGTGAGTTCCATACTTATATAAGTTCCTTCCAGCACTAGTCTTTGTCATCAGAAAGGTGAAGTGAATTTCAGAGTCTCCTGTCAGATGAGGCATAAAATAAAGACACTATGAGGGAGAGACTTGCCGACCGAACCACACCCTTAACTTGTTGTTGGTAACACGTCAGGGGTAGAATGATGGCAGAAGGAGAGTAAAGGCTACCCTACAGTTCATTGGGATTCTATGTTTCATATCATTCATACTCTAAAGTCCTGTCCACTACATATGACCTCAGAAGAGCTTGGAAAATGCCCTAAATTCACATTACGGTTCTCTTCAGCAGTCCATCACGGTACTACTCTTATGCAGGAAATGAAAATGGAGTGTGGCAACAGCATCACCACAGGCTGAACAATGTAAATACTTATTTAAGTCATTGTACTGCTTTGTTCTTCACTGTGATTCGAGCCTGCTTGGAAGTCAAAAGTACCTCTCAAATCAGAAAGTGAAATGCCAGCCACTCTCTCAATCTGTGCATTACCTTACATAGCATTTAATACGGTGGTGAGATATGTTATTGATGTCATCTCCGGTCTAAATAGTTTTTCCCTCTGATCTGATTGTGATGTGATTTCCTGTGATGTCATCAGTGGCCCACAGATCATGTTTTGTTATTTTTAGAGATAACATAAATTTGCTAATTCATATTTTACAAAATTGTATAAACATCCATCCTCCTTTTGGCCACAAGAAAGCAGGAATAATAGAATACACAATACATGCTCACTGTCACATAGACTCTGAGAAGCTGTCACATTCCTGCTCCATGGCCCTTCTGGAACATTCTTTACTAGCAGTACTGCAGTGCTTCTTACTGCTGGTGTATCCCCCAATTTACTCCTGGTGTAACTATATATATTCTGCTTGAGTCATCGGCGTGTCTTTCCTTCTGTATTTAACCTACCGAGATCATATATCCTGCTTTGTTTAGATAAATGTTTACAAATGCACATATTTTGGAGCTTCTGAGACAGAGGGGTTTAGGAACCGCTGAAGAAACAGCACATTGAACTATCTATTCATTTTTAAATGGGATTATTAAGCTAGGGTCCAAGTAACTTCAAAGAGCAATACTATTGTAAAATGATATATCTGCTGTAATGCAAAAAATCCTAGAATATTCTATGCCATCACACTAGGCTTCCATGGTTAAAATTCAAAATGTTATTTATTCAGTTTGCCAGAATAATAAACAAAAAACCCGTTGTATGCAATTAAAACATATATATATTTTGTTGTCATATAAATAATCGAAAGTTCCCAAATCAATTGTATCCTTGCAATGACCATCTTTTGGGGAAAAAGAAACGTTTTGCTGAATTTTTCGCCACAGGAAGGCCAGTGCCTGTGACTATCAAATTGTAAAATCGCCACACTGCTCTCCCCCTATCCCTCAAACCGGATGGCCCTTTTTTCTATTCATTGTTACGGCACTGATTCCTTCAAGTTGTGTCGCCTTGGTTAAGACATTCTCTCTTACTTTGAACATGGGGAGACAGACTACCACTAGGATGAAAGGTTATGATCTGTTTATGCGGTCAACCTATTAATGTTTTACTACGTTTTACATCTTGTTCGGGAAGGGGACGTCCAGCCATCTCTGCACTTGATTTTGATGTATGCCGGGGAGCCCCCCATGCCCTGATGGTTTGAATGTGATGGTGCTTCTACGACCAGCAGGGCTCAAACATGAGGATGAGAATTCCAAGACGTACAAGAGGTTGCATGTGACAACACAATTGGTTTGGGCGAAAACCGTAGACAGTGAGAAATTCTATGAATTAAAGTTATTTTCAGATTTAAAACATGTCAGTGTTGGTGATATCTCTACTAAATTTGTGCTTAATTTCTCCTTCGAACAAGCATTGGCACAGCCCATAGGATGGACTTCTAACTGAAAATGTGAGCCAGAAATATTAGCTTTGCCAACGCTTATTCTTTGTTTTTTTTTATCTGCAGACACTTCTGTTTTACATCTCCTAATCTTAACTTGGAATTTTCATATTTTTTTCTAACTGTATTTTTGTTGGAGGTTTTTCTTTTACGTCTGTAAGAGCTTTTACGTTGTCACTTTCTACCTCAGCCTAATATAAGTATAATTTAACAAGATCTTCAGTGTGCCTCTCTGGGGAGTTCCTGACAGCAAAGCTTAGCCATAACATATACTATGAAACATTCTTTGCAACACTCCCCTCAGCTTTCCTGCAGGTATGTTTGCGAAGTGACATCAAAGGGATATCAAACAGACAAATGCTGATGGCCAGTGTGCAGTGTAATATTACAAAACACGAACACCCAAAACGCTGAAAACAATCAGAACAGATGGATAGATTTTAATCTAGCAAACATATACATCAAAGTGATATAGAGTAAGGCAATGTTGCTATGAACATTTGACACAATTTGTTTTTACACTTTTCACTAGACATGCCCTGCATGTTATACATTTAAACCTGTTTTCTGCATTGTATAAAATAATATCAGTCTTGTAGTTACGGTGCAGCTTAATGACAGCGAGGTCCAATTTATAGGAGTTGTTGGATATATTTGTTTACAACATATAACATCATTTATAATACCACTAAAGGCTTCGCCCATTATATTTCTGATAACAAGAAACATCCAATCAAGAATGATCTTAGTACCACTAATGTTATACGATTATTTCATCTAAAATATTTAAGACTATGGGGCATATTATCAAGGGGGTTTATCTCCGCTTTTCTGGCTTTAAAAGCCAAGAAAGCGGAGATAACATTATCTCCCTATTACCTAGCTGTCGCTAACACCAGTTAGTGACAGCTAGTAGGAGATAGCGACCATCTTGGGCCCCACTTTGCATGTCAGTGATATTTATCACTAATGACATGCAAAGTGGGCGTGCCAAGATGTTAGCCACTGGAAACAGTCGCTAACATCGCTATCTCCTATTACCAACTTTTGGAGATATGCGCGCTAAGCGCGAATATGTCCAAAAGCTAACACCTGCCCTGAGCAGTTCTTAGCCATGTTATCCATTGGGAGGTGGATAACATGGCTAAGCGCATTAGCTCGGTAATGCATGAATATCGCTGACTTTTCAGCGATATTCATGCATTGCAGACGATTTTTATCTCATTTGCGATAAACCTTGGTAATACCAAGGTTTATCTGCGATAAAAATCGCCACAGTTCAGCGGTAATTTCTTGTCTCTAACCAAGCAATAGCGATAATTATCGCTATTGCTTGGTAATATGCCCCTATGTTCCATGCAAAACTGAATTCTGCACCACATATCTTGGTTTGTCTTTATCACACAACTTAGAAAATGAATCGTAAGCATGTGACAAGAGGGCAATTTGAATCCCCAGTACCATTCCTTATGAATGGTATTCTAAAAAAAAAACGCAGGATCCAGTTTCAACAACTATGGAAAGCCAGAGGAGGATGCTCACACTCTCTTAACCTCTAATCTTTTGCAGGGTATGTGAACCTTACTTCACTAGAACTCCCTTAAACTACATTTAAATTAGTGAGATTATTGACCTAATTCTTGCAGTTGCGGATAGAACCTAGCAATGTCAATGGTGAGAGTCCCTCTGTTCCCCCTAACAAAGAGATTGTTTACATGGTCAGCGTGGCATAGTATATCTGACTTTAGGGCTTGAGTTGCCTTGCGTCAAGCAAGAGCAACACAAGATCTTGATAAATCTGGCCTCAGGTTTACAGAAAGTGGCCACATGGGATGAACTATACTGCAGTTGAAAATGAGATGTAGGCAAGCCACCCACCTATTAGCACAGACTGGAAAGGTGTAATATCCCCCTTGAGGCAAATAAAAATAAAAAATACAAATAAATGAAGGTGGAACAATGAAAGGAAAAAATTGGAAACTTAAAGGCTCACCCTAAACCACCCACTCTGCACTCGCATTTCCCTGCACCAAAAAGAGCTTTACTGGCTCTCAATCCACATACAAGCACTCTTCAAACTCCTTAAGCACAGAAACAAGCAACAACATTCATCACACATACCTCAAAAACCACATAAACTTCTGCATACAGGACTCCTACTTTCCACACCCCCTGCATGTGCAGCACTAGATCAGGTGGTCTTTCGTTCTCGTACCTCACTTCTAACGCCTGGAGTGACATGCCAATGCATATTAGGGCTTCCGCCTCAGTTCATGAATTCTTCAAAAAATTGAACACCGGACTCTTCACCTAATCCAGACCCTGGCTCGGCTCCTGCTTCAGCATCAGGATTCCCTATCTGGTGACTTGTGCGCTATACAAAAACACATAGCATAAAATACCAAGCGACATGTCTAGTCTGCGTGTTATGAAAAGTTATGGCGAAGACAGTAGGTTTGACCTTTTTTGCAAAAACCATTTGTTAAAGGAAATCGGTCTTAAATAGTGAATTGTTATCCCAGTATGTTGCAGGCGGTGAAGAGGCAATTTTCTATGTGTGATATCACCAATTATCATTGTAGGCAAGGATTTCGGTATTGCCTACCCACTCTGACAAACCCTGAAAGTAACAAATTTGCACTGTGATGAGTCTTGTAAGACCCTGTTTACAGAGGTTGTATATTGTTTTGCCAACTGTAAATCTGTAGATATTTGTAATTTAAAAAAATATATGCATTATGGTCACCAGTTTATGTGCGCTTCAGTAGGCCTGTGTTGGATGTAGTGTCAAAACAATTATAAACCTTATAAGCATTTTAAAGGTAAAACATTTGCCATATTCCTTAGTTGAGATGTTTTTAAAATGAAAATGTATTACAACATAATTAGGGCTAACTTACTAATCGTGAAAAGCATGTGGCAATAAGCATGTAAGAATGGATTGATATTTCGGTGTATTAAAGTCTGCATGTAGTTATTTTGTTCAAGTAAATCTCAGAAATTACCCTTGTCTAGAAAGGTTTTGGTGTTGGTTACTGCCTCTAATAAACCCCTCGGGTAGACGTTTGGTATTGTAATAATCCTTGTTAGTATCTCTTGAGAAGGCCTGATAGACCTGGCTGTCTGCCAGGATATTGTAATGTAAAAATGATTAAATAATACATACATCCATATAAAAATGAATCCATATAGATATATAGCAGAATAGCTCCGATCTGCCAATGGTCTGTCTGAGTGTCATTTAAACTGTGCTTCCATCCTGACAGTGTATAGGGTAATGAATCAGTCGACATCAGTCATTGACTCTCTTGCCATGTGAATGACTGCATTTTATGATCACGTGTGCAGATCCACCTGAAAATTAGTGTGCTTTAGTGTCAGTGCTGGTTGGCTGATGCCTATCTCTGAATACACATCTGGGGTGCGTGACAGCTGGGCTTTGTGTATTCCCTCTAGACAGCCACACACAAAGGGAGCTTTAGTGTGACTGAAGGGCTACCTACATCCTGATGGGCCAATGTGAGCATATTGGGAGGAAGGAGCTGAACACAGCTTCACACTTACACCTGATTTGGCTGTGTCCTGCCCCCCACAAAAAGCTGCATACCCCCCCCCCCAAAGCGAGTCTAGAGCTGGAGCAGGAAAGGAGGGCCAATGTGAACTTCAATGACCTTTCTTTTAAGTCTCCCTCTCCCAGGTGCAGCCTGTAAAGGATAGAGCGGTAGGACCCGGTTGGGGGGAGATTCGAAAGACTGCCACCAGGGAATATAAATAAAAATGTATTTTCCCTCGAGAATCATGGGGAAGGCTTGGTCTTGGCCTATGATGTGACTGAGAATCACAGAGCAAATTCACCCTGTTTGCATGATAGGAAACTGGATAAAAATGTAAGCAAGATGCAGTCAGTAATTTAGCAGTGGGCCACATATCACTGCAACATCGCTACCCTTGTGATTTGTGGCCAGTGCAAGTATGAGGTACGCTGACTGCCTGTAATAAGCCACTTAGAATGGTCCTAACACTTAGCCTTACACAAAAATGAATAGTGATTATCTAAGCTAGGGTCCTTGTCTGGATCAAGTTTATAGGTTGGCCACCGTCAATCAGAATGCTTGTTTGTAGCCTTATTATTATGTTGTTATGTGTATTTGTATTGCGCGCTATCACCTATTAGGGTATCATGATGGGTGGTACTTACTCAAAGAGCTAAGTCTTGAGCTTCTTATGGAATTCAAGAAGAGAGTAGAGGTGCTAATAAATAAGTGTAACTTGTTCAAAGCTGTAGCATCAGTGTATCAGGAGAATTGACTCCTGCATATGTTTTGTGAATGTGTGAGATCGGAGGTGCCTTGAGAATTGGTGTAAATGTATGCAGCTATTCAGTTAGGCTGGGGCTGTGTTGTGTAGTGCTTTGTATGTGTGGATGAGGAGTTTGTACTGTGCACTTGTGGACATTGAGCCAGTGAAGCTCTCTCAGGTGTGGTGGGATGTGAGACTGGCATGGGAGTCTGAGGTCTAGTCTGTCAGATACATTCTGTGTTGTGTACAGTATCTTTGTGAGTTGCTTGGTTTTTCCTCTGTAAATGGAGTTCCCATAGTCCAGTCTGCTGGTGATAAGGGCTTCGGTGATGGTCTTACTGGGGATGTCTGGTAGCCACTTGTAGAGGTTTCTCAGCATCCTTAGATTAGATTGAGGATGCAGGAGAAGGTTACTGCAATGGCCTGTGTTAACATGTCAAGTTTATTGTCAATGATGATCAAGAGGTTCCTTCCTTGTTGGCCAAGGGTGAGTCTGAGGTCTGTTAGCCATCAGGTTGAGTCCCACAGTGGGTCTCCTTTATAAAGATCACCACTTCTCTCTTTTCATTGTTCAGCTCAAGACAGTTTTATTTCATCTAAGTGGCTACTTTGGTAATGTAGAGGGTGCATTTGTTGTCCCTTATGCTGGGCAATTTGTCTGATAGGGATAGTATCATGTAAATGTCCTCTGGATAGGAGAGGATGTTGTTGTCGCATGTACAGATGACATCAGCCAGTAGGGTTATGTAGATGTTTTAGAGGGCGGTGGAGAGAGTGGAAGCCCCACTTTGGCTCCAACAACAGTCCTTGTCAGGGTAACCCACAAAAGTCACTAAATTAACCTGTGCTTAACTCTCAAGTAGTTTAGCACAAACCATTCAGGTTTAACTTGGAAGCACTGTACAAAGTATTTATGCAGCACACAACCAGTACAAAAGTGGAAATACAAAACAATAAAAAATATCTGACCAATTTAAAAACATAGGGCCCGATTCACAGAATGAACTTAAGACTACATCCTAAACTTACTACTATTTGGTATTCACAGAATGCACTTACTACTTTCGGGATTCACAGAGTGAACTTACTACTTTCGGGATTCACAGAATTAACTTACTACTTTCGGTATTTACAGAAAAGATTTAAGACTACTAACTTTACGTCCGCACTCGGGCCGTAAATTCCGGCCCGGAGGCGGAGTTTCCGGCCCGGAGGCGAAGTTTCTGGTGTGGGGGCGGACTTACGGTACGGAGGCGGAGCTTGCGGCTTGGAGGCGGGGCTTCCGGCCCAGACATGGAGATTTCAGCCATGGCTAAATACCCACCTCCGAGCCAGAAGCTCCGCCTCCAAGCCGCAAGCTCCGCCTCTGGCCTGGAAGCCCCACCTCCGGGCTGTAAGCTCCGCCCCAAGCCGCAAACTCCGCCTACGGGCCGTAATTTATGGCCCGTGTGCGGACCTAAAGTTAGTAGTCTTAAATCTTTTCTGTGAATACCGAAAGTAGTAAGTTCATTTTGTGAATCCTGAAAGTAGTAATTTCACTTTGTGAATCCCGAAAGTAGTAAGTGCATTCTGTGAATACCAAATAGTAGTAAGTTTAGGATTTAGTCTTAAGTTCATTCTGTGAATTGGGCCCATAGAGTAAAATGTAGTAAATTCCATGACACCAAAATTAATTAAATTGAGTCAGCAGAACCATGATTATGAATTTTTTAATTTTTTAAGAAATCTAAAACCTAAATAAAAGCGCTAACCTTGGGTCTCTGGTCGCGCAGGATCAGGGAAAAATCCAAACGTAAGGCCGACTACGATAGAGCACTGGTCTGATAAAGGACGTAGTTTGGGCCCAGTCTAGCCTAATCTTGTGACTTAGATGAAATTTTGAGGAAAAATTCAGGAGAAGGTGGAGTTCAGCGGGTCAAGCCAGCAGGCTTTGTCAGAGGAGAAGTCATACTCACATAGGGAATGCTGGATGACGTCAATTGGCACCCTGTTGCCACAGAGCCCTTGTGAAGATATTTACTTTCAGACTTGGAAAAACATTTTGGAATTTGAAAACCTCCAGCAGGATGAAGCTGCAAGCTATAGCCAAAGAGGGCTCCATGAGGCCAGATACCGTATCTCGGTGGTCCTGCTTAGCAGGATTTGCAGCTGCAAAGAAAAATGCAACAGGAGCTACCTTGATGTCTGGATCAGCTGTTAGTGTTAGGTTGGACCCACGCCTCTAACACAACTTCCAAGAGTCCAGCACTTGGACAGGGCTCAAGGTCTCTAAAGGTTGATATATCCCTGTAGCTCACACAGCATGCCATCCAGCTAGCCCTTGGAGTCATTGTTATAGTTCTGGGTTCAAGAAGCAAGGCAGGAGGACAGTCCTCTTGCGATCAAGTTAAGCCCCAAGAAGCAGGGCTGTGCTCTGGTAGCAGTGGAGCATCCCTCTGGGTAGGAAGACGGGCCTTGTACAGCAGAATAGTCCTCTGAGGGCCCAGACAGTTCTTCTGAAGTCTTCCAGAGGTTTAGGGGTATACTGAAGAGCTGTTCTGAGGATCTAATGTTTATCTCCCTCCCTCAGCTGGGAAGACTTTGGTTTCTACCTTAGTCTTCTCCAAAATGGATTACGGAAACGCTCTCCTTCTCCACACCCAGAAGCGAGTCATAACAAAGCTGCAATCCATTCAGAATGCGGCAGCCAGGATTCTCCTGAGCATTCCTCGCCGCAATTCTACCACTCTTGGCATTCGTCAACTCCACTGGCTGAGAGTTGAGAGCCGCATCAAATTCAAGGCCCTCTGTATTGCATATAAGGCAGTACACAACATAGGACCCAGGTTCCTGACGGAAGCCTTTCAGCCATATATTCCTAGACGGCAATTAAGATCGGCCAATACCAACCTCCTCACTGTGCCACGTACAAGAACCGCCACCTGGGGAGATAGACGTTTCTTGGTGGCCACCCCAAAACTCTGGAATCTTTTGCCACAGTCCATCAAATCTGCCCCTAACCTGATGAGCTTCCGCAGGCTCCTAAAAACGTGGTTATTTAACCAGTAAAAGGATCACTGACCCCAGTAGCTCCACAGCGCCGAGACACCCCAGGGTATTTGTTGCGCTATAAAAATTACGAAAATAAATAAATAAATAAATATCTGATTCCAGCATTTGAAGTAGGGGAATCTTGTAGGCTACTCCTATTTCTGGGTCTGGAAAGTCTTATCTTCTGGTCAACGCTCCAAGAAGGCTGGGGTGCTGAAAAATTGTATCTGGTTTCTTTGTGTGTTCTCTGGAGGCAGCCCTTTGAAACAAGCCATGGTGCTGGAACACATCTGCCCACAGCAATACAAGTAGGATGGCCCATGTTGCCAAAACGAAGTCCACATTGTCTCACTGTCTGGTAGGAGTACAGAAAGTCAAACAACTAAGCCCTTCTCAGTCATTTGACCCAGGAAACAGGCAGAGGCACACAAATGATTAGAGCAGGAGAAAGCCAACTTTCTAAAGTGTTATTTTCAGAATTGTGATCTAAAATCTGACTTTACCATTAAAGAGGATTGTAAACAAAACTTAATTTGAGTCTATACATGATATTTCTACCTGTTCCCAATCAAACACTTATTAAATGTATTAAGGTAATCAATCCATTGTTATCCGGCGAGAGAGGTAAGCTGTATAGTAGTGAATAATACGATTAAGAGTTTTTCTGTACTAGAACTCATAATATTAAAACACATATGTCCTTATATTCAAACAGAAAGCACCTTGCTCTATGGGCTTTTAAAGGACTCGGGGGCATATTACCAAGCAATAGCGATAATTATCGCTATTGCTTGGTTAGAGACAAAAATTTACCGCAGCGCTGCGGCGATTTTTACCGCAAATAAACCTTGGTATTACCAAGGTTTAACGCAAATGCGGTAAAAATCGCCGCAAAGCATGAATATCGCTGAAAAGTCAGCGATATTCATGCATTAGCAAGTTAATGCTCTTAGCCATGTTATCCACCTCCCATTGGATAACATGGCTCAGGGCAGGTGTTAGCTTTTGGAGATATTCCCGCTTAGCGCGAATATCTCCAAAAGTTGGTAATAGGAGATAGCGATGTTAGCGACTATTTTCAGTCTCTAACATCTTGGCACGCCCACTTTGCATCTCATTAGTGATAAATATCACTGACATGCAAAATGGGGCCCAAGATGGTCGCTATCTCCTACTAGCTATCGCTAACTGGTGTTAGCGGCAGCTAGGTAATAGGGAGATAATTTTATCTCCGCTTTCTTGGCTTTTAAAGCCTAAAAAGTGGAGATAAACCCCCTTGATAATATGCCCCTACATTAGGGGTGCCATATATGTATTAGGAAGGAAGGTTTAGGCATAGAAAAAAGTTTCTTTCGCCAGCTCGATTTGGCAGTTTAAAAGTGCAATACAGACTGCAATGGGAGACCTGAGGCACATATTAAAGTGTTCCTGGAGTGGGATGCACAATGATGACAGCAGGCCCACTAGCAGAATCCAACTGGCCTATAGGGAATCAGATAGTGCCAAATGAGCTGGAAATAGATCTCAGTGTGTCTGGCAGGTTTTCGGCTGTTTCTGGATCTGTTTTATGGTCTGCTGGGCCACTTTTTACAGTTGATTTATCTGACACTAAAATAAACATAGCCTGGGGCAAGCTCAAATCCTTGCATCCTCATATACCATGCAAAACAATTGTACTGCTTGTCTTTATAAGTTCAAAACTGTCACAATTTGCACACATGGGACACTTGTTAAGCCTTCAAATTCACTAAGGGGGGCTCATTTATTTAGGTGCCTGTCCCTTTCTTCTGTCCCTGTCCGACTCTGCCACTAGTAGCTTTTCATTTACAGACCCTGGGTACATGTACTAGGGTCTTACAAGTAAACAAAATGTTTAGACCAATTTTGTCACACTTTAGGGAGAGGGCACACGCACTGTACCACTGGTTAGCAGTGGTAAAGGGCACGGAGTCCTAATGTCACAAAAAGGAAATTCAGAAAACAGGATGGGTGAAAGCAAATAGTTTATTGGAAGGCCACACTAAGGATGTCATGTCTAACAGACAGGGTCATACTCGGGCAGAAAATAGCCCTGGACACCAAAATAAAAGTGGCCCCATTACTGTAATAAAAAGCTGAACATGTGGTCCATGATCGCAAATTGGGACAGTTTTTACATTGTAAAGCACCGCTCTATAAGTTTTTTTAAGGTATACAAGTCTGCATGGATTTGAGATTACTGCAGGCAATGTTTGTTTTAATATCAGAGAAATCAATGGTAAACACTGGCCCAGCAGACTATACAACAGGCCCACAAACAACCAAAAAAACAGCCCACACATTGACCCCTCAGCCAGCCCTTTTGGTACTGCCTCATTGCCCTATAGACCAGTCCAACTCTGAATATAGGTATTTAACATGCTATTCTTTATTCCTATGCCTTTAAAACATCTATTATAAGGACTGTTAGTATTTCAACCAGATCAATTAAAGCCATGTCCATGAACCTATTGCATTCAATTCTCCTCAATATGCATGAACTCCATGCTATTGGGAATGTCTGTGGCATATTACTCTTTCCTCCCTCATTTCCTTTATATACTTTGTATTTAGCATGCAGCCACCAATGACTAATGTCTAATTTTGTAACTCACCTCTACTTCTTGCATCACCCCCAAGATATTAAAGTAAAGTAATCTACCCACAGTATATCCTCAGGATATGCATGTGCATCTCTAATTAAAGGCCATAGGCACTTCATTCCTTCTCATTATAGCATCTGTGCTTTTTGGCTTCAATTTTTTAATAGGACATGAGCCTTTCTCACACTGATAGACTTGTTTCATTCAACTATTAAAACGCCCATTACTGCTCTACTGTTATGAACCCCAATGTACCCCAATATAGGCCTAGGTAGTTACACTACGTTTTACCTACATCTGTCCTACCATAGTTCTACATAACAGGTTTGGAGCTGACCTTTTTCTAGTTAGGTGCTACATGACTGTCATTTGGTTTTCCCTGAAAACTAGCCTCATGTATTATGCATGAGGATTCTCAGTATCACAGCAGAATTACCATCTTCTGCATTATAACTCTGCATAAGGGCTACCTCTATCTTCATCCTTGCCCGACAATCCCACAGTACACTTCTAGGTAGAACTCCGGAAGGTACCTTTCGCGTATATAAGCACTACATCTTCTATGGGTAAACCAGAGGAGAAATAATTCCATGCTGACGTGAGACGCTGAGGTCCTGCACACAAAAACTACTGGGCGCAGTGATCTGACATCACTTGGCGGGTGTCCATCTCAAGACCAAGACAGGGTCCATCACTCTCTCACATCAGGTAATGGGGTTGGCTCTAGCCTAAGGGGATTCTTGGCTATACACCTACATACATGATAGGTACATCTAGGTACATTTAGTTAGGTTTTGCACCATAGGAGTACACATTAATATTGTTATGTATCCATATGCCTGCACAATACATGTTCATTGAAAATGTCCCCACCGTTTATTCTGTATATCTCTCTGAGACAAAGTAAGCACAACTAAGTGAAAAGTACTGTACTGTTTCCATGATCCCTGAGGGGTTAGGGTTGTCATGTTCGAAAGCTGCCAGAAACTATTTGCTCCTTGGTAAGAGGGGCTCATTGTGGCACTGTGAGCTAGCTGGTTCACAGATTAACATATCCTGTGGGGGGTGTCTGGAATCAGTCAGGACACCAATGCCCTAGTTTATGTTGTTGAAATGTGAAGCTCCTATATAGATTTGTAGGAACTACACAACACGTGGGGGTATATTATCAAGAACAGCTTTAAAAATTATCACAGGTTTAGCGGCAGAAAACAGCAGCTAAAGTGACGATAATGGGCTTGATAATATGCCCTTGAGAGTTCCAATAGAAGTCCATTTTCTGGTGTGAACTTGGGCTTCTATTCGAATTCTCCAGGGCATATTATCAAGCCCATTATCACCGCTTTAGCTGCAGTTTTCTGCCGCTAAACCGGTGATAATTTTAAAGCCCTCCTTGATAATATGCCCCTACATTTTCTTATTTCCAATTCCAGGTCAAGAATGGTACTCGCCAAGCTAAAAACTTTATCACTGAACATATTAATGTATCAATTCCATTTCCAAAACTACTGACACACACCATATGAGTTGTGGTGACAGAGCAGGAGGTTTTGTGTACACTGCGATACATAAAAGCTAGGCGAGAAACAAGAATTACACTTTTTTCTACTTTCGCAAGTAACACTGAAATGTAAATCCACACAAACACAAATGCAATGCATGCTTGTAAGTAGGCCACATAGACAAAATCATATATTCTACAAACTATGGGTTCAGCATTAAGAAATGCATCCTTGAAATGTTGAATTCGATGAATGGCAAGGAGTCTACTGTGTGAAGCTATAGAACATCCTCAATAATGTATTTATATTTATGCCATCTTTTTCATTTGCAATATTTATAACTGAAGGAAATTATTGTTATGACAATTGAATGTTTAAATGGTCTTACACATTCTAATTCTAAATAACACTCTGACCGGAAGTTGACCTGAGTCCTTCTATGCGATCCGTAAAAGAAAGATGCAAACTAAGTGGTGCCTAGAGCTAATAATGGCAAAAATCACATGACACAAACATATGTGTGTAGACATCTGTTGACTGTTTCGTGCACTAAATTTATTTTATCCAAATGCAAGGCTACTCAAAATGTGCAAGTACAGGCACTAGGCACTGTTCAAGAACAGGTTTTATTCAGTTCGTGTAGAATTTGTACTTTACTCATAACCATGTAACATGGAGCATGCATCCCCTTGCATCATATACCTACACCATAGATGTACATTCACAACACAGATTTGAAGTAGATTAAAGTCTCCTCCTTAAAAGTTTTATTTATGATATCATCCTCATGTTGGTACAGGTGGTAGATCTGGATAGCCTAGAGGTGACCTAGCTGTTTGCAGATACAAATCCTTGCATGTATGATGGAATATGTGCCCCCCTCAAAGCCTTGTGTGGGTTTCACCAGTCAGTCTGTGAAGATGTACTCAGTCGTTTAAAAAATGGTTAACATCTGGAGTGGGCCATGTTTCGTGAGTTGGTTAATCACATGACACAGGGAAGAATAAAACATTGACATTAGTAGTTTTGAGAAAAGATCACATCCCACAAGTAGCCAAAGTGAGGTGTAACAAACCAAGTTGATAAAATTAACACTGGTTGTATGGGATGGGTGGTGCTGATTTCAAATCAAGATAGAATACAGGCGATGGGGAAGGAAACACCAAAATTGCACATAGGATGTTTAGTGGTTGCCCAAAAGGTTGTGAAGGAAAGGGTTGAGGAATAATAGGCCATTTTCTGTATAAGTAGTAAAATACCCCTTATAGCTTATGAGAAAGGATACAGCAAATCACTTCAGGTCAGATTGTTGTGATCATTTGAGAGAACTCATTGTTCATCCACAGTTAAGGTCAAAGGAGTTTTCTGTTCAAGTGTTGGTACCTTATTAGAGTTATTTTCAGACTTTTTCAAAGCATGATTGCACTAATCCTCAAGATGGGCAAAGCCCACAAGATACTCACAATTATCATCCCATTTGGTTAATCAACAAAGTCTGTAAAATCCTGGCCGAAATTTTTGCCATAAGTTTAAACCCTTTCATCTGACATTTTAGCTGTGCTAACCAGTCACGCTTTGTTAAGGGTTGTTCCTTGGCATCCAAAACAAGAATACTATAATTTTTTATCAACAAGCAGACAGAGATGATCCCAACACCTGCTGCCCCATAGCAATTGATGGCAAAAAGCTTTTGAAAGAGTCCTAACGATTTAAAGTCCTAGAATGGCACCACCTCCTCAACACATTTATGAACAATTGTACATTTCTAAACACCAGTCTCTGAGCTTCATTTCTTGCTAATGGAGTACTCACCATAAATTCGGTCTAGACACGGGGAAGGTTGTATCCCTGTCTTCTTTTCATCCACTTTAACCAGCGACGGCTCGTGGAGGGAGTTACGGTGGGGCAGGAGGGCGGGGAGGGGGAGGGGCAGGGTGGAGGTTGCTAAAAACCGGCATATGGATAATTGCAGGTAAGTAAACAATTTAATTAATAAAACG
The DNA here is from genome assembly GCF_964263255.1 of Lissotriton vulgaris. Lineage (NCBI taxonomy): Eukaryota > Metazoa > Chordata > Amphibia > Caudata > Salamandridae > Lissotriton > Lissotriton vulgaris. The sequence goes on along the minus strand of NC_141689.1, from coordinate 2,031,115,118 downwards.
AATTTCGTAGTGCGCCTTGCATCGCAAAATGCAATGCAGTGCGAGCTACGAAATTCGTTTTATTAATTAAATTGTTTACTTACCTGCAATTATCCATATGCCGGTTTTTAGCAACCTCCGCCCTGCCCCTCCCCCTCCCCGCCCTCCTGCCCCACCGTAACTCCCTCCACGAGCCGTCGCTGACTTTAACCACTGCTAGTGAAAATTATATGAAAGTATTACAACCAAATATTAGTGTCAAACCTATCAGACTAAGCTGACAACATACTTTAGTTCATTAATGATTCTGAACGCTCGATCCCTAGCTTACAGGATGAGCTAAATTGTTATGTCTGCAAATCTTGGTTCTAAAGTAATCCAGACAAAACCATTATCTTTCTTCTCCACAAGGCATTTTTAAATGTCAGTTTAACAAATGAAACATTAAATAATGCCTCTAATTGATAACCAGCGTAGGAATAGCCTATTAAATAATATTAATCATTGTTTGAGCCTGAACCAAAATAAAGTATTGGAGGAAAATAAATGTAAAACCTCTAACTGGTTCCACCTTAATCTTTCATGGCGGGGTCACTTTGAAACCACAAAAAAAGATGCTCACACCGAATATTGTATACACCTTAACTATGCTCCTTTTCAATTTACCCCGCAGATTTGCAAGGACACTAATAAATAATTTCCTTTCACTGTGGAAGAAATTGGGTTACTGGTTGGGAGGGTTAAACCCTGCTTTAGCAGCAACCATAATTCTTCTCAGGATGAAGTCATAAGCAAACCCCATATTAACCTGTGCTCAACCCTATGGTAGCTCGGCCACAGAGCAGTCAGGCTTAACGTAGAGGCATTGTGTAACGTATTTATGCAGCACTTCAAACAGTAAGAAAGTGAAAACACAACACAAGAAAAATCCCACATCAATTTAGAAAAATAGAGCACCATGCAATACATACATCTAGAGCCAAATGACAAAAATACAAAAAGTAGAACTGGAGATATGCAATTTTTAAAAAGTATTTTAGCAAAAATAGCAACAAAAAGCCCAAAGTGCCATCTGTTGCTATCTGGTTGTGCCAGTTAGGGACAAAGTCAGACGTTCAGGCCAACTGTGATGGAGCATTGGCCAACTAAGAGGACCCAGTGAGGCCTGCTGAACAAGAGAACCTTAAATCCTGGTTGAGAAGCAATGCAAGGTCTGCGTCATCAATGAGGCCTCGCAATGTGGAGTACGGAGTCAAGGATGAATGTTAATATTAATGTTAATGTTATTGACAACTGTTACCCAATAGTGTCCTGGCACTAAAATGAAGTCCTACAGAGGCCTAACGTGGGAGGAGTAATGAAAAATGATTAACTGTAAAAAGCCACGTTTTCAAGGCCTTCCTGAAGTCGAGTAGATTTGTCATGCCTCTAAGAGGCAACAGGATGTCGTTCCATGCCTTGGCTGCACCGACCATAAAGCTTCGGCCACCCCAATTGGCTTTCTTTACAAAGGGCACTAACACCAGCTTTGCTTCAGAGGAGCGCAATGGTCTTTTAGGTACATACCAATGGATATGCAATTTTAGGTAGGTGGCCCACTTCCTTGAAGGACTTTGTGAACCAGGCACAGAGCTTTAAAATGAACAAGTTTTTTGACGGGCAGCCAGTGAAGCCTTTTAATCTCAGCCGAGATTGAAGCATATTATGGTATGCCGGTGAGTAATCTGGCAGCTGCATTCTGCAGAAGTTGAAGTTTTTTCATAAGGCCTTCTTCGATATTGAAATAGAGACCACTGCAATAGTCCAGTCTGGACATGGCTAAAGCAGTAATAACTGTTTGTTGACGGTCTTTGGGCAGGAATGGCATAATTTCCTTTCAGGATCTCAGAAGATACGATGTAGATGAGACCACCGAATTCACTTGATCCCTAAAACTAAGTTTGTTGTCTATGCAGACTCCCAGATTTTTTACCTTCCTAATAGGAGTAGGGAGAGGACCCAATGCATCCGTACACCAAGCCGGGGTCCAAAAATTAGGATCATTCTCGGACTGAACCACCTCCGTATTGCTGGAGTTGAGTTTCAAGTAATTTTGGGCCATCCATTTTCCCACTGCTGTCATGCAGTGATGGAATCGGAACTCCATTCCCTGCACCCCTCCTGGCAGCAGTGACACTACAATTTGGGTGCCCTCTGCATATGAGTTGAAATTAAAACCAAAGGACTCCATTAGGGGGGCCAACAGTGACACATACACGTTAAACAGTGTTGGACTCATGGATGACCCTTGAGGAAGTCCACAGGGCAAAGAGAAAGGTTTGGCACAGAATTTGCCCTGGACTCCAATCTCGTGAAGCCAGTCCATCAGTAGAACATGATGGACTGTATCAAAGGCCGATGAGAGGTCCAGCATTATCATAGCAGCTTTTCCTCCCTGGTCGAGTGTAATCCTGATTTCTTCAGTGGATTTAAGAAGAGCGGACTCTGTGCTGTGCCCTCCTCCCCCCAGAAACCTTACTGGGTTGGATCCAGCATCTGAGCTTCTTTAAAGTAGAGACTAAGTTGTACATTCATGAGTCTAGAGATGGGTCTGAAGTTATTAGAGTCTTTAGAATCTAGACTCAGCTTTTTGAGCAGGCGGTAGTATGGATGCTCTTTTCCAAGTTTTGGGGAAATATCCTTCCACAAACATAGCATTTAAGATGTAAGTCAATGTTAGTGTGACTGGCTTGGGTGCTACTTTTAGTATTGAGAGTGGACATGGATCAAATGGTGTGCACGATTTCACTGTATTTAGAAGCTTAGAAACATCTATGACAGTAACTGGGGCAAATGTAACAAACTGTGGTACAGAGCATTGTACAGGCGTAAGTTCTAGTGTGTGGGTCGAAGTCGTCTTCATTGTTGAGCCAGTGAATGTAGAAAAAATAGCCTCCTCTTTGTCGAAGAAAATGTTTGCTATTCTATCACACAGTTCCTAGCTGACTGGAATGGGAGGATGGGCTGGGTGCGCTTGGGTGGTTACCGTTTTGAATTGTTCTTTAATTGAGTTTTTTGCAGAGTTCATTTTGTTAGCAAAACATTTGTTTTGTTTTTTAAAGCAGCTGCTTATACTCAACTAAGCTTAATTTGTATTTGTTTTACTTTCTATCGTTGTACTCCCTCCTCCAAATTCTTTCAAGATGCTTGCAGGCCAATGTTTGACCTCTAAAATCTTGGGTATAGCAGGGAGAGGAAGGTTGTGCCCTACTGGGGTGGACGAGTTTCTATGGGGGATAGCTTGTTACCTTCTGCTTGCAGCCAGTTAGTATAAGAGGATGTGACCTCATCTAGGTCAGTAGGTAGAACAAACAAAGTAGAGGTTAACAGTTCCTGTAGTTCATCAGCTTCTACCTTATTCCATGCTCTTCTAACCAATTTTTTGTTTGCTGGTTTCCTAATGAGTCGGTCAGGGAACGTCAGCTCAACTAATACTGCCTTGTGGTCTGACCCAACTACTGGGAGAAGGGCCATAAATATCAGGTGGGCGTTATTAGAGAATATGCCATCCAATGTATGTCCTGCCTTGTGTGAGGCCCCACTGACAAGTTGCTTTAGATCAGCATTACTCATTAGGTCTAGCAGGCTTAGCGTATCTGGATCAGTCAGAACTTCCAGATGGAAGTTAAAATCTCCTAATATCGTGTATGAGCTAGCACTTAGCTCATTTTCCAACATAATACCAGCTTGTGTTATGAACCAGCTTCTAGGGCCAAGTGGCCTATAAATGAGGGTATCTCTGAAAGTGTGATGGTGCGAAAGATAAAAGCAGAAATTTAAAGCTTCGCATTCAGCATTAGAAGAGCAGTTAAACGATACGTTTATTGACTTTTGGTATATCACCGCTAAGCCCCCCCCTTTCTTCAGATGCCTATTTAAAGTATGGCAGAGGTAATCCGGAGGTGTAGCTTTGACCAAATCAGGATCGGAGGCAACGTCTGTCCCCGACTCTGTAATAACTGTAATGCTGATTTCCTCTTCCTCAATAAGAGGAACCAAGGCGAATGCTTCAGTTCCTGATGAACTGCAGGGCTGCAATGCACGACACTGCCCCACAATCGAGGTTGCAGAGTGCTGTCCGCAGGAAAAGTCCATGCAGCTCCATGCAGCAGAGGTGATGCTTTGGTTATGCTCAGGTTTGTGCCATGCAGAAGAAGGGATGCGTCTGTCCTGCTGGATCCACAGCTGGACTGGCAGAACACCTTCATGCCCACTTCCGAGGGTCTAGAACTGGGGTGGGACCACTTGACAGGGTAGGACCCACAGTTGCAGAGTCCAGGTGCAGGTTACCATAGGCTTAGCCCTTTGACTCACTCTGGTTGTCCTGTGTACAAGTTTACAGGTCCAAGCCTGCTCATGAAGACAGGAGGGAAGCAGGTCAGCATAGCAAGGCAGGCATCCTTCAGGGAAGCTGTCCAGCAGAGTCAGCTACACCCAGTCATGTTACCCAGAGAAAGGCTGAATGCATTACATGGCTAAGGCAGGAAAATACTGACTTTCTAAAGATGATAGTTTCAAAATCCTAATTTGAAGTATGACTTTATCATAAGAGAGGAGTTTTCACTAGAATTCAATCAACATCAACTGGTTACCTGTTCCCATTTGGACGTTACAGTTTAATAAATGTAACAAGGTAACTCCAGTATCATTCTATGGAAGATGCAGGTCGTGCAGTACTGAAAAAATAATGTAGGAGTATTTTCCTACCAGGCAATGCACAACTTAAAAGTACATGTCCCACTTTCGAATACACTGCAGCCTGACTCTGGGCTGCCCAGGGCCTACCCTAGTAGTGACTTATATATATTGAAAAGGAAGGTTAGTGCTTAGCTAAAGGTTTATTTTGCCAATCACAGTTTAAAACTGAACGCACACAGCCCACAATAGCAGGCCTGAGGCAGGTGTAGAGACCTACTTCAAGTAGGTGTCATGACCACTAGTAGCATTGTAATTACTGGCCGTAGGTACATGTAGCACCACTTTACTAGGGACTTCCAAGTAAATTAAATATGTCTATTGGGGATAAGCCAATGTTACCATGTGTCAAGGAGTGAGCACATGCATGTTAGCACTGGTTAGGTCGGTAAAGTGCACAGAATTCTAAGGCCAGCAAAAACTAGATCAACAAAAAAATGGAGGGGACAGACAGTGTGGGGTAAGGCCACCCTCAAGCTAACAGTGTTTACACTATGGAAAGATGGTAGACCAAACATTTGTCTGAAAAAACATGAAATGAACAAAGCACCTAGGAGGTGTTAACTTCGCAAGTTTCAAGACCTACTAAGTGGCTATAAGACTGATCCACACTTATTCGCAGTCACTACATCCTTATAATTCATCAAATCAGCATGAATCAAGCTTGTGATGTTGCTTTAACACCCAAATTCAATCCCTCTTTATCTCTCAACCATCAATGGAAGGATTGGTCCCTTCATAGCTGTTCCTTAGCAACAAAGAATTATTAACAGCTAGAATAACAGCAATTGATTACAAAGGTAGAATGGCTAAATAACTCTCTTTAGTACAACCCTGTTATTCCAACAATTTGTCCCTAACAATCATGGCCTTCTTGGATAGAAGGAGGCATCCATACTATTGGAAAATTAATTGAACAAGATTGCCAATACTGGTATGCACCTTTCATACAAGATGTAACTTGAAACAACTTCATAAGAGCAGTTTTATCGGAAAATGATTCACTTATCCTTCAAACAATATATTTAACAAATGTTTTACAAAGTAAATGTAATGTGAATTTCTACCTTTGGTTTGATCGACAACCAAATCAACTACTTCAACTTCTGTAATATGCCGAAAAATCGGGAACACAGTGCTGAACTCATGAAGTCTGGCCAGCTTGATTAGCGGGCTACATCACTCAATATTACACTACTATCACCTGTAATCAAATTCATCTGGAAAAGAGCCAGACACTGCACCAAATCGGCCTCCTTAATATAGACGATTCTTTTTGTTCTGCACAGAACACTATGGTCTCCCTATCAACTTTTTAAAGTCTTACCTCAGATATATGATCGCTGCTAGCATTGTCAAGTAAAAATACCAACCTAGAACAGAGTTTCCTCTTGTGACCCTGTATAGCCACTTTTTGGTACAGAGTTACCTTCTTCATTCAAAAAAACTATGGGCCATATTAACAAGAAAGGGTAATACATTATCACTGCTTTTATCGGCAGGAAACTGCCGCTAAAGCACCGATAATGGGCTTGATAATATGCCCTTGTGAATTCCCATAGAAGCCAAGGTTAACACCAGAACCTGGGCTTCTATGGAAATTCACAAGGGCATATCAAGTCCATTATCGCCGCTTTAGCGGCAGTTTCCTGTCGATAAGAGGGGCGATAATGTATCACCCTTTCTTGATAATATGGTACAATGGGCCTTATAATCTAAAATAATAATAATAATGAGGCAGAGCGTCCCTTTAACGCTGCCGGTGTGTCACTTTTTGTGACGCACCAGCGGCGTAAAAAATGCTCCTTTTTGCACCATCTTTACGAAGTGACTCATCTAGGTAGATGCGTCACTTTGTAAACCCCTGCACCACATTATACCTGCGCCAGGTATAATGTTTGCAGGGGGGCGTTCTGACGCATAGAAGTGACGCAGTGAAATCTATAAGATTTCACTGCGCCACTTCTAGGATGCAAATGCGCTAATATCTTACGCCTGCCTCACAGCGGGCGTAAGACTTAAGCAGGCCCTTTCACATGGGGCTTGCCCCATGTGAAAGGAAACATTGCTGGAGTTGCATCACTTTTGTGACACACTCCAGCAATGAGTCATTTTTGCGCCATACAGATATGTCAGAAATACTGACGTATCAGTAACTTCTTGCGACATGATGCGTCATACAGTAAATATGACGCATCAATCATGTCACAAGGAGGGCGCACTGAGAAGTGACGCATCACTGCTTTCACGCAGCGATGCGTCACTTCTCATTAATGAGGCCCTATAAATTATCCCTTGAATATCTTTTTCTCGAGCCTCTTTCCATACCAACCAACAAATTAAGCCAGCCTCTAGGCAACCTCCTGTTGACTTACTTACTTTAATCCCCCTCTTTCTACTCAATATCAGCTCGATCTTCAGATTCAAGACCAAAGTCACACATAATCACTTAGAGGAAATCCCAGAGGAGTCCCCAACTAAACCATTAATTATGTAAGTAATTTACACCTGTCTACGATGCAATTTAAGTGACATGAACAATAAATATTCTTGATCTGGGTTGATTGCATACTTTGTTTAAGATTATATATTCCTGTTATTCTCTAGTTTTGTCTAAAAATATATTGTAATGCTGATCACCTTTTCCTGTTGGATGAATTCTTTAGCCCTATAGTCACTCTGATCAACAAACTTCACTGGCTTCCTATCAGGCAAAGAGAGACGTTTAAAGGCCTTTGCATTGCCCATAAAGAGCTCTATGGCAAAGCCCCAGTCTACATAAAGGAACACCTTAAAACCTACGTACCAGGGAGCTCGCTTCGGTCAGCAGAGGCCTGTAACCTGGCCACCTGTAGATGCACCCTGACATTGAAAGGGGGGAGAACCTTTTCTGTCGTACTCCAAAACTCTGGAATCAGTTGCCAGACCATCTATGCAAAGAACAAGTGCTCCTCTTATTCAGGAAACAACTAAAAACACTGCTGTTCAGGGATGCACTGATCACCGTCTAAACCGCCACATCGCTGTTGGACTTCTTGATCTGTCCACAACGTTTTGGCCTCACCTCCAAAAGCGCTTAGAGACCTGTCGGTGATTAGGGCTACACAAATACAAATACAAATACTCGCCCCTTTTTTCTTCTGATTTAAATGAATAGTAAGTAGATGTCCTGATGTCTGTGTTTGTTTCATGAATTTTCATAAATGATACAATTATTCAAAGCTAAGAGAATCCCATTTGTTCTCCATTTGTGGACAAAGGCTCACCTCCTCCGGAATTAAACTTTGTAGTTGTTGTAAAACAAAGGTAAATTGGCCAAGATGTATATACTGTAAATTTTGTTATTTATGCTTAGTTGCAAAGTAACTTCCAGGTCAGTAGGTAAGTGAGTAGACGATAACAGATACACCCACCAAGAGCAGTTTCCCTGTTGCTCCGACTGCACACTCCAACTGACACTCCACCAGGCACCCGTGCATTCTACGACATCACCAAGCATTCAGCATTCCACTCATCACCAAGCACTCCAGCACTCACCCTGGCTGAGCAGTAGGGAAAAGGTATGGGAACACTTAAGTTACAACAGTAGTCAAATGCAGTAGTATCATATTCAGCACATAAACTCGTTTTAGAATAATCTGTTTGCCAGACTTGGTCAAATGACTCCTGTTATGCCTTTCAAATAACCATATGTTCTTCCAGATGGACATCTCACTAAAGTTATTTTCAGTAGTGTAGACAGATAACTACGTTTAAAATCAAGTTTGAAATCACATTATGATGTGTGAAAATAGATTTTGGTCATATTTCTGAACAATATCTGCGATTTAGAAATTAATTGCCAGCTCATCCTGAGGGTGAGGGAGAGCAAAAGCTAGACTGAAAGCTTCAATTTGTTAGCTTCTGGTGCTCTGCCAGAAATACTCTGGCAGCTTGGATACTTGGCTGAATATTGAATTGAATTGAAACTCTGCTTTGTGGGAAGAAAATCATAATTGTATTGCAAGCACAGAAGCCAATATTGTGCTTGCATTCTTACCACAATTAAGTGGCAATAATCACTTCACAAACAAATTACATCTACTGATAAGATCATAATAAACGTTATGCCAATTATTTTAGCCAACAACTTAGACTCTAACTTCTTTCATAGGCGGCAAATTCGGTAGTGATTTTTTTTCCATTAAATAAGCCCTGATTTTGCATGTTTGCTAAGAGTATTCGCTCCTTATGTCAGGTTTGCCAGTGAGAATGATACTGAGAAGCAGAGAACTTTCAGGACCAGATGTACGACCATCGACTTTTGCAACTCGCAATTTGCGAGTTGCAAAAGCCAATGTACAACAGTGTCTGAGACACTGTTTGCGATTCCCAATGGGGTCACAAATTGCATGTCTCATGAATATTAATGAGGCTGTCGCAATTTGCGACCCTGTTGGGAATGGCTGACACTCCCTGCAAGTGTTTTGCGACCACAATTGCGGTCGCATAACATTCTTACATATCCTTTGGGGTCACTATTAGGAAGGGAACAGCCCTTTCTAATAACGAGTCACTAAACACTATGGGCCACATGTATCCTTCAAAATTGTGATCGCAAAATGCCGAAATTCGCAGAATTTCGACGTTAGTGATCGCAATTTAGCTAAATGGAATGATGTTTTAAGGTAAAATTGCCTCGCAAAATAAGGAATCGCAAAATTTGTGATTCCTTATTTTGCGATTACATTTAAGGAATCGCACATTTTGAGATTCCTTAAATGCAAGTAAGAGGCACAGAAAAAGTGCTATTTGGGCTTTAGGAATCGCAAATTACCACCAACTGAAAGTTGGTGGTAATTTGCGATTTCTCTGAAAAGTACACTTTTTGCATTTTTTCAAGTGCCATGTGATGCTCATTCATGCCCTCAGGGCATGTATGTGTGCCACATGTGCACACATGCACAATTTCAGGGATGCAACAGGGTGTCTTTTTGACACCCTGGAGCGCTTGAAATTGCATTCTCAATTTGCGATTCTCTAATTGAGAATCACAAATTGAGAATGTCTTCCCATTCATTCTTATGGGCCTCTTGGGCCATAGGAATGAATGGGGAGGTATTCCTTAATTGTGAATCGCAATTTGCAATTAGCAATTAAGGAATATGTAGGATTCGCAAAATTATTTGCAAATCCTACATACAGTGTTTTGCGATGTTCAAAAAGCGGGTCCCCAAAAATTGCTATTTGAGAATCGCAAAACCAAAAATTCAGACATATGGCCCTATTTTGCAATTTGCGACTCGCAAAATAGGATTAGTACATGGCCCACATGTATTTTGCATGCGCTAACGGGTCTAAAACCCATTCGCTCATGGAAAGATCCCTTGTACATCTGGCCTTCGGTCTGCTGCATGAAAGGTGAATTAAAAGCCTGTGGAAGAGAAAGTTTTCAGACAGAGTGGGATAATATTTGCCTCCATGTTGAAATAGAAATACACTTTTTATCATCAACTCGGGAAAATACGCATTTAATTGAAATACATTTAATATATTTAATCTGACATAATACACAACCAGTGCCCTCCATGTAGAATTTAAGTCAAACCTTTAAAATGTACATTTATTTCCCCACAAAACCACACAGTTGACATCTTCAAAGCTTCTATTTTTAATACATTTTACATTCCATAACATGTATTATGTGCCAAATAACATTTTGTTAATACCTGCCTATTTTTTAACCCACAGCAAAGCTCAGCCATCTTGTTAGAGTAGGCAGTTCTCATGGTATGGTTTCTGATTGAAAAGAAGAACTACTTCACATCCTGGTCACTGACATTAGATTTTCTCTCATCATATTTTTGTCAGACATCCTAACACCCCAGAATTAAGCTATGCTAGAAACAAGGGTAGAAATTAGAAAACAAGAGTGTTTTTTCCTTAGTGACAGGTAAACTCAAGCATTCTGTGGCTAATACCTCCCGTGGCCTCGTGAAATGTGTAAAACTTAAAGTCCTCTAGAACGTTCACGCCTACATTGTAAGCTTAACTGACAGGTATTGTAGTGACAACGTGCCAACATCTGGCAAAACCTAACAACATTCTCAGGACATTACATGCCTTCCATAGCAAATACGGAAGACAATGTGAGGAAGTAAATGCTTTTCAAAAGCATGTACAGCAGAACTTTTAAACCTCCCTCTTCCAGCGCGTGACAAAGCACAATATAAAAACTGGAATATTAATCTTTTTTCGTGCGCTCCCTCTGCTATTAACCGATCAGGGAATTGCGCAGGTCGACTAATATACTAAAAATAGATCCACAGGATCTTCACAAAACCAAGAAGCCTATATGTTTAAGTATACCCTGCCTGATCTCAGCTGCAGGGTTAATTAAGAAGCCATCCTCATTCCAGCCCGAACTCCTGACTCTCACACAAAGCCTCTCCTCATCATAGATAACCCCCCCCCCAAAGGTTGAAAAGGCCAGTAGTTGGGTGGTCAATGGTAGCCAACAAAATGGCCTTACAAAGAGAGGAAACACTTTCTTCAAGGATTTCCTGTCATTCTTCCTTGTTGACAGCTTTTGCAGAAACCTTTTCTTGTGAGCTGGAGGTCCTCCAGCAAACACGCGCAGCTAACAGTTTGTGAAATAGCCAGATGGAGTTTGTAGGTGGGGATTTTCTTTGATTTTCAGAAGGAGTAAGTGGCACTTTCTTGGACTCGAGAGAGGGAGATGAGCAGGAAGAAACTAAGGAGTACCATTTTCTTAGGCCACGAGGAAAGGAATTCTGGGACAGAATCAGCTGCGAAACAAAACTGTAGAATAGAACCAAAATAATTTTGCTGCAAATTCTGCGAGGTGAAAGCATGGGGTTTTGCCAACTACACAATAGCTTCATATTCAAACTCCCAGCAGAGAGCTGGATGGAATCAAAGAGGAAACTAACGAATTCCATCATGCTTCTTAAAATATTACTATTACCTTGACCAAGGTAATCAGAACTATCATTGACCTTTAATACTAAAGGTCTGCTCTTAAAGTTAGCACGACTAACTCATGCAGATCACCAAAAACAGAGGGGCTAGTACTTGCCAATGAATCCTTCTTGCCTCTGTGAAACGTCTCTCCTGTGGCGGGAGATTACAAAAAGGCATGGGAACAGAGAAATCTGATGTAGCCTGAAGGAAACCAGTAGAATGTGTATTTGGGCTTTGTACCCCGGGAAATATGGCCCTGTGGACAAAGGAAGGGAGTGTTGCAGAGGTAAAATCTCAGAAACCAGTTGCCATTAGACATTTTGCTGTTGACCTAAAATGAAGTTCCGGGGAACTTTCATGCAATTTGATCATGTGAACTCATGGTCAAGAAAACATTCCAGAAAACACAAACATTGAGAAACAAAGATATTGAAATTTTTCGGAAAATAGGGAATTAGGAGAAAATCATCTCTTGAGGATGGACAAGGTGTCAATCAGACACGAAATATATGTGACTGCAAACTTTATTACCATACTGGGACAAGTAGACAGATGTTTCTAGCCTTGTGCAACTCTCCTCTGCCACACCCTTTCCACATGAAGGTAATATTTTTACTGCAGTAGGCTTTATTTAAAATGTTATTGTAAGCAATCAAGTGTAGCCCTGCATTTAGATAATTGCCTTATTGCTTTTTTGTTTTCACGCAAGTCTGTGTTTTTTCCATTAATTACCCCTACTTATCAATTACCAATTTCACTCTTGCCATATGATCACAATCCCCACCCTTGCATCAACCACCATTATTGGTACCACCATTACCACTACTAATAGTTACCACCAACACCACCATCATCATTACCACCATTACAATAAGCATTACTATGACTATTACCACCCATACTACTACAATTAATACCACCACCATATTACAAATTACACTATAATTATCAACACAATTTCCCACCACCATCATTTCCACCACGATTACCACTATCACCACAATAATCATTACCATCTCCTCTAGCATTCATACCCCCAACATCACTGCCACTACCACAATTACCACCACCACGGTAACTACCACTTAATTACCACCACCTTCATCACCTCAAAACCAAAATGTCTATAACCATCATTACTAATGCCACATTACAAACACAACCACCAATACTACCCTCACCATCACCACCAAATTTATCGTGAGTAACACCTTTATCACCACCAGTACCATTATGACCATCATTATCAATATTACCTCTAATACTACCACCATTACCACCATCAAAACCACCAAAGTCAGTCTGTCTGGCTTTAATGAGCTAGCACATGCAAATATAGGCATGACCAAATATTTTTTCTATGTTTTAGAATCGAGGCGTAGGGTGTTCCCTAAACCCCCAAATAGTTGTTAAATCAAACAACAGCAAGGGGAAACAGTATATGGATATTTAAGGTTGAATGTTTGTTATTATCCATACACAGTGAAAGCAATCTAAAACAAAATTAATTCATATATTGAGCATACTGTATATTGCCAACACAAACATGTCAAAATGTGTAATGTATTCCTAAAAAATAGTGGATTGACACAAATTCGTATGTGTCTTTGTATGTCAATCAACATTAAAAAGGTCCATAGTGCAAATAAAGAGTAAATGTCCTTGAGAAGTATTTCAGAAAAAGTCCATGCTCATCACTGCCACAAACTTATTATGAGGAAGCCAAACAATTTCATGATTTGATTTATCCCAACATGAATCCAACCAATGTATAAGTCCAGAATTGTGTTTAAATGTTGAGAAGACTTCCTACATATGCTGGCATATTTGCATAGATTGGCTTGCCAAAGCAAAACCTATTGGGTTTCCTATGCTTTAACTGCTGCAATACTGCCATTTGTTCCTGTTCCTCTGCAAGCAAATTGATCCAGCCTATACCGAAACTTAGATTGTAGCATTATCACAAAACCCATTGGATGCTCATTTAATCAATTCACAATTCTGTCTCCTCCTTCATCAACCTGGCAAACAACTCCATTCCATAGTGGTTGGCTGTGGGACACTTTCAAACAATATAATTAAGGGTACCCACAAGGTCACATCCTCTAAGATGTATTTTGCTGTATGTCCCTCCATTTCCAGCAATAGGGACCTCATAAAACTGAAACAATCTAAATGCAGGTTTATTGCCACCTCTCTGGGGTGTCTGCAGGCCCTTGCCCATGGTCTACCTTCTATCGCCCCAATGGCTTTACCGTTTAGTTTTAAGTGCATCGAGGAGCCCGTGGCTATTATTGATCACTGGACGATATGCTTGTGAGATAGTGTGCCTATGAGGAGGAGCTACTAACAGTTTGTATTCCAGTGGTGATTCCATTATACTTGGTCAATGAATGGTTCTCCAAATATTTATGCTTTTGGCTCTCAGCCAGTTCAAATTGATGTTTGATGGCCTCGGACGATATAATGACCTCAGGCCCCAAAACATCCAAGAAGTTGAAGATTTAAAAAATGCCCCATTGTTTAAAGACCTTTGGTCTCCCTAGTTCTGTGATTATATTGGAGTCCTATACAGCCACTCTGAAGGTGAGTTTACCCGCCAAACCCGTCTTTCAAGAGGGTGACTTACACACCATTATCACTGCAAACATTTGTGTGAGCGCATTTTTGGAGGTTCCATTTCCGTATAGTGCCAATGGGATGCTCCTTGGTTGCAAAGCTATCCTGTCTGTTCGGACGAATGTATGACGTTACAACATATACTTTTACAATGCATACCTTTACAACGCATTTTTTACAACACAACATCCATTACAACGCATTCCATTACAACGCATGCCATTACAACACATTTTTACAAACTACCTTTACAACGCATTCCATTACAACGCATACTACCTTTACAATGCATACCATTACAACACATACCATTACATTGCATGTATGGTAAGTATTGGATAGTGTAGGGGTAAAAATTACTATTCTAACTCCAGGGGGTGCAACTGTAGGGTAAGTTTTGGATAGTGTAGGGGTAACAATTACTATTCTAACTCCAGGGGGTGTAACAGTAGGGTAAGTGTTTGATAGTGTCGGGGTAAAAATTACTATTCTAACTCCGGGGGTGCAACAGTAGGGTAAGTGTTGGACAGTGTAAGGGTACTATGCATTGTGATGGTATGCGTTGTAATGGTATGCGTAGTAATGACTGCGTTGTAAAGACTGCGTTGTAATGACATGCGTTTTAGTGGTATGCATTGTAGTGTCATGCGTTGTAATGGTTGCGTTGTAATGGCATGTGATGTAATGGATGTTGTGTTGTAAAAGTTGTGTTGTAAAGGTTGTTTCCCGTTCGGACACCAGTTCTTGTGAACTAAAGGCCTAATCTTTAATTATGAACAACTGAGAGGCATAAAAGTGTTTCTTTACGTTCTGGGTTGCAAATGCCCTCTTACACGTTACTCTGCAGAGAGTTGCTATCGATCTTCTAGATACAGCTCCATCACATAAAAGTCCTTGTCACATCATCCTTCTTTTTAAATAAAGTGTCTGGACCCATGTAATGGGTGTTCTGTATAGAAATGTTGGCAGTGTGACCAATTTGTATAATGCAACCATCCCAAACACAGAGAGAGGGAGCTCCCTCCAGTGAACCCCATCTACTTTGTATTCTTCCATATGTGACACTTGGGGACTATTTACGAGATGGTTTGTGTCCCTCTTGCGCCATACAATGAGGTGCAAGAGGGATACAAACCTTAAGCCAAATTTATGAAGCCATGGAAGGCTACTTTGCCTGGCCCTAAGTGGCTCTATAAATATGGAGCAGGGCAAAGCAGCACAAATTGCTGCTTTCCCTTACTTTGCCCTGGAAAGGCATTCCATGGGTGTTCCCATGCAACTCCCAAGGTTTTGATGCATTCCCAGATTGACCAGAACCGGTAAACCTGGGAATGCATGAATAACTTTAGATTGCGCTCTCGGTGCACAGCTTGTTTTATATAAATGCAGATTTTCTAGTTAGTTTTCACTTTTGTTTGTTTACACATAGTTTATTGGTGCTCTCGAGGTGACTTCTTCCGCCGGGTGGCGTCTAGTGAACAATGGAGCAAAACGTTCCTTTAATGGAACATTATCGGCACAAAATAAAAATTCAAATTCAAATGATTAGTTACAATTGTACAGGCATTACCAGAAACACATCAGGAAAATAGTGCAACCCACCGGGTTCCTGATCTCATCCCACATGTTAGTTATAGATAACATGCTAACTCAATTCGGTCATTGAGCCCATTGGGCTTACTCGAGCATAGTCTCTGGATCCAAACATTTTCTCGTTGAAGCAGGTATCTGTTATTGTCTCTTTCTTCTTGCTTATCCACACATTCCAGAATGAGGAATTTCAATTGGGAAATGTTATGGTGAGCTTCCAAAAAGTGCATTGCAATGGATGATTTGGTGTTGTGAGTCCGAATGTTGGATTTGTGTTCTGTGAGTCTGATTTTTATCATCCTTTCTGTTTTTCCCACATACGTTTTGCCGCATGGGCATTTTAGTAAGTAGATCACGTTTGATGTGTCGCAAATGGCTGTGACTTTTAGTTTGATCTCATGACCTTCCATGGGGTGGTTTATGACATTTCCTCTGATTATATTGTTGCAATTCCCGCGATTCATACAAGGTTTTGTCCCCTTGTATGTTTCTTTTGTCTTTTTCTTGCGTTTCAAAATTTCACCAATGTTGTTTCCACGGGTACAAGTGAAGAGAGTTGGTTCCTTAAAGATACTGTTGAAATCTACTTCCAATTCTAGAAGTTGCCAATGTCGTAGAACACTTTTTTTGAATTCTTTACTTAAGGTTGAGAATTTGTACACTGCCACTATTCTGTTTTCTGTGCTCTTCGTGTGTGCTTTCAACAGATCAGTACGATTGGTGTCTTGTATCCTTCTCTTTGCTTTTTGGATGGTTTCCTGTGGATAACCTCTTGTTAAAAATCTCTGTCCCATTTCATCTATTCTCTGTATTGCTTTGGTTTCGTCCGAGGTTATGCGTTTCACTCTAGTGAAACAGTTCATTTGAACTTGGAAGTAGAATCCTTTCAAGAGGAGTTGAGTGTGTGTCTCGGAGGGATGCCGATAATGTTCCATTAAAGGCACGTTTTGTTCCAAACCTGGAAATGCGCCAAAAAGATGTCTCTTCCCAGGAGAGGTGCAATGAGGACAAATATCTTTATTTTTCCTCCTTACTTTCTCTTTATATGTGTGCCACATTTTGCAGCACACTTAAACATAGGAAAATGCCTCTAAGGATTGTTTTTGTGCAGTAAGGTATCCCTTCCTGCACAAAAATAAACCTGCATGCAACACAGGCACCCTTGCACCATGATGCAAGGCTACCTGCGTTGGCACTAGGCTGCTAAAAGGGCGCCATCACTGGAGGCAAAGTGCCTTTAATATTGCCATGCAGTGCAGCGCAGCAAGGTGCCTTTCTGAGCTGCACTCCATGACTTTTTCTTATAAATAGGCTCCTATGTTTTAGCATTTGAATTAATTTTGGTCATTTGGATTATATATTGCAAAATATCTAGACCCCCTCCGGTGTTAATGTCAAAGGACACACACACTCCAACAGGGACCTCCAATCAGTAAGGGTAAATATAATTAACTTATGCCAATTTATTGACTCCCTTGAATATTGCCCAAACCTGTTTACGATGTTTACGAGCCTGGTTGTCATGTGTTTAGTATTCGCCAAATAGAGAAAATTCATCCTCGCCCAAACAGATAACGTCTTTCAAGTCCTGGTACCACTGAGCTCTCTGATTTGTGCATTTCTATGCATCCAGTTTGCCAATTGTCCCAGAGGTAACAACCAGGAGAAAGTGGGCAACCCTATCTTGTACACCACCTCACTTGGAGGTCTTTGGACACTGTGCCATTTATCTGGACCCCAGAGATCAAGTGAGTACAAAGAAGGGCTCCCTAGGACATACATTCCTGGACAAAACACATTTTCTTGAGGAAAGAGTGCAGAAATAACGCATTCCTGTGAGTTGAATGCCTTCTCAAGAACCAGCGTCAGCAGCAAAGCTGTTTTTTTCATTTATGCGCACTTGTGAGGAATCCATACAGTCATCTAAGGTTATGCCTTGAAGAACATTACAGTATAAATCCTGATTGGTCTAAGTCAATCAGCGTAATAATTATCGTACAGAAATGGTTAGCTTTCGCCAGAATTTCCGTTGCCACATTTATTATAAAGCCTGTAGGAAACGCAGTCCACAAATGGCTCTCTGTGTTTGTGTATAAGCACCATATGACAAGTTTTGAGGTCTAACAGTAATCTCCTCTCTGGCTCCATATAGTATGCTTTTGATGGATTCCCCAAGTCCGCCACCCAGGCCCTCATAAATGTTGGCAACGGCAGTTGGCCCTAAGGGCTGTGGTTGTTTAAATGCCTCTGTAAATTCCTTCACTCTAATCTCACTTTTTAGTGCCTCTCTTTCCTTCTGTGATAGGAAAGGAGTAGTCGGGATATCAATCACAAATTTCTCCAACTCTTCTTGGAAGCATTTGCTTCTGGGGGCATATCATGTTTCAAGATATCATGCCAAAACATGCACTATCCCAGTTGGTGACTCCTCCAATTCACTTATATGTGACTAGATACCTCTCACCCACCTTTTCTCTCCATTCTCTTAGACAACCATGCCAGCTGCTTGCCTGCTTTGTTATCAAGTTCACAAAGCCAGTCTAAAATTGTACCCTTGCCTCCCTTACAAGTAATAGTCTGCGCTCCTCTCTCACCAACACTGTCTCATATACCCTGTCTTCCTTGGTTTGGAATAGTTTCTTTGTCTCCCATTGTAGCAACTGTTGTTCCAGTTGTTATGCTTCTTTCTCTTTCCTCTTTTCGGGTAACTAGTAACTGCATATATGGCCTGTTCCCTGAGTGCTGTTACGCCTCCCATAAGGTGACTTCGGAGTGTACTTTTTATTTTCTAAGAAGTAGAGGTCAGTTACGCCTTGTATGCTTTGTAAAACTTCCCACTTCCATAGTTCCCATTGGCCTAGTTTCCAAGCCACTGACTTTCCATTTTTGAGTTTTACCAGCTTAGTGGATAGAGGGGAGTGGCCTGAGATTTCTCCGTTCAGGTGTCTCATGTCTGTGTACCTCCAGCCTGTGTCAGTGAAACAAGAATTTAATTGAGCCTTTAGAAGGATCCTCTGTCATGTCAGGCCATTGCGATGTTGTGGGATTTGCCTTTCTCTAAATGTCCATTAATCCCTTGGGCCTGGTGAAATCATGTAACAATCTATCTACCCTACTGGGACCTTTCCTAGAGGTAATTCTGTTAGAACTGGGGGTCTCTAGTTGGCAGAGGTGGGTACCACTGTCCAAATAGGGACCCTTGCTTCTAGTCAGGACAAGGAGATAACCCTCTCAGATAACCCCTGCTCGCCCTCAAGGTAGCTTGGCCTGAGCAGTCTAGGCTAACCAGAGGCAATGCGTTAAGTATTTGTACCAACACTCACAGTAACACAGTGAAAACACCACAGACTGATTCCACAACAGTTTAGGAAAATAAAGATATTTATTCTAAACTACACAAGACCAAAACGGCAAAAATCCAACATACACAGTTCAAGGATATGGTTTCAAAAGAGTTCTTCAGGTTGTAATCAAAGTTCTTTAAGTTGCGTTAAAATAATCCACAGATGCGTGAAAAGTTCACAGATGCGTCACGTTTACTCACAGTACCTTTTAGATGCAACAAAGTTCCACAAGCAGGAAGCTGGTGCGGTGGAAACAAGCGATGCGTCACTCCTGAGACCCTGGGGAGGCGATGCGACAGCCCCGCTGCAGCAGCGAGCGTGTTGCGACGAATCCGGTCTGTATGGGGAGGAAGGCAGCTTGCGTAGATTCCGGTGCGTAGGTTCCGTGGGAAGTCTGTTCTCGCAAAAGGCACGATGCGATGATCTCGTAGGGGCTGCGACGATCTCCGGGGCGACGATGCGCGGTCCAGCGGTGATCCTCTCTCTCGCAGCTCCTCGATGCGATGGTTCTGCGACGGTGCTCGCAGCGACGTGATGCGGTCCGCAAGCAAGCGGTGCGGCGATCTCACCCAGCGACGACAGGCTCTGCGACGACACTCGCAGCGATGTTCGATTCTCCCGCACCGGTCTGGTGCGTTCCGCAAACGAAGGATGCGACGGCTCCGGCAGCGGCGTCAGGCGCTGCGCCGATCTCGACCTTCGTAGCGGCGGGAAACTTCTCGCACTGTCGGGGATGCGCTCCGCAAGCGAGCGATGCGACACTTTTCAGCTTCACAAGTTCTCAGCTTAGTCTCAAGCTTCCCAGCTCAGATTCAACCTCCAGAGGCCCCACAACTGGATCAAGCACTCTAGGAAGGACAGAACTCTCTCAGCAGAGTTCAGGGAGACTGGGGGTAAAGTCCTTTTGTTCCTGGGACTTCGGAAACAGGGAGCCAGCTCTTCTCAGGCCCTTGGAGATTCCTTACAAGACAGGGGACACAGCTCACAGCAAAGTCCTTCCCCTCTCCTTGGCAGCAAAGCAACAGCAGGTCAGTCCAGCAGAGCAACAGCAGGACAGTCTTCCTTCTTCAGAGTCAGCTTTCTCCTTGGCAGAGGTTCCTTCTTGATTTCCAGGATGATCTACTTTTCTGTTGTCAGGGGTCCTGTACTTATACCCCTAAAGTCTTTGTTCTCTCTGTGCATGTGGGCCCTGAGCCCGGTCTGAACCAGTTCTGGGTGGGTCCTGAGTACTTTGTTTTGCTGGCTGCATCTTTCCTTTCAGAGTGAGGGGCAGGGTCCTCAGCCGCCCAGCAGGAGGTGGAGCCAGCATTGTGGCAGGCAGGCACAGCCCTATTCAGCCCAGGTGCTAACTCCTCCCACCACTCAGGTTGCAATTGCTTCATTCAGCCTAGTGCTGACTCATCCAGCCTCTGGGGGAATTCCCCAGCCCCTGTCACTCACAAACCAGACAGTCAATACACAAACAGGCCCAGGCACACAGAAGGGTCAGAGAAGAGAACAGCAACTTTCTAAAAGTGCTGTTCTCAAACACAGGATTTAAAAACCACCTTTCCTAAAAGATGTATTATTAAATTCTGAGTTCAGGGATACTAGATACTTATGTCCTATCTTGTTCCTATGGGAAGA
Source organism: Lissotriton vulgaris (assembly GCF_964263255.1). Classification (NCBI taxonomy): domain Eukaryota; kingdom Metazoa; phylum Chordata; class Amphibia; order Caudata; family Salamandridae; genus Lissotriton; species Lissotriton vulgaris. The sequence continues at coordinate 2,031,094,263 of NC_141689.1, read as the reverse complement.
AATGCTGTTAACCACTGTAGCCAGCATCCCCCATGTTAACCTATGGAGCAAGATAGCCTTACAATAGTGAAAAACGAAAATGGCTGTAATTCACTACCAGAGCATGGTACCTGCACTAGTACATGCTCTACCTTTCACATACACTGCACCCTGCCCAGGGGGGTACCTTGGGCCTCCCATAGGGGTGACTGATGTGCATGAAAAGGGAAGGGTTAGGCCTGGTCAGTGGGGACACTGACCAGGAGGACATGGCAGTTCTAAACTGCCCGTAGGCGCTGCAGTGGCAGGCCCGAGACACCATTTTAGAGCTACTCCTGTGGGTGGCACAATCAGTGCTGCAGGCCCACTAGTAGCATCTGTCATCACCAGCCCTGGCACACCCAGTGCACTTTACTAGGGACTTCATGGTGATACAAATATGCCAAACATGTATATCCAATCAGAATAACAATTTACATAGAGAGCATATGCACTTTAGCACTGATCAGCAGTGGTAAAGTGCGCAGAGTCCTATTGCCAACAGCCACGGGTCAGGAAAAATAAGGGAGGAAGAAGCAAAAAGTTTGGGGATGACCCTGCAAAAAGGGCCAGTTCCAACACAACCCCCTTCCAGCCTAAAGCCAGGGTAGACCAAACGATACCTCGATGGGATTCCCTGCTTAAGGCGATAGAACACGGAACCTGGCCCAAAAAGCAGGGCAGTCCTGTTCTACGCCGTCCTAAACCCAGTTGTATCACTCTATCCATACTCTCGGGGTCCACCATGCCAATCCATATGGAACCCTTCACCTCACCTGTGGACACCACCTGTGCAGCACCTAACCTTAATTTCCTCACAGGTGTGTCCCAACAGACTAACAGCAAGCCACAGTGACCACCAACAGTGATCAGGGATGAGACCCAGGCCTCATGCCTCTCATGGCTCTCAAACCCCTGTGGCATCAGAGGGTGGGGGGCAGTAGCCCCAGGTGCTTGGCACCCTTTGTCCACTCTCTCTCTTGTCAGTTCAGGTCTGACACTCTGGCACTGACCCACCAGTCCCGGACCTGTATCCGTCCACCAAGACAACCAAGAACACAACTTTCCTACCAGTTCAGGACCTTCCTCCAGCAACTGGTCTCCCAACCTAGGGTTTAACCCCTCAGGTTGCACCGGGGTCAGAGGCGAGTGCTCCCTCCCTCTGCACCCCCTTCCAGAGCGCTGCACCCTCCCTACTGGAAGGGTATCCTTGGGAACCATATTGGTCAGGACACTGGTTACAGATGTCCTCCCTTCCAGGTCAGGCAGATCCTGAACCTGGTCTCCCAACCCAGGGACCAAAACCTGCGGTTGTGCATTCGCCTGGCACGCCAGGACTTCTGGGGACTCACATAGTACCCCCTTAAGGGTGACACACAACTCATGTGTCCTGTGACAGTCTGCCTGGCGCAGATCTCCCGGCCCCTGTCCACTTGACAGTGCGGGAAGATCCCCCGGGACAGAGGTGGTGTCACCATGGTCACTCCTGAGAGACTCAGCCCTTCTGACTGGTCCATGACCCACTGGTTCTCCCACTGGGGACTCCTTCCCCCTCTCACCCTTCAGTCTGGACTTCTGTACCCTCCCAAATGGAGCGGCACTGCCAAACACCAGAACTGATGGAGGCCTGATTACAGGCACTCCCCGTTCAACAGACACTGGGAGATCCTCCTCAAATGGCCTACAAGTACAGTCTAGGTCCCCATCCTGGTGCTCCCTTAAGGAACCCTCCAGGCCCTGAGACTGGGTTTCGGGCACCGTGAGACACACCGTCCCACACTCATTCCTTCTCCACTGAGACCGGACATGAGCCCCTACACCCCTCCCACTAAACTGGCACCTAACCGGGCTACACTGAACCTCTTCCACCTCACAGGTCTGGAAGATATCTAAGCCACTCCTTTTGGGATCACTCCCCAATGCCTCCTCAGACTCTCTGGAATTCACCAAGAGGTCTGCCTCCAACGCAAGCTCTCTGGGGTCAGAGAACTCACACTCCACCGGGTGTTGGCATAGCTCTGGAAAACAGGGACTTAAAATATGCTCTCCATCAAATGAATCACACAGCCCCCCACAGTTGTTAACCACGCTACCCTTTACCTCACCCTCCAGTGCCTCACACAAGTACCCCACACCACTCTCCTGAGACTGGCAAGACAGTATCTGACTGCCTCTGTCACACAACCCACACTCTTCTGGCTGGTCTTCACGCACACACACCAAGGTTTCTACCACGGGGGAATCCCTCTCCCTGTACCTCTCATCTAGAGTCAGTAGAGTGTCCCTCCCGCCACTAGGAATATGGTCCCCTGTGCCAGTCCCCCAATCAACTTCAGGGACACTGCACTCCACTGGAACTACATCATAAACCTGAACCCCCTGGTGTATGTTGACCCCCTCCCTCAAGTCAGGCGCCCCATCTCTGGGTGTTTGTACCTTTCTCTCAGCACTAGATATCATAACCATGCTGCCACCATCTGAGCTGGACTCCACCTCCAACTCAGCAAAGCTCCTCTCTTGAGCTACCCATGTTTCTTCTTCAGCTGAGACCCTCATGGCCTCACGCCTCTTGAGCTCCATCTCAAGCTTCCTCATTCGTAATTCATGGGCCAAGGAAAATTTAAATTCCTCCAGGGCACGGGCATGTTTGCTCTCCTCCGCCGCCCTTTCCTTTTCCATTTGCTTCATCTTCATTTCAAGCCTCAACATTTCTAATTTATGATCTCTAGCCCTTTGGTTTTCCTCCAACTCCTCTGGGGAAAAACTTTCAGCTGAATGGTTGCTGCCAGCCCTTGAGGCTGCTCTGGACACAGGCAGATCCTGTGGCCTGAAACCATCCCTTTGTGCATCCTCATCCACTTCTGCATCATCTGTCTCCCCAGCCTTTTTGGTCTCCCACCAGGCCCTTAAGGCCTCCTGTAGCTCCTCCTTCTTGGAGCGGCGCTTCATGGGGTATCCAAAGTTCCTGCAGAACTGCCTGAGTTGACCTACTTTGTAATCACTTAACATTTCAATATCAAACTCCAGTTCTGCAACATCACTTGCTGGTTTACCATTCTGAGACATGATGCTTGGATTCTTTCAGGGTTACGATCAAAAATAGAACCAAAAATAAAAAATGTAGTATGCGGTGGCGTAGTGGTCTGCACTCACTAGTGATGTACACCAATTACTGTGGGTCAAGTACAAATACAAGTTCAAATCCCACCGCCTGACCACCAATGTTAGAACTGGGGGTCTCTAGTTGGCAGAGGTGGGTACCACTGTCCAAATAGGGACCCTTGCTTCTAGTCAGGACAAGGAGATAACCCTCTCAGATAACCCCTGCTCGCCCTCAAGGTAGCTTGGCCTGAGCAGTCTAGGCTTACCAGAGGCAATGCGTTAAGTATTTGTACCAACACTCACAGTAACACAGTGAAAACACCACAGACTGATTCCACAACAGTTTAGGAAAATAAAGATATTTATTCTAAACTACACAAGACCAAAACGGCAAAAATCCAACATACACAGTTCAAGGATATGGTTTCAAAAGAGTTCTTCAGGTTGTAATCAAAGTTCTTTAAGTTGCGTTAAAATAATCCACAGATGCGTGAAAAGTTCACAGATGCGTCACGTTTACTCACAGTACCTTTTAGATGCAACAAAGTTCCACAAGCAGGAAGCTGGTGCGGTGGAAACAAGCGATGCGTCACTCCTGAGACCCTGGGGAGGCGATGCGACAGCCCCGCTGCAGCAGCGGGCGTGTTGCGACGAATCCGGTCTGTATGGGGAGGAAGGCAGCTTGCGTAGATTCCGGTGCGTAGGTTCCGTGGGAAGTCTGTTCTCGCAAAAGGCACGATGCGATGATCTCGTAGGGGCTGCGACGATCTCCGGGGCGACGATGCGCGGTCCAGCGGTGATCCTCTCTCTCGCAGCTCCTCGATGCGATGGTTCTGCGACGGTGCTCGCAGCGACGTGATGCGGTCCGCAAGCAAGCGGTGCGGCGATCTCACCCAGCGACGACAGGCTCTGCGACGACACTCGCAGCGATGTTCGATTCTCCCGCACCGGTCTGGTGCGTTCCGCAAACGAAGGATGCGACGGCTCCGGCAGCGGCGTCAGGCGCTGCGCCGATCTCAACCTTCGTAGCGGCGGGAAACTTCTCGCACTGTCGGGGATGCGCTCCGCAAGCGAGCGATGCGACACTTTTCAGCTTCACAAGTTCTCAGCTTAGTCTCAAGCTTCCCAGCTCAGATTCAACCTCCAGAGGCCCCACAACTGGATCAAGCACTCTAGGAAGGACAGAACTCTCTCAGCAGAGTTCAGGGAGACTGGGGGTGAAGTCCTTTTGTTCCTGGGACTTCGGAAACAGGGAGCCAGCTCTTCTCAGGCCCTTGGAGATTCCTTACAAGACAGGGGACACAGCTCACAGCAAAGTCCTTCCCCTCTCCTTGGCAGCAAAGCAACAGCAGGTCAGTCCAGCAGAGCAACAGCAGGACAGTCTTCCTTCTTCAGAGTCAGCTTTCTCCTTGGCAGAGGTTCCTTCTTGATTTCCAGGATGATCTACTTTTCTGTTGTCAGGGGTCCTGTACTTATACCCCTAAAGTCTTTGTTCTCTCTGTGCATGTGGGCCCTGAGCCCGGTCTGAACCAGTTCTGGGTGGGTCCTGAGTACTTTGTTTTGCTGGCTGCATCTTTCCTTTCAGAGTGAGGGGCAGGGTCCTCAGCTGCCCAGCAGGAGGTGGAGCCAGCATTGTGGCAGGCAGGCACAGCCCTATTCAGCCCAGGTGCTAACTCCTCCCAACACTCAGGTTGCAATTGCTTCATTCAGCCTAGTGCTGACTCATCCAGCCTCTGGGGGAATTCCCCAGCCCCTGTCACTCACAAACCAGACAGTCAATACACAAACAGGCCCAGGCACACAGAAGGGTCAGACAAGAGAACAGCAACTTTCTAAAAGTGCTGTTCTCAAACACAGGATTTAAAAACCACCTTTCCTAAAAGATGTATTATTAAATTCTGAGTTCAGGGATACTAGATACTTATGTCCTATCTTGTTCCTATGGGAAGAAATGCTGTTAACCACTGTAGCCAGCATCCCCCATGTTAACCTATGGAGCAAGATAGCCTTACAATAGTGAAAAACGAAAATGGCTGTAATTCACTACCAGAGCATGGTACCTGCACTAGTACATGCTCTACCTTTCACATACACTGCACCCTGCCCAGGGGGGTACCTTGGGCCTCCCATAGGGGTGACTGATGTGCATGAAAAGGGAAGGGTTAGGCCTGGTCAGTGGGGACACTGACCAGGAGGACATGGCAGTTCTAAACTGCCCGTAGGCGCTGCAGTGGCAGGCCCGAGACACCATTTTAGAGCTACTCCTGTGGGTGGCACAATCAGTGCTGCAGGCCCACTAGTAGCATCTGTCATCACCAGCCCTGGCACACCCAGTGCACTTTACTAGGGACTTCATGGTGATACAAATATGCCAAACATGTATATCCAATCAGAATAACAATTTACATAGAGAGCATATGCACTTTAGCACTGATCAGCAGTGGTAAAGTGCGCAGAGTCCTATTGCCAACAGCCACGGGTCAGGAAAAATAAGGGAGGAAGAAGCAAAAAGTTTGGGGATGACCCTGTAAAAAGGGCCAGTTCCAACACAACCCCCTTCCAGCCTAAAGCCAGGGTAGACCAAACGATACCTCGATGGGATTCCCTGCTTAAGGCGATAGAACACGGAACCTGGCCCAAAAAGCAGGGCAGTCCTGTTCTACGCCGTCCTAAACCCAGTTGTATCACTCTATCCATACTCTCGGGGTCCACCATGCCAATCCATATGGAACCCTTCACCTCACCTGTGGACACCACCTGTGCAGCACCTAACCTTAATTTCCTCACAGGTGTGTCCCAACAGACTAACAGCAAGCCACAGTGACCACCAACAGTGATCAGGGATGAGACCCAGGCCTCATGCCTCTCATGGCTCTCAAACCCCTGTGGCATCAGAGGGTGGGGGGCAGTAGCCCCAGGTGCTTGGCACCCTTTGTCCACTCTCTCTCTTGTCAGTTCAGGTCTGACACTCTGGCACTGACCCACCAGTCCCGGACCTGTATCCGTCCACCAAGACAACCAAGAACACAACTTTCCTACCAGTTCAGGACCTTCCTCCAGCAACTGGTCTCCCAACCTAGGGTTTAACCCCTCAGGTTGCACCGGGGTCAGAGGCGAGTGCTCCCTCCCTCTGCACCCCCTTCCAGAGCGCTGCACCCTCCCTACTGGAAGGGTATCCTTGGGAACCATATTGGTCAGGACACTGGTTACAGATGTCCTCCCTTCCAGGTCAGGCAGATCCTGAACCTGGTCTCCCAACCCAGGGACCAAAACCTGCGGTTGTGCATTCGCCTGGCACGCCAGGACTTCTGGGGACTCACATAGTACCCCCTTAAGGGTGACACACAACTCATGTGTCCTGTGACAGTCTGCCTGGCGCAGATCTCCCGGCCCCTGTCCACTTGACAGTGCGGGAAGATCCCCCGGGACAGAGGTGGTGTCACCATGGTCACTCCTGAGAGACTCAGCCCTTCTGACTGGTCCATGACCCACTGGTTCTCCCACTGGGGACTCCTTCCCCCTCTCACCCTTCAGTCTGGACTTCTGTACCCTCCCAAATGGAGCGGCACTGCCAAACACCAGAACTGATGGAGGCCTGATTACAGGCACTCCCCGTTCAACAGACACTGGGAGATCCTCCTCAAATGGCCTACAAGTACAGTCTAGGTCCCCATCCTGGTGCTCCCTTAAGGAACCCTCCAGGCCCTGAGACTGGGTTTCGGGCACCGTGAGACACACCGTCCCACACTCATTCCTTCTCCACTGAGACCGGACATGAGCCCCTACACCCCTCCCACTAAACTGGCACCTAACCGGGCTACACTGAACCTCTTCCACCTCACAGGTCTGGAAGATATCTAAGCCACTCCTTTTGGGATCACTCCCCAATGCCTCCTCAGACTCTCTGGAATTCACCAAGAGGTCTGCCTCCAACGCAAGCTCTCTGGGGTCAGAGAACTCACACTCCACCGGGTGTTGGCATAGCTCTGGAAAACAGGGACTTAAAATATGCTCTCCATCAAATGAATCACACAGCCCCCCACAGTTGTTAACCACGCTACCCTTTACCTCACCCTCCAGTGCCTCACACAAGTACCCCACACCACTCTCCTGAGACTGGCAAGACAGTATCTGACTGCCTCTGTCACACAACCCACACTCTTCTGGCTGGTCTTCACGCACACACACCAAGGTTTCTACCACGGGGGAATCCCTCTCCCTGTACCTCTCATCTAGAGTCAGTAGAGTGTCCCTCCCGCCACTAGGAATATGGTCCCCTGTGCCAGTCCCCCAATCAACTTCATGGACACTGCACTCCACTGGAACTACATCATAAACCTGAACCCCCTGGTGTATGTTGACCCCCTCCCTCAAGTCAGGCGCCCCATCTCTGGGTGTTTGTACCTTTCTCTCAGCACTAGATATCATAACCATGCTGCCACCATCTGAGCTGGACTCCACCTCCAACTCAGCAAAGCTCCTCTCTTGAGCTACCCATGTTTCTTCTTCAGCTGAGACCCTCATGGCCTCACGCCTCTTGAGCTCCATCTCAAGCTTCCTCATTCGTAATTCATGGGCCAAGGAAAATTTAAATTCCTCCAGGGCACGGGCATGTTTGCTCTCCTCCGCCGCCCTTTCCTTTTCCATTTGCTTCATCTTCATTTCAAGCCTCAACATTTCTAATTTATGATCTCTAGCCCTTTGGTTTTCCTCCAACTCCTCTGGGGAAAAACTTTCAGCTGAATGGTTGCTGCCAGCCCTTGAGGCTGCTCTGGACACAGGCAGATCCTGTGGCCTGAAACCATCCCTTTGTGCATCCTCATCCACTTCTGCATCATCTGTCTCCCCAGCCTTTTTGGTCTCCCACCAGGCCCTTAAGGCCTCCTGTAGCTCCTCCTTCTTGGAGCGGCGCTTCATGGGGTATCCAAAGTTCCTGCAGAACTGCCTGAGTTGACCTACTTTGTAATCACTTAACATTTCAATATCAAACTCCAGTTCTGCAACATCACTTGCTGGTTTACCATTCTGAGACATGATGCTTGGATTCTTTCAGGGTTACGATCAAAAATAGAACCAAAAATAAAAAATGTAGTATGCGGTGGCGTAGTGGTCTGCACTCACTAGTGATGTACACCAATTACTGTGGGTCAAGTACAAATACAAGTTCAAATCCCACCGCCTGACCACCAATGTTAGAACTGGGGGTCTCTAGTTGGCAGAGGTGGGTACCACTGTCCGAATAGGGACCCTTGCTTCTAGTCAGGACAAGGAGATAACCCTCTCAGATAACCCCTGCTCGCCCTCAAGGTAGCTTGGCCTGAGCAGTCTAGGCTAACCAGAGGCAATGCGTTAAGTATTTGTACCAACACTCACAGTAACACAGTGAAAACACCACAGACTGATTCCACAACAGTTTAGGAAAATAAAGATATTTATTCTAAACTACACAAGACCAAAACGGCAAAAATCCAACATACACAGTTCAAGGATATGGTTTCAAAAGAGTTCTTCAGGTTGTAATCAAAGTTCTTTAAGTTGCGTTAAAATAATCCACAGATGCGTGAAAAGTTCACAGATGCGTCACGTTTACTCACAGTACCTTTTAGATGCAACAAAGTTCCACAAGCAGGAAGCTGGTGCGGTGGAAACAAGCGATGCGTCACTCCTGAGACCCTGGGGAGGCGATGCGACAGCCCCGCTGCAGCAGCGGGCGTGTTGCGACGAATCCGGTCTGTATGGGGAGGAAGGCAGCTTGCGTAGATTCCGGTGCGTAGGTTCCGTGGGAAGTCTGTTCTCGCAAAAGGCACGATGCGATGATCTCGTAGGGGCTGCGACGATCTCCGGGGCGACGATGCGCGGTCCAGCGGTGATCCTCTCTCTCGCAGCTCCTCGATGCGATGGTTCTGCGACGGTGCTCGCAGCGACGTGATGCGGTCCGCAAGCAAGCGGTGCGGCGATCTCACCCAGCGACGACAGGCTCTGCGACGACACTCGCAGCGATGTTCGATTCTCCCGCACCGGTCTGGTGCGTTCCGCAAACGAAGGATGCGACGGCTCCGGCAGCGGCGTCAGGCGCTGCGCCGATCTCGACCTTCGTAGCGGCGGGAAACTTCTCGCACTGTCGGGGATGCGCTCCGCAAGCGAGCGATGCGACACTTTTCAGCTTCACAAGTTCTCAGCTTAGTCTCAAGCTTCCCAGCTCAGATTCAACCTCCAGAGGCCCCACAACTGGATCAAGCACTCTAGGAAGGACAGAACTCTCTCAGCAGAGTTCAGGGAGACTGGGGGTGAAGTCCTTTTGTTCCTGGGACTTCGGAAACAGGGAGCCAGCTCTTCTCAGGCCCTTGGAGATTCCTTACAAGACAGGGGACACAGCTCACAGCAAAGTCCTTCCCCTCTCCTTGGCAGCAAAGCAACAGCAGGTCAGTCCAGCAGAGCAACAGCAGGACAGTCTTCCTTCTTCAGAGTCAGCTTTCTCCTTGGCAGAGGTTCCTTCTTGATTTCCAGGATGATCTACTTTTCTGTTGTCAGGGGTCCTGTACTTATACCCCTAAAGTCTTTGTTCTCTCTGTGCATGTGGGCCCTGAGCCCGGTCTGAACCAGTTCTGGGTGGGTCCTGAGTACTTTGTTTTGCTGGCTGCATCTTTCCTTTCAGAGTGAGGGGCAGGGTCCTCAGCCGCCCAGCAGGAGGTGGAGCCAGCATTGTGGCAGGCAGGCACAGCCCTATTCAGCCCAGGTGCTAACTCCTCCCACCACTCAGGTTGCAATTGCTTCATTCAGCCTAGTGCTGACTCATCCAGCCTCTGGGGGAATTCCCCAGCCCCTGTCACTCACAAACCAGACAGTCAATACACAAACAGGCCCAGGCACACAGAAGGGTCAGAGAAGAGAACAGCAACTTTCTAAAAGTGCTGTTCTCAAACACAGGATTTAAAAACCACCTTTCCTAAAAGATGTATTATTAAATTCTGAGTTCAGGGATACTAGATACTTATGTCCTATCTTGTTCCTATGGGAAGAAATGCTGTTAACCACTGTAGCCAGCATCCCCCATGTTAACCTATGGAGCAAGATAGCCTTACAATAGTGAAAAACGAAAATGGCTGTAATTCACTACCAGAGCATGGTACCTGCACTAGTACATGCTCTACCTTTCACATACACTGCACCCTGCCCAGGGGGGTACCTTGGGCCTCCCATAGGGGTGACTGATGTGCATGAAAAGGGAAGGGTTAGGCCTGGTCAGTGGGGACACTGACCAGGAGGATATGGCAGTTCTAAACTGCCCGTAGGCGCTGCAGTGGCAGGCCCGAGACACCATTTTAGAGCTACTCCTGTGGGTGGCACAATCAGTGCTGCAGGCCCACTAGTAGCATCTGTCATCACCAGCCCTGGCACACCCAGTGCACTTTACTAGGGACTTCATGGTGATACAAATATGCCAAACATGTATATCCAATCAGAATAAAAATTTACATAGAGAGCATATGCACTTTAGCACTGATCAGCAGTGGTAAAGTGCGCAGAGTCCTATTGCCAACAGCCACGGGTCAGGAAAAATAAGGGAGGAAGAAGCAAAAAGTTTGGGGATGACCCTGCAAAAAGGGCCAGTTCCAACAAATTCTATATGAATTCTTATTCATAGTCAAATTTATACCTCCCCTCAGGATCAGGAGTGCGTCTAGGGTTTGGTGGTGAAGCTTCCCTATGCTCTTGCATGTGCTCCATTGAAAGCCATGTGGCAGGTATGCTGAAATATTCATAATCCTCTCACCATTCCATGTCCTACTTAGTGCCACATAGCGTCTCCCAGGTTTCATCCAGGTACAGTCCACTGATATCGGGAGAGCTCTGCAGACTATAATGCTGAGTTGAGGGAGACAGAAGTCAGCCCTGTATGGGCCAAAAACAAATATTTGCCTTTCGCCAAAACTCAGAGCTATTGCCCCCCGAAGTAGATTTCTTGGGGTATTATCTCATACAAGCGGTGTCTTAAAATTAAACACTAACACTCGCTTAAGTGTGTGACGCAGGACATAAACAGTCCAAGTCTGTATCTTAAGACCCTCTCTTGAAATTGCCTTTATGAATGGTGTGGCCATTCTCTACAGCAGCAATCGGTTCCCAAGAACTTGTTCCTTCCCAGATGTCCCTTGTATAACTCCTTCTTAAAAACTGAATATCAGACCTCACACCCTCCCTACCTATTCCCTCATGTGAAAGGTTTAAAACTACCACTTCCTCAGTGCCTGGAAGTCCTCTTGTCGCCCTCCACTCCCACATGAATTTCAAAATGTGAAAATCTAACAACCAGGACTACAACCTTACAATTCTGATCCTTTCTTAAAAAGGGAGGAATAAGGTCTTGAGGGTTGAGGTGAACTTCTCCTGTCGCCAACTTCCCACAGAAACTTTATTTTCCAGCATTTACATTTAGAATTTCAATTAATCTTACCACCTAATCTGCAGTGATCATATTATTTTTCTCCCCCATGTGTATGCCTTTATTGTCCTCACCTCCTGTTATTGCCAAGTCATCCCCCATTCAAGGCCTTTCATATGTCTTTTCTGCGCTTGTGAATGACCAGGTCTTCCCCTTCACAATAATTCACCGTTTTTGCCACTTCTTGCTTTGTTGAAAGATATTCTTCGCACCTGTTCTTTTGAATGTAGTGTGTGAACATCCTAACATTTCTGTTTTCAGTTGAATGTGTCCATGCATTCTGGCTGCCCTTGGGATTGTGCCATTGTCCCAGAAATTCAGGATGTGGGCAATGATGGGTTTTGATTTCGCTCATGGTTTTAAAGGCACACTAGAGACATGGTGATCCCTTTCTATTGAGGCAAATCTGGTTTGAGAATGTCCATAACTATGGCCTCCACAAATAAATCTGCTGACTCTCCTGCTTTTTTCAAGACACCCACTAGGCATACATTGTGACCTCAACCTGCCCTCACCGTCCTCTACTGTGGTGTGCAGTTGTTGGGGAGAAGTTTGAGATAATTAATTTCCCGCTTCAATTCCTTATTGGACAAGGTGTGTCTTGCACTATATTCTCCATTCATGTCACAATTTCACTACACTTTTTTTAGATTATTTTTTAAGTGGTTGATAACAATTTCCACCATATCAATCTTCTGCTCAAGGGCATTTCTGATCTCCTTGACTGCCATTATTAGTAGACGTGAGTATAAGTTTTAATGCCCAAGCATAATATAGCAACATTTTTTTGCATTGAATTTGTTATGCGGAATTACCAAAAGTATGCTATTATGCCACATCATGCAGTTACATGCCACTCATGGCAAACGTTTAGCACAACGAGAGCTGCTACTCTTTGAGGTGCTTATGTGTTTTTGCTACTTTTTAGTGCAAAATACATCCTTAAATCCCAAATGCACAAGAACATTTATTTTGCTCTAAAATATGGCACCAACTGTGGTTTTGCATTTTGCTTAATGATGTATAATTTTGCATATGTTTACTGAAGTTTCACATAATTACGCAAAAATAAATTATGTTGATTTCACACACCCCAATGAAAACTTGTTCCAGTGATGTTGTGCACCCCTTCCTACCCATGCCCCCTTCCCCAGGTTGGCACGCTTGGGGCAGCAGATGACTCCGTCCTCTCCTATAAGCTTCCTCCCTGAAAGGTTTATTTCCCCAGTCCAGATGATTCCAATGGGCTTCCTTCTTTCTCGTGGACTGTCTTCATACCCTCTGCAGACAGATTGGAGGGCGGGTGTGTTGGGTGCACTCCAGTCACTGCTCCAGTCACCTTAACAAATGAAGGTTCTTTGTGTATTATATAACCAACTCCACACATGATTTATAGCAAACGTTTTGTCCTGAAGGCCTCTCTAGGATTATTTTTCTTTACGGGCTCCTCCACTTTCCGAGGTATCCTAGTATTCATCTGTGTGAGCTCTCCTCCATCAGGGTTAAGGCTTCAGCGCAGCACTGCATCTCCACCTGTCCTATGGGGTCTCTGCACCGCAGAACCCCAGCTCCAAGAATGGAGTCCAAGTCTCTATATAGTGAGCAGTATCGGAAGGAAAATGTTTCATTTCCTTCAATTATAGGTGCTCCTGAGGTGGCTTTTGGGATACATTTTAGGCATACCGAGCTGGGCCCAGCACTTTGTTCTTTGGTGGGGCACACTCTGCACCTCCTCGCTGGTGTCTTGGGTACCTAGCCACCGGGTGTTTGTCTCCACAGGTCATCTTACCCAGGGTGCATCCAGGCCTGAACTGGGAACCCAAAGCAGCCCTAATCAATGTTGTCAGACCAGCCCCATGGTATGCAGATAGCAGAGCAGTAGGGCACATAGCACGAGTCTTTCTTGCAGAGCAGCACAGCAGTCCTTCTGAGTCTTCAACAAGTCCATAGGTGTACCGAAGAGTAGAGTTTGAGGGTCTATTATTTATGCTTGGTGCTCACTTCGAAGTAGGAGAAGATTCTGGAGGTTTCCACTCCCAGAGGTGTCTGTAATTTCCTATATCCCTATCAAGGCCCCTGCTTGTCTGGGGTCCCAAAGACTAGTGTCCAACCTTTTGAGAGTGCCCTCAGGCAGAGTTTTTGTGATATGCAAGTGTGATGGGTTACAGCTCCTCCCCCTCATTAAGTCAGAAATGACATATCCTGCCAACACCTATTTCCCTTTGTCTCAATGCCTGGGAGCACTACACAAAGACCAACACCAGCTACACTCAGTCATGTGTCCTAGGATGCAGGCTGTAGGTAACAAATGGTTAGGATAAGAAAATGCCAACTTTCTAAAAGTGGCATTTCCAGAACTGTGTCTTGAAATTCGACTTCACCTTTAAGGAAGAGTTTAAATTGCAATTCTTTCGAAACCAAACTCGACAGTCCTTCCTGCTTCCTATTGAAAGTTATCACTTATTAAGTTAAATAAGTTAACAGGGGCATCTCCTCCATGTGGGCGGACGACCGTTACCCCACTGCTTTCTCACCGTGAGAGAAGTAGGAACATAAAATGGTATTATAAATACCATTTTATGTTACTGCTTCTTGCACTGCGAGAAAGCAGAAGGGTTTGGTTGGGGGCATACAGGGAAGGTCCTGCTCCAGGGGAGGAGTGGCTTGCTCACTGCTGTCGGCACTGACTGACCACACCAGTCATACACACTTTGCCCTTTTCTCCATGGAGAAAATGGCATCCCCATAAATGCCTGTGCGGTCGGCATCCCAGCCAATCAAAACGCTGCCATTGCAGCATTGTGATTGGCTTAGGGGAGGGGATGGAGACTGCCTGCTTCCTGTCTGGTTGAGAGGACGCGGGAGGACATGAGACCGGACTGGACCGGGCCTCAAAGGTAAGTTAACATTTTGTTTGATATATTTAAAATTAAACATTTTCCCCCCTGCACGACCCCCCCAACCCCCCCGCAGCCACACCCGCAAATTCTGCTGGCTGCGACTGTAAGTTAAGGGAAATTAGTGGGACCCTTTTACGCCAAAGTAATAGGGTACAAAACAACAATGTCACAAAGAGGGTTTCCTTTGGACCAATAGCTACAAGTTTCCTATAACAAGCGTTGTTTGCTCACAAACTCACAATCTTGGAAAGAATCACATTGGTCACCCAGGCTGTTCACACTCCACTTAAACCGTCCATGCAATGGGAGTAGAAAGTTAAACCTGAACTCAAATCATGTGTATAAGAAGAATTTTATACAAGTAATTCAAATTTTGTTTTTAAACCAATCTAAAATCAACAATTTATTACACACAAGATTAAAATGTCAAACTACATAAAGAGAGTACACATAAGAGAAGACAACAGACTTTGTCATAACACACACATCTGTGGTAAAACAATGAAAACCAACCAGAAACCGATGCTACAATTGATTGGTAATCTGTGGTTCCAGCAAGTACATGGATTGTGTAAGAAAGCGTGGATGCATTTCAATTTAAAGAGAATTATTGCACCATCTTTGTCAACTCTCTTGAATCATAATGTTTGTCTCAATAACAGTTTTAAAAAAACACCTGTGTGATAAAATATATAAATCAGTATACATAAAAAAGTAATCTATTCTCACCCTATCTTTCATATAAGCCTTATCTAAGACAGAGGACATTTCAATTGTATGTATAGCTTTATCACAGTACTTATTATGATACATTTACAATTTTTGAGAACATATTAATATAAACATCTGTCAAACATCATAAAAAAATGAATTACAAATAGTTTTGGGTTTATGTTGCTATTCCAATTTGCGTTCACTCAAGCCTATATTTTTAGAACCAGGGAGGGGGGAGAAAAAGGGAGAAAGAGGATACGCCTTGGGGACCCTTCCGATACAAAGAATCTCACTCCTATTGTCATCCTCCTCAGGTTGTACCATCGCTCGCTCCAAAGCTCTTTCAAACCATCATTCGACCATTGGGGCCTTCAAATCCTCACCATTCATAAGTGAAACCAAAATTAAATTATCATTCTCTATTTCTCACCTGAAGTTTATTAAGGCAAGGAAGATCTCCTTCGTGATTCAGGCAATGTTTTAGTTGTTTTATTGCCTAATGGGATGACGATTCCGGCCTTTTGGATAATAAAAAGACCCTGGTCCCACAATTTTTCTGAAAAATCAAAGTTACTGGAATTATTTCTAAAGTTACCTTTCAGTAGTACTATTTTATCATGGCCATACTCCATACTCTTAGAGATGTAGTTATGGGAATTTCTCACCTGCTCTTTTCTAATGTTTGCACACCATATTATCTTTCCTGTAGATTTATCCAGAATATTGACTGTGGGATGAATCTAGCAAAATATAGGGTGGTAATGACCATTGGGCTCCTTTCCCCTAAATGATTTTATATATTATTTTATCTTGCATTATTAACAAGGTAAATACCTCAAGCACGAGTCTTGTCGCTCTATGTTACTTGATTCGTATATACCATAGATGCTGTCTTGGTCTTGGTAGTACGCTCACTATGATCGGGTCTCCAAGAAGCAGAGGAACATTGTATTATCCCTCCAAATGGATTTTATTAGGTTTCTTATAGGTAGCCCGGGAAACAACACTTACAACGTAACTTTTAAAACGCACTACATTTACAACAAAACTTTTACAACGCAACATCCATTACAACGCATACCATTACAACGCAGCCATTACAACGCATGTCTCTACAACGCATACCACTACAACGCATGTCATTACAACGCAGTCATTACAACGCATACCATTACAACGCATACCTACACTATCCAACACTTACCCTACTGTTGCACCTCCTGGAGTTAGAACAGTAATGTTTACCCCTACACTATCCAACACTTACCCTACTGCTGCACCCCCTGGAGTTAGAATAGTAATTTTTGCATGTGTTGTAATGGAATGCATTGTAATGGATGTTGCGGTGTAAAAAATGCGTTGTAAAGGTATGCGTTGTAAAAGTATGCGTTGTAACGACATACATCCGGGTAGCCCATGTGCCTTCTACACCCTCATGATTGGTCCCCAAAACGAATAAGTAAACATATTATAAGTCCTGATAGTGTTTATTATCTAACAAGTTAAAACTATAGGAGACAAAACGAAAAAGAAAAAGCAACGTATTTTAAGCTCCTTTCGTCAAAAGTTGTTAGCTAAGATGGGCAGAGGCATTCATAGTCATGACCCCAACTGCGACTGTAAGGTAGCCCAATGTTTGCACTATCAGAACTTGAAAAACTTCAAAGTACATGCCAAGCCTTTTAAATACACTGCACTCTACTCTATGGCTGTTCGGGCCTACTTTTGGGGTAACTTATATATATTAAAAAGGAATGTTCAAGCCTGGAAAAAGATGTATTTTGCCATGGTGAAATGGCAGTTTTAAAACTGCACACACATGATGCAATGACAGGCCTGAGACATGTTTAAAGGGATACTTGAGAGAGTGGAACAATGTTTTCTGCAGGTCACTAGTAGCCTTTAATTTACAGCACTGTGGTACATGTAGTACCACTTTACGAGAGACTTACAAGTAAATTAAATATCTTGATCGGGTGTAAATCAATGTTACCAAGTCAGTAAAAACAGGAAGCTGGAAGGCAAAACGTATGGAGATGGCCCTGCAGAAAGGGCCAGTTTAATTCCCTTTCTATGAAAATGGTTTTGTATTATGGATAGTAACTTACAGTTTGGTGACACTGTAATCCAGAACAGGCATCAAGGGTCAGCAATTTTCCTTAATGCCACTAAAATGTTTACATAACTACAGTGGTCTATATGGTATGGGCTAATTTTATAGTGATAGTCTGCAAACTGTGCATACATGTTTACTTATATTTTATTTATTTATTTGATGCATTTTTATAAAGCGCAGACTTCACCCGAAGGTATCAGAGCCCTGTACAATAGAACCAGTTACGTTACATGAGTAAAATGTTTCAAAATAGAACGTTACAAAAATAGCAGGACACAGTATCAAACACAGCAGGCAAGAGGAGGTAGGGAAAAACATAGAAGGCAAGAACATAATATCAACCACAGCAATTTACAATGACTAACGAACTTCCTGGTGGGGTCTGAGAATGAAGGAATTGGTTCTGAATGTGTCTTTGGAATAGAAGAGATTTGAGGTCAGCTTTGAAGATCCGGATGGAGGTGGTGGCACGGAGCAATGGAGGAAGTGAGTTCCAGATATTCTATGCATTACATGAGAATGATTGAGCCATCAATTTTTCCCTTTTGAAGGAGGAGGGCTCAAGGAGAAACTTTTCCGCATTCCGAGAAGTTCTCAAGCCTCCACAGAATTTCAGTTTGTTCACCAGATAGCGAGGGGAGGAAGTGTGCAAGGCGTTGTGGGTGATGCAGGCCATTTTGTAAATAGCTATTGCCTCGATGGGAAGCAATGAGAGAGAAGACAGGATAGGATTTAGTCAGGCCGGGGTCTGCTGCCTTGCATAGCACAAATTGGAAAGCACTAAAGCTTCCACAGCAAATGCCTTCTAGCCTATTCACAGTTCTTTTTTCCAGGGCACCTTGAAAGTGTGAAAAATAGTGCATTCAAATCTATGTTGTGTAGATTTCCATCTTTTAAATATGCGTGAATCGGGATTTAGAATAATTAGCACAGCATTACTAAGTTAATAAGTCTGCATCTGTTACAGCTATTAACTGGTGGACAAGCTTTTACTGTCTATTATGACTATTATGTATCCTATGTCTATATTTCCCTTAACCCATAATGTGCTAATTGACCACTTACGGTTACCACCCTCATTGCCTAACCATTTTTCCTTGTATTTTTTTGTGTGTACCTGTATCTAATATGTCTTGCATCATATGCTCAGCAACTTGATTATTGTCTTGCTCACGATTATGTAAAGCGCTCTGATACCTTTGGGTCTAGCTAGTGCTATAAACAACCTATAAATGAATAATAAATAAGAAATGAATTTGATCAATGATCATCTCCAGGTTGTTATCTAGGCCAATTGTCTTGGGAACAAGTCAGAATGATGAACCAGCAGACAGGATTTCAAGAACAAGGATTGTTACCTGTGATAAGGACATCTAGGTTTGTAGGATCCTTCTTTGAAAACACCCAGATTGAACTGCATGCAAATCTTGAGGTTTGTTTTCGCAATATGTTGTGTTGAGATAGGTAACACCAGTCAACAGCTGAATGGTCATCAGTGAAATTATTAACTGAAAGCGTGAAAACATCTGACCCATCTGGGAACCTGAACGCGATCTGATGGTAGAATTTCCAGTGAATTGGGACCTCTAATATTACTTCATAATGAGATGAAGTGTGAGGTGTCAATAGTAGCATATTTGGATAAACATATTCACTGTAGTAAAGGCTCCAGAGATATCTAAACAAAGACATGCTGTAGCTCCCATTTGGCCTAATGAAATTGTCCTGTTCTGATGTAACCACAGTGCCTCTCATTGGCATAAGCTAAAATGAAAGAAATCCAGTATGTTATTGGCTTCAATAAATGGATCAAGGTCTTCTTTAGAGCCCTATACTAGAAACATGGATGGGAAGGAGATCTATTTTTGACACATCACAGAGATAAAAGTGATCTATTTGAGCTGAGGTTGGACAAGAATTCAACCAAACACTAGGGGCACTGTGCCACCGGCCAAAGAGGCATTTCTAAAACAACAGAATGGAGGTGTTGCAAGAGGTTAACTGACTAGAGATCTAAATGTAGATATAGGGAAAATTATCATTACACACGCTGAGCAAGGAAACCCCCCAGGCTCAGAGGGGAAAACAATGAATGAGCTGGATAAAGTGGAAGAGACATGTCTCCTCCAGCAATGAACTAGGTGTTTAAAGGGACCGGTTGGAGGAAATATCATTTTGCATGCTTTGTACTTTGCGACAGGAGGCTGAAAAATGCAGGGATGGGAATGAGTAGTCGGTGAATATAGTGACTGAGGAACTGTAAAATCTTGAAGGATATCAAATGGATCTTTCTGTGGTGATGTAGTTCCAAAAATCCTTTGAGTTAAGTGCGTTTTCTTATTGATGTACAATACCACAGTTTCAGTGTAAGATCGCAGAGTGAACTATAGCTCTGTCACTTTAGTATTCATCATTTTCTTTGCTCATCTATGGCGCAGATAAAAAATAGCTTTCTGTGTTCGGACAAGTACAACTGTAGCCTAAATAAGCTAAGAGCCTCATATGTTTTTTTTGCCATAGGGTAGCACAGCAGGCCTTGCTGCTGCGCTGGCGTACGGCAAAAGAAAAGGGCAGGGATTGCAGTGTATCTTAGATACGGCACATACCTGTCCCTATCCCTTGCACCGGCGAACTGTAGGCTGCTGTGAGCCAACACAGGCACCTTTGCATCATAGTGCAAGAGTGCATGCGTTGCGGGGATGCTTCCCTTCCTGCACAAAAACAATTACAAGAGGCTGTTTTCCTCTTTCTATCTGTGCAGCACAATTCAGCACACATAGAAAGAGGGAAAAAAGGAGAAATAAAGATATTTCTCCTCGCTATGCCTCACTTACACCTCCCCTTTGGAGGCGTAAGATTTTGGTGCTGCCTCAGACTTACAATTCTTTGTAAATCTGGGGCAGTGCAAAAAACCATGGATGTTGATGGGAATGCCCCGAGCAACACCTATGGAATGCCCCTTTGACGCAGTTTTCTGCGTGAAAGGGGCACATATTTCAAAGACCATGAAAAGCCAAGTAACGCGGCTTTATACGGCCTTATAAATATCAAAAAAGTTACTTTCTGGTGGTGCAATAGTGCCAGTAGGGCCTCATAAATGAGCCCAAAAATGTTGAATGCACGGAAAGCTGGTGGGATTCTTTTTTTAAATAAATATATTTATTAGTTTTCAGCATAGAGTAATGAATACCAGAGGAGACTGCTTGGTTTGGGAGGTGTTTTTCTCTGGGTTTTTGTTTTTCAAGTAAATACCTTGTTTGACCTTGGTCGTGCTTTTTACTTTACTACATATTGACATCCTCTGCTGCTGTGCTGGGTGGTGTGAAAAAGAACGTGCCGAATCGTGTTCTAATACAATTGACCCCGCTATTCCCATCCACTTTCTCCATAACTGCTACAGCAGGGACAATGGGACTGCAATAGGATCCTTTACACAACACCTGGTAATGCGTTTTCGGTATCAGAAGAGCACGCACTGACGTCGCACAAGCTAGACTGCGAGACTTTATTTTTCCCGATACAGATTTAAAGCGTGATTTCGAAGCCGCCAGCGTGAACTGCACGTCAACTCTTCACGTAGAGCGTGCTGGTCGAGAACTATTTGTGCACGTCGGAGTTTTTAAAGGATTGTTTCTCTGGTTTCCAAGTATCGCAATCATCTTATCGTAAAGTTTTTTCAGCAAGTCATGCTGCTTTCTCGTTCTTCATAAAATCATGCGCTTTGGCCAGTCCCCCATGATTAGTGATGACGTGAAGTTTCATTGGGCGCGAGCACACGCACAGCCGCAGTAACTCACTGCTAACTTCTCACGTTTTAATTCTGCTGCCAAGTAAACCCCCCCGCCCTTCTAGCAGGGCCTTTAAATGCATATTCCCAGCAGCATATTCATTTGGAAGATTGTTTGATCGAGGTATTCCCAATGCCCTCTTCTATTACATTAGTTCGTTGTCACTGTTTAGAAATGTATATTAAGACAAAGGTTTTTCCCAAACTGCCACTGGTTGTGTTTGTGATGCGTCATGTTCTTCCTTTGGTCTTGAACTGTGTGTTTGCAATCCCTCTTTTAATCCATACATAATTCTCTAGATTTTTTATATGCAGTCTGAAAAGAACATTACTTGTACATTCATTTTTAAATCATTGTGGAAGGCCATTTTCAAAAAGCAAATTAATGTACGCCTTGTATTTGGATGAAAAAACAAAAAAAAATATGGGTAACTGCATGAACTCCTTGGAGGCCTCAGAACAGCCAGCGCTGAACCAATGATAAACTTCTGTCCGTTTATCTTCCATAGTCGTTTATGTCAAAGTAACTTCCTCGCATTGTCACCCTGTTATCTGTTCACTCATCTACTATTCTTTGCATTGAAACAGCATTGATTGTCGCATGCTTCGCCACATTTTGTCCGTAATCCCAGAGATTTAATGAGTGTTGGGCCCAAACAGCTTCAGCTCATTAGCAATAAGGGTTTCAATAGCTGACTATGAACATTTTGATTCATTTTGGTTCTTGTTACAAACAGTTTTAATTCTTGCACTCATCAACCGAAATATTATCCAAGCACTTGGACACTCATTCCTCCAACAAGGCACTACCTAATTCATCAAGACACTGACTTATTTTTACCCTCACCATTTATCCATCGACGCAACCACACACACACACGCACACATCACCAGGAAATCATGGT
The DNA here is from genome assembly GCF_964263255.1 of Lissotriton vulgaris. Taxonomy (NCBI): domain Eukaryota; kingdom Metazoa; phylum Chordata; class Amphibia; order Caudata; family Salamandridae; genus Lissotriton; species Lissotriton vulgaris. The sequence goes on along the minus strand of NC_141689.1, from coordinate 2,031,072,278 downwards.
GCATTAACTTATAAAACAGTCTGACAAATTAGATTTTTCAATGCTTGTTCTACATGCAGCTACTAAACACACTTTCAAGTGTGATGATTAAAGTGCTTTCTAAATTGCCTCTTAAAGGATAATCGCAAACAATCTTACATGCGTTGCAAGCTTGATGCCCCTAAATGCTACCAGTAGTCACTTCCTACTCAAATGAGAAAGTGGAAATGCACAGGCATAGAATAGTGGTGCACATGAATACTAATCGAAAAGAAAAGAACATTTATTTATTCCACGAATATTTACAATACCATCTGCAACAAAATGTGTTAGAAATATAAATGATCGCATGCAAACGTTTTGTTTACGCATTAAGAAGAAAGACAAACTTGGGTTAAGGAACATTTGCAACTTTACCAAATGCAGTCTGAAAGCAACCTGACAGCTCAGTTGTCTAAATGATAATTTTAGCAATTCTCTTTCTTTCTGCGGTCTCCTCTGATTTTTTCACATTTTGTGCTGGTACTATGCACTGTGATACTGCCTTTCAGTGCAACAATGTATTTGTTCTTTCTCTGAAAACGGTACAGTAGGTTTGTTTAACCCTTATTTTGTTTACTTAACTTTTAGTAAAGTCTGGAAAATTGTGTGGCAGTTAAATGCCATGTGTGGGATTGCACCACCCACATATAAGACTAACATTTATGGTTCCAAAGAACACCCCAGTTTTGTTTCAGCTGGACTGCAGATTAAAAGCACTGAAGCAAAATATGACGAGAAAAGTACTTTTACACATTGATAAATTTACCCTTCAGTATGCCATGCTAGTTATTACGGAAACATACATCCTTACAGGGGACAATTGTCAAAGGGCCCAATTACAAGTACAGTGGTCAACAGTACCGCCGCACTCACGGGGGTGGTCCGACCGCCGCCAACAATAGAGGCCTACCTGCAGTATTCTAAGTGTGGCAGTCAGACTGCCACAGGACCAGCACGGCAGCTGGAATCCAGGATCCTGCAGTGGTTGCGCTGCAGTCAGGAGCAGTAATATGGTAGTGGTGCTGCTGCAGCACGACAAGCATATTAGTAGTTTTTTGTCCGCCACCAATTTCATGGAGGTGAGCCCGCCATGAAGAGTGGCGGAGAGGCAACAAAGTGAGACTTAACAGGGCCCCCTGCCGCTCCTTGAAGAGCAGGCATGGGGGCACATGTTGTGTCCTACCGGAATTGCACCCATGTTCATGCTTGATGTAGCATGCACAATATAGTACATGCCACGCCATGCTGGAAAGTGCAATCAGTGCTATCACTGCGACAGTATGCATGTTAGGCTCTCCTATGAGCCTAACATCCCACTGCCGTAAGGCTGCCGAGACACTGCCCGCTTGACTTGGATTGCACTCATAATCTGGCAGGAGTGCACAAGACGAGCTTGGTGGTCCTGTTGCTACAGAGCTGAGGTGAGCGCACAGCACGGGTGGTTTCTGATATGGAGCTTTTTTGCACGTTGTAGTTTTTATATGAAGTGTTTGATGTTACAGATCACGTACACGTGAAGTTGCGAGTAGATGACTGGGTGCTGTTTGAGAGGAAAACTGAAATTATAGTACAACGTGGACGACTGGAGGTGAGTGTAATATTGATATAGAGAGGAGTATTGACAGTAACAGACGTCAAACAGGTGCCATAATGTGATATCACTTGGTAATTTACAGGGACTTTTTGTGAATTTTGGCTGTGGATTACGGAGGATTTATTTTACCTATCTGAATACTGTTGACGATTGTCTATTAGGTGAGCATTTACATATACAGTTGCAGACTACGATATTGATTTTAGTGATTAGCCACAGAGTTGGTTGGCTCTGTGTGGTTGGTGGTGCCCGTCTTCCTGTACTTAACTAGTGTTTCTTGTACTTTGTACTTTGTATTACGGTGTCATGTGACATAGATTTTGGAAAAGGGGGTGGTGATGGACAGAGTTTCTGAATGATGCAGAATACTCTTACCCAGTCAAGAGATCAGAAACTCTGTCCATCACCACCCCCTTTTCCAAAATCGATTTTGTCCACACTAAGTGTGGGAGGGTATACTCAGACATGAGTCCCTTGCTCATTGCACCATCAGGATTCAAGCAAGCCGGGCCGACGACGGCTGAAATGCCAGAAACCGGTCCCCGGAAGCTTGTTTCCTTCCCAGTATAAGAATTGGCTTGGTAGTTTGGTTTGCCCTGTTCCCATCATGCACTGGGACAGGAACAGACTAATTTGCATGTAGCCAGGTTCTGAGCTGGGATGGTGCAGTGAGCTAAAAAACGGTGATGGATCAAACCCTGATCTCTTGACTGGGTAAGAGTATTCTGCATCATTCAGAAACTCTGTCCATCACCACCCCCTTTTCCAAAATCGATTTTGTCCACACTAAGTGTGGGAGGGTATACTCAGACGTGAGTCCCTTGCTCATTGCACCATCAGGATTCAAGCAAGCCGGGCCGACGACGGCTGAAATGCCGGAAACCGGTCCCCGGAAGCTTGTTTCCTTCCCAGTATAAGAATTGGCTTGGTAGTTTGGTTTGCCCTGTTCCCATCATGCACTGGGACAGGAACAGACTAATTTGCATGTAGCCAGGTTCTGAGCTGGGATGGTGCAGTGAGCTAAAAAACGGTGATGGATCAAACCCTGATCTCTTGACTGGGTAAGAGTATTCTGCATCATTCAGAAACTCTGTCCATCACCACCCGCTTTTCCAAAATCGATTTTGTCCACACTAAGTGTGGGAGGGTATACTCAGACATGAGTCCCTTGCTCAGTGCACCATCAGGATTCAAGCAAGCCGGGCCGACGACGGCTGAAATGCCAGAAACCGGTCCCCGGAAGCTTGTTTCCTTCCCAGTATAAGAATTGGCTTGGTAGTTTGGTTTGCCCTGTTCCCATCTTGCACTGGGACAGGAACAGACTAATTTGCATGTAGCCAGGTTCTGAGCTGGGATGGTGCAGTGAGCTAAAAAACAGTGATGGATCAAACCCTGATCTCTTGACTGGGTAAGAGTATTCTGCATCATTCAGAAACTCTGTCCATCACCACCCCCTTTTCCAAAATCGATTTTGTCCACACTAAGTGTGGGAGGGTATACTCAGACGTGAGTCCCTTGCTCATTGCACCATCAGGATTCAAGCAAGCCGGGCCGACGACGGCTGAAATGCCAGAAACCGGTCCCCGGAAGCTTGTTTCCTTCCCAGTATAAGAATTGGCTTGGTAGTTTGGTTTGCCCTGTTCCCATCATGCACTGGGACAGGAACAGACTAATTTGCATGTAGCCAGGTTCTGAGCTGGGATGGTGCAGTGAGCTAAAAAACGGTGATGGATCAAACCCTGATCTCTTGACTGGGTAAGAGTATTCTGCATCATTCAGAAACTCTGCCCGTCACCACCCCCTTTTCCAAAATCGATTTTGTCCACACTTAAGTGTGGGAGGGTATACTCAGACATGAGTCCCTTGCTCAGTGCACCATCAGGATTCAAGCAAGCCGGGCCGACGACGGCTGAAATGCCAGAAACCGGTCCCCGGAAGCTTGTTTCCTTCCCAGTATAAGAATTGGCTTGGTAGTTTGGTTTGCCCTGTTCCCATCTTGCACTGGGACAGGAACAGACTAATTTGCATGTAGCCAGGTTCTGAGCTGGGATGGTGCAGTGAGCTAAAAAACAGTGATGGATCAAACCCTGATCTCTTGACTGGGTAAGAGTATTCTGCATCATTCAGAAACTCTGTCCATCACCACCCCCTTTTCCAAAATCGATTTTGTCCACACTAAGTGTGGGAGGGTATACTCAGACGTGAGTCCCTTGCTCATTGCACCATCAGGATTCAAGCAAGCCGGGCCGACGACGGCTGAAATGCCAGAAACCGGTCCCCGGAAGCTTGTTTCCTTCCCAGTATAAGAATTGGCTTGGTAGTTTGGTTTGCCCTGTTCCCATCATGCACTGGGACAGGAACAGACTAATTTGCATGTAGCCAGGTTCTGAGCTGGGATGGTGCAGTGAGCTAAAAAACGGTGATGGATCAAACCCTGATCTCTTGACTGGGTAAGAGTATTCTGCATCATTCAGAAACTCTGTCCATCACCACCCCCTTTTCCAAAATCGGTCATGTGACATTGAGACATTGTTGGCTGTATCTATGGCAGGCACAAAGGTTTATGTGTTGACCAGTAATTACTGCTATACTTTACAGTCCTATTTTTAAACAGATGTGTTGATAACATGTTTAGACATTTCTTTACTTATGTTTTCGCAGTAACCTTTGTTTGACTTGGATATACATTACCGTTATGATTTGAACTTACAATGTGACGAAACATTGTATGTCAAGATTTGAACATGGTTGGTAGTGGCCTCTTGAATTAGTGATGTTTGGTCATGGGGATTATTTCTGGAGCACTATTCGGGTGATATCTTGTTGGGGAACTTGGCTCTTTCTCTCTATTCTGTGTGCACTGGTTGGCTTCTGGGCGTATACTTATTCCTGACCTTAAATTAATGCTTTTTAGTTTGGAACAGTATTGTGGATGTTGTGTAAATATTGCTAGATGATGATGTTTCCTTATATGCTGTTATTTGGGTTGCAGCCCTAAAGAAGTCTAATGCTTTGTACTGGCAAGACGAAACACGTGTTGGCTGTGCATATTGCTTGTGAATTGGAACTCTTATTTCTTTGGCATTGGGCCTGAGTTTTCTCTCAACTATTGGAATTAATAAATCCTGGGAATTGTGCCGACTGAACCTACAACTGAAGGAAGATACTTTTTTTCATTGTTATTGTATTATTGACTGTTGAGTGCTCTGAAGGATGTTTTTGTTCTAATTGATATTCCACTTGTGGGGATATACTTGGGGTTGTGGTAACCAACATTGGAGCTTCCTGGAGCACCATCTATGAACATTCCATTTTGTTACTTTTCCCTGAATTGCTGTGCGCCTGTCTTTGCTTAAACTGGTTACCAATTCTCGTATATTGACTTGGAATACACTCATATTCTGGCAGGAGTGTGCACGACGAGCTTGGTGGTCCTTCTGTTGGCGCAAAGGTGGAGGGCTGACAGGAGGACCGTCAAACTAATACTAAGGCCCTAAATATGTTTGTCACTGAATACGCCCAACTACATTTTCAAACAACATGACTGATTGTAAATAGAAATTACTTTTCAAAACTCAGGCAGGGAAAATGGTATTGAAATAACTCAAAGGTAAAAGTTGATTTTTTGATACATGCAGCAGAAAAACATCATTTAAAAGTGTACTTTGTGCAGTCCTAGGCCAAACTTTACTAAAACCAGTGTGGTAGGTAGCTCCACTATAGTTATTGGAATAAACATCACCCAATAGGTATTAATGCCTGGCCTCCTGGAGGATAAGAAAGCTGCCTCTGGTACAACTTATCACAGATGATTCCAGGCACGGCCCGTGGAGGGAGTTCCGGTGGGGCAGAAAGGCGGGGCGGGAGAGGGGCAGGGTGGGGGGGTGCTAAAAACCAGAATATGGATAATTGGAGGTAAGTAAACAATTTAAGTAATAAAACGAATTTCATAGCACGCGATGCATTTCAACAGGGTGTGCTGTAAAAGAAGCCTGCATTTTGTATTCTGTACACTGTGCCTTTATATGGTGCAATTCTGTAATTTTGCAATGAAATTCTGTTCAATAAAGGTTTTTGAAAATAAATAAAAAGGCTTTTAGTTTCGCTACCCACTCTTCACTAAGTTTTTTATTGTGGATATAGACTTCACAGTTAAGGTATCTGGGTCCTTATTTATGAAGGCCTTGCATCAGTTTTGCGCCGCCGGTGCGTCACTTTTTGTGACGCACTAGCGATGTAAAAAAATGCGCCCTGTTGCGCCATATTTAAAAAGTGACGCATCTAGGTAGATGCGTCACTTTTTAAACCCCTGCGCCACATTATACCTGCGTCAGGTATAATGTATGCAGAGGGGGCGTTCCCCCGCAAAAAGCCTTGTAATAGTGACGCAGTGAAATCTATGAGATTTCACTGCGTCACTTTTAGGACGCTGTTGTGTCAAAATCTTGCGCCTGCCTCACAGCAGGCGTAAGACTGACGCAAGCCCTTTCACATGGGGCTTTCCCCATGTGAAAGGACGCATTGCTGGAGTTGCGTCAGTTTTGTGACACACTCCAGCAATGCATCACTTTTGCGCTTACAGAGCTTACAGATACGTCAGAAATACTGACGTATCTGTAACTCCTTGCGACAAGATGGGTCATACATTAAATATGACGCATCAGGAATGTCGCAAGGAGTGCGCAGTGAAAAGTGACGCATCGCTGTTTGCACGCAGCGATGCGTCACTTTTCATAAATGAGGCCCCTGGCCTTTTAGAGACTTGGGCAGCTACAGCATGCATCCAACTGGAGGAGTCTGACAACCAGAAAAGTGACAAATTCAAAAGATAAAACAGGTGAAGTGACAAACTGATCCAACTGGCAAAATCCCTTCGGCGGCTATGAAATTCAAATTTATTCCACTACTAGATTTTTTGGCAATACTGTAGGCTTTAGCTGGAGATCAATGATAATGTATCCAGTAATGTATCCATGTTCAAGGGACCCTCATCAGTCTCAGCAGCCTGCTTTAACACTCTCAAGTATTTTTGAAAATTTGAAAAGTAACAATGTCCCATGGAAAAACATTGACCCATGTAACCTACAGTGCTTACCTCATCCCTGCTCTAATGCTCAAAGGATAAAACATGAAACTGGGTACCAGTCTACCATGATCATTAAATGACATTTTTGTGTTTTCATTTCATTTTTCCATTAAAATATAAAAAAATACAAATCTCTTTTCCTTCTTGTCTGATTCTAATCTTTTTGTGACGTTTTGCATATTTAAGGTTTTTGTGCTTTTTTCTAAATTGTGAAAATTTCATTATGCAATGTTTGGCATTTTTTTCTCAGGAATTGCGTGCAGTTGGTGCGATAGCGATCATGGGTTAGGCAGAGATTCACTTAGAATCTACGTAGAGTGTTCCTATTAAGGGCCCGATTCCGATGCGATTTGGAAAGCTTCCCGACCAAATGGGTTTAGGAATGGTATCCAACCTAATCGGATCAGGAGAGTCCAACCGACCGAGTATGATGCATCCGGATGCTTCCAGATACGATTTGGTTAGACTCCACTTGACTTCAATGGGAGCCTTTGTTCCGACCGAATGCATTGGCTCCCATGAAGAAAGGGGTGGCTGGGGAAAATCGGACACCCTGTGGCGGGCACCCACTGGTGCCTGCCTGTTAGACTTGGCATCTTTTGGCATGTTTACCCAGACTTTTTGCTTCCTGACCTCCCGGTTTTGACTCTGTTTTTGCTGGTGTGATGATTCTGCGGACTTTCGTCACTGCTGTCTAGTGGTAAAGTGCAAGTGCTCCTTTATAAAATGTGTCATGGATTGGTGTTTCCATGATTGGCATATTTGATTTATGTATCAGTCCCTAGTAAAGTGCACTGCATGTGCCAGGGCCTCTGAATCAAATGCTGTTGGTGCACTGCATCGCATTTGGTGATGAAGTGCACGCAACAAAATTAATTTTTTATTTATTTATATGTTTACTTACCTGTTAAACTCCGTAATCCATACATTACTACCCCCCACCCTGACCCTCCCCCTCCCCACGTCACTGCCCTGCAGGAACTCCTACTGCCGACCGCGGCTGGTATTTATTCACCACAGCTCAACTCTTTTCCCTATTTCTCACTGAAATATGAAGTTGCATCTATTTATTTGACACCTTGTGTGCAGTGATGGCTACTACCTGTTAGCAGCAGTGGGGCGGGGTGGGTGGAAGGGGCAGGAGGGAATAGGTTAAAAAATATCACCTGCCCTCGGGCCAGCCAGCTGGCTGGCCGGCCGGCCGCCGCCTCTACCACGCCTTCTACCTGACTTCTTGGGGAGGGCAACAGGAAGCAGCAAGGTTCCCATGCTCCCTGCAGCAAATCACAACGCTGCAATGCAGCATTGTGATTGGTCTGAGTGCTGTGACACAGCGCTCATCTAGGGGCTGGAGAGGTGGGCATTTTCTCTACGAAGGCTGTAATGCAGCCTGCATGGAGAACAGGGAATGTGCACATGACTGCTTTTGCGCGGCCCGAGAGGGCTGACCCAGCACTCATGCTCACATAGGGAGTGCAAGCAACTCCTCCCCCTGCTCTAAGAGCAGTCCTGCCCCACAAAGATAGTGCAATGGGGAAAACTAAAATGATAATAACCCTGGGTTATTATTGTTTTCTTTTTTCTTTTTTTACACTGGAAAAAGCAGTGGGGTGACACTCCTCCGCCTTAGCAGAGGAGCCACCACTGCTTGTGTGGGACCTCTTATTTTTCCTTTAAAAAGTAACTTTCCTCAGAGGGAAAGACGCTAGTTGCAGAATTAATGTAGTAGACAGTCAGCCAAACTAATAGATGATCTGCAGGCAGATATGTGGTTATCTGCATCGCATGTAGGGTGAGAATTTATGCAGGCATTAGCTTAGCACAGTTGTATGATAGAAGCATGCATGGTTAAACCACGTGTGCCTCTACTACGCAGCCTAAACCACAAATGTGTCTTAACCACGCATTCCTTTACCACGCATGCCTTTACTTCAAAATGTTGTGGTATAGGTATGAATGGTAAAGGGGTATGTGTGGCTAAGGTTCCCACTACCCTGCGCTGTCCCTTAAACTACCCCAACCTCTACCACTGTCCTAAAACGTACCCGACCCCTGCCCGAAAATCTTCCCCATCTACCCATTCACTTCCCACTGCCCTAAGGCCTAAACGCCCTGCCCCTTTATGTACACTACATTGAACCCCTTGCCACCGTGCTGTCCCTTAAACTATCCTAACCCCTTCCACAGCCTAAACCCTTCCCCATTACATACACTAGCCCACCCTCCATCCGCCGCGCTGTCCCTTAAACTACCCTAACCCCTTCCACTGCCCTAAAACCTACCCCTACCCTAAAAACGACCAGATCTACTCATTCCTCTCCCACTGCTATAAAGCCTCAAACCCCGCCCCTTTATGTACACTACCCTGACCCCCACGATGTCCCTTAAACTACCCTAACCACTTTAACTGCCCTAAAACCTACTCCAAACCCCCACCTGCCCTAAAAACGAACCCAACTACCCATTCACCTCCAACTTCCATAAGACCTAAAACTCTGCCCCGTATGTTACACTACCCTGCTCCCCCTGTCTTGTCCCTTAAACTACCCCAACCCCTTCCAGTGCCCTAAAACCTACCCTGACCGCCTCCGAGCCCTAATAAGTACCCCCCTGTTGCACTTACCTCAACGCTACTTCTTACTTCTTCTATCTACCAGCTGCTAGACCTCGAACTGCCTTAACCATGCAGATGCATGGTTACGGCATATGCATGATTAAGGCAAGCGTGGTCGAGCTTGCCTAGTCAGAACACCCATGGTTCAGACCACTGTGTTCCGACTGTTTCCTGCTTATCACAGCATTCCCCTGCCACACTGCACACCCTTCTCCCTCTGCTTTGTTCAGACATGGGACAGGCTGGTAAGGTTCATATCTGTGAAGGTAAGCTAAACCCACTTCAGTTAAGTAATTTCTGGGAAAAGGTAGGGGAACTTTATATGCAAATCAACACCATGGACCCTTCTATTTGGGTGATCCTGTGCAGATAAACCCACCCTACCATTTACCCTTCTCAACATGTTTGTGAATCTGGATGCAGTTCAAATGTTGTAATTATTCACATTCTATTGTTTGTTCAAAGTGACGACACCCTTTTATTCTCACAGGCATTCGTAAGCCTCAGCAACTGGCGCTTGCCTGGTAACTTTCTGTCTTTAGGCATACGTTCAGTTTCCTGGACGATAGGGTCCTGAGTTTGTGCTGAACTCAAACGTTCAGCACTGGATGTTTTGTATTCCTGGTGCTGATTAGATAATCAGGCAGGCGATCAGCTTAGATCTTATCATTGCTGACTTGTCTTTGATCGCCAGTAAATTAACTCGTTACATTGCCAAATAGACATGCAACATAATTTTCTCCTGTTGAAACTGATGTGATTTCTGTCATTTGCTTCTGAACCTTCCCTTTGCATACATTTAACTAGTTTATTAGGTGTGCTGTGTAGGATAGCTATGCTGTTTCTACTGATACAGATTATGTGTATAGCCATCAGGGAATTTCTGCCCAAAGGTCAGTTTGTTGCACACAATATTACACTTATTAGTGCTTATTACACGTATTAGCACAAAATCTATGTGAATTGAACCCATTATGACAAGTAAAGTCATAAACTTATGAACAACTGCTATATGATACAGGGATCAGTTTTATGAATCCAATTTACATCCACAGTTTTTATATAGGGAGTGGCCATTTTTTTTCTTGCGAGTTAAGTGAGTAAGTTGAGTTTTTGAGTCTTTTCCCATGTTCCACTTTATAGAGATAAAGCATGAGTGATATGTTTGTATACGTCATAGGAATGCAAGTTAATTCTCGACTTTTTGTTAGAGGATGTGTATCTTTTATCAAAACTTGGTGTGCTTGCTGTACAAGTTAAGTTCTGATAACAGAAGAAGTGCAGACTTGCAGATAAATTGGGATCTCAGAACAAAGTTTACTTCTGCTGTCCAAGTTTCTTCTTGCATCAATTATCATGGCATTCATCCTAAATACCATGAAAATAAAGCTTTTACTTTCTGTTTGACCTGGAATCATTTGATGTGTTTTCACTGTCTTTTTGCTTTCTGACCTCATTGTTTTGACTCTCTGTTTGCTGGCTTAATGTCTCTGCGCACTTTCTCAGTGCTGATCAGTGTTAAAGTGCAAGTGCTCCTATGGTGAATTATGTTTAGGGATTGGTGTTTCCATTTTTGGCTTATTGATTTACTGCTAAGTCCCTAATATAGTGCACTGTGTGTGCCTAGTGCCTGTAAATCAAATGCTGCTAGTGGGCCTGCTGAAACAAAAGTGGCAACCCAGTAACCCAGGGACCTAGTTGGCCTGCAGCACTGGTTGTGCATCCACACTAGCAGCCCTTCAAAGGGTTCTCAGACCTGCCCCTGCAGTGTATGCACTCAGTTTTGACTGCCATGTCAACCTTGCAAGTGCACCTACTTGCCAACCCCCAAAAGTTACATTTTCCTACATGTAAAGCACCCCTCAGGTAGGCCCAAGGTACTCCGATGGACAGGGTGCAGTGTATGTAAAAGGTAGGCTATGTACTGGTGTGTGTGACATGTCCTGATAGTGAAATAGTGTATTTTGTTTTTCACTATTGAAAGGCTGCCTGTCGCATTGGATAGAATGGGAGATACTTTGTAACATCTTACAGGTATAACTTCCCATTGGAACAACATAGGGGAATGAAGTTTAGTAGGCCTGGACTGAGAATTCTATCACACTTTTTTTTAGTAAAGATGGTTTTTAAATTGTGTGTTTGAAAATACCACTTTTAGAAAGTAGATATTTTTTTGCTTAACAATCCTGCGTGCCTCTGCTGGGTTGTGGATTGACTGTCTGGCTTTGTAATGACAGGGGCTGGGGATGTGCATTCAATGTAGAGAGCCACTGGGGGGGGTTGAGGTGTTTCCTGCCTTTTCTAGATGAGTCAGACTGGGCTGAATAGACCTGGGCTGCAATTAGATTGGTGGGAGGAGAATTCATTGCACCTGAATAGGCCTGGTCTGCTTTTCACAATGCTGTCTCCACCTCCTGTGGGGAAGCTAGTCCAGGGAAGGCGGAACTGGTTTGGATTAAGCACAGAGATTCTCTGCCACAAGAGAACAAAGGGAAATGTGGTATAAATATTGGGCCCAGACCACAGGACTTTAGAACTATTTTGGACTCTGAAACCTGCCAAGAAGAGCTGGATAAGCTGTGAGGAGGAACTACCACTTGGTTGTGTGATTTGCTGTGTTAGGGTACAGTAGCTGCTTCTTTCTTGGGCAGAGAAAGTCTTAGGAACAGAAGAAGAAGCAACCCAATGCCGTCACTGGTGCCGGCTCTGTGTCCTGAAGGCACCGCAGAGGCACTGCAGAGGGCACAGCTGCACTTCACACTGCAAACCTACTTTCATCAACAACATCGTTCGACGGGGATCTACGCCACCACCAAGCCTCTGCTTCCACTGTGACCTGGGGGCACTGCACTTTAAACTGCCTCTCTTCACACTGCCGCCCTGGTATATCTGCTGCCGCTGCTCCATGCCAACTTTGATGCAGCTGCTTGCATCGAGGTTTGAGGGCACTGCTTTTAAGTTACACAATGCACCACCACCATCCAACACCGCAGTCATGGCCAACCAACACCAGAGAATCTAGTTTGTCAGCCGACAACAGCTCTTCAGCAACGCCAGCGATTGCACGTGACCTCCCAGCACCGCAACGAGCACCACATCACTTCGCACTGCAGCCCTGTTCTCACTGACACCACTGGACGACCGACGCCGAGCTGGTGCCTGCACTGTGACCTGAGGACACTGCACGCCACCCCACTTTACTTCGCCCCGCAGCCCCAATGCCTAGCAGCACTCCCAACTTCAACCGCAAGGTTTTTAATCTGCAATGCGTGTGACTTCAAGGCCCAACAATTCCTGCACCGACCTCCGGAACTAACCTCCAGAACCGACACCTGCTGATGCCGGCTCTTTGGAGCTTAACGAGAGGTCGCCAACCCCCTACATTTCTAAAGGTACTGTTATGTGGACCTTTCTGACAAAATGGCTGGCCTGCGATGCTGCTGTCAACCAGAACTGTTTGGATTTGTTGTTCACGACACAGTGGTAGCCCCTGATGAAGCTATTGACTTCAAAGAACTGTGTTTTTAAGTCTATTTTTGATTATTGAAATTTCTGAGAATTGTATGGTGGATTTTTTTCAATTTCGGTCTTGTTTGCACAGATAAAATATTGGTTATTTTTATAAAACTGGTGTGGTGTCCTTTTGTAGTGTTTTCACTGTCTTACTCTTGGTTATGTGCAAATGCTTCACACACTGCCTCTGAAATAAGCCTGACTGCTCGTGCCAAGCTGCCAAGGCTGTGAGCATGGGTTATTTCAGTAGTGTATCCCCCTCATCCCGACGAGGAAGAAGGGTCCCTACTTCATCAGCGTAACAACCTGCCAACTAGAGACCCCATTTCTAACACTGGAAAAGACAAAAGTTATAAATAGCTTCATCTGAACCTAACCAGAAATAAATCTAGATATAGCTATTGTCAGCCTGTTTGTTATTACTGGAAAGCCACAATTACAATGTGATGTTCATGGTTAAATTAATGTTCCATTTGTTTAAAAAACAACAACTAATAAAACATCTGATTGACTTTTAAATGTACAGTGTACTGCTATGAAGACAAGAATTAACAGCTTAAAGTGTGACCTGTGCCCAGATAACAAGCAGCCAGAAGGATGACAGAAGCAGGGAATCGCTGTGTGTCCAGGGAGTTTAAATAATGTATTTTTAGTAAAGATAACAACCACCTCGAAGAGACAGGAAGCACAATAGAAGGGTATACAGACAAAATATAGAATCAAAAATATAGAATAGCACTAATATCGTAGTGAAAATATAGAATGGACAAAATATCGAATGGACAGAATATAGTCAACAAAAATATCGAATTTAAGGTAAGTAATTTAATATCGATTTTCATAAATATAGAAAGTAAAAATATCGAAGTATATAATATAGGTATTGAATATATCGAATTTTTAATAATATCGAACTTTTTAAAGTGTTTTGTATGTTAGTATATGTGTGAAAAGTGTATATTTTTTTTATAATTTATTTTAAGTAATGAATTTTATGTTATTTAATTTTTGCGTAATTTAATTCTGTAGCTGGTTGTGGGTTTATAGGGGAATTGGGTGAGAAGTAATCTATTTATAAATAATTACATATTTACATTTATTTATTGGTATTTATTTTCAATTATTTGTTAATTATTTTTTAATTGGTAATTAATTACATTTTAATTGGCAATTAATGTTACTTAATTGATTAATTGATAATTATGTTAATTTTATTAATTTATTTTCCGTAGCGGGTTGTGGGTTTATAGGGGAATAGGGTGGGAAGTATTTTAATTATAATTATTAAATATTTTAATGTATTTATTGGTTATTCTTTTGAATTATTTGGTAATTAATTTGTAATTGCTAATAAATTAATTGTTAATTGCTAATTAATTTGTATTCATAGGTAAAGAATTTTAATAATTAATTTGTATTTGTATTTTTAATTGATTAATTATTATATTATATTAAATTGGTAATTACTTTTAATTGATTTTTTATTGGTATTAATATTTAATTTATTTTTATTAATATATGAAGCATTTACTTTCCCTACTGTTGCACTCACTGGAGTGGGAATAGTAATTTCTACCCCTACGCTATCCAACGCTTTCTCTACTGTTGCACTCTCTGGAGTGGGAATAGTAATTTTTACCCCTACGCTCTCCAACGCTTTCCCTACTGTTGCACCCTCTGGAGCAGGAATAGTAATTTTTACCCTTACGCTATCCAACGCTTTCCCTACTGTTGCACTCTCTGGAGTGGGAATAGTAATTTTTACCCTTACGCTATCCAACGCTTTCCCTACTGTTGCACTTTCTGGAGTGGGAATAGTAATTTTTACCCTTACGCTATCCAATGCTTTCCCTACTGTTGCACTCTCTGGAGTGGGAATAGTAATTTTTACCTCTACGCTATCCAATGCTTTCCTTACTGTTGCACTCACTGGAGTGGGAATAGTAATTTTTACCCCTAGGTTATCCAACGCTTTCCCTACTGTTGCATTCACTGGAGTGGGAATAGTTATTTTTACCCCTACGCTGTCCAATGTTTACCCTACTGTTCCAGTTGCTGGAGTGGTAATAGTAAATTTTACCCTCCGCTATCCTACAGTAAAAATATTGTATATTATTAATTAATATTATGGTAATATATATATATATGTTAACAAATTAAATTGTATGTTTATTTTTTTAACTTAAATTAATTATTTAATACTTTTAAAGTTATTTAAGTATTTTTAAGTATGTTTTAGTCAATTATAGTTATTATTTTATTAATTTTAAATTACTGTTAAGATATTTAAAAAAAATCGATATTTTGACTTACTATATATTTTTTTCGATATTTTTGATTCGATATTTTTGTACTTACCTGTTTGTAGATAGGACTTCAATATTTTTGCTTTCTATATTTTTACTTCGATATTTTTAGTATTCTATATTTTTGTATTCTATATTTTGTCAGTGATCCCAATAGAAGGGCAGCTAAGAGGCTATAACAATAGTGAAATGAATCATTATCAGGATGTTCCTCAGGAATTGGCAGTGTGGTAAATCTTTTGGACGTTTGGTATTTAGATCTTCGAAGCAATTAACTTACATTTAATAAATAATAAAGTCCCATGCGTGGATGTAGGGAAACTATGGTTGTCTGAGTAATGTGTTTAGGGGATGCCCGAAAGTAGGGAATTTCAATGTGTGAGGACTTTAGCATGAGGAACAGAAGGCCTCCAAGTGGCTGATGGTGTGACACAGTTGACCCTGGAGTAGGAGTGGAAGGTGAGTGAAAGTAAGGAGCACATCTGTGCAGACCTACCAACTCAACCCATTGCCTCCGTGTGTCACAAGACTTCTGCTCCCTTCACAGGGTCGCCCAGTGAGGGGCTGAAATCTCACAGAGGCATGGGAAATGAGCTGGAAAACACAGTAAACAGTGGATTTCCAGTTCGTTTTCATAGGAAGAAAGTAGTCAAAGTCCATTAAGTAGTGAGAAGCATCCCAGGACATAGGCAACAGCCTAAATGACCCATTTTAATTTTGGCATATGTGCTGTAGGGCTTAGTGAGGGGCAGAGTATCTCTTAGGTAGCTCCTGGGATGGGGCACTGTCCCCTTCAAGGCCCCATCCCCTTCTCTCACTGTGAAATTAATTTGTAAGTTGGCAGGTATGTCTGTGTGCCTTTGGCTAAGTGCCGACTGGAAAAGCCAAATGAAGAAATTGATTTATGGTTCTGGTTCTGTGAAATTCACATAGTTTGTTTTCCCCTGGACTGAATTTGAACATAGGGGAGTTAAATGGAAACACTCTTCTTTTTCTAATTGTAAAACGAGGAATGTTGTTTATGTTGTAACTTGCCCATGCAATAAGATCTATATTGGGAAAACTAACCAGCAAGTGAATATGAGAATTACCCAGCATAGGTCGAGGCTCAAAAAGAAAGTGGCCACTGCCCCAATGGTAGAACATTTTGAAGAGAAGGGTCATGGAGAAAACGATTTTAAATGGTCTGTTCTATTCAGCATGGACAATACCAAACATCCGGCTGATGTAGGGAGAGCACTGCTGCAGAAGGAAACGTACCTAATTCTAAAATTTAATACAACTCAAACTGGTCTTAATAGCCTTTCTGAAATATCTAGGCTATGATATCCCTAAGACTCCCATGGCACCCTGTAGACGAAGACACTCCCGCCTTCCTAAATTGTACCCCCGAATTAGTCTGCCAGTCTAGATGGAGTTCTACCGAACACGAAGCATAAACACCAAATATAATGGTCCAGATAGGCAGCTCTGGGCCACAATTTACATTGATACTGTAATTCTTCTTTCATTGAAACTATGAGTACCATAATTCCAGTGGTTCAAGTAAGCACGTATAACGGAGGAATCTAAGATGGCCGCCACTGCGGTGCAAGTCGAGACAGGACAGCTACATGAGAGCGAGGTAACGTGTTCCCACCCTTTTAAAAAATAGATACTTAGTATCGAGGGCTCAATAGACATTGACCAAATGTACGGGTTCCCTAAATGCATTAGGACCGAATGTGATTGAGACGGCTGCCCCCAGCAATAGATATACGGCCGAAAACGGCATTACGGCAAGAACCAGGTACGATCTAGAAACACGCTTGTGGCAGGGACTTTTGTAGTTGTCATGAGATTGGACAAAGATTTATTGTATATATGGCTTCTCGCTTCTTAGATTGAAAAGAATATTTTGAAAATACTAGAAGTGGGTCTCCGAAAACAACGCCCTCCGCACAAGGTAGGAAGGCATGCGCCTGACCATTATTTCTATGACATAACTAGCTGGTAACCATAAGTAACTGCGTACTATCAACTCCCTCAGACTCCCAGAGGTTAAGTGTTGAACAGGACTCCAACCCAGCGATCTGGCACGATCAAAACTTATCTCCATCAAAATAAAGGTAGGACCACCCTTGGCACTATATTTGTGACCACACTGGTATGTTTTAACCTAAATAGAATCCCCACTTGCTCAAAAATCCCCTTTTCTTGTTACAAGCAAGATTGATATAATCAAGGAGCTAGTAGAAAGTCATTTCGAGTCTCAAGAAGAGACAACTGGCCTATCCACTGCAGGTAGATATAAAACTAATTTAGGAACCTAAGATGTAGGGGTAATAGAGGCTTTTGGCAATCAACATAAAAACAACATTGTTGTTTACACCTATTGCAGATAAGTGACGAAGCCCTGATGAGAATCCAGGAAGTACATTACTTGGATTCGAAACGCGTCGGCACAAGCTTAAGGAGCAATTAATATCATTGATTGGATAAACTAGTGGCTGCTAGTTCTCAAAAATTATTCACCATTTGGTGACTTTGTCTCCTTTCTTTGACTTTGTCTATGATTAATTTTTTGAATATTGATTGTTTTGTACGAATATATATTGTTTGTATTTCATGTAGGATGTATATACTGTATTTATTTTGTCTACTAAAGTGAAGTGTTGTAGTTGGTATATGTGTTGTATATATTTGTGTAAAATAGCTCTGAATGTGTATATGTTTCTCTTTTCATTCACAAAGAAGAGAAAAGTTCATAAAAAGAATTGTTGAAATTTAAAGGGGTATAAATAAAAGTACCCGGACAAAACTGAAATCTATTTGTTTTGACCTTGAAATAATCGCTTTGAGATTCTGATTGGTGTGGGCATTTTTCGTTGTATTTGCAAGCCCACTAAAAGCATTTGATTTACAGGCCCTGAGCACATGTTATGATGTATTATATAGAATTTATAAAGCGCAGCTGTCACTCCGAGGACCATCATGGCGCAATGCGGGACTGTTCATAAGGTTCAGAGTGTAACTCAGAGATCAGATAAGTGAGAGGCAGAAGTCTGGGGCACCAAAAATCCAGGTTTACAGGGCTTTCCTGAAGTTTAGCTCAGTATGAAAGAAACAAAGCCGGCTGGGAAGAACATTCTATGCTTTGGTCCCCAGGACAGCAACTGATTTGCCGCCCTTCGTGATGCACCTAAAGCTTAGGGGTTTAAGGAGATTCGCTTTGAGGATTTGAGGGGGCGCAGAGTTACATAGGGTGAAAACCTAGCCATTGGGTATTTAGGTCCTGATGATGTAAAAGCTCTGTAGTGAAATACCAGGTTCTTAAAAAGAACTCTTTTATGTATGGGCAGCCAGTCAAACGACTTTAGGGCTGCTGATGCTGAGGAGCCTCGTGACCATTTCAGGACTAGATGTGTGGATCATGTTGGACTATCTGTAGTTTATAGAAAACTGTCTTATTTGTCCCTGCATATACTCTGTTACAATATTCCAATCTAGATGTGATTAGGGGTACTGCCCCTGCCATTCTGTCAGTGCAAGGGAATAGTTTAAAGAACGTTTAAAGGAATTTTATCAAGTGAAAGCCCGTGCCTGCCACAGCTTGAGCTTGTTGATAAAAAGGATAGTGAGGTATCGAATTTCACTCCTAGATTCTTTACAATGTTTACCGTGTTGAGAGGAGGAGGGATATAGTGCACTGTACTGGGGATTTATTGGTAAATCAAATAGACCAATCATGGAGAAACTAAATGCCATTACATTTTAGACACAGAGCACATGCCCTTTAGCCCTGGGCAGCAGTGAGAAAGTGCCCAGAGTCCTAAAACCAGCAAAAATGAAGTTCAGCACACAGTCAAACAAGGTCAGAAGGCAAAAAGTGAAGGGAAACCACACCAAAAGATTCCAGGTCTAACATAGACACTAGGAGACAAAATAACAAAGTATTTAGGGACCAAAAACAGCACAGCTAAATGTCCCATTGACCAGGGATGACATTTTGGAAACAAATCTCAAAGTTTTGCCACCCAGTGGTTACGATTGCGCGTGAGAACATCTCTTTTCCTATGTGTCAGGGAGCCAAACAATCTCGAAAAATACTGCAATATAATGGACCACTGCTAGAACAATCATGACTGAGAATGATGGCAATTTTAAGAGCCTTTGATGCATGTTTCATGTTTTTACCCTGGGATATCATTAATGGGGCTTAGCAGAGTTTCATGGACATGGTGCATGGCAGTTCAAACCTGTTGTTACACCTTTTCAACATCCACCATATCTCCTATACTACCTTGCAGAGAAATACCTCTGTGTACTGTTGGGTTTATATTTCAAAGACCCGTCCAGTCCTGTCAAGTAGAGTGACAGTAAGCCTGTGCGCTTGCCTTTTGTCTGATTCCTCTCCTAGAGACAATAACTAAACATAACTAGGTGGTTTACACAGTTAACAATCTTTGTCGCTTTGTCGGGTGAGCAACTATCATGAATATGGAGTTTTTGAATTGGGAAGATTCCACATTTATAATAGATATTCCAAACGCATATATACGATTGTGATGCTTGCAGTAGCTGACAAACTAGACGTTTAATACACTTTTGATTTTTTTTTAAGTTTCAACATTCTCAAACAAGCTCTGCAAACAACATAAAATATGACACTTTTACACGGAAAAGGTGCATCTAAGCCTGAGTAAAAGGCAGAACACAAAGAATATGGTTGGCAATTACTGATACTTATGTCTGCTGTCAAAGGGATTTCACAGTTGCTGCAACATATGTTGTGCCTGCTATGTGTGTTCATGGAAGAAAACACTGTTCCTCTCAGCTGTTATGTACCTGCTTTTTATGTTGTATCAGGTTGCACTGCGGGGACCTATGCTATGCCTGTACCATATATTTGTAAAGCTTGATGTTCCATTTTCACCCTATAAAAGCTAAACGGATAGGCGCTTTTAGGAATGTGACTTACAGGCTAATAATTTATGGTGCTGTATGTCTTGACACTTCATGAAATTGGGTTAAGAAAATACAACCTCGTCCCCCACTAAATCTACAGGTATCACTCATGAATAAGCACTTTGCAAATGTGCAAACATCAACAAGAATCATTCCCTGTACTTTTCAATGAACAAAAATGTATTGAAGTAAATATAGCCATGCATTTGCTTATTTTCCTGAACAGGTCTCCGGTTTTGGCTCTGATCATATTCCACGTCTTTCTCTGCTTTTATGCCATACACTCAGAGGAAGCAACCTTTCACATTGCATTCCACGAGCTGCACACGCTTGGGGTTGTTCCTGCTCCCATTGGAAATCTACTCTAATTGGAGGTGTACCGCAAAGTTTTTCTAGCTTATTTATGGGCAATCCTTTACTAATTACCTGGCGACAAAGAACAGTAGACATTTTTCCAAAAACTGAATGTATTTCAAAATATTAAAAGTTAGGAAAACGCAAGTTTATTTTTAGAACTTTACCTGCAGTTTAGACTTGTTAAGGGTGCCCTGCAGTCTTTCGCCAGAAATGCTGCATGGCGGCACATGCCTCTATCACTTTGTAAGTTTTCCATGCCTACAGTCAACTCGTAACCAAACAATCGCATGACAGTCTTTCCTTTTTTTATCAAGTCAAGTCAAGTCAAGTCATACTTTATTCGATTAATTAAAATCATAAAAGCAATTCCATCACATTTTAAACGACAATTCATGTATTAAAAACAATTTAAAAAACAATTAATTGTCATGTTTGTACATAGAGTATAGATAAAGCATCCCCACATACTGCGTTAAAATGACACCTCAGAGACATTTAACAACAGTTTTTTGGTCTTAATGCGCATAGCAGCGACCAAAAAGCTTGCGATCCCAAAGATTACTCTGGTACTACTCAACAGTTGTAAATAAAGGAGTGCAGGCCGGACTTGTGTAAAGCCCGCTTCTCTCAGGATGGGAACCAGGAACTGTTTTCTACTGTCCTCAAAATGGCCACAAAACATAACAAAGTGCATGAGTGACTGTTCCGAAAAGTTATCACAGCTGCAGGGGATGGTCAGGTCTGATTTCCCCCATACAGGATAGTGGCCCAAGGAGTACTGAATGATGTTAAATCTGAATCTTACAAGGAGATGGCGATGGAACGGTCGGGTAACAATTTTCAAGTAGGGTTCTATTGAAGGAGTGGTCAGAAACATATAGTTGGCTCTGATGCCCGGTTTTAGAACCTCCACTGCCTCCCGTTCCTGCTCAGCTAGACCCAGAAAGTTATCCTTAATCCATTTTACATCGCCCTCCTGTAACAAGTTGGGGAAAGAGTATAGGTCAGGCCTGAAAAAAAAAATTTGGAAAGAAGGGGACCCCTATATATTGTAAATATACTTGCTATACATAGGGAAAATAAACTAATTTGGATACGGTCTATAGCCAAGTCAGAAAGCAGAATCAAGCTAAACGATCTATGTAACAACTATGATTGTGATATTAAAATAATGACAACCAACATTATGTAGACTCATCACCCAGACATGTATATGTGTATTCAAATTTATTATTTTAGAAAGTTGATATAGATAAATTGTCTTTTTATGATTCTTTTTTCTTCTCTTTTTTCCAATTTATTTATACATATTTTATATATATCATATACAATTCATTAACATTTAAGTATAAAGTTAAAAAATACAACAAAACACAGTGAGCATTAGACAAGACAGATGATGGAGGCAAATGCGGCAAGGTAGTTCACAACGCGCGTTTCGGCCAATAAGCCTTCCTCAGGTGACCGTCTATTGCAAGTGGACCCAGTACCCAAACAATTCAGCTCACCAGATAAGAAAGGGAACCTGATGAACCGGGAACTCGTTTTTTGACTCAGATGAGGCTAGTTTCAACCCGACATAATGATCAGAGCCCTATTGAAAACTGGTAATGTTGATCATTTCGTGAATATAAAAGAAGTGGGACTGTCACGGAAAAACAGCCACAGGCGTTGATATCCGCACTACAGATGAAGGTGTCTGATACCGAACCTTAGCATCATAAGAACGGGCTCCCGACGTATGCCGTGTTGATTAACCCGCATTCAATTAGGAAAGGTGATTACCACGAGCGATTAATGCTTTTAATGAAACAGATACTCTTCAGAGGGTCGTATGGCCTAAATGGTGCGACTGTTTTGAAAACCGAGAGATAACTTTCAGGTTTAGTGTCGTATATATCTTTCATCAATGAAGAAGGAAGTCGATGGATGGACAACGATACGGTGATGGCTGGATGCAAGCGTTTGCATCCAGCCATCACTGTATCGTCGTTTGTTCGCGTGTTCGCTTACACGCATCGAGAGTCTTATCCATCGACTTCCTTCTTCATTGACGAAAGATATATACGACAATAAACCTGAAACTTATCTCTCGGTTTTCAAAACAGTCGCACCATTTAGGTCATACGACCCTCTGAAGAGTATCTGTTTCATTAAACGCATTAATCGCTCGTGGTAATCACCTTTCCTAATTGAATGCGGGTTAATCAACACGGGATATGTCGGGAGCCCGTTCTTATGATGCTAAGGTTCGGTATCAGACACCTTCATCTGTAGTGCGGATATCAACGCCTGTGGCTGTTTTTCCGTGACAGTCCCACTTCTTTTATATTCACAAAATGATCAACATTACCAGTTTTCAATAGGGCTCTGATCATTATGTCGGATTGAAACTAGCCTCATCTGAGTCAAAAAACGAGTTCCCGGTTCATCAGGTTCCCTTTCTTATCTGGTGGGCTGAATGGTTTGGGTACTGCGTCCAATTGCAATAGACGGTCACCTGAGGAAGGCTTATTGGCCGAAACGCGCGTTGTGAACTACCTTGCCGCATTTGCCTCCATCATCTGTCTTGTCTAATGCTCACTGTGTTTTTTTGTATTTTTTAACTTTATACCTAAATGTTAATGAATTGTATATGATATATATAAAATATGTATAAATAAATTGAAAAATGAGAAGAAAAAAAGAATCATAAAAAGACAATTTATCTATATCAACTTTCTAAAATAATAAATTTGAATACACATATACATGTCTGGGTGATGAGTCTACATAATGTTGGTTGTCATTATTTTAATATCACAATCATAGTTGTTACATAGATCGTTTAGCTTGATTCTGCTTTCTGACTTGGCTATATAGGTCAGGCCTGCCCAGTTTGCTCAAAGTGTCCTTGATATATGATAACCAAGGAATTTGGTTTACTTTGTCCAGTGCCATGCAGTCTTTAAGAATAGTGTGATTCAAAGTAATTTCGGTGTTGAGCCAGGTTTTAGCCCATCAGATCAGTGACGCCAGTTGTAACTGGTCGGTACTGTAACCAAGACCCAGCTCAGAATGGACTGAAAGTACTGGGGTCGATTGAGGGACCGCTAGCAGAGATCTGAGGAATTTGTTTTCTACTATCTGGAGTTTACCTTGAGGTAAGAATCCCCACAAGGAAGCGCCGTACATTGCTATTGAGAGGCATTTAGACTTGTATGCTGTCAACAGAGCCTCTATAGGGCACGAACGCAAACGTTTTGCAAAGCTCAATAATGCTGAAGTTGATCTGGTGACAGCAATGCCTTTCGCATTTAATTGGGGACTCCAGGTACCCCTTTCATCGAAAATGACGCCCAAGTAAGCAAAGACCGGGACCCTGGAGACCCCCTCTCCATTGCAAGAAAACCTTTTTATCTTGGCAGCTTTTGGCCGTTTCCCCGCCACCATCACGTGCGATTTTTTATTGTTTACCTGTAGGTCTAAGGAAAGCATAAATTCCCCAAAAGGATCTAGGAGTCTCTGCAGCCCTACCCCTGTGCAGGCCAATAGCACTGCGTCATCCGCGTAAAGGAGTACTGGTACTGCAGAGTCCCCTACACGTGGGATGTCTGGTGTGGTCCCCTCCAAAGATTTTTCAAGTGAGTTTATATATAAGGTGAATAGGAGGGGCGCCAAGATGCAACCCTGCCTAACACCTCGTTTGGATCTAAAAAACCTGGTGCTTCCACCCTCCTTGTTAGTTCTAATAGAGTCTAATGGGTCTTGGTCCAAGACCGCTAAGAGGTTCACCAAGGAAGGGTCTACCCCTATGCTAGTCAGGATGGCCCACAGCTTAGCGCGATTGACCAGATCGAAGGCCGATGACAGGTCCATGAAGGCCATATATAGCAGGCCCTCCTTGGCCTGGGTGTATTTACTAATTTAAATAATTATCATATGGAGATTAAGGCATTGGTCAAGAGTGCCTCTTTTCGCCCTGAACCCGTATTGTAGTTCTGAGAGCACCCCCCTCTCCTTCAGATGTTCTCCAAGTCTCTGCAAGATGACTCTGCCCAAGATCTTAACGGCAGAGTCAATCAGCGAGATCGGCCTGTAGCAGGCGGGGTCACTTCTTGAACCTTTTATAAATACGGGTATTATTGTAGAGGTGGACCATGACAAAGGGAACCCAGATGTAAGAGTGGAATTAAAAACATTTGTGAGAATCTTTGACCAGAAATCTAAAGGAGTCCTATATAGATCTGCAGGTACACCATCTGGGCCCGGTGCCTTCTTTTTCGTCATCTCCTCTATGGCCCTTTGAACCTTGGCCTCTTTAAAAAACAAAGGGGGAACTGAGTGCATATATACGAGACCCATCTCTAGTGTGTTCTCCTCCTCACTGTTGTATATATTACTAAAATGGGCAACCCATTTGTCGTCAGGGATCACAGAATCCATGACCGAGTTGTCTATACCTGAGAAATAGGGAAGGTTGAACACTGCCCAAAAATTTGAACTGTCTCTAAGAACATCTGTTGACATGAGATTTTCCCAGGCCTCACTTTTAATGGTCTTTTTACGGTTGGCCATGGCAAGTTTGTAATTTTTTCTTAGTAAAGCCACTAGCTCCCGGTTTCTGGGAATTTGTTTTAGTGCGTACATTAGATCTTTGTTGGCTTTTGAACAAATCTCATCAAACTACCTTGGTTGGTTTGCACCTTCCCACTTCTTATTGCACTTCAGGTCATGGCTAACTTGTGTGCAGATGCTGACAAAGGAATTAATAATCTCTTTACCGTCCGCCATGCTATCTAAACATACCGCTATGTCCGCTTGTACCTTGATCGCAAGATTCTGCATGAAAGTACCTGGGACCACCTTGGCCCAGTTTAGTCTCCTACCCTGGTCCTCTGGAATAAGATTATCAATGCAGCCTACCAGTCGCTCCTTCTGTCTAACTGTTTCCCCCCCAAGAATCAAAGACAAAACCAGGGGATTATTGTCGCTAAATGCTGAGACTACAACTTCATAGGAGGTGACCACATTAACTATACCGGCTGAAACAAAAATGAAATCAGTCACTGTGTCAGCCTCTCTGCCTGTGAATGTCGGGGCCCTGTCCTCCCCCAGGCCCCATCTAACTCAAACAAATTCATATTAGCAAGTAAGTCTTCCAGCACTTCCCCTTGTGGGGAATGTTCAAAGTGAGTGGAAATAGAACCAGGGGGACCTGTTTGGTGTTTTTTTCAAGACAATCCCATCCACATGGATGTATGTTAAAATCTCCCATTAAAATAACTTTGAATAAAGCATTATGTGTTGACTTATATTCGGAAGAAGGATGCCAAGGAGCTTAAATGTAGGTTCCGCGTGTCCTTCTCGAGGGCATTATAAAAGTTCACTATTAAAAATGTTAAATGCTTGGGACGAGCCCACTCTATACACAAGATATTAACTGAAATTGTCTCCAGCTTTCTGAATGAACCGGACAGTTTAAGTGAGGTAAGTGTGTACAAGCCTCCTTTAGGTCTCCCTCCGAGGCCGGGAATCGCCTTTACAGAAAAGCTACAATACCCATCTAGACAGTAATTATCACTTGTGTCCCATGTCTCCTGGAGGGCGATATTATCGTGTTGTGACACAAAATGTAACCATCTATCATCAGCAGCTTTCTTTCTCAACCCCGCCACGTTCCAGCTAACTAACTTGTTGGTATGACGCCATGTGACCTGCCTATTCTGCTCAGTGTCGGCCGTGTGAGTAGGTGATTGTCAGTTGTTAGTATCCAGACTGGAAAGAGGAGAGAACCTATTAGTCAGAGTTAGTCCTGAGTGATAACCTAGGCTATGTTGTCCTGCTACGCTCTGGGGGGCTATAGCCATTTCTGCTGCCCTCAAGGTAGCCTGGTATGTTTGATATGAGTTATACTTTAAATCATGGACTTTCACAGGGGGCGTTGGGACAGTGGTGCTTTGAGTAAGCGCGGTTAAGATTGTAGGTGGGAAGGTGGAGGGTAAAAATAGCCTAGAGGAAGTGGCCTTATGCCGAAACCATCAAGCTCGGAGCCATCCCACAATAAGGTATCAACAATGTTTGGCCTATTAAAGTTAACGACCACGCAATCTCCTGGAATACATTTCTCTCTCTTCCCCACCCACTCAACCCCTCTTGCCATGATAATATTAGAAGCAACATCAACACTCCCGCTGCTGAAACTGTGAACACCACCTTCTTGTCCTATTCAGAAGATCACGCTCTGTTTCCGCGGCACCATTTGTTAAACATGGAACCCCTGTTAAAATTACCACTAAGGGTGCAGCTTGTGGGGGAAGGTTTATTGTGGGTAGATTTAAGGTACAGGGCCTTACTAGCCTACCCTCAGGAGGTTTGGCTTGCTGTTCCCCCAGGTTCATCGCTACCTTTTTCCCTTGGAATGTATGTCTCACAGGCTGAGTCTGGGAGATAACACACGGGGGAGAATCCATGACTGCCTCCTGACTGCTCATCAGCATTTGACTCTCGTGTTCAGCCCTGCTAAAATTGCAATCAATATGTTTTACGCTGAGTTCCCTCAAGAAATGTTCAATATTTTCGCATTTCTTTATGCTATTTGCAACACAGGTGTTAAAAGAGTCCACTATGTCCTTAGCAATATTCACAAGTGCAGGCTCCAAACGGGATTCAATTAGGCCTTCCACCAAGTCCACCAAATTAGCAGGGAGACTAAGGGTGGATGTTGTGTCCACTCTCCCTGTGGGCTGCTTGTGAGGTTTCTTCCCATTATTACGTTTACTTTTTGAATTTACAGGTTTACGCACCTCCAGTTGCCCCATGCTGCCTCTCTGTAGAGTATCTGAAAGAACCTGTTCAGAAGGGTGAGCCTGCGGGGCGTTCACTACTACAATGTCTGGTTCAAGTGGTATAGAGGGAGCTGAATGCTGTAGCGATACAGCATCAGAGTCAGCTAATGTGACCGGGGAGAGATCGAGTCCCAATTCTTTCTCTACGTTGGCAATTTTTTTATTTTTAGTGAGTACTGTCAGTGAGGATAATGTAGCATTGATCAGTCATGTGTCTCGAGTGCGCTACAATAGACCTTTGAATCAATTGCATTGAAGCAGTTTACTGTTGTAATAAGACAATGCATTGTTTATGACTAAGATGTATTTATAAACCACACTGCCTCTGTCCCATGCCAGTTCAGCTTTCCTGGGTACAATATTTTTCAGATTTGAGGTTCGATGATAAAGGGTTTATGTGACAATATCCTTCAGCTTTCTTTGAAGTTTATTTAGATATTGAAATGTGTACCCTAACTCATATTTACATTACGTACACATGCATGACTTTTTAAAAGTTAGTTAAAATGAGAGAGAGAGTCTCTAAGACTGATTGCTAGGGTAGGCCTATTTGCCACGCCTGATAAATATCTGTACCTCAGGGTATGTTCATTATTGGGTGCAATAAATAGCACCTATTATGAGGTTGTGGGGTATAACATTCCTATTATGGTGTTGAACGCATGATACTGTAAGTACCATATGCTTTCCCCCTGGTAAGTTACAGCAGTTTTACCCTGCCGAGATGTAACGAGCTTTGAGTTATTTAATGATTCTGGTAATTATTGGATATGTTAAATCCCCTTATACTTGAAATTCCAAACTGAGCGTAAAGGGGGGTTTACGCACAGATTGGAATACACTGATAAAATCATAATCAGGCCCTATGTCTGATCTTTTCTCTTACTTGCATAGTACAATTTTGGTATTTACAAGAATGTGGAAAATACGTTTTGGGAAATCAAGAAAGAAAGTGATTTCATAGATGAATAAAAAAGCGTAGTAGGATAAGTTGCAATATCTTACGCCATAAATTATCTAGGGACCAAATCACCAAGATTGTGCCATGAGCAGGTGTGACCTACTTTTTTAGTACTCCTGGAGTATTCAGATATACTCCTGCCTTACTTCTAGGTAAAATCCACAAAGTTAAATCGACAAGGGATGATATCCACATCCACATAGTGTTATCCCTAGGTTTAGGCATATGTAATGCATTATCTCTGTTTTGGATATTTATACCTAATAGTAGGAGTATGTTAACCCTATCACTGTGATTGAGGGGGTGACACAACAACCTACTCAAAAGATAATACTAGAAAGTTACAGGGCATATTTTAAGTGTCCATCACCCAAACATGGTTCTGTAGCATAGGCAGAGATCTCACCTTAAGCTGTGTAGAGTTATGAATTGAAAACTATAGGAAACCAAACACAAACATTTGTACTGGAAGCACAAAAGTAAAGCCAAAGCCCTCAGCTCTGATCTCTTCCTAATGTTCTGCAAAGTGCTGCAGGCCCAGATAACACCTACATTTGTGTTGTGTGTTATTTTGTGTCTTTGTGTTTGCATGTTTTTGGGAAATGCAATGCAATATAATGTGTCTTTCAGTGAGTAAAGATTAGTGTCAAATGTGAAATGAATCATCTGCTTTTTATATTCATTACAAATTAACACTTTAGCAATGAGCAGCATTGGCACATCTGGGGCCGAATTACAGTATGTGCCTCGGAGCCGCAACAGGCGTTTGCTCCTGCTTTGCACGCCTGGGTCACTTTGGCAATACAGAAGGGGGCACAAGCACTTCTGCAGCTCCTTCTGTAATGCTGAAGGCACTGGTATACATATAGTGGCAGCACTTTCTCAAGAGGCGGATCCCTCATTTGCATGATGCATGGCCCCATGCAAATGAGGGAATACCTTTACCTCTGCGCCCATTCCACATTACAGACATGAGCGCAAGGGCAAAGAAGCTCTCATGAGGTGCACTGAAAGTGTACCACCTCAAAGGTGGTGCACTGTCAATGTGCCCCTGATTGAAGCACCCCCAGATGTCCCCTAGCAGGCGAGTGAAGTCAGTGCACCCCGTCTGCAAGGGGATCTCTAATCGCCTTTAAAGGTGCAGGCAGTTTGCCGCCTGCACTGTGAAACACAAAGCGGCTCCTTTAAAGTGGCTCTTTATTTCACTTGAATGTGCTGACCCCAAGGCAGCACAAGTTTGAGACTGCCCTGGGGACTGAGCATTCTATGTCATAGGGTGCACTTTCCCTGTTTGCGCTCTGGTTTAAAGTGCGCCGGCGCAAACAGGGAAAGTGTGCCCTTTACATAATAGGGCCCCTTTTATGTTTGCAAATTTATAATGTGATTTTTAGAGGTATTTATTGGGCATTTTCCAGCACCACCTGCAGTATTTCGACTGCGATGGTCGGACCAGCACTAAAGCGCTGGCTCCACCGGGATTGCGGATTCCATGTGGCAGAGGCTGTACAGGCTGAGACAGCAGTATGCAGGTGGTACTTCAGCATGACATGCCTGACATGAAAAGGGTGGTGGTGAGGCAACTAAGGGGGCCCTTCTGCTTCTGGGCCAAGGGGTGCACGCAGAGGGAACATGTAGTGCCTCCCTATATTTGCCCTCCCATGTAGTGCCTCCCTATATTTGCACTCCCAGTTCCTGCACCGTGTGCCTTCACTGTGTAGGAGGGTGCAGTCAGTGCTCTGACAGCTGCGGTCTACATGTAAATGAGCCTGACAGACTGCCACTGTCAGACCGTCGAAGGACCGCCCGCCATACCAGGACTTGACACCTAAGCTGGCAGGTGATTGCACCACAGGTTAGGCGGTCCCACAGCTGATGACATGTTGCACCGTCAGTTGTTGAACTGCCAAACTCCTAATCTGGCTCATTGTCTAAATGAGACTTTAGGTTATGCAGTGACTACACCAACATCTTTCACGTTCTCAAGTTGTAATCTAGGTCTAAAGCAATAGGAACCAGCTCTATGTCATAAAACTTTAACTGAATAGCTTTTTAGAACTTACTAACTTTTAGAATTTACTACCCAAATCAAGGGATGCTATTTTACCACATTTAGAAGAAAGAAATATTGAATTAAACCTGAAAGGAATCATCTGTATGCATTGTAAGCCACAAGCATCTGTTTGCAATGTTTCATACCCACAGAGGTAGTTTAATTCAATTGAAATTGGTAAACTGCTTGTTCTGGCATACAACCCAAGAAAGGCTGCAACAAATTTAATTGGTCGTCCAGTGATTTATCATACATAGACTACAAACCAATGTGAGTTAACAGGACCGCATATAATCGGATTCAAAGAACAATCTGAAAGGCAACCCATCTGTCCAGTTTCATCCTACTCTTGTGCTCTTTAACCTTTTCCAGCATCAATAGTATTTGTTCTTGTGGCTAAGTTCTGAAGAGTCTCATTCCTTCCAACGATGCTGAGCACCGTTCAGTTTAATTGCTCTCACTTCACATGGAACTGTGAATTTAATTACAAATTCGTTGCTTTCCTAACGAAAAAAAAGCACCTGCACTGGAAATAATGCTTCCCTTTCATGTCCCCAGTAAAAACATCTTACTGTTGTGAGATGAAAATCCTTTTCACTGAAAAAAGGATTTCCTGTTTGAAGTAATTCTCGCTGTGGGACTGAAAGACAACCCTGAAGTTTGAGCATAGCTAAATGCTGTAATAATTTGATTAGAGTATGGTTTCGGGACAGATTACATTGTGGCAACCTAGAATGAAATTCATATTTGGAAAGTAGCAGGTGTTTGTGATTTCTTTCATCTGTGTCCATTAATTGCATACATATTACAGCCAAGTGTCTTTCGTAACCAACATCTTGGTATTTAAAATACATTTCCATATTGTCCATATTGGGTGGCCTTTTTTCGTAACTTCTCTTCATCACACAAAATATTCTTCTTTTTTATTTGGCATTGAAAGAGTGCTTCAGTTAATGTCGGGAGCCCTTTTACAAAGGTCTATTAAATTTGTTTCATAAATACAGCAGGCAGCTCAGCAGTATTTGCTAACAAATTAGAGACTGCAAGTGTACCTAATGAAGGATTTCCGAAAAAGAAGTACATTTTGAACACAAGGCAAACATTCACAGTTGAAAAATAATTATGCTAGAATTGCAATAAGCAAGTCTAAACGTAACTCACAAGATGTGTCTATTTAGATAAGAGCCATATTACTGCACGTGGAAATGCTAAAATAGCGCGTCACTGATTGGGAAAACCATGCCTGTAATCAGCAGAAAAACACTGATGCAAACCTTTCACTTTGAATTGTGGAAAAATATATGGAGGAACAGTTTTCTCGGTATATTCCCTATGTAGAGCTAAATTAGAAGAAATATTAGGATTACTGGCTGCAATAATGGAGTTACTGGAATTGTTGAATTACTGTAAACACTGAGGGCCTCAATTTATTTCTATTACCGTTAAGCCCAAATCATGTGGTTAGGTGCACCTGGTAATGTTTGTACAATCTGCATAAATAGCAAAAAAAGAAGTCACAAAGACATGTGTCATAAGATTTGTGTAAAGCTACAACTAATTCATTTAGCCAGGTTTGTGTAAGATTTGGATGCAGAGATACCACTTACTCGTGTGGAAGTTCTATAAAGTATGCACACTTGACCATGTTTGGTAAGAGCCAGAGGTCCTGGTGAACCACAGAATCATCCTTTCCCTACCTGCTGGGTCTGGTGATTCAGTGGACTAATGCATCCACTGCAGGGACCTGTGTTCGGCCTCATGGTCACAGGTTTAAATCCCAGCGATTCCACTCAGCTTTTCATCCATCCGAGGTCGATAAAATGAATACCGTTGGGTAACAATAAAACGTCTGTTATTCAGCACCAAGATAGCCGTTGTGGTGAACGCAGCCAATATCACCATTTCTAACATCTGTTGTAAAGCCTGTCTCTCCAATTGACTATCACTGGATAATATGTTACCTTTTTTGTAAGTACGAACCGAATATTGGGAGCGGATATAAAACTAAAGTTTACACTCAAATACATTGTAATTTGCAAACATCTTTAATGGTAAAGTAGGAATTTTTAGTTGTAATTCAGAAAATTACCTTTTTAGAACTTTTCCATTTTTGTGTCCAAATCAACACTGCCTTTCTGCCAGAACAGGGTAACAGGACTGTTGCTGTCTCTCCTGTGATCGATTGTTGATTCCTTCAAGACGTGAGAACAAAAACAGCTACATGTGGACAAGATGGGCCGTTCTAACAGAATGACTTAGGTTGGAGCGCTGTGCCAACCCTCTTACCATTTATGATTCGATGGACCTTTCCATTGCCGACTGATTGGGAAAAGGGAATTATCATTAAATCAATCAATTTAATTAACAGTGCAACCCATTTGCTTACACAATAAGGACCAGGAATCAGTGACTATAGAAAAGAGGATTTATTACAAACTAGCAGTCAGGTTAAGGTAAACAAATCTTAGTACCATGCTGTAAAGAAGTAGAATAACAACTGGAAAACAACCTAATTATAATGTGTAGGCGTACCAACAAGATGCAAACAAGAAGTTCAGTCACAGCAAAACATCAACAACAGAATTTGGTCCTCAGAGAAGAGTTTCTGATTCTCTCTTCTATACATGAGTGAAGTCTGAAATCATCTATGTTAAAGTCCAAACTAAGGAGGGTGGTTTAAAACTTAACAGGATGTCAAAAATCAGAGAAATGCAGAAAAAGTAGGCAAATGCGGGGAAAATGAGGGAAGGTGTCAGCAATTTGAAAGCGCAGTCAACAGTGTTCTTGAGTTAGGGAAAATGAGTATTAGCCAAAGCTAGACTTTGCAAGAGTCAAAGGGAAGCAGGTCTAAACCTCTCCAATTCTGAAGGAAAAGTGGTTTAACTTTGAATACTGTGAACTCCAAATATTTCCACCAGAATCTCTCAGGTAAGACCACTCTGTTCGCACCATCTGGGGTTCCCTTGTCCTTCCCACTCTCACATTGAAACTGTAACATTGACAATCTATCCCAGGCCAGACATAGAAACAATACTGTCCTTGATCACCTATGCACCTTTGCAACATTAATACATTGAGACTTTCTGTTAACCCTCTAGCTCTCCCTTTTCCTTGTCAAGGTCTTCTTCTCATACTCTCTCTTGAATTACTAGTACAGTCTGGAATCTATTCTCAAACTAACAAACCATATGAATTATACTGCAAGAAAAAGGGACGCAGGCAGAAAATGGAAAACAACATCTTATGCAGAAAGAAATACAGGCCTAGTAATGTCAATTTAGCATCTTAAATCATGGTGCACATTTAATATGTGACATTTAATGAATTAAGGCACAAAGTATATATGAAGTCTTCAATTCTACACAAAATCCACTTTAAGAGTGATGTCAAGTGCAACAATTTGCGTTTATATTGTTAGGCCACACAGAAAACAAGTGTTAAGTGCTCGTTAATATTGCAAATTTGTAATGCGTAAAGGTGGTGCCAAAATGACCACCAGAATGACTGCAAGGGCTAGCTGGCTTGCCTCCTCTGTGAGATACAGGGACAGAAGAAGCTTCCAGAGGCCTCACTGCAACTGATGAGTTGACAAGCACCAACAGCACCTGTCTCAGCCCTGCTGCTGGCCTCTGGTGGAGTGAGTCTTTATCCCCAAGAATTTTCCCCAGGCCCTGGACTCTTCGTTGGCATCTGTGAGAACTCAATCAAGTCTGCAATAAACTCCCTTTGGAGTATTCACTTAGCATACCAAACATGCATTCACACCACATGTTCGACTCAAACAACACCAGGTCCGTTTGTCAGTTGCCAGAAAGTCAAATCGTTATACAATATATAAATAACATATGTTTGATTTTACTAAGTTGGTTCAAAGAGGTATATGTATAAACACCTTTTCACATTAAAAATAATACGACTTGGTTATACACATTATAAACAACGGAAGTAAAAAAATTATAAAAAAATAATTTATACAATATCAATAAATCCAAGTTCATAAGAACATAACCAGAGAGATATGGATTGGTAGATTCAACACATCATTTTAACCTATGTCATGCAACACTAGAGATCATATCTTAAAAATTAACTATTAGTAGGCCTAGAAAAAGCGATGCATTTCAGAGGGTTACACAGATCCAACCTCCTTCTTCAGGCTTCTCACTACTTGCTTTTGACAGCGATATCAGATTGTCATTCAGTCTATATTCATCTGGGAGAAATCTATTGATAAGAGTCTCTCCTTCCAATGCTCAATTTCATATAGGCAGAGGAACACTGCTAGAAGGAATCTATTCAATAAAATCGTAACTCCAAACTCTACTCACCCAATAATATTGACAGACGGTGCTTATTCATGAAGGTCAGTCTCAATTATTTTAAGCCTCAATGAATGTGGAATATCAGTCCTTCGTATTTGGAGTAAAGTACACAAGCTTCTATCTTCCTTGTTGCTGTGGCTCTTGTCTTACTGATGTTGCTTGGGTACCCGAGATTTAGAAATCTCCTGCATACATGCCGCAAACGTCCCTTGTGAGAACTCCTCAACAAGAATAGAAGAAAATCCTGACGTTTGGACTCCTTGCGATGACGAAAAGGCCAGTTTGTGCCAACCGCGATGACTACCAACGTGGAGCTCTGGCGAGACCTGCTCTTGACGTGGGCTGTGCATGTCCGCGATCATCAACATAAGATCTGCACTTTGTGCAACAGTACCAACAGGCCACAATGACCGTCCACGTAAGTTCCAGCAACATTCAGCTATTTACACTACAGTTAGGACCCTTCATGACACTGAACTTGCAACCTTTCAACTCTCTAGTGCGACTAGATAATCGGAAGTGGTGGATTTTGCTTTTGGGCACTATTTTCTCAAAAAATCTGATATTCAATATCTCTTGGATTTACTGAATGGATTCTTTTTCATTTTGGTGTCAGTTTTTTAATTAAAATGTGTCCTGTCTAAATTGGCTTGGGATTTTTATTGTATTGTGTCTTCCCATTTTTACTGTTTGTGTGCTGTCTAAATACTTTAAACGTTGCCTCTAAGTGAGCCTGACTGTGTTTGTTGCAATATAACTGAAGGTTAAGCACAGATTGAATTAGCTGATTTTTTTTGGTGCACCTGGAAAGGATTGGTGTTATTGCATAAGAGGGTCTGCCACCATCTCAACTAATAAACCAATTTCTTACATAGAAGACGTGATTTGATCCTGGCATCCCCACTAGAACAAATTGTGTGATTGTGCAGAAGTTACTGTGTCACAAGATGCAAGAGATTACCTATTCAGTTTAAAACGAAACGAAACCAA
Source organism: Lissotriton vulgaris (assembly GCF_964263255.1). Lineage (NCBI taxonomy): Eukaryota > Metazoa > Chordata > Amphibia > Caudata > Salamandridae > Lissotriton > Lissotriton vulgaris. The sequence continues at coordinate 2,031,036,690 of NC_141689.1, read as the reverse complement.
ACTGCAGTCTGAGCCACAAACGAAAATGAATCCATTGTTCTTATGGACAAAAAAGAATTAAAAGACATGTATTACAAAACAACTGTTATAAAGCAGCATCGAGAACACTTGCATATAGCACTGAAATTAGACAAAGATTGATGGTACTAGAGTTTTCTTTGAGACTCCAGTTCAAAGCAAAAATCAGTTTAAAAGAAGATGGTAACAATACGGAAGTTAGAGTTCCGCAAGTACTGTAAGGATTACCCAATTAAAGGATTTTCATTGTGTATGCACACAGGGAATAACAATCAAGTGTTCAGCTCAATAAGAGGTGGGAGGTAAAAGGAAAGGACACATATCAGCAGGGACACAGAATAAAAGCGTATTAAATAAATCTGTAATTGAGCCTGCCACGGATGCCAGGCAATACCCTGGATCTCAAAGTAAGGAAATGTTTCTGGGATCCCTTACCATACAGATGAAAGAGTGTGTCGCCTACTAGCCTGAGAAGAAACAAGCCTGTCTTCTTTTTGATCCGGTGTCAGACACTGTACTTGGTTTTTGGCAACTGTCTCTATGTATGCTGATATGAGATGCTGTATCATTTTATGAAAGGTCAAGGGTACAGTTGTGTACAGTGCATATGTTGTTGGGTATTATGATATGGCTGCTTTGAATACATGGCTTAAGTTGTGGCTCGCACAAGCATTTCATATGTGGTATTTCAGGGCAGATGAGTGATTATCTGATGTCCAGGGAAGCTTGAGGATCAAGTGGCAATAATAACAACCTGAACGCATTCTTCTGATAATATATGTTTTCTTTACGCTACAGAAGCCATGGAACATAGCTTTCCATTAATTTAATGCGAGTATTATATTCCTTGGGTTGTATTTTAAGATATACAATTCCCACCAGCAGAATCCGTTAAACATCATTCATACTGTAAACACGTTTATTAATGGTATACAGATGTCAAAATGTAAAGAGAGTCGGTGCATGAGTTTTTATATTCATTAATGCACTATTTTGTCCAGAATTACCATACCATTACTTTCTGAAAATACAGACTTTTTTTGAACTGCAAGACTTTTTTAGAAAAATAACAATTTTTCCTCAAAAATCCGCTTCTCTTCGTGTAAAATTACATAAATGTCAACTATTGTAGGATATTCATTATTCCTCATTATTTCAGACATTAACTGCAATAAAGACAACTCTCATTTACTGCTGCAACTGGTGAAAAAGCATGTGTGTGTGAATGGTGTGCACAGTGCAAATGTGGGAAGGCTTCCTCTTATGGCAGTTTCAGTTACGGCCTCACATGCTCAGGCATAGCCTCATAGGATACGTGCAGCTTGCACTATACTGCAACACATGATGCCCCCATTCAACCATAATGCATCCAGGTAAAGTGTCATATATCCATGTTCTTAGTCATATGCCGATATTATATACTCAAGTGAAGGATTTCATTAGTAGCTTCTGTCTTCTATGGCCAGGTACCCCATCATGCCCCATATAGCTGCATACCAACCATTCCATCATATGCCTGAGGCGATACTTATCAGGCATTGCCAATGCATTCTGACATAAGAACATGTCAGATATTTTATTACCATCATAATACACGGGGGCCTGCAGTCCCTGTATAGAAGCCCATCTCTAATGTTCTTATTATAGTTGAGGTTTGATTAGCTCATAAAGAAATGGCGTAACTGTAAAAAAATAAATAGGTTATATGTTATCTGTCACAATCCCTGCTTACAGAGACAGAAGCCAAGGTGAAAGGCAGGTCACAGTGCATAATTATAGCTGCAGCTTAAACAAGAAAAACAGGAATAGACTTTTCCTTTGTCGAATATGTTTATTTTCGGCCAAAAGTAGATTGTTTAAGAAATATGTTTAATTTCTTCCATGTTATAGGTCCTTACAGGAAAGACAGAAATTCTGTGTGTTTATACACAATCTGAACGACAACACTTTCTAACTCAACATACAATCAATTTGTTCTGATATTATTTTTGCAAACAATACTTACTGTCCTTTAGTGTGTTTAATTCCACAGTACAGATTAGGTTTTTAGTCTGTTCTGCAATTAACATGAAAAAACAACACAACAAGGTTTTAGGTGTTTTTTGTTATGGGCAATGATGTGACCATTTATTATAAAAAATAACATATATTTTACCATATCTTAAAAGAATATTACAAGTCGCCTTGGAGTTCCATGATCTTAAAAATAAATTCGACCTTATACCCTGTTCCTCAATACAGCCATGGAAGTCCTTGGTGGCTTGCAATATCCCCATAATGTATGGCAAGGGGTACTTCATCCCATATATAATCCTTGTTTTGCCAGATTTTGTTGTGCAAGACCGTGCACTGCCAACTATGTCATTATACGGTCAAATAAATTATGCTCAGGTACATCTTGATATTCCTTAAATGCCTCATGTACCCAGATAGGCTCGAAATCATATCAAGTGAAAGAAGTACACCGGTACCAAATCATATATCCGGGATGTCACATGAGATACCTTTTCATCACATTAATCTATGCCATAACATTCCTAGTAAAGCTCAAGCCAGGCCATGCCATGATAGGACTTAAAAATGGCATGGCAACCAGTGCCGTAACATGCCCTTGTTATTGCATGCCATACATTAAATCCAAATGCCTTGGAAAAATTACATACTTCTCTACCAAGTTTCATGGGCTCATGTATTATTTTATAGACTTAGGAAGTGTTTAAAGGGCCCAGTTAAATACTGCATCAAATATTTAGGGTTTGATTTGACAGACATTGTATTATATTCTTAGGAATATGCCTTTGGCATTCCCTTATATACTGAAGTGTTGATTATAAGCAGAGTCATTTTTCTGACATGGATATCAGACATGTCCAGGTGAGAGTCTGTCAAGCATTATCATCATAATTTCAGGCAGTGACAAAAAGGTTATTGGCATTAGATGCCTAGGGAATCACATGCCAAGAACTATACTAGATGACAAGATAAGCTTACATACACACACACACACACACACACTGTTGAGACAAACACAATCATGCACTACTGCTCACACTACCATCAACATCCTTTTGCCCTCCCTCTAACAGCTCTTTCTTTACGTACTCAGCAACTCTATACATGACCGCTTAATACATTAGAAGTAAGGCACAAGGTGGGATGGCAACAGATGCTGCATGAGACCAAAAGATGTTGCTTGGGATCACTTAATACATTATGAGAAACACACAGTACAGGATCATATCAAGATTCTGCCGACTTCATCTTCCTGGGACTTCAACAAGAGGGCAACTGCAAAGGCAGGAGACTGGGCATCTAACTATTTCTCTTCCTTCTCCTTGGGCTACCTAGGTTTTGTCTGACTGCAAGACACTCAATGTGCTTGCTTGGGACTGAAGCCACAAGTCGAAAGCAGAAAATTGTTTTCCTTGGGTTTCTGATTGCAGTCGACAGAAGGCTGTTTCTTCCATCTTCATTGTTTCCCACCGGCCCAATAGTCTGCAGATGGTCATGCATTGCATGTCTGTTCTTTTGTTCTTTCCTCAAGAACCTCTTAGTAAACTGTGAATGTAAATTATTGAAATGATTAGCTGTTATGATTAGTTTCAACATAGAACTATTCCATTCTGCTTGATCAGAGCATTTATTAAACCTGAAAATGTTGCGAATGTTTACCCCAAGCATAAAAAATCCCCCATAGCCATTCAGTAATGTATAACATCATAATATGAACATAAGGCCCGATTCACAAAAGTAATCTGAGACAAAATCCTAATTTTAGGACTTTCAGGATTCACAAAAGACATTTAGGAGTAGTAAAGTTAGGATTCCTAACTTTACTACTTCTAATCTGAGACAAAATCCTAACTTTACGACTTTTGGTACTCACAAAAGGCATTTAGGAGATGTAAAGTAAGGGTTCCTAACTTTACTACTCCTAAATATCCTTTGTTAATACCTAAAGTCATAAAGTTAGGATTTTGACTCAGATTACTTTTGTCAATCGGGTCCCTTTTTCGTTATACATAAAAATAGAAATATAAAAGAGGTAAATTACGAATAAACCTTATCAAAATATTTAGAACTCATCGCTTTCGTATTAGATTGCATTATGAACGATACGAGTAATTACATTACTTTTTTTAACTAAGAAAATACCCAATACTGTATAGAAAGAAAAAAACTGTTCAAGGAGTTAATCCGATTTATCCACAGCATACAATACAGGATGAAAGCTTTGGTTTATTTAAGGTTCATCCCACAGCAATGTCTAAAATGTGGGTTCTAATGGGGAAAAGACAGAATGACACCCGTGAAGATGAGTATACCACCCGAAAGCATTAGCACTGAAAGACTGTGGCCCATTATGATTACTTGTGCTTTATTATAAGTTTACAGTCACGTTACACATGTATACTTCCACCACACCTATGATTTACCTGTAAGCGATGTGAATACGAGAATGTTACTTTTATTACTTGTATTGTTGGAATTCTTAAGTACTAATCAAAACGGATTCAGGAAGACAGAATTTCTCACATCAAATGTATTAGCACAAATGATTGCGATAGAAGGATGCTTCTTATAAACGTGCCTTACCATAGTTATAATTTATGAACTCGACCTGGCAAAGTTAATAGGAAATTAATCTGTAGAAATTTATTTTACAACATTGCAATTTACAGCATCATCAAATATCAAATGTGCATTGTCAGCGAACCCATCATGAATGAAATATATTCTGAAAATCTCAAAAAGCAAGAAAATAGTTGACAGAGGTTAATAAACTAAAGTAAGGTAACATTTTGTGAGGAGTTGTTATTTACCTACGACCTGACACACTCATTTTGGCCTGGGAGGAACTTGTGGAGTTTCACTCTACGGAATTCCACGGAGTTGCAAAACAATTCCACGAGATTCCTCAGAATTCCACGAGCGATTGGAAATAGGCACGCGGTGCTTCTTGCACCGTGATTTAGCACTAAGAGCTTGTTCTGTGTTGAAAAATCAACACAAACTGCACCATGTGGATGGAAGGTGAGCACATGTTCTTGAGTTCATTTTGCTGCTACTCAGGTACATTTTCTACTCAAGCGGTAGCTTTCCGTCTGCAAAATGTTTGTCACCACCTGCGACCTCCCACACTAGAGAAATCTCACTGAGTGCCCCCCTAGCAACTGAAAATCAAGCGAGTAGACGCCACATCTTGCTCTCCCTTGCAAACATACATTTTCGTTCCGCCCGAGAAAAAAACGTTGTCACAGGGGAGCTGGAGGAATTTGGTCCGCACTCCTTGTTACAAACTAAGGGGGTCATTAGGATGGCGGACGGACCTGCGTCCGTCCACCATACCCGAGGTGGAGGGACCATCTATCGGGGGCAGCAGCGGTCCCTCTGTAGGAATTAGGATGTGACCACCACCCTGGCGGTCACATCCCGTATCTTTAACCTTGTGGCGGGTGCTGCTTGAAGCAGCACCCGCGGCAAGGTTAAAAATGCATGTTTTACATTTACATGCACAAAGCGGCAGGCACCGCGCGGTGCCTGCCGCTTTGTGCATGTAAATGCTGGGGGGGTACCATAGGTACCCCCCATGCGCACCCCCCACCCCCGACGCAACAGGCCCCCAAACACAAAACACCACATGCTTTTCACGGCGGAAAAGCCGCCGTGGAAAAGCATGTTTCCTGCCCCATCCTAATATGGCTGGCGGTGTTTGATAGACACCGCCACCATATTAGAGCTTTTCCGCCACGGTCGGAAGGCGACAGTGGCGGAAAAGCGGCGGATGGTTTTCCCGTCCGCCGATGACCCCCAGCCATCCTAATCTGGCGGGGGTCTTTAAAGGCACTGCTGCGGTGATTCCGCATCCTCCGGGCCGGTGGTGGCTTCCGCCGGCCCGGAGGATGCGGAATCACCGCAATCCTAATCGGCCCCATAATGAGGAGTGGCCAAAATCCAGCCAGTTCCTCTGGCAGAGCAGAATATATCACCCACCCCAAATTTATATACATCCGAGCTTGCATAGTTTATTAATAAGAATATGTGTCATTTATTAGCATTTTGTTATTCTCAGACGTTTGTCAAGCCCAATACATTATGTCCATCGGCATGTGTAACTGCATGGTGTTTACAAAAATAGTCTATTTTTTATTTCAAGACAATAGATATGTTTAATTTAGGAATCTGCAAAAATTTTAGCTCGCAAATAAAGTTGTATGCAGTTCCTGATTACTGACCTTCATCTTATTTACAGAGCCTCTTGCTTTCTCTTTGCCACAGTTCTACCAAAGTCTGTCTGGCTCTGGCATGTATTGCAGGATGTGTCATTTCTTCTCACACCTACTGTATAAAAGGCAAAGTGTGTTGCTTAAAGAACTCACAAGCATTATGTAAGCAAGTACATACCTTAAAAGGTTTTTTTTCTTCAGGTGACTCGACACTTATGAGAGAAATGTGCATCAAATTACACTTGATAACAAAATATTGTTTAAAAGTGAGAGCATGCAGTAGCGGCTGCCTTCTGTAAAAAATTGTGGGGCGTGAGGCGCTACTTACCATAAACTCAGAGTTGGAACACAGCTGCTGCAGGACTTCTCATTTCCATAAACAGGGTGCAATTCACCAGGCTGACAAAAGGAACTTGGCTTCAGGCCTATCTGTGTGGCGTGACTTCTGAAGCTTTAAAATGTGCAGGCAAATACTTTTTTGACAGGAATGAATCCTACTTTTGAATAAAAAACATTTCACCACTAAGTAGGCCTTGAGGCCCACCTGGCGGGTACCTATTCAGAAATGGTGCATGCAACAATTTATTGTTGGCATGTACCTACAGTGGCTAGTCCACCAAATATATTTTCACTATAAAAGGGCAGAAGCTGTCCTATAAAAACTAAACTTCAAAATAAAATCATACTCCTGCTATCTTTCATTTTGATAAAAACAAGAATAATTCAACCACTATTTTTAATGTTCATTAAAAATCTAATTTAGTGGTAGATTTTTAATAATTGTTCAGCAAAAGTGATTTCCAAAAAGTTTAACTTTTTTATCATTGAAAATCTTCAGTAAGCTTATTAGTATTAGCCTACCTGCAGCTGAAGCCTGCCAGTGTTTTACTTTATTGAGGTGAAAAAACTGCTCCCAGAGTAAATGAATGGTGGAAACTTTGCCAGGAAGTCTTGCGTGTGAAGTATGTGATTCTTATAAGGTCAGGAAGGGAAGCTATGCAGGGTTCAAAAATTGTATTCACTTGAAAGGGGCCATTGTAAGGGTTGGCCTTTCATCGTTAGGTATAAATCATGACCTGGGGAAAAGAAGTCTTAATTCCCTTGACACTTTGTAGTCATCTTGAAAACAGACAATGGGAGGGGCAGCTGGTCCCAGAAATAGTTTGGTGTAGTTGAGGAAGAGGGGACTGCTCAATTTCTTAAATACACCCTTGTCTAGCACACCCTTGTCTCAACATCCAAAGGCAGAAAGAGGTTCTGAATAATGCATAGTGGAATAGTTTGCAGTAAGGCCGAAGAAGAGGGAAGTGTTGCTCCTGGGAATTTATTTATTGGCTAAGGAGTTCCAGGATTCACCTCACACTGGCTAGTACAACCTACAAAAGTGACACTTCACCCACAGCTCATCAGAACCCACTCTGGGAAACAGAAGACTGAGCATGTTGTTTGAGAGCTGTGATGCTGGGTCTGGTGGCTCAGTGGGCTAATGGGCCCCCTGCAGGAGCCTGTGTTTGACCTCATGGTCAGAGGTTCAGCCTCTCATCGATCTGAGGTCGTTAAAAAGAGTACAATTGACTTGGGTAAAAATAATCGTCTGGTATTCAGCACCAAGATGCCTTCAGGTGAACGTGCGCTTTAAAAACACACATGTTATGTTATGTATAGAGGTAAAGATGTGGACTTGTCCCACTTGTACCCTTGGCCAAGAAGCAGACTCCAAAGTTCATTTGGCTTACCTCCTGTGTGGCTGGCTGTAGGGATACAGCAAGCTTTAAGAGGCCTTTTGTCCTGAAATGGCAAGTGGACCAGTAGCAACTGGATCTAGACTGGACCCTGCTGGTGGCCTCTGCTCGAGTGAGAGGTTGTCTCTCAGGTTCTGAGAGAAGTGACAAAAAGGAGCTGTTTCATAAAGCCTGAAAAATTGGAACTTAGAGCTTTTTAAGACTTACAACACCTCTGGAGCTACAGCAGGATTGTCCAGCAAATGTATTGAATGTCGAGAGGACTTTGTCAGCTGCAGATTTCAGGTTTGCCCCACTAGATGATTATGAGCTTCAGAAAAGAGACTAAAGGACTGATTTAGAGATTGGCAAAGGGGGTACTCCACCGCAAAGTAGGCCTAGGGGCAATGTTCTTTACGCCAGAGTAATCAAAGTGATTTCAGTAATTTCATGTTACACTTTTGATGCAAAATTATCAAAAATTATGCTATTACAGAGCCTGTACTGCCTTAAGTAGCCATTTAAACACATCTCAGGTCTGCCATTGCATCCTGTGTGTGCAGTTCTAAACTGCCATATCAGCCTGGTAAAATAAACATTTTTGCCAGGCCCAAACCTTCCTTTGTAATGCACATAAGTTATCCCTATGGCAGGCCCTAGAGAACTCAGAGGGCTGCATGCAGTGTATTTAAAAAACGTGGACAAGTACTTTTAGGTTTTATGTGTCCCCGCAGTGAAAAACTCCTAAAGTCGTTTTTCACTACCCCAACGCCTGCTCTACCATGGGATAACAACATTGGCTCTTTATATAGTGGACCAAAAAGAGTTCCATTGTGCAAATGATAGCCCAAATGTTCTATTTGTGATAGTTTAGGTGAGCAGTTAGGCATACAAGAGAGTAGTGCTACCCATTAATTGCACACACAAAGGATGTGAGACACCCACTCAATAAAAAATGCAACACCAACTGATAAAAGCAACACATACTTTTATATTAATTTAGATACCAAGATGATCGGAACCAGGTAAGTTCTTTTCAAGTCAATAATTTTTACAGTTTTCGAAAGTAGACTAGTGCAGTTCTTGGGTGTGGTAATGTTATCCGATGGGGGAAAACATGTACTGCATTTGAGCACTTAACAGCAACTTACAGGGCTCGTCTCCAGGACTTTGGGGGTGGAGGTTATGGGGAAATCTCCAAGGCCATATCAACAGGTTACTCCAAGAGGCTCTGGGGTATCCAGATGCAGAGGAGTGTCACAGCATCAGGTATCCCACTCACTTCAGTGGGGAACGATCAGGTCGGAAAGAGGCTGCAAGCTGAGATTGGGGTACTATTCCGGGGGAACCCACAGGGGAGGCTCGACCCTTGAGATATTCGGACACACAGGGACACCCTTGGTCCACTTCATCTCGGGCTCTGGGACTCAGATGCAGTGGTGTCTTTTGGTGTCAGATCCAGTGCTGGAGTCTCTCACTGTTGAAGATGGGCCTTCTGAAAGAGGCTGCGGGCAGAGACTGAAAGTCCATTCTGGGCAAATTCAAGATTGGGCTTAGCTCTTGTGGGTCTGGGAACTCCATTGGCACCATCCTGTCCCTTGGACTTGGGCTTTGGAGTGCGGGTTCATAGCACCTTTGAGGCTTGGGGTGGTGGTAGTCGCAGGCTCACTCTTTGTCTTTGTTCTGCTTCAGAGGGGCAAACAGGACAGTTGGGCCACTCTTGATTTGAGTCTCATTGTCCCTGAAGTCTCTCAATGTGCAGGTCAGTCTTCCTCTGCATTGGTGTCTGGACTGGACACAAAAAGCCTTAGCTTCTACAATGGGTCTGCCACACCAGGTATTGGTGTTGTGCGGTTTCCAGTTGGTCCTGACATTACCACACATGGAGAGAGGATGGATCTATATGACCTACAGAAGCACTGCTACCTCTTCCTGGGTGGCTGATGCATTGATAGTCACCAAAGGCAGCAGGTTTGTGTACTGAATCTTGCTACTTTGGTGCTTGTAGCTGCGGTGGGGAAGCTCTTCTACTCTAATGGAGTTCCTTTGGCAATTGGGGAAACACTGGCAGCCCTCCGGATTTCTTGAGGTCTGCACATTGACAGGATGAGTCAGTTGGTCCACACGAGTCGGATGTAGCAGGCAGGCTGGCTGGGTTGGTGCCAAGACAGTCATGCTCCTCGGTTCTCGGTTCAGCAGTCTTCTTCTTTGTCTACTTCTTCTTTTGATCCGTGGAAATCTGAAGTCCTGGTTTCAGGGGGTTCCCTAAATACTCAATTTAGGTGTGTTAGATGAGTGTTGGGAAGTAGCAAATGGGCTACTTACCCCTGGGATCATTACACACCCTAGATGATCACGTCCTTTTGGGAGTGGACATAACCCTGTCCCAGAATTCCTGAAAAGAGTGCCATTTTACATGGAAAATACTGCACCTTGCTCAACAAATTGCTGGTCACAACATATAAGCAAGTCTTCCAATACCTAACTCTGTGTCACCATTAAGGGTGGGCGTAGTTCGCGAAGTAGCGCTACGCGAAGCTACGCGAAGTGCACTTCGCACTACGCTAACTTCACGTAGCACTACGCGAGCTGCGTAGTAGCATGTTCGCACTGTGCAAGATGCGTTTTCAATGATTGCACAGTGCGGACAAGCATCCGGCACTGTGCAATCATTGAAAACGGCATCTTGCACAGTGCGAGCTGTAGTTTTCTGCTGCTCGAGTAGATATTACTCGAGCGGCAGCTTTCTCAACGCGAACTGGTAGTTTCTCATTGAGAGCGGTCGCGAGCATGCGCAACCACTCACAATTAGAAACCTTACCTCCCCGCGTTGAGAATCTCGCCGGGATGTCATTTTGCTTGCTCGCGGTCGCGAACATGACGTTCAGGACCGCGAACAAGCAAAAAATGAGCACTGCACTACGCTACACTGCACTACGCGTGTTCACACTATGCTACGTGCAGTTCGCGTAGTGCGAAGTTGCGCAAACTTCGCAAACTCCGCGAGCGTAGCGTAGTGCTTCGCCCAGGGTTAGTCACCATCGCAGGTGCACCTAAAATTTGGACTGATTAAAGAAACAGTAGGGAGGATGTACTCTACTATAAAATGCTGGTACAAATTAAAACAGAATTTGAAACACAGTCTGATCAATTAGGCTTTATGAGACAAACTTGAAAATGACAAAAATCTACATACTACCAATATCTGTTGAAAGCACAAACAATTACCAACACAACTGAGCTACGGAACAATACTCTTTCCTTTGCAACTTTCAAACAAACAATAAATAAAGTTGCCAAATTCCATTCATTACTACTGGAGAAAAACAGCTTCAGCCTTAGATCTCATGGGTGGATGGTGATTAAATATTATAAACTTTAAAATCTTCACCTTACTTAGGCCTCACATTCTCGGCAAGAATAAAAAATAACTAATGGCCATCTGCTTTGTCCAGCTATCTATGGCAGACCAGCCATCCAAGAAGCAAAGCTGGTCCACAGCAGGCAGACCTTGTGGCGAATTAAAAGAGGACTTTGTTAATCTAATTTGCATCTGCCCATGTTTACACACAGCATGTTTCACTTTATTGAAAGAACTTTCATTGCACGAGGGATAAGGACATGCCGATAAGCAGTCATTCAAGCATTTGACCCGTCAGACCCTCAATTAAGAGGTGGTATCAATCATCACTTCTATTTAAGGGGCAGTGTTCACTACATTTGTTATAAAATGTATATATTGTTAAGGTTTTAGTTAACTAAACAATAAAACATTTATTTACTTATTCACTTACTGTCCCAAAATTCCAAATTCCACAACACGCAAGATGGTGAAATTTCTAAATTTGCATTCACTTCAGGCTTGGTCACCCGACAGGTTTTTACAGACTGGCAGTGCTACATGCCTCCTGCATAGCTAATTTTCCCACCTATCCTGGGGCAGAATGGGCCCTGGTCAGGGGGTTGGCATCCCCTCACCTCTGAGGGAATCCAGATTCACATACTGAAGGGGACGGCATCTTTGAAGCTCCATGCCTTGGAATGCTAAATTACTAGCCTTCTTGGGGATGGAGGTGATAACACATCTCCCCAGAGGAGGCATTGTTTCTTTCCTCTGAGAATGAGGTTCTCACCTCCCATGGGTCAGAAACTCGGCTGTGGTGGCAGGCTGGACTGGACCAGTCAGCCAGTATACCAGCGGGTTGGTATGTTTCATGGGGTTCCTAAAGGTTACCCTCTGGGTGCATGTATTAAGAAATTAATCCCTGAAATCAGTGTGGGTTTATTAATATGAGGTATTTGATAACAGACACCAAATGTTTCAGTGAAGCCATTGTGTAACTGGGGAACTCGTTTTGACCAGTGCCCAGTACATATCTTAATAAGTTCACTGTTTACTTGTACTATCAGGAATTGGATTGGACTGCACAGGGGCATATCTGCTCATGCAGATATGTCCTCGCATGCAATATAAGGCAACCTACCTTAGGGAAGGAAGGTCTGCTGTAGGGATGATTTACAAATAGTACATGCAGTGTTAGGGGTCAGGCACACAAGTGTATAATTTCGCTTTGTCACTTCTTAGAGCACCTTATAATGCATCCTGCGGTGACAGTCTGCATGAGTTTGTTGCTGGTTCCATTAGTGTGGTACAAGATATGCTGCAGCTATTATGGACCCTCCTTAGTACTGATGTCCTAGGTCCAAGACATATCACTTACTAGGGACTTACAGAGGTTTTAAAGAACTGGTCACTTGGGAATAAAGTGACCCGATATCTTGTATTGTATTGGGAAAAGAACACTGGCACTGGAGAGTTGGTTAGCAGGAACCCAGTGCACTTCAGTCAAAGTTGCATGAAATACTAGACAAAAAGTGGGGGGACAATTGCAACAAAAGCCCAGTTTCCCACACAACCTCCCCAGCCAACAGGCCAGAATACTCAGCCCCAACTTAGGAGAGCCTTCCTAGTCTGTCTGGTGAGAAAGAGTAATGTCATTTCCTTTGTGAAGCTGACTTAACTCAATAGGGTTAGGACCCCATCTAAAATGTGCTTTGCTTGCTTCTTTAGTTTCCTTACCCATTCTCTTTTCTTTGGCGCTAGAGGTATTCACCTCTGCTAATCCTATCTTATCCAAGGCAACCGCAGTTCACCCATAGGGGTTACAAACAACAAGAGTAATCCTACCATGTCCAACAGGGTCAGGGGAGTCTAGCTTTCTATTTGACATGGGGTCAGTCCACCATACCAATGACAGTGCAGCCATAAAGGCTAACACCCAACAGAGGCCAGCTGTTAGCACACAGAACCACACCTTTAGATCTTCTCTGACAAGTGAAGGGGTTAACTCTTAGGCTTCGTTGGGTTCAGGGGGGCTCTCTTTTGTTTTAAAGTGAGGGTTTACTACATCCTGTAGCAAAGACCCTTCCTCCACTCTCTCTTCTGTTAGCTGAGAAGCCATCATTTAATGCTTAACAGCTGCATGGCTGGTCAGGATGCCTTGTAGGCCAGGTAGGGCATAACCAGGGCCAACTGTGGAGTTCTCCCCTACTGAAGCTGGGTTGTCTTGGCTTACTGAAACTTTGGCTAAAAGTTTCCCACCTTTCCTACACTTTCTCCATTTTCTTTTCTTCTGGAGTCTATGTGTACTCAGTGGCGGTTCAGAACCTCCATAATCCTTGGGAGAGGAATGGAACTGGAACAGTACCAAGTTTGGCTCAGACCATCCTCTGGGAGGACATTTCCAAGGAGACAGTCCAGGGGGAGGTCTCTACTGATTAACACCCTTCTCCAACTAAGGGACCCCCATTATTTCTAGGGGTACTATAGCTACAGGCCTATCAGTAACCTCCACTTAACTCTCCTAGTCTCACCTGGGATATACTGGTTGGAGAGCACTAACTTGTCATGTACTATGGTGTGGGGAATCATCCTTAAAGACTACACTGGCAACCCCTTGAGGTATACTTGTGGGTTTGCTCTAAGGACAGGAAGTGTGCTTGTTTCAGTGCCCTGTCTGCTTACTGTCAAAGTGCCAAGCCTTTTTGGCAACCCTGGCCTCCCCCTGGTACCCACTTTTGTTTTCTTGGGGTATCTTGGGGCCCACCCTCCTAGACAGGTTTTTAAGGGCCTACATAGGACTCCTTATCTTGGTTTTTAATCTGGTTTACCTTTTCCTCCTGGGGGTAGGGCTTCACAACCACTTTCATTTGGTCACTCCCTTCATGACTCTTCCAGGACTCTCTTGTTTTACCCAATGAGAAGCCTTCTTCCCCAACTCCTGGGGCGAGACAGAACCCAGATCCACCAGGTATTGATGCAACTTTTCAGTTGCTTAACAGATTTTCCTTCAAATTTTAAATCCCATCGTGCACCTGACTTCTCTTTGGACAACCACCATGTGTTTTCACTGAAAAGTCCACAAACTCATCCCAGGACTGACTCGAGGTTTTCTGAGTTTCCCTGAACTAAATTCTATATTATCCAGCTGTGAATCCAGAGCCCTCAATCAGGGATCTCTTCATGAGAAAATAAGACTCAGCCTCTGCCTCATCAAGTATCCATCCCTGCACTTTCCAGAAAACAGCTCCCAGCATAGAGAGGCCCAAATCTTTTGGTTGAGTTTCCTCATTCTACAGGCCTTCTCCAAGACTGTAAACCATTTGGTGATATCTTCACCTTCTGCATATATGGGGTCAATTCCTTTAAGGATTTTATTGTCAAAGGCTACTTCTTTCTCAATATTTAAGTTTTTGCTGCCACCAGAGATGGGACCTAGACCCATCTCAATTCTTTATTTTTCTATAGCCAAGAGTTTTGCCTCGAGAGTTAGTCCCCTAGCCAGGTTTTGAAGATCTGCATCATCCTCACGTATTTCATTTCACGCATTACCAGAAGTACTCCCAGTAGAGGTACTGTCAGTATGTGAATTATAAACTCCTTCATCATCCTCACTGTCATTTCCCTCTTCTGGGTATCTATATTGGTTTCCATTGCCCCGGTCCTATCATGCTCAGCAAGGAGGTTGGGCTTTGGAGTTTTAGGCCCAGTGGCAAGGTTCCATGCTTGGCAGAGGTCCTTAACTTTGGACAGCTTAAGGTTTTTGTAAGGACCCAGGTTGAGCACCTGGGAACTACGCTCTGTCTCAGTCATGGTTTTTAGAATAGTTGGGACCTTTTTAGAGAGTTAGAAAAAATCTAGCAGACTATAGTTTTAAAATGGCTAACTATCTAGGCTTCTTTTAAAATTTCTAAACAGCAAGGACTGGGTGACATAGCCAATTCCCTAACAGAAAAGATTTTGTGATTGAAAAATCAGCAAAAAAAATTTGGCAACAAATATGTAATCTTTATTCTCATTGTCACTAATTTATGATGGATACATAGACAGAGCTTTGAGTCTCTTACTTATGGTCCATGCAACAGGTTATTTCAGAACAATTTCACAACAATATTTGAAACTATTTGTGATGCAACTTGAAGCTGTGTATTTTACTTAGACATATTACTATTGGGTATCTGCCACACAATTATCCTAATGACAGCTGTGAAAAATTACAGCCTAAATTGCTTTAGTACAGATGAATTACACAATCATTTTGTTGGATTCAACTGTGACTTTTGCTCTTAGCTTTTTTGTTTTAGTTAAATGTTCACTTTATCTGCCTCATATCACTCGAGATCACATCTATTTCACCAGTATTAGTAGAGTTATATTGAGTAACCAGTTTAAAAAATACATCTATGACGCTGTAAAAGATTGCACTAGTGTCTTCTATTGAATCTACAAATGTTGTTTTAAAGGTTTACCTGCAACACTGCATTTTCTAAAATATAGTCTGGGTTGCACAAATCTTATTTGTATGAACATTATTTTTTTCAAAGACAGAGAAGAAAAAGTTAATTGTAGCCATATTCTGTTATTAAAATTCTGTTATTCTTTTTCAGGAAACATATTTGTTGTCAGCCTGGCAATTGCAGACTTGGTAGTGGCGGTATATCCATACCCTCTTGTCTTGACTTCTATATTTCACAAAGGATGGAATTTGGGGTACCTGCACTGCCAGATAAGTGGCTTCCTGATGGGAATCAGCGTTATCGGATCTATTTTCAATATCACTGGCATCGCCATCAATCGCTACTGCTACATCTGCCACAGTCTCAAGTACGACAAGCTCTACAGTGACAAAAACTCCTTGTGCTATGTCATTCTTATCTGGGTGCTGACCTTTGTTGCTATTGTGCCAAATTTGTTTGTTGGGTCATTGCAGTATGACCCCAGGATTTATTCATGTACCTTTGCACAGTCGGTAAGCTCAGCATATACTATAGCTGTGGTGTTTTTCCATTTCATGCTTCCAATAGCCATAGTAACATTTTGTTACTTAAGAATCTGGATCTTAGTCATTCAAGTGCGTCGCAGGGTTAAGCCAGATAACAAGCCCAAACTGAAACCGCATGACTTCAGGAACTTTGTGACCATGTTTGTAGTATTTGTTCTGTTTGCCGTTTGTTGGGCTCCATTAAACATCATAGGCCTGGCTGTGGCAGCCAATCCTGACACAATCATGCCTAGGATCCCAGAGTGGTTGTTTGTGGGCAGTTATTACATGGCATACTTCAACAGCTGCCTTAATGCCATCATCTATGGGCTACTAAATCAGAACTTCAGAAGGGAATACAAGCGGATTGTTGTGACTATCTGTACTGCAAAGATGTTCTTTCAGGAGAGCTCCAATGATGCAGCTGACAGAATTAAAAGCAAGCCATCGCCAATGGTTACAAACAATAACCAAGTGAAGGTAGACTCGGTGTGACAGGAAGCCATATTATGGTTGCAATGCACTTGCCATAACAGCAGGAGAAATGCTGCTACTTATCCTTCTATTGAAGTATGCGGGAGGCTGTTGCCATGCAATGGCATGTGGGTGCCATGTACAGCAGTTGACAGCCAAAGTACCACTGCCTTGTTACACAGCTCTAATGACAGTACTGTATTGGACAATGATAATCTTTTTAACTATGATGAAGTATTAACTTTGTAAACCATAACATTTTCAAATTGAGTATTGCTGTTTTTTTATGTATTGCCTATTACTAGCTAATTTTATGATGCATTTGCATAGTCACCATATTTATAACTGTCGGAAAAATGCCAAGTTACACAACACGGTACAATAAGCTGTCTTTGTAGGCTGACAGCAGGCTGACTTTGCTGTCTTCACAATTGCATTTTCGATGCCATGATGCCTAAATGTTACATTGTACAGTTATTACCATTTTTTCTTATATTTTGAGTGCACATCATATAATGTGGATGTATAAATGTATCCATACATGTTTTAACACTTCATCATTTTAGTAGACAAGCTTAATATGTTCAAATGAAATGTGTGTGCCTAATGTTGGCTGTTACTCTCTTCACATCGGCCCCCCACTTTATGCCAGGGGTTTTCAAGCACAAAGAAGTGTGTTGCAGGAGATGTTTATTGAATATCCATCTAGATTGACCTCACCCTGTGCTGATGTCCAGGAACACTGTATGCATGCTGTAATGCAGGCTCCCTCCCATACTGGCTTTGAACAGGGATGCTGAGCAGTGTCAACCATATTAGTCCATCTTTCACTGTGATGTATTTCTGCCATGAATTCTCCCCAAAAATAACAGGTTCAGAACAAACTCCCTTCCTCAGTGTTAGAAGCAAAATGTATATATCTTTAGATAAAAATATGAATAAGCAATGTAAATGTTGATGTTTTTTGCCTTACTTCCAACATATTTTTAATTTTGAGTATGTATGCTTTCTATGATACTTTAAAAAGAAGGATAGTTAAAGTAGGATAGTTTCTTCTCAGTGGTCAATAGAGACTTTAGTTCTCAGAAAACAAACCCTTTTGAAAAATAACTTGTCATACTTACTTGTGCCACAGGTACATGGGCCTTAGAACCATTGCGAAAGCTGCTGTCTCTAGCATTGATGTTATCCCATGAGAATTACAATGCTTTCGACTGTCAAGTGCTAAAATGTATTTTTGATAACAGAAAAAAAATATGCCCGACATTTAATGCAATAAAGTATTATATGGTAAGCAATGTCTATGTTTTATTTAAGTATATGCTTGTAAATATGAAATAACATGTTGCAGTTATGATTGACTTTCTGTATTAATTGAAATCATACAAGAATGTTGTAAGTATAAACTGTTGTAGGGGGACTTGAAACTGTCAAAATGAAAAAACAACACAGACTCATGTTGGCAGTGCAAAGACAATTCTTTAATGATTGTTGCAACAGGGAGAAAGACCCTCGTTACACACACGCAGGCTGCTGGTCTCTAACAAATTGCTGCCTCACTGGCAGCTCTTTTTATACACATCTTTTACTATACTTTATTGCAAACAGTAAATAATAATTGACAGAAAAACACCGAAAGACCTGTGACCCCATAACCCAAACTTTAGCCTAATCCTCTACAGATTCTTTATTGCACTTCCAACAATGTTTAACAAACAAAGCCCTCTTCTGCTCCTGAATACGTGTGTATTCGCAGTTAATGTAATTTAAATGGAGTGTGTGCTTTTATCAGTGTGCACCTATGACCTCCACTTATTCTAAACTAATGCAGTTTTCCTGTACCCATTGTCTAATCAGGTTAAATCTGTTTGGAAGCATGGAGTGCATGCCTGTGCTCTCATGTGCTAAAGCCACAAATATTTTCATGCTTTCTCAACATGAGTTGGCCTTTAACTGAAACCCTTTCAAGTTACTTATCTCATAGTGTCCACAAGTGAACTTTTCACCTTTCTTCTTTTCAGTGCAAGGCTTGGGCCTAAACTGGGTTTTAACCACGTACAGCTGTATGTTTTCTACTCATGCATGTTTGCACTATGTTCTTGTGTTTTACATTTTCTGTGTGTTTGATATTTTCTATGATGTGTTCATAATTTACATTCCCTACAACATTTCCCCTTCTGGTTGATATTTGAACTACTTCATCTAGACCTTGGCCTGTACTTGGCACTAGGTGATACAAGTTGCCCTGGGAATCTACTACTTGCGTTGGTGTCCTAACTGGAAACACCTCTCCCACCTTTGCACCTATTCTCTTACAACATTTTAGGATTAACTGTAAAACACAATATATTAGCAATAAGACCTTAATAGTAGGCAACAGAGCTCCCAGTAGTCCCAACATCCTGGTCGACAGTGATAAAACTAACAATTAAACAACTTTCTGGGGCACCTCCTTCATCTACCATTTTCTTGGAATGTAAATGCAGCACACTGTTCCAATTTTCTTGCATACCCCTCCTTGCATGGCTTTTGGTGTTAAAGCTATCATTTGAAGTGTTAATGACTTTAAGCCTTCTCATCATTCCCACCATGTAACTTGCAGCCATTGAGCTGTTGCTTTAGCCTGAAACATGGCAAGATGCTCCTAAAGAAGAGTTGAACATCATTGAACAAGCAGTACTGTTGGGGAACATCACATCAAGTGCTTGTACCATATTACTCAGCAGTTCTCTTCCTTGAGTTAAGGTGCAGCAAGGTTGTTTGATGGCTCATGGGGTGCTCATGCAAAGGGAATATATTGATTCCAGGAATTATTGAAATTGCAGCATGCAAGGTCACAATGGAGCAGATATCACCCAGGCTTGGTTGTAAGTGGGCATACAGCAATTCGTTGCACTGCTGGTAAAAATAAGTGAGGCTGGAGGGGATCTATGACATAATATCGACAGACAGAATATAGACATAAAAAAATATCGAAGCAAAAATATCGACATTCTATCTACATAAAGGTAAGTACAAAAATATCGGAAAAAAATATAGTTGTACAAAAATATCGAACTTAAAAATATCGTTTTTTAAAATGTATTAATAATAATGTAAAAATAATTTAAAAATACATATAATTTAACAAAATATAGATATAAACATTAAAACATATTTAAAAAATAATAACTAATACATATACATTTTAAATAAATTGAAAACTCTACATATAAATTAATATATACACTTACTCCACATATTGCATCAGTATGGAAAGCGTTGGATAGCGTAGGGGTAAAAATTACTATTACCACTCCAGTGAAAGCAACAGTAGGGAAAGCGTTGGATAGCGTAGGGGTAAAAATAACTATTCCAACTCCAGAGGGTGCAACAGTAAGGAAAGCGTTGAATAGCATAGGGGTAAAAATTACTATTCCAACTTCAGAGGGTGCAACAGTAGGGAAAGCATTGGATAGCAAAGGGGTAAAAATTACTATTCCCTCTCCAAAGGATGCAACAGTAGGGGAAGCGTTGGATAGTGAAGGGATAAAAATTACTATTCCAACTTCAGAGGATGCAACAGTAGGGAAAGCGTTGGATAGCGTAGGGATAAAAATTACTATTCCCACTCCAAAGGGTGCAACAGTAGGGAAAGCGTTGGATAGCGTAGGAGTAAAAATTACTATTCCCACTCCAGAGGGTGCAACAGTAGGGAAAGCGTTGGATAGCGTAGAGGTAAAAATTACTATTCCCACTCCAAAGGGTGCAACAGTAGGAAAAGCATTGGGTAGCGTGGGGGTAAAAATTACTATTCCCATTCCAGAGAGTGCAACAGTAGGGAAAGCATTGGATAGCGTAAGGGTAAAAATTACTATTCCCACTACAGAGGGTGCAACAGTAGGGAAAGCGCTGGATAGCGTAGGGGTAAAAATTACTATTCCCACTCCAGAGGGTGCAACAGTAGGGAAAGCGTTGGATAGCGTAAGGGAAACAATTACTATTCCCACTCCAGAGGGTGCAACAGTAGGGAAAGCGTTGGATAGCGTAGGGGTAAAAATTACTATTCCCACTCAAGATGGTGCAATAGTAGCAAAAGCGCAGGATAGCGTAGGCGTTATATTAACATACTTATCAATTAAATATTTTTGTAAAGAAAAAATAGATGTAATATTTTATTTACAAAAATATATTACTAAATACCAAATATTTATAATTAATATCTACTAAAATAACAAAAAATTACTTCCCACGCTACTGACCCTTTAACACACAACACACTACACATACAAAAAACACAATTAATCTAAATATCAATTAATCAATTAATAACAATTAATATTATTAAATTGATGTAAATATATATTAACTAATTGACAAATATTAATTACCAATTAATAATTAATGACCAATTAATAATTAATTAACAAGAAATGTACAACAATAAACAATATTTATTAATACATTCTTTATAATTAATATAAATTAATTTAAAAAAAACTAATTACCAATTAATTCATTAATAATGAATTAATAATAAATACCAGATAAATAAATACAATCTCTTTATTTAATTTAATTTAATTATTTCACACCCTATTCCCCTATAAACACACAACCCACTACACATAAATAAATCACATACAATTGTAATTTTCATTTAATCACTTAATAATAATTAATTACCAATTAATTATTAATTAACAATAACAAAAAATAAAAAAATATTACTACATTAACTCTAATTAATGTAAATAACTAATTAATAATAATTCATTACCAATTAATTATTATTTAACAATTAATTATTATTTAACAATTATTTATTAATCAAAAATATTTTAAAAAATATAATAATTAAATAATTATAATTAAATTACTTCCCAACCTATTCCCCTATAAACCCACAACCCGCTCGATATTCTATACCATCGAAATTAAAACATTGATATTATTGTATATCGATATTTTAATTTCGATATTCTGGCTACCTACCGGCTGGAGGTGCCCACCCCCTGCATATCAGTGTTGTAAATTGTGTCTTACAGCCAATATTTTGGCCTACGTTAACAGTGCCATTTTCTCTAAAACATAAAGCAACAGAAGTTAGTTTCATGACATGACAGGTTGTACCTACCCACATATCACATGAAAGGTTTTCATCACAGAAATGTACTTTCTTTCATTGAGTGAATCCTATCTGATCAGGTAGCATGAGGAATTAGGAAATGCACAAAACAGGATTCATTAGTGTTTTCGGATACCTCTTATTATTTGACAACTGAAGATGGGTATTACGGGCACATTGTATTAGAGAGCTCTCTTCATACATGAAAAACATTAGAACTGAAGGTCATGTTGTAATAAAAGAGCAGGAAAGATAGAATCAAGAGACAAAAGAAAAGCATTAAAAGCAAAAATACATATCTTTTGTGGAGGCGGAGGGAGGTATTTTTATGATGACAGCCTTTTCCCCCTCCAGTTTCATTTAGGTTGTCTATGATTTGTGGCAAGATGCTAGGTTTAGAAGAACATGGCTGTGGTGGAACAAGGTTTTCCTGCCATTCACCTCTATGGCAGTGGGAGCGATGGGCCATAGAATCATCTTTCCCTTCAATATTCAAACAAAGTTCTTTACAAATACTTTATATCCTGTGTGCACAGCTGGAAGTTTGACTTCTGTGGTTGCACACTTCTCCATTGTCTTTGTTACCCATGTGGAGATGAACTTATGCACAGTTCATTAGTTCACACAAATATACTTTGGGGTACTTTGGCTAGGATATGTGAAGACCATGTAATGTATTGGCTAAGATACATGGACAATGTGTTTTTAGTATGGACGGGTGACCTGGATAGTGCTAAATCTTTCATTACTGAATTGAACAGCACCAGAGTTAATCTTAGATTCACTTCACACTTCAGTCACACACAGGTGGCATTCCTGGATACTACCATCTATGTATCAGGAGATAAGTTGGAGTTTACACTATATAGAAAACCTACTGTGGAGAATGCCATCTTTCATGCATCTAGCTCACAGCCCAGCACCTCATTAGAAGTATCCCCTATATGGTTCTTCTAAGACTAACAAGCATTTGCAATGCAATAGGTCTCGCATTAGGAAAGTTTGAGCTATTAGTATTGTAAATGACACATTTTTTATTTATGTGTTGGTTTTGGAAATAGCGAAATTAATAGCTTTGTCATTTACAATGCCAATACTTTTAACTTTCGCAAATGTGACACCTATAGCATTTGTAATGCAATATGTATTGTATTTACGTGACTTAGATGTAGTGAATCCCCTCTACTCAAATATCTCCTCCCCCAGCAACTTCGCAATACATGAGAGGTCAACAATATAAAGCTGTCACGATAAGCACGTCTTATATTCTCCAATGAAAGCATTAGCGAAAGTGTTTGTTAATTGAGGGCAACGAAGACAATACATCTACAGTGTTCATGTGACATTGTACAGCTGAGAGGTGTGCACAATGCCAGCTACCTCTGGAGCCCCCGGAGCGAGCAGCTTGCCCCAGCCTATCCCGGCACTTACTATGGGGCATTGGTGAAACGGGGGCTCCTGGGTGGCTAGTATCTGTACAGGTGACAGTAAAGCACGTCGAAGCAGTAGCAGCACATCTCGGCTGACACCACCATCTTGCGAGGTCCAGGGCTGTGGTTGGCGGGGGAGAGAGAAGTGCAGCCGGCGGCAGGGGACAGGGAGGCGCAGCCGCTCAGTCCCCCCAGGCTATTCACCACCCGTCCGCCGCCGTTGCCAGCCGCAGTTACACCGCCCCCGGCGAGGCCGCCCAGCCTCAGCTCGCCGCGGCACTGCCGCTCCCCGCCGTTGCAGTGCGAGGTTCCTCCTGCGACGGGGCTGCCCGCGCTGGAGGGGGGTGAACTGGACAGCTTCTGTTTCTTCACCCCGCAGCAACCCGCCGCC
This sequence comes from Lissotriton vulgaris, assembly GCF_964263255.1. Classification (NCBI taxonomy): domain Eukaryota; kingdom Metazoa; phylum Chordata; class Amphibia; order Caudata; family Salamandridae; genus Lissotriton; species Lissotriton vulgaris. Next base: position 2,031,013,001 of record NC_141689.1, on the reverse strand, counting down.
ATCTTTGAATGCTCTCCCCCCATGCTCCGCTTCCGACCCATTCCTGGCTCCACTAGCCGTGACGTCAGCGCGTGCCGTTTGTGCGCGAGGTGGGAGACCGGAGGGGGGGTGCGCGAGAGGTGCGTGCGCGATCACGGAGGTCCCTCCGTCACGCCCGGGATCCAGCTCCTAGGACAGAGAGGAGGAGGAGGGCTCAGAGGGAAGAGGAGGAGGCTCAGTCGGTGACGGTGACAGCGACAGGACACTGTATCAGAAGGGAAGTGGGAGGTGAAAGGGGAGGTACAGAATAGGGTGAACGGATACATCCAACACCAGTGAAGGCGCAAGCTGAAGATCGCCGGAGCACCGAGTTGAAGCCTGCAGCCAACACTGACCTGCTGCCGCCCGGTGAGTGGGGGGAGAGGGGTGGGTGGGGGGGGGGGGGGATGTGTGTGTGTGTGTGTGCGCGCGTGCACGTGTGTGTCTGTGTACATGCACGGCTGAATTGCTGCAAATGTAGACGGAGCCGACGTGCGCGTGCACGAGGTCAAATCCAGAGGAAAAGCGCGTGGCACCCTCTTGTCCTAATCCCCCCGAAGTCGATGACTATAGTTGTCGAACTTGGACAGCATCCTACGGATGCTAGTCCAGCTCGACCTAAAAAGGATGAGTAGCACTAATGAGGAGCTCACTAAATGTACTCAAGAGGCTCTTTCTAGATTCAAAGCTAGAGGTTACAATGAGTCTGTGCTTAAGGAAGCTAGTGATAAGGTAGCACTGAGAATGAGAGAATCTGTGTTGGGAGCAGTTACCAGGCCCCCAGAGACAGAACATAATGGAGATGAGAATAATGCTCCTCCTCTTATCACTACATTTAACAGACACCACATGCAGTTGAAAGCTATTATCAACAAAAATTGTCTCATATTGAGAACGGATGCAGTTCTGGTACCTTGCCTACCCACAAAACCATCTATTACATTTAGACGTGCTGTTTTCAAGAGAACGCAATTAGTTAAAAGTAGCTCTGAAATAATATCTAGTGGCACTTGGCTTCAACTCAAGAAGGGCTTCTAGAAATGTACTTCCTGTAGAGACTGTAAATTTGGCACCAATAGAACACACTATTCAACACCATTCAGTTCTAAAGAAGTACAGATTAAGGGGCACTACACATGTCGTACAGATTATGCTGTTGATGTTCTCACATGTACCTGTGGCCTCAATTATGTGGGCAGCACTAGGTTCCACGTACATGCCGGCATTTCCCAACAATTCAGAGCCGTTGTAAATCATGATATCATCTATCCGGTCTCCAATGTCTAACTTATTTTGTGATTGATTCCATCCCAAAGTTACGACAGGGTGGCAAAAGAGAAAGAATGCTGAGACAACTGGAAACCCGTCTAATAATAGAATTAGAATGCAAGGCCCCTTTTTGCTTAAACACCACGAAAGATCTGTGCGTTTTTCTGTAACTGTGCATTAACATAGGTGGATTTTTTCCAGTTATTAGATTTTGCACAACATGAATTCAGTTTGGTTTGTTCATTCTTAATATTTATCTATCTATTTGTTTACTTGCATTTTATTTTTATACCTACCTCACAACTACATAACTATTAACATGTTTGATTAGATTAATTCCGTTCATAAGATTATATGACACCTCTATGTAGAATTGCAGTATCTATAATATTTGTAATAGGTTTTGCATTTAAAACACTCTTAGATCTGAGCCTATTTGCTCATTATTAGCACTTTTCAAATGTTTGCACTATTATGGTATTGCTTATAGGGGCCACCATTTATTTCTTATTTTTTAAAGGGTGTTTTATAGTTGTTTTAACATGGAGTATATACAATTCTCAGGATATTGACATCTTTATGTTATATGTACTGTACCTTTCCTACCTGAAGGTATATCAGCGGGACACTTGATGCATTTGAGTAGCCCCATTGCATTTAAGCTGACATGATGGGCTCAATTGGATGTTTTAACTGGTAATGTAATGTAATTGCTTTATTTGATGATTAATACAAATCATTACAAACAGAGATAAAACACAGTATATAAACAGAGAACAAATTTAAAATGAAAATTTCTTTGCAGCATTAATAGCGGACAACAATAAAGAAGATGCATTTGTGCAAATTTGCTTGTAGGCAATTTCCAAACCCTTTAACAACAGTGGAGGAGTACCCCCTAGAAAGGAGAATACAGAAAAGGATTACTTCTGTATCTAGAGCTTAAGGCTCAGGTTAGCACTAAGTGCCCCAGCCCTATACCGGACAGTGTTTGTCCTTTAAGAAGACCCCTCACTCACCAACCTGGTTGGTGACATGCTTCATCATCGGGGTCCCACCCCATAGGCCGAGTGCCCATAGGGTGTGCTGTGACACCTGATTACAGTGGAGCAGGTTTCTTGTTTTTTTATATGTGCAGAAAAATTACAGTGATATGTGGATTAAAAAGGGCCAAGACTACTCACTCCAAGACTTTATTCTTGAGTGCTTGAACCCTGTTAAAAACAATGTGGCACCTGTGCCTATTTAGGAAGGCTTTGGTGTCTCGAGAAGTGTGATAAGTTAAAAATAGCGTAGTGTGCTATGTGATTTAGTTAAAAGTAGGTCTACATGTTTCAACCATATAAAAAATTCTTAGGTTTTCGTCAGGACCATGAGTTATGAGCGGGGTGGTCCGCACACGCTAAGGCGCGTCCAGCCCTCGTTCAAATAAAGACCACAAATTGTGGTCTGGTGTAAAAAAGTGTCTTATCCTGGTTCAGGAAAAAACACTTGAAGCGGTAACTATCGCTTCATGGGCATCGGGTGGTGACTCCACGGGGCATTCGCGAGTAGCAACCAAGTAGGTTTGTACTCAAGATGAGCAGAAGCCGCAAGTGACAAATACTTGCCGTCTTGGACAACCCGATGCCCATGAAGCGATAGTTACCGCTTCAAGTGTTTTGCAAAGTTGGAAACCCCACAGACCTGAAATCATACTAAGGGCTCCGGTGGCTGATGCTTAATATCCTCTGTCATCCCTATCTAGGTGAATCCTGACAGCTAATAACTATCAAAAAGAAGCAGACAACTATACTGCATTTGATTACTTTTTGAAAAGGGAATTGTATTTAGGAATATCACGTGGCTACTCCAGGAAGAAGGCGCTGGCCGCCGAAACGCGCGTAGAGTCAAATAATTTCGCCACTCGTCTTATTTAGTTCATGAATTTATTGTTCATTGTATATTTTTTTAAAACTGTTTTCACCTGCAATACAATACTGCATGATTTTTTAACTTTGTGTCACATTGAATGAAATGTTTTCTGTTTTAATTAAATGAATAAAATGTTATGTCTTTTAGCCAGCTGTAGTTACCTGTTTATTATTCTTTGTCAAGCACACATTTAAAACTGTTGATTGCCTAGGTTGTTACTTCACATATATAGTTAGGAATTAGCATTTAAAAAAACATAGAAATTCACTGAAAAAAACCTTAGGTTTCAGGGACGTTATAGTTAGTTGGACATTTTACTCATAGAAAACCATAGAAATTCCCCTGCTATAGTTAGTTGAGCTAACAATAACTCTTGCACCCGCAATGCACTGCTGATGACGTCACATATCACATCATTGATGACATGGTCAGTGACATCGCCACAAACGAGAGCCAAAACTAATGCTAATGATATGCAAAGTAGGCGTTCCTGTGCAAAAAAACAAAACACCACTTCCCCATATTTCCAAGGACCAGCCAAATCTGCAACGCGATTCAAAAAGCAGGTGATAAACCGAGTTAGCAGTAACGAACTACCATCAACCTTTAACTGGTGTAAGGAGGTCGACTATCTACTGCATGAATTGTACCCAACTCACAGCCACATCTAAAGACCAACACGTGATAGAGCTACTAATCATGCAGCTACAACACCCAACAAGGCCACAACACCCAGCGCCACCACCACCAGAACTCCCCCCGGACCATCCCCCCTACTACCACTGAGGCAGCGTAAAACAGGACAACGGACCTTCCCGAAATGCCATGCCCCTCAGCCGCACAATAGCTGAATATTGAAAGATGTGGCAACCAACTATATATGAAAGAGGCAAGTCACCCATGAATAATAATGCACAAAATGCCAAGTGTAGCGCTGATGTGCTGCACAGACCTCACTATGCAAAGCACAAACCTCTCCATGTGGAGATATACTATTGATACTTGTAGTGTGGTGCACAGTGGACGCAACCATGTTACCTTAGGCAGTGTGGAAGATCTCGGTCATGTAGCTGTGTTGTCCCCCCCCCTGGAAGCGGAAGCAGAGTGGGCTGGTACAACGTACGACACTCCAGCGTAGGAGTATGAATAAGTTGGCCAGGCCCTGGGTGTGGTTCACTTGTGGGAAAACCAACGACTCTACCAGAGCGGCAACCCTCACCCTGCCACGTGGCTGCGACCATGACTGCAGGCCTCCTCGAAACAGGTCCCCTGCAAACCCAGCGGCACAGTACCACAGACTTATGTCTGTACCGACTACTGCCTTCGATCTCCACTGCGGACAACAGGGCTCACAATTCAGATGCAGTGGTGATTGCAGATGACGCAGTCCAGTCCGCAAGACATGTTGCTCCCAGCGCGTCCCACCTGGACCACGCATCATCGCAGGGTGTGCACATGCTGTGTGCTTCAGGTGCTACTAACTCACTGCACCATAAGTCATTGCCATGTGGCCTTATCAAGGCAGAACTCATTAGAAAAAGGACATTGCTCCCACTGCGACCCGTCAGGACCACGCATCATCGCAGGCTGCACACACGCTGTGTGCTTCAGGTGCTACTAACTCCCTGCACCATAAGTCATTGCCACGTGGCCTTCTCAAGGCAGAATTCATTAGACAAAAGACATTGCTTCCAGTGCGACCAGGCTGGACCACACATCATTGCAGGCTGCACACATGCTGTGTGCTTCAGGTGCTACTAACTCACTGCACCATAAGTCATCACCACGTGGCCTTATCAAGGCAGAATTCATTAGACAAAAGACATTTCTCCCAGTGCGGCCCGCCGGGATCACCTATCATCGCAGGGTGCACACACGCTGAGTACTCTAGGTGCCACTAACTGTGCAGCTCAACTCAGCACCAAGCGGCTGTGTGTCCATCCTGACCTCTGCCTCCGCCCTACACTGGGGTTATACAGTTCAAAATTCAAGATTAGTAGCGATGCAAATTGTGTAGGAGACTATAATGGTTAAGAAGACCAAATGCTCCCAATCTGCGCAGCTCAAGTGAACATCACATGCCTGTGGGCCTTTGCTGACCGCTGCCTCCGACCGACACTGTGGAAGACCGGCGACACATAGGGCCAGCTACCCCTGTTCAACACAAGCCGATCCCACATGTGTAACTGTGTCCTGAGTCCTGAATTGCAGCGACCCCAACTTCATGGTAGTGACCATAGCACCAGACTCTCTTCAATCAGTGAGGGATATTTGCATATGGATGGGCAGGGATACGTGGTGCCACTGAACCTGAACTACGCAGACCGGTGGGCCCACCAACATATGCACATGGCTGTGGGCCCTTGCGCACCGCTGCCTCTGACCTACACTGTGGCAGACAGGCAACACATGGTGCCACTAACCGGCATCAACACAAGCCAATCCCCCATGTGAACTGTGTCCTGAGTCCTGAATAGCAGTAACCCCAACTCCATGAGACAACCACAGCAGCAGACTACCTCCAATCAGTGAGGAATGTTTTCATATGGAAGGCCGGCGACACGTGCTGCCACTAACTCTGTTCAACACAAGCCGATCCCACATGTGTAACTGTGTCTGAATGACAGTGACCCCGAGTCCGTGGCAGAAACCACAGCACCAGACTCCCTCTGATCAGTGAGGCATACTCCATGTGCAACGGCGGCGACACGTGGTGCCACTAACCCTCTTTAACACAAGCCGATCCCACATGTCTAACTGTGTCCTGAGTCAGGAATCGCACTGACCCCAAGTCTGTGGCACCAACCACAGTACCACACTCCCTTCGATCAGTAAGGCATATTTCGATATGCAAGGCCGGCGACACGTAGTCCCACTAACCCTCTTAACACAAGGTGATCCTGCATGTGTAACTGTGTCCTGAGTCCTGAATGGCAGTGACCCCAAGTCCATGGGACCGCCCTCAGCACCACTCCCTGTGATCAGTGAGGGGTATTTCCATATGCAACTACAGACTCCATTAGCCAAGTAACTATCTCAATCCTACACCCTACATATTATCCTTTTAGTATCCTTGCTTCAAGAACTTTTTTTTATATCAGTTATAGCTTAACTACAATGGCCAAATTAATCATCAAGTGCAAACCAACATGGAATAGCAGTCTGCACTGTGGGCAGTACAGCTCGCAATTCCAATTTTAAATGCTAATTTCTAACAACAAGATTGTATTCAGAAAATACAACACTTTGTCAGTGTATTCTATACTAACTTTTCATGATATGCCCACACTGCACTCAGTAGTTAATTATTTCTTCATTCATTAACAACAGAGTCCACTAGGCAAGCAACTATTACATGCCTCAAATCTACATAATATTGTTTTAGTATGCTTTCTTCTTGAACATTTTTTATATCAGTTAAAGCTTTAGTACAATCACCAAATTCATTTTCACATACAAACAAACACTCTTTAGCAGTCTACACTGCGGGCAGCAGAGCACGCAATTTGAATTTTGGACACATGATGCCAACTAACCCTGTTCAACACAAGCCGATCCCACATGTGTAACTGTGTCCTGGGTCCTGAATGACAGTGACCCCAAGTCCATGGCAGCGACCACAGCACCACACTCCCTCTGATCAGTGAGGCATATTTCCACGTGCAAGGCCGGTGACACATACTCCCATTAACCCTCTTTAACAGAAGCCGATCCCACATGTTTAACTGTGTCCTGAGTCCTGAATGTCAGTGACCCAAACTTTGTGACAGCGACCACAGCCTCACACTCCCTTCGATTAGTAAGGGGTATGTGCACATGGAAGGCCGGCGACACATGGTGCCACTGAACCTGCACTACGCAGGCCGGTGGGGCCACCAGCGTATGCACATGGCTGTGGGCTCTTGCTCATCGCTACCTCTGGCCTACACTGTGGTCAGCACACCTCACAATTCAGATAGAGTCCTGATTCCACATGAGGCAGTCCAGTAGGCAAGACACATTGCTCCCAGTGTGGTTCATCCACACCAAGCATCATCACAGGCTCATACAGTCTCAATGCTTCTGGTGCCACTAACCCTATTTAACCCAAGCCGATCCCACATCTGTAACTGTGTCCTGATTCCTAAATGGCAGTAAACTCCAACTTTGTGGCAGGGACCACAGCAGCAGACTCAATTTGATCAGTGAGACATATTTCGATATGCAAGGCTGACGAAAGTTAGTCCCACTAACCCTCTTTAACACAGGCCTATCCCACATGTGTAACTGTGTCCTGAGTCCTGAATGGCAGTCACCCTAACTTTGTGGCAGTGACCACAGCACCAGACTCCCTTCAGTCTTATTTGTTGTTCTTTTCTTTAAATACACTTTTTTATATGTAGAACTATACATGACTAAGATTCTTCTTTGTCCAATCGCACAGGGACACTTCCGGGCTCATGAAGGTTGTTGGGGGTATATTCATAATGTGGGAAGAGGGTGCGTTAACTGCTGATGTGGGAAGAGGCAGAGTTAAAAGGGTATCTATCACAGAAAGAAATCCAATATGTTTTCACAAATGCCTTGGACAGAAGCCAGCTGACAGACTGAATCACAAAATGATTTTTCAACACTTATGTAGTGTGAGTTATGAACAGTTCGCAGCCAGGCTTGCATAGGGTCAGCTGCGTCTCGTCCGCTCGACTCACAGACGCAGTACTACAAGCCGTTCGCATCATTGTAGCTGTCACTGCCCTGTTCCATCATACGCCACACCCCTCAGATTACGTTCCGGTGTTGGCCCCACAGAGCTACCTGTTGCAGGCGTACTCGCTGTTGGTGTAAGTTAGTGGTCTAGTTCTCAACATCTCACGGCCACTCCCTGAGGGCAGGTTTGCACACACACCACACCCATCCGACACATGTATCACAGGCCATGTAAATATAATATTTTTTTCGAAAAGTTTTATGGAGCGCGGACAAGACCCTTGCGGGTATCAGAGCACTTTGCAGTCAGTGTGTATAGGTATACTAAACTATAAAGATAAGTAAGACCATAAAAAATAGCATCATAAAGCTTAACAAATAAAAGGACAAATCAAAAATTAAAGATGAGCAGGACCATAATAAATAGCAGCAAAAAGCATAACAGACTGAAGGACAAATCCAATATGATGCAGAACTGGAGCGGCCTGATAGGTCATGGTAGTACATTAATGATAAGAACGTCAAATAAATAGAACAAACTGAACATATAAAAAGCAAAGCAGTGAGGTGCAGTGAAAGGGCGAAACATATGAATCATGGAAATGGCAAAAATATTGATTAGGTTGATAAGTATGATGAAGGGAATGGAGGTTCTCACAGACACATGAGGCTATGTTTACGTACATTTTGCCAAAAGGATGCCTTTTATTTCCAGTTTGAAGGAAGAGGTGGAGGGGTTCAGTCTTATTTCTGGTGGAAGGGCATTCCATATCCTGGGTGCCATTCCTGAAAAGGATCGATTATACGTTTTTTCTTGTTGAATTTTTGTGGTTTCAGAAGGAGGTTTTCCGCACTTCTTGTTGATCTTGTCCCTCCAGATATTGTGAATTTTTGTGTAAGATAGCTGGATGCATTATGATGTATGGCCTTGTACGTCATGCAAGCTATTTTCAGGTGGATTCTGGCTTCAAATGGCAGCCAGTTTAAAGATTTTTGGTCCAGGGAGATGTGGGCCCTTCTTTTCGAGCCAGTGATGAGTCTCGCTGCCGCGTTGATAGAGGATCTTAGAGGAGCTGTAGTGGCTTTGGGGAGACCACATAGCTAGACACTTCCATAGTCCAGCCACGGTAGAACTAGAGCCTGAACTGCCATCTTGAAGTCCTTGGGAGGTAGGAAGGGCTTCAGCTTCCTTAGTGTATTAATCTGAAAGTTTGCTCCCTTTGTTGCATTACTAATATGTTTCTGCATATTGAAGTTACAGTCCAGAGTTAAACCCAGTGATTTAGCTGAATCCACAATGGTTGGTTGAACATTGAGTTCTGTAAGGTGTTCGATCAAGTTGTGCATTGTGGGGACTTTGGTGGGTGGGGTAATAAGGAGGAATTCAGTTTTTAAATATTGAGGTGATTCTCTGCAAGCCATGTTTGGGTGGTCTTAAGAGTATTGTTAAGCAAACTAATGTCGTCCAAGGTGTTGATCTTGAGGTACAGTTGGCTATCGTCGGCATACATGTGCAATTGCACGTTGGATGTTTATAACAGATCTGTGAGTGGTTCCATGAATAGGTTGAAGAGTGTAGGAACCTTGTGGGACTCCTAGCGTAACTGGAACAGGTTTGGACAGGGTGGTGTTGACTTTGAGTCCGGTTTTGCAGAAAAGAGGTCAACCATTTGAGCGCTGATCGTGAGAGACCCATTCTGTGTTTCAACAGATGTATCAAGTGCTCGTGTTTGACCGTATCGAACACTGAGGAGAGGTCTAGTAGGATAAGGAGGCATGCTTCGTTTTGATCAAGTATTTGAAGTGCATCATCAATGATGTGTGTCATGGCTGATTCCGTGTTGTGGTTTGCATGGAAGCCGGATTGGTGTTCGTTTAGGAGGTTGAAGTGATCAATATGTTTTGTCAGTTGGTATTGAACGCATTTTTGTAGAAGTTTGGCCAAGGTGGGAATATTGGAGATTAGGCGGTAGCTGTTTAGGTCCATGGGGTCAGCTGTGGATTTCTTAAGGATGGGAGACACCTGCCCTACCTTTAGGGAGTCAGGGATGCAACCTTGTAGAAGTGAAATGTTGATGATCTTGGTTCAGAGAGGTGGTAGCAAAGGGGTAAGATCTTTAACTGCATTTGTGGGGAGAGGGTCAGTGAGGTGATTGGAAGGCTTCAGGGCATTGAGAAATTTGCCTATAGCGTCTTCAGAATAGGTGTAAAAGTATGACCATGCTGCATCGTTTTCTAGGGTCAACTTTGATGCAATTTGTTGTGATGCAATTGGGGGTAGAGGGGAGGTTTTGGTGAGCGGGCAAGAGTGAGAGATTAGGTCCTTGAGGAGATCTTTCTTGATGTTCCTCACATGTGGAAACACTCTTTAGTTGCAGGGGAGCAAATTTGTTAATTATTGAAGTCATGGAGTTGAGGTAGTGGTTGGTGAGATCAATTACGTTGGAAGTTCCAGCAGGGGGTAGAGGTAGATTCTGGCAAGAGGTGGGTAACGTGTTTGGGTTGAGATTTTTCCAATCTCTTTTCCATACTTTAGGTTTTGTGGCTTGGGCCATATTCAGTTTGACAGTTTTCTTGATGAAGAAGGTGATGATGTGATGGTCAGACCAATCACAAGGGAGGATCGACTCCAAATGGGTGAAATCACTCTTAGAGATTATTAAGTATAAATTTGCGCCTTTATTGTGTGTAGGGCTATTGCACAATTGGTTGAGGTCTAAGGCTTTGAGTAAGTTTTTGAGGCTGTTGACTACTGTATCATTGGGGTCATTCCAGTGGAGGTTAAAGTCACCCAGGAAAAATTGTGTGTTTCGTTGACCGGTGTGTGTTGTGATTAGATCCACGAGGTGTTCTGTGAATAGGAGGTTGTCACCAGGTGAGTGATAGATGATGTGTAGCGAGCAGACAGGTTAACCATTACTGTTGATGTCGAGGCTTATGTATTCACAAGAAGGGAGTACCGAGGATATAGCTCTGTTTACGGTGATGTTGCTCCGGTGTATGCCTGCAATAACTCCTCCATTCTTACCAGTCCTGTGTAGTCTGATGACGTCATAGTTAGGGGGTACTAGGATGTCGATGAGGAGCAAGGAAGATTCTGTAAGACATATTTCAGTGAGATTTATGAGGTCAAGATCAGTAGAGGTAATGAGGTTGGCTATGTCAATGGCGTGTTTCGAGGCCGATCTGCAATTCAGGAGTGTGCATTTAAGACGGGGGGTGACGGGAGAAGTGGTGTGTTCCTGGATGAGTGGGACTTTACAGAGATTATTGTCGATGATTCCTCTATTGTTGTGAGTGGAGGGCCTGTGAAGGTTTGCGAGGATAGAAGGGATGGGCATGTGTGTGAGAGAATCGGGGGTCGCATTGACCGGTTCATAGGAAAGCAGGAGAGAGCGGAGATCGGTCTCCGAAAAATGGTGGTTGGTACCCGATGGGCGGGAGGATAGGTTACAAGAGGGTACTGATTTCTACCTGGGAGCATTGTGTTTAGGGGTACAATGAGGGTAAGTAGGGGACTTGCTAGGTATATTGGTTCTGTAGGATCTGGGGAGCCATGGATGACGCGATAGGATCACTTTAAAAGCGTGCAGATCCTCTTTGATTAAATGAAGTGTGGACATGATCTCATCTAATCTAGTGTCTGGTGTGGTTATGATAGGGGGAGGTGATGAGATGAGTGTGTATGTCTGGGGTGTCAGCTGGTTGGGTATATGGGCTGGTGCAGGGGAGCGTGAGTTAGAATGTGCAGATGTGTGTGTGTTGTAGGGATGGTGATGTAGGTTGCTGAGTAGAGGGTTTGTCATGTTGGTGGGCATGTGTGTGAGGTACGGTAGGAGGCATTTGTTGTTCAGAGGGTGGACTGATGTCTGAGAAATCGAGGGGTGAACAGTGGAGTGCAGGAGACTAAGCTGTGAGGGACTGGTTAGCGTGCGTGGAGTCCTTGAAAGGTGTGTTATTGCGAGTAGGGGAAGAGGTGAGGGGGAGAGAGTAGTGGGGTGTGTGTTAGGAGGGTGATCTATCGTGGTTCCCGTAGTGGGTTCCGTTGCTAATGGGGGTAAATATGTAAAAAAGGTCATGTTAGGGGGATAGGTTGAACTGTAGGGAGTGGATGTTGGTTGTGGTGTTGTGAGGTGTGGCTAGGGTAGGGCGAGAGATGATGAGGGAAGGGATAGAGGAGGAGAAGGGGTGGGGTCCTATGGTCAAGCCTAGAGTGGAATCTGTAGGTTTGTGAGGTGCGAAGGTGGTCTCGGTCATGATGGGTAGGGGAAGCGTGAGAAGTGTCGGTGCGTTGCTGCTAGGTGTATAAGTGGGGGTGGATGTCTGGGTAGCTGTGGTAGCGGAAGCAGATGAATCTGAAGCCTGTGATGGTCGGGAGGGAGGGTTGGGGGGAGCCAAAGAGGGATAGGGCTATAGCATCCCAAATAGTGTTGATGTGGGTGGGTAGTTAGGCAGTTTGCGGATTGTCCACTTGTTCTTTAATGATAGGTAAGATGTTATCTAGGAGGTTTAAACTACGGTCAGTGGCTTGGATGAGGATAGTACAGTTGTTATAGATAGTGATTGTTGCTGTAGCTTGAAAGAGTTTGGAAGGGGCAATATAAATAGCTAGACCATGTGCCGATTTTCTTGTGGAAGAAATCGGAAAAGTGGCTAGGAGTACTTTCCTCCATTGTGCTCTCCATTTTGTGTGGAAGATGATGTCAATGGGTGAGTGTCAGTTGCGTGGTGAGAGTAGGGATCATCGAAGAGAGTTTCAGGGTGTGATTTGATGAAGTTGTGTTTGAACCGTTTGGCCGATTTTTTTGAGATGCCAGGGGGATAGATGATGTTGTGTGTGTGGGTGGCTGTGAGTTCCATGGTATGTGTGGGCGGGCAGATGAGGATGATAAGGCACCAGATAGACTCTGGAACGCTGGGATTAGGAGGGGTCCAGAGAGATAGTTAGGGGGAGGAGGGAAATTAGATGGAAATAAGATGGTCAGATACAACCGATGAGAATAGTTACTAATGGGCTAGGGGGATACAGGGGTAGGGAAGAAGATTACATGAAATATGAAAAGTGTGCCTAGGGTAAGCATGAGCGAATTTTACGAATCTAGCGTTTGCAAATTTTGCGAATTTGCGAACTCGCAATCCGCAAAATCCGCGAATTCTCGCGAATTTGCAGATTTTTTTTTTGTGTTCGCAAGGATTTCTGCCAGTTCGCGAGGGTTTTGTACAAGTTCGCAATTGCGAACTTACATGTCGGCCCGCAACGGTCGCGATTATGTTGTTTCTATGTCTGGTTCATCGTCACAGGTTCCCAGCACCCTCTGTTTCACCCCTGCCACCCTCTGTTTCACCCATGCCACCCTCTGGTACATCAATGCCACCCTCTGGTTCATCATCACTGTAGATTATGGGGGGAAAAAGCAAGCACACCTGCCCTGCTTCAACTGACATGAATTAATTTGGGGTTGATTTATTAATGTGTCACTGTTTTAAAATTCCAGTCTGGCACCTGCTTCCTTATCTGTAATTTGCTTTCTGTTGCAGTGCAATTTTTTTTCCAGGACCTTTGTGGCCTACTTGTAGCTATTCTATGAGCCTGCTGTGAGGGTCAGAGCAGGGTCATACAATTGTTGCAACTAGCAACTAAACTCTGGAGGGGCCCCAGTCAGGAAGCACTACAGGGAATTGTTACTAATGATGAGTTTGAACTTTTGAACCTGCTGAATGCTTTCACTTTTGCAAAACTCGTTTTTCTGCAGAACAGCATTACAGCAACTGTAATGCCCCAAGCAAGCTTACTTGTGAAAGTTGATTTCTGATCCAAAAGTGATCCAAAGAAAGTCAAAAGGCCTCAAATCCAAAGAAATGCAGGCAAATGTGAACCTGAGGAGTTATTCTGATAAAAATAATCATTTTTAGAAGGTCTATGCTGCTTGCTAGTGGATTTCTTGTGCAGAATTGCAATTTTTGTAATTTCGCGAGTGCGAGATTGTTGCTGCCCGCCGCACCTAAATGTTCGCAATTGCGAACTTACACCGCACGCCGCAAAATTGTATCACCAAGGAAAAAAAATCCGTTGCGTGCGCATTTGCGGATTTTCGGTAAATTCACGAGCGTTCGCGGATTGCAAATTTACTGAAAATCCGCAAAATTCGCGCGCGGAACGGATTTTCCGCCCATGCTTAGCCTAGGGCGTCTGGTGGCATGGCAGACAACATCACATCCTTTATTGCCGGTGGTGACTGGATGGTGGACGCTCCACGGGTCTCAACCATAAAGAGTCCTTCAAAGTTGTGCAGAAGGTTAGTCTCACACTGATCTGTATGGCCGTCTGGGGCCTACCATCCCCTTGGATCGGACTTCAGATGCACTGGGTTAGTGCCACCTGAAGCTCATGAGGCCATCAGGTGCCTACCACCAAGTGGCACGGACTTGAGTTGCACAGGCTTAGCGGCACAAAAAGCTGATGTGGTCTCCGCCATTGATGACTCAGGTCTCAGCGACATGTGTGAGATCTTCGGGCCGTGAAGAAGCTGATGTGGTCTCCACCACTAATGACTCAGCGACATGTGTGAGATCTGCCGGGCTGTGGGGAAGATTATGTGGTCTTCGCCATTCATGACTCAGGACTCAGTGACATCTGTGAGATCCTCGGAGAAGCTGATGTGGTCTCTGCCTTTCATGACTTAGTGACATCTCTGAGATCCACAGAGTTTAGATGGGCACGTTGAGTGCCCACTGCTGCACAGTCCGGAGGCACCAGGTAATTATTTGCTCATGGATGCGCAGGGGCGGCAGTGTCTCTCTCTCTCTCTCTCTCTCTCTCTCTCACTCTCTCTCTCTCTCTCTCTCACTTCCCTCTCTTCACTCTCTCTCTTTCTCTTTCTCTCTCACTCTCTTCACTCTCTTCATTTTCCTTCTATCTCTCTAACTTTCTCTCTTCCTTCTCCCTTTCTCACTCCCTTTCTTTCCTTCCCTCTCTTTTTCTCTCTGGCTTGCTTTTCCATCTCTGTTTCTCTGTGTCTCATTCCTTTGATGTGCGCATTACACACGTCCTTATTTTGTGCTTTGTTTTACAGTCTCTGTCATCGACATCCATGGTCCCCACATGAGTGTTTTTGCCTTGTTGTTTTGTATTATTTTTGTTAAATTTTGTTTATTAGTGTATAGTTCATAAAAATAATTCATAAAAAAATAAAGTTTGAAAATAGTTTAGCATTTATATATATATGTTTATAAAAAAATAAAGTTTGAAAAAAATTAATAACGTTTTTGGTTGTTTTCTTAACTGCTGTGTGACTCTTTCTTTTTCTTATTACTGTTATTTGACCACCATGGTGTTACATTTTGGGGCACTTATCACGAGAATACTGGTGATGTCTGCAGTTTGCACCAACTTCTGAATAGGTTGTTAGATTTATCTCAACTTTACTTGCATTAAAGTGTTGATAATAAAAAATGCAGATTAGCCGTTCCCATGCAAAAACACACAAGGTGCACATTTGCGATTTATTCTAAATACTAAAATCCTGTATTGAATTGTAATGAGGTAGTGGCTGCATTTACAGCGTACACACAAAATCAATGAAGAAATCTCATTGTATCTATATTGATTGGGAATAGTGTGTCAGGTGCTGGATCTTGACGGGATGCACTGCCTAGTTCGTATATTGTTCTTCACACAAAAAAATCACATCACAACTTTCACAACAACTGCAATGCAAAACAAATTCCAGCGATAAGCTACGTTAGCACCAGGGATTTTACACCTGCTTTCTGCTGGTGTTTAGCAGGACGACTACCTGCAGCATGAAAGGGAAAACAGCCAAGAGCCACAACAGAACACCCACAGGTGCCATAGAGTCAATGAGTATGATACAGGGATACCCATGAGGGCCACAAGACTTATCGCAACAACCCCAGGACCGCCAACGCCCCCCAAACCCGCATCTGAGCAAGTGTGTCCCTGTGTTCATTGTGTTAGCATGATAGGCACGGGCCCTACAACATCACAGTGTGCTGTCACCTCAGTGTTGGCAGTGACACTGGACATGTAGCTACACATGCATCCTCCTGCATGCACAACCGGTGTGTGCTGGTCCGGCGTACACAGGTCAGCGCAGGGGTGTGCCTATCCGGCAAGGGGGTGTCTTGGACATGTTCGTGTACAGGAAGTGGGGTAAGTGTGTCTCTGTGTTCTGGTGTGGCCTGCCACAAGGGCTGCAGCAGTTGATGTTGTAAAGTGGCATGCACCACCTCCATATGGCACTATCATGGTGTACTTGGAATGCAACAGGACATGCGCGAACAGGCATTACAGTGGTGTGACGTAAAAGTGCACAGGATACAACAGCGCGCCGCACAAAAATGTGGGGGCTCGTTGGAGGGAGGAGCAGCTGTTTGGCAACGTAACACACAGTGAACCCGCCCATGTGCCACGTGCTGGGCATCTCATTCATGATGACCATGGTTGCAGACATCCCACAACACCCACGATCAGACTTTGTACACAACCTGTATGAATGCAGCATGGTTTTCACTTTTATGCTCATTCAGTGGTGTGATGGTGGCGGGTTGTGTGACTTGTGCTCCTTGTTGGTGTGTTTCATTTTGACCTTTGTTTGTCTATACTTCTGCTGTACTTAATTGTGCATGTGTGCCAGTGTGTCCATCTTCCCCCGTCCCCCCACTCCCTGCTTCTTCCTCTCCCTGGCCTGTTGTGTCTCTAATGTTGTTGCTCTACACATAAATACATGCAAAGAGCAAATTAGAATAGTTCCTTGATTCTTTTAGGTTTCAGAACTTCTCTCTACAGGTTTATTTGTAATTTTCCGTATAAACAGTTTTTTTTAATATTCAACGACACATAGATGTCAGAAGTGCAACGTATTCTATGAACACATTTTCTAGAACATTCTACAACACATGCAGGTTAACAGTTTATCAATTTTTAAAAATCTAACAAAATTTCTTTGCAACATTTCATCGAACATTTAACGGCACGTGCAGGTTAAAGATCACAATTGTTTTAAGTTTGAACAGTGCCTTCCAAATACAAGTAGCAGGTGTGGTTGAGTTGAGCAAATGTTATCCTATGATACTCCACGTTGAAACTGCTTTTTCTTAACCAATCACAAAGATGCTTTTCCACAAAATGAATGTGCACCCTACTTTTAAAAAACTATGCATTTCATCTCCCAATCAGGTATCATTTTTTATGGGAAAAAAGTAGTTCCCCATCTATAAACATATCTCTTATTCTACGAAGGAAATGCATGAGCTACAGACAAATTTCCATACCTTCCAGCCATACCTTCAAAATGCTAGTGTGGATCGTAGGACATAGCTATATTTTCTGGTGCAAGAGGTATGCAGAACACAGACGTATTGACTTAGACCTAGGTTTACAAAATGTGGACATTAAATGGTTGGCACAAAGAGGATTGAAGTGGCACCAATTGCTACCTTTGGTTTGATACCTCTTTGCATCTTCAACACCCTGACCTCATGATTGTGCATTGTGGTGGAAATGACCTAGGCACATTGAATGGAGTAGGTTTGGAAATGCTTATGAAGGACACCTTTGGACAATTGATGTTACTTTTGCCTCAAACTGTCTTTGCATATTCCAATATATGCCAAAGACAAAAGTGGAAATGGTCAAAACAATTTTGTCCTCAGATTAAAAAATCTAGGAAGAATGTCAACATAGCTGTGTCTGCATACCTCGGAGACCATAGAATGTGGTCACTCTACAACAACAACATAAGTTTTGATATGCCTGATATCTACAGATGTGATGGAGTACACTTCACAGATCAAGGAAACAGAGTTTTTCGGAATAACCTGAATTTGTGCATCCACACCTACATGTAGCTCCAACTGATGAACACAAGGGCTCTTTTTAGAGCCACCCTATAACTGACAGATTAGGCCTGCTATTTTAGGGCCAGGTAACGGCAACACCTGGACCCTCGCCATAATTTATTCTCTACACAGCCGTGGCGCAGCGGCCGGACAATCCAACTTTGCAGCACAGACCTCTCGCTTTGATCACCGGCTCTAGTGACAGCTCAGGATACCACCATGTGACTCTGGGAAATAGCTCACTTAATTTCCATGCTGCCCCCAGCACCTGCAGACCCGTAAGAGTGAGTAGTTTGCACAAATTACAAATACCAGATTGATTTGAAACGGCAGAATTGAACTTCACACTCCCTCTGTAGCACCCCCCAATCACCCTTCAGATGTCACTCTGTTTAAAACAAAATGCCCTCGTACTACGTATGCACGCATGCTGTCACTACTTGGACAGGTGTGCCACAGTGGCTAGAAAACATGAGTTCAGATCACAGGGCTCACAATTTAGTCTCCTGCTCCGGCAGCACCTCAGCTCAGCGCCATGTGACTCTGGACAATAGCTCACTTAATAGTTCACATAATTTCCAAGCCGGCCTCGAGGGCCTTAAGACCCATATGGGTGAGTAGTTTGCGCTTTACAAATACCGTATTGATTTGATACGCGTACATTTACCTTCAAACTCCCTGTATAACACACCCTAAGCATCATACACAAGTTACAAAGTTCGAAACAAAAGTTCCTCCGAGTAGGTATAACTACATGCTGACACTACTTGGACAGATGTGGCACAGCGGCCAGAGCACATTACTTCACAGCATATGACACAGTTTGTATCACGCTTTTATCCCCGAGTCCAGCAGCAGCTCAGCTTAGCAGCATGAGACTCTAGACAATACCTCACTTATTTTCCGTACCCCAGGACTTTCAGACCAGTGGGGGTCACTAGTTTGTCCTAGTAGCTATAAACACATGCTGACACTACTTCCACTGGTGTGGTGCAGTGGCCAGGGCACATGACTTCACAGCATAAGACACACAGTTTGGGCTCACGCTTTAATCCCCGAGTCCCGCAGCAGCTCACCTTAGCAGCATCAGACTCTAGGGAATACCTCACTTAATTTTCGTAGCCCAGCACTTTCATACCGGTAGGGATTAGAAGTTTGCTTTGCACCCCCTGTATAGCACACTTTAAACACCCCACAGAGGTTACAGTAATCCTACCCTCCTATTTCCTACTTTTTCCACCCTGTTTTCCCCTTACTCGCTTCAACAAAATCAAAAAATGGCTGCCAACACTTTCTAGTTGCAACCGCTTGTAGCCGATAAGCAGCAAGCTCGTGCTCGTAACTCCTCAGCCAATCAGATTGCAGAATTCCCAAATATCGATCTTTAAATTTCAATTTTTCTCCAAAACTATTGAATGGATTTACACCAAATAAACAAAAGTGTGCTTTCTAGACCAAGACGCTTCTACCTGCCAAGTTTGGGGTAATTCCATTCACCCGTTCGACCTGTAGCCTTGTCTAAACTTTCCTATGGAAATTGCATGGAAAAACACGTTTTGGGACCCCATTTTTTCTCAGCCCTCCCTTGATGAATCACCCACAAACTTTCAACATAGGAGCAGGTATGTACAAAGAATTAATTTGTTAATTTTTTTGCAGATTCATCAAACGACGCTAAAGTTATAAGCAAAACAAAAAATGCTCTTCCTATGGAAACTTGGTCCTAACTATAACTACCTACTGGCGACCTCCAGTAGGTAATATATATATATATTTAAAATAAAAAATAAATAAATATATATATATATATATTCACTGAAAAAACCATAGGTTATAGACCATATATAGTTAGGAATTCGCATTTACAAAACCTTATTTTACTCACACAAAACCATTGAAATTCCATATATAGTTAGTTGCACTAACTATATATCGCGCACCCGCAATCCACTGCTGATGATGTCACATATTACATCATTCATGACATGGTCAGTGACATCACTGATGACATCACTGATGACATCTCAAATGACATCACTGATGACATCTCAAATGACATCACTGATGACATCACTGATGACATCTCATTTGACATTACTGATCACATCACTGATGATATCATTCATGTGATACTACGATGAACCTCTTCAGACTCTAATATAACCTTAGATACAATCAGTGTAAACAGACACTCACAGACTGTCACTCATCCATGGAGTTACTCACACACCTAGTCAGTCATGCAAAGAATCAATCACACCTCCATTTCCTCAACTATACAGTTATACAAACTTTACTTATTCAAACATATACTAACACATATTTACTCTCTTATACAATCCCTGATACAAGTTCACAATGATCCATATAGCCACTCACACATTCACTGGCTCTTATGCACAGTTATTTATATATGTCAACTCTCACATGTACTGTGTTTTACATATGTACTTACTTTGACATGTAGCACTGAGATATCCATTCACTCACCAATACACTCATGCACACAGTCAACCGCCCATACAGCTGTTTCCACATGCACTTTTGAAACCATACATCTAGTGAATCAACTGCTCACACATCTATGCACAGAGTCATACACCTCCCAGCCACCCACACACACACTCAGTCTCCCATACAAATACTTGGGCAACCAATCAATAACCCATATAGTTACTCATATAGCTACTTATCAACACATGCAACAGTTTACAGAACAACAGACATAATGATGCACAAATTAAGACAGTTTAGTCACTAACCCATGCACTCAGTGAGACACATTTAATCACTCACTCATACAGTCAGTCATGCACCTACTAAATCCTTCATCCAGACACTTATACATCCACTCATTCTTCAATATGTAAGACATATTTTAACTTTACAGAAACATACAGTCACTGGATGTTGTCATCAGTGATGTCATCAGTGATGTCATTTGAGATGTCATCAGTGATGTCATCAGTGATGTCACTGACCATGTCATGAATGATGTAATATGTGACATCATCAGCAGTGGATTGCGGGTGCGCGATATATAGTTAGTGCAACTAACTATATATGGAATTTCAATGGTTTTGTGTGAGTAAAATAAGGTTTTGTAAATGCGAATTCCTAACTATATATGGTCTATAACCTATGGTTTTTTCAGTGAATTTTCAAGGTTTTGTAAATGCTAATTCCTAACTATATATGGTCTATAACCTATGGTTTTTTCAGTGAATTTTCAAGGTTTTGTAAATGCTAATTCCTAACTATATATGGTCTATAACCTATGGTTTTTTCAGTGAATATATATATATATACATACATATATAAACATATATCATCTGTATATCTATATAAATACAAACATAAATGCATGCATACATATACATATATGCATACAGATGCATGTTATTTACATGAAAGTCGAAAAAACACTAATAAAAGCAAAGCTAAAAAGCCACCTCATTACAAACAGAATTGCTTTAACTTAAACGAGGGCGAGATCTATTGCATTTTCAATGCTTGTTTACTTTGGTTCCATCAAGAAGGCATTCAGATGTGTCACACATTTGCCATAAATTCTGAATGTTAGCACTCTAGTTGCACATTAGATCACTGTAGTAAAGCTACTGCTCACCAGGGACGTCTGCTGCTGGTATTCAAAGTGCATGTTTCAGTCTGCATGTCAGAATTTTTTTAATGAAATAGAAGAGGATTTGAGAAGTCACTCAAAATTATCCCTAATTTTTCTTTCTGAAGCACTAATCATACTTTCTATGGCAACATTAACCCCCTCATGTTGTTCCTTTTTAAATTTAGTGTTTTCAGACTTACCACTTCATTCCAATCAAGATGGCTTCTGGTGTGCCATACTTTTGTCATAAGTAAGACTGTTAGCGCTCTAGTTGTTCTTTAGAACACTCTGGGACATTCTGTCATTGGGGTATACTTGGGGTACATCTGGGTGATATTTGGGCTACATTTAGGCTCTTTTGTCTCTGGTGGCCATCTTGGGAGACTGTATGTCAGAATCTTTTAATGAAATTGAAGAGGGTTTGAGAAGTCACTCAAAATGTGCCCTAATTTTTCTTTCTGCAGCACTAATCATAATTCATATGGCAAAATATACCCCCTCATTTTGTTCCTTTTTAAATTAAATGTTTTAAGAGTTACCACTTTCTTCCAATCAAGATGGCTTCAGGTGTGCCATTCCTTTGTAATAAGTAGGACTGTTAGCGCTCTAGTTGTTCTTTAGATTACTCTGGGACATTCTGTCATTGGGCTATACTTGGGCTACATCTGGGTGATATTTGGGCTCTTTTGTCTCTGGTGGCCATCTTGGGAGACTGCATGTCAGAATTTTTCAATGAAATAGAAGAGGATTTGAGAAGTCACTCAAAATGTGCCCTAATTTTTCTTTCTGCAGCACTAATAATACCTTCTATTGCATAATATACCCCCTCATTTTGTTCCTTTTTAAATTAAATGTTTTAAGAGTTACCACTTTATTCCCATCATGATGGCTCCAGGTGTGCTATACCTTTGTAATACGTAGGACTGTTAGCGCTCTAGTTGTTCTTTAGAACACTTTAGGAGGCTGCAGTAGAGCACAAAGGAATCAACTGACAGTCTCTGTCCTTGTTGGATGTACATGTTTTACTGAGAATGTCAGACTTCATTTTCACATGACTGAGAAAGATAATGTGAATTTACAGAAAATATGCTTTCAGTTTAGCTTATAGATCCCCTTCCAAACCACTGTGGCTAAATCATGAGATATTAGTTTTCTTTCAAACAATATTCATGATATCACAGCAGAAGGCTTTTTCACATGGTAAAATCACCTTAGAACACACCACAATTCCTAAAACGAGTATGGTACCATCAACAAATGATTTATAACGTAACTAAAGTCCTAAAACCCTCTATTAACTACAATGCTTTTTAATGAGGTGCTATCATGTATATTGGTCCCAAGATGGCTGCCAACACTTCTTGGATGAAGTGCTGACAGCTAATCAGATCAGATGTGTGGTTAGGCTCCGCCCAGATATATATATTTTTTTTAACCTAAATTACTCAAAATCCACTGGAGCACATATATTGAGACCTAGCAAAGGCACATCGGGCTAACAGTCCCTACAATTTTGCCAAGTTTCGTGCAAATCCATTCAGCCGTTCGCGCTAAAAGTGAGGCCAACCGCCCTATGGAAATTAACATGGGAAAAACGTGTTTTGGGACCCCCCTTTTTTCTCGGCCCCCCCATTATGAAACCCCCCCAAATTTTCAGGGGCTGCTCAGAAACAAAATGTTCCATTTTCCTGAAAATTTCAGCTAATTCCGTCCACAAACGCCAAAGTTATTAGACATAGAATTTTCAAAAATCCCATAGAGAAAAAATCCTAACTATATATACCTACTGGCGACTGCCAGTAGGTAATATATTCAAAACACGATGGTATCCCACCATGAGTTGCACACGACACAGATGGAAAGGTTACCAGCCTTCATTGTCGGGTATGGATGTCTCCTTGTTGCGAGAGTGAAATGCAGCTTCCCCTGTGCCTGACGCGTTTCAGGTTTCCCCTTTCTCTAAGGCTGCCGGGAAGATCCTGCGAGGCGGGTAGGCACTTCCCCAATTAATTTCTTAGTCACGCCTCTGATTCAGTGAAATACTGGAATTGTGGGAAATGTAGTGTCCGCTTATTCTTCCTTCATTACGGTGCACTTATCACTGCGATCAATTGAGGCCCAAAGTGAGCCCC
This sequence comes from Lissotriton vulgaris, assembly GCF_964263255.1. NCBI lineage: Eukaryota > Metazoa > Chordata > Amphibia > Caudata > Salamandridae > Lissotriton > Lissotriton vulgaris. Next base: position 2,030,989,496 of record NC_141689.1, on the reverse strand, counting down.
CGCAAAAGTGTCCATCCTCATCCCATGCCACTGTTCCACATTGAGGGTAGTGAATTCAACCTCGTGGCCCCCTTGAAATCCTGGGGTGGTGCAAACTCGGCAGAAGGGCATCCGCTTTTATCTTCAAAACACGATGGTATCCCACAATGAGTTGCACACGACACAGATGGAAAGGTTACCAGCCTTTATTGTCGGGTATGGATGTCTCCTTGTTGCGAGAGTGAAATGCAGCATCCCCTGTGTCTGAAGCGTTTCAGGTTTCCCCTTTCTCAAAGGCTGCCGGGAAGATCGTGCGAGGCGGGTAGGCACTTCCCCAATTAATTTCCTAGTCACGCCTCTGATTCCGCGAAATACTGGAATTGTGGGAAATGTAGTGTCCGCTTATTCTTCCTTCATTACGGTGCACTTATCACTGCGAAAAATTGAGGCCCAAAGTGAGCCCCCGCAAAAGTGTCCATCCTCATCCCATGCCACTGTTCCACATTCAGGGTAGTGAATCCAACCTCGTGGCCCCCTTGAAATCCTGGGGTGGTGCAAACTCGGCAGAAGGGCATCCGCCTTTATCTTCAAAACACGATGGTATCCCACAATGAGTTGCACACGACACATATGGAAAGGTTACCAGCCTTTATTGTCGGGTATGGAAGTCTCCTTGTTGCGAGAGTGAAATGCAGCTTCCCCTGTGCCTGACGCGTTTCAGGTTTCCCCTTTCTCAAAGGCTGCCGGGAAGATCGTGCGAGGCGGGTAGGCATTTCCCCAATTAATTTCTTAGTCACGCCTCTGATTCAGCGAAATACTGGAATTGTGGGAAATGTAGTGTCCGCTTATTCTTCCTTCATTACGGTGCACTTATCACTGCGATCAATTGAGGCCCATAGTGAGCCCCCTGCAAAAGTGTCCATCCTCATCCCATGCCACTGTTCCACATTGAGGGTAGTGAATCCAACCTCGTGGACCCCTTGAAATCCTGGGGTGGTGCAAACTCGGCAGAAGGGCATCCGCCTTTATCTTCAAAACACGATGGTATCCCACAATGAGTTGCACACAACACAGATGGAAAGGTTACCAGCCTTTATTGTCGGGTATGGATGTCTCCTTGTTGCGAGAGTGAAATGCAGCTTCCCCTGTGCCTGACGCGTTTCAGGTTTCCCCTTTCTCAGAGGCTGCCGGGAAGATCGTGCGAGGCGGGTAGGCACTTCCCCAATTAATTTCTTAGTCACGCCTCTGATTCAGCGAAATACTGGAATTGTGGGAAATGTAGTGTCCGCTTATTCTTCCTTCATTACGGTGCACTTATCACTGCGATCAATTGAGGCCCAAAGTGAGCCCCCGCAAAAGTGTCCATCCTCATCCCATGCCACTGTTCCACATTGAGGGTAGTGAATCCAACCTCGTGGCCCCCTTGAAATCCTGGGGTGGTGCAATGTCGGCAGAAGGGCATCCGCCTTTATCTTCAAAACACGATGGTATCCCACAATGAGTTGCACACAACACAGATGGAAAGGTTACCGGCCTTTATTGTCGGGTATGGATGTCTCCTTGTTGCGAGAGTGAAATGCAGCTTCCCCTGTGCCTGACGCGTTTCAGGTTTCCCCTTTCTCAGAGGCTGCCGGGAAGATCGTGCGAGGCGGGTAGGCACTTCCCCAAATAATTTCTTAGTCACGCCTCTGATTCAGCGAAATACTGGAATTGTGGGAAATGTAGTGTCCGCCTATTCTTCCTTCATTACGGTGCACTTATCACTGCGATCAATTGAGGCCCAAAGTGAGCCCCCGCAAAAGTGTCCATCCTCATCCCATGCCACTGTTCCACATTGAGGGTAGTGAATCCAACCTTGTGGCCCCCTTGAAATCCTGGGGTGGTGCAAACTCGGCAGAAGGGTATCCGCCTTTATCTTCAAAATACGATGGTATCCCACAATGAGTTGCACACGACACAGATGGAAAGGTTACCAGCCTTTATTGTTGGGTATGGATGTCTCCTTGTTGCGAGAGTAAAATGCAGCTTCCCCTGTGCCTGACGCGTTTCAGGTTTCCCCTTTCTCAAAGGCTGCCGGGAAGATCGTGCGAGGCGGGTAGGCACTTCCCCAATTAATTTCTTAGTCACGCCTCTGATTCAGCGAAATACTGGAATTGTGGGAAATGTAGTGTCCGCTTATTCTTCCTTCATTACGGTGCACTTATCACTGCGATCAATTGAGGCCCAAAGTGAGCCCCCGCAAAAGTGTCCATCCTCATCCCATGCCACTGTTCCACATTGAGGGTAGTGAATCCAACCTCGTGGCACCCTTGAAATCCTGGGGTGGTGCAAACTCGGCAGAAGGGCATCTGCCTTTATCTTCAAAACACGATGGTATCCCACAATGAGTTGCACACGACACAGATGGAAAGGTTACCAGCCTTTATTGTCGGGTATGGATGTCTCCTTGTTGCGAGAGTGAAATGCAGCTTCCCCTGTGCCTGACGCGTTTCAGGTTTCCCCTTTCTCAAAGGCTGCCGGGATATATATATATACACTGTGTTCTTTTAAACTTAATCGCGCTGTTGGTAATCGCGCTACAGAACTGTCATAGCTCATTAAATTTCGTGCTGCCTACCTAGGTGTCGGCTTCTTAGGCCGGGGAATCAGTCAGGCTCACTCGCACCCTAATTGGATTTCACCCGCATTCGGCGGGATACAGACAGCTTAGCGGGTCCGACCGCCATCTTGGGTGAGGTTGAAGGCTGGGAGCACTTCGGGCGCCATATTGCTTAGGGCAAGGGATGCAGGAGGCGGACTCCCGCTCGGTCAAATATCATAAAAGGATGGATGACCAAGCGCGCAGCGGTTGCGCGCAGCGGGTGCGACGTAGGCGCGCCAGAGGTAAGCCCGTTTGCGCCTGTTCGCGCAACGGGCGCACACAGGGCCGTTCCCACAGGCCTTCCGCACTCTCCCCGCCTAGTTTATTCTCGGGCTACCCTATTGGAACTGAGATCGAGCCAGTCGCCCTTGACTCAGAAGGCCACTGCTCTACCTCCGTCTCACTCTCTGTCTTGTGGACTGCTTAACGTTCGGTCGCTTTGCAAACACCACACAGAGATTGTCTTCCTTATCGAGTCCTCGGGGCTTGATGTTCTGTTCTTAACTGAAACTTGGACTCGGGAGGACTGCCTGGTTGAATCGGGCATGGCCTGCCCCCCAGGTTTCAAAATCATCCACACTCCTAGGTTGAAGAATAGGGGTGGTGGAATTGGTGTTATTTATAGAGAAACGCTGGGTCTCTTCCAACTTAAAATTAGAGAGGTTTTGGGCTTTGAGCTGATGGGATTCTCTTTCAAAGATCTTGAGAGAACATTGCTCATGGGCGTTCTTTGTTATCGCCGGCCGGGCTCGTACCCTTCCTATCTGACTTCATCGACCTGATATATGACCTCTCTAATACCCACTCCAAGCTGCTGGTCTTGGGGGATTTTAACCTGTGGCAGGGTGGCCCGCTGGATGGTGCGTTTACGACACTCTGTCAAGCTCTTGGCGACATTCAGTTGCAGCAACTGGTCCGATCAGCGACTCACAGGGGGGGGTCACGCCCTGGACTTGGTCTTTGCTGATGCACAACTAGTAGTGGTCAATGACATCCTATGTCAATACTGGACCGACCACTCACTGGTTGCTTTATCCCTCTGCATAGGGGACCATCCCTCAAGGGAAGCCAGCGCCGGACAGGCTAAACTGGGTAGACCTTGGTCCTGGCTACTAAAATCACCATCGTTGCCTTCCCTATTACCAGATAATTTTTGCCTGAGTAATTCGGTGGAGGAAAGCTATCTCACCTTGTGCCGGTCCATTACTAACACGTTAGACAAGGTTGCGCCCCTTCGCAAGTCGGGAGGCAGATTGAACCGGGCCTGTCCCTGGTAAACGGAGGAGCTGTGGCAGCTGAAGTTGAGCTGCAAACGCGCCGAGAGCTTGGAGGAAGCAGTACTCAACCTCAGCGAGGGCCTCGTTCAGGCTGGCGCTGCAGGGCTATAAGGCGCAGATCAAGTTGGCTAAGGCGGCTTTTCTGGAAACCACCCTGAACCAGGCGCCCAATAAGTCTCAAGCCCTGTTTAAAATCGTCAGGGAATTGACCCATCCTGTGTGCGTGGCCAATACGGTCTTTGCGTCGCAGGGCCTGTGTGACTCCCTGGCAGGTGCTTTTGAGGAGAAGACCGCTAAGATCTTGGATGGCTTAAAAAACCCATTGCCTCCTGCTCTTGGCTCGGGAGCTCCGGTTAGCCCGTCCAGTCGACCCCGGCTGGCTGCCTCTGGCCCCGGCTTGGGAGCTCCGGACGGGTCACCCAGTTGACCCCAGCCGCGTGATCCAGACCTTAGTTTGGGAGCTCCGGATACTTCTTCCAGTCGACCCCAACTAAGACTTTTTCCCAGTCCCTCCTTTGAGGAATTTTGCAGCATGGCACGCACAGTGGCATCGGGCTCTCCGCTCGATCCATTGCTACCCAAATTCTGGAAGGCATTTCAGGCGGAACTCTTCAAGCCTTTGTATTCCATCTGTCTTTGGATTTGGCAACTGTTCCCGAGTGTTGGAAGCTGGCAGTCGTGTCACCACTGCTCAAGAAACCAACGCTGGATCCCGCCTGTTTTTCCAACTACAGGCCTATCTCTTTGCTCTCTTTTCCTATTAAGATCGTGGAAAAATGGGTGACCCGCTCCCTTTCGGGCTTCCTGGAAGAAATCGGATGGTTCAATGAGACACAGTTTGGCTACCGTCCTGGGCATGGGACGGAATCCGCACTGGTAACCGTATTGGACAATCTCCGTTCGCGTGTCGACAGCGGTCGGGAAGCCTTTTTGGTGCTGCTCGACATGTCGGCCGCGTTCGATACGGTCTGCCATCGGACCCTCATCGGGAGGCTTGAGGAGTGCGGGGTCACAGAGGGGGCAAGAGACTGGCTGGTATCCTATCTTAGCAACTGGCAGCAGCTGGTCACGCTTCCTCCATTTCGATCGGAGCCACGGAAAGTAGGGCAGGGGGTTCCACAGGGCTCGGCCATTAGCCCTATACTTTTTAATCTGTACCTCCGCCCTCTGGTCCAGCTTATAAAATCTTTCGGTATCTCGGCTTTTAATTACGCCGATGACACCCAGCTGGTCTTTTCTCTGGAAGGAAACAATGCAGTCCCGCTGGAGACATTCCATTGCTGTATGGCAGCCACAGCGGATTGGCTGCAGGCCAATTCCCTACACTTTAACAGCACAAAGACTGAGGTGCTTTACTGCTCCATGGACCGGATCCCGCGGATACTCCCAGAGAACTTTTGGCCTGCCACTTTCCCCGAGCCAGTGTCGGCTGCGGAGTCAGCTCGTAATTTGGGGGTGATCTTTGGCCCAAATTTACAACTTGACATGCACGTCAACAAGACCATCTCTCCGTGCATGATGCTGCTACGCATGCTGCGTAAAGTTCTGCCCCTCCTCCCTGCCCAGGCCAGGTCGGACGTAGTTCGCGGAACCATACTGAGTCGTCTAGACTATTGTAATGCGCTGCTTCTGGAGGCCCCTAAAAATCTGTTGGGGAAGTTACAACGGGTGCAGAATATGGCCGCTAAGTTGGCTCTTTCTCGCCCTAACTCCAGCTCCTCCACTCTAGCTTTAAGGGACCTACACTGGCTGCCGGTGCACCTGCGTGTATTGTACAAAGCGGCGTGCCTGGTGTTTAAGGCGGTACATCGACAGGGCCCAGTGCCCCTGCAGAATATGTTCGCCTGGTACTCTGCCCCGCGGCTCCTTCGCTCTTCTTCGGCACAACTGCTTGTGGTCCCGAGGTTCCAGAGAGTCAGGATGGGTGGCCGCTTGTTTAGTGTCGCAGCGGCCAAACTTTGGAACTCCCTGCCACTCTCTCTGAGAAGCCATAGGGACTACTTCCCGTTTAGGAAAGCCCTAAAAACGCATCTTTTTCCTAGAAATGTCTGAGCAGCGAAAAGTGTTGTTGACTGAATCTTAAGCGCCAGGATGCACTTTGGGTGACAGGACCGCGCTCTATAAGTACACCTACATACATACATACATGTGATCAAGGGCTCTGTGAAGCCCGAAATGCGTCATGGCGGCCAAAAAAAGCACAAAATAAATAACGCTGCACCAAACAAGTGGAGTCCGATCCGTTTTTTCTTCAACTAAATGAGAAGAAAGGTACATATATCCATATAATCTTTCAGGATCTCTGCAGGGCTTTCTCCCTGCATATTACTTCTAGTGGCAGGGAGCTGAGTATTCATGGATCTCCCTATCACAATTTGATGGGGTGTCTAGTGATGGTCAGAACATTATGTATTCCTAAGAGAAAAGAGTGCTATTTGTAGCTTATACAACCATTTCTTATGCAATGTAGCACATAGCTTACTGATCCTAATTTTCAAAAGGCCATTCAGGTGCTCGACAATACCATTACTATGATTGTGGTAGACGGAGGACAAGTTATGTTTAGCCCTAACTGTGTTGTGATACGCATACATATTGTGGTCCCAAAATGTGTGCCATTGGTGGATCTACTCCCTTCTGGAATTCCCCATTGTGGGATTACTTCACAAGTTGGGAAAGTTGCTGCTAATTTAGCATCACAATAGAGGTATGGTCCTGCTACAATCCATCAAGAAAAATGGCAGACAACTATGAGGTATCTGTAGTTATTGCACCTATCTTTGATGTCCACAAAGTCCATATGAAGTGCTTGAAACTTACCTGCTGGTTGTGAAATGGTAGAATTGATCACTTTTATTGTGGGATTAGGGGAACATTTCCTACAGACAATACAGTTAAGAAGATGCATGCCATGTATTTTCTGTAAATTGGGAACAAACCAGTTTTGTATTTCCATACACAAATAATCTCTTGAAGAATGGACTGGATAATGCAACTGATCAAGAGCTATTGTGAGCAAAGTTGGGGCATCATGATTTACCTGTAGGTAGATGTTTATGTATCAGGTCATCCCCTGACTGGCTGCATCCTCAGTGTTTCCTGTAGAGAAGCAACCTCCTGTAGTTCTCGCAGATGTAACCACGCTCTCTCAGCATAATGAAGCTTATCACTGTCAGTAGTAGCTTTGGATTCAGACTCTGGCAGTGAGGCAGTCTGAACCACTAGAACATGGATATGCTGTAAATCGAATGGCACAGGCAGGGGCATGCACCAAGCTGTATCTTTAGCTGCCTTATATGCTTGGGCATTATCCCAGGGCACAACATGCTGTCCTCTAGTATGTGATGCACATTTCACAACTCCAAAATAAACAATTGATGGACAGAGTGCTTAACAATGTCATACATTCACCCCAGTACAGAGATCTGGGCCTAAGTCCATTGTTTTTTTGCTCCCCATGCCATTCCAGTTTAGACTCGGCCATAAACAAATCAGTCTGGACCCTGTTACCCTTGGGAACAGTCCAGCCCGAACTGCCAAGTCAGGTCCTCCCTGGACTGGAAAGAAGCATCCTAGGATTGGTTTTGGGGTTTTAACCCTCATCAGCCATGCTAGCTTGACTTGAGTGGCATGGAGAGCACAGGAACCACAGCAGGGCATACTTGTCCACTCATTTGTGTGTCTTTTGCTTTCTCGCTCTAACTGCACCGGGTATGCCCACACATGGATCCCAGGCTCACTGTGTCTCTGGATTCAAGCTAGCCTGGCTGATGAGTGGTGATGCCCTGAAACTGGTTCCAGGATGCCTGCTTCCGGAACAGAGAGTACCTGGCTTGTCAGTGCGGGTTGAACTGTTACCGTGAGGAACAGGGTCAAGACTGATTTGCATATGGTTGGGTCTTATCTGGGGTGGCATGGTGGGAAAAAGAACAATGGATGTAACCCATATCTCTTGACTGGGGGTGAATGTTTGATTTGCTCTGCATTCTGTCCATCATCTGTGTGTCTTTTGCTTGCACATTTCAAAACTGCCACTGCCTTTGGTAACACAAATTCTTTTATTAGTGCCTCTGAGAAGCTTCAATTACGTCTGACTTTAGGAAACCTCTCCTGTCCAATCTCAAGTTCCTGACTCCCTCAATGACTGTCGCTGACTCGGGCACCAGCAACACGCCGTGCAGGGCTTGACCCTATATCGACTTTTCCACACCTAGTCCTATACTGAAGCAATACCTCCGCCACGGACAGAGCTCATTCGCCTTCAACACGGATGGGAACCCCTTCCCTCAGAAGGGCTAATTGAGTAGTAGGCACACTTGCGTCACAAATCGGCACCCAACCCCCCAGAACATTACCCAGGAAGGAAACTCCAGTTAGCAGCGACATCACAACTCACTCCGCCCATACCCAAACCCACCACTCCTCAGAAGCATTTGCCCGACCCACTAACACAGAAACGCGTATCTCTACACCTCTCGCCCATTACTCACTGAACGCGCACCTGGAGCACCCCTCCCACTCTCCAGAACACAGAGTTGTCCCCTCTCTCAAAATGCCCCCTGCCACGGCAACCCACACCGACCCGTCCTCTTCGAACCATGTAATCCCTCACGGCGTAAACTCCTTATCGATTAATTCCACCCCCCGGCCTCTCATCCAAAGCAAAGAAGAATTTCAAACAGAAACTAATCAGGCAACATCCAGAATCCCAAAAGAAGAAGAGACAGTGGAAGCTTCCTAATTGTAGCACCTAACCCAAATCACCCCCCAATTTTTAAGTCGCCTCTGGTAGTTTGTGTGGGCGAGGTGTGTGCACACTGGTTAACACCCGCTGTCACAGTGATAGTTCATCCAAGAACTCAAGTAATACTCAGTGATTCTCCCGTCATTCGTTCCATGGAACGAATGAGTTAGGTGAGTTTGTCCTTTGCAATTACAATATTGGGAACTCTGAATACTGAACGGTTTTCTGACAGGGGTACGCTTAACTATTGCAGCGTTTCGAATACGGGAGAATCACTGAGTATTAATTGCCTCAACCTCTTCCTATTGAAATTAGGCAAGCCAATAATTGCTATGTGCAATTGTCCAGTTTGGTAATTGGTTACAAGAATATTAAAGTATTGTCCTCCTTCCCTCCTTTCAGCCTTACTCTATCGACTTTGGAAACTGTGGAGTATCGATTTGTTGGGATGGAGAATTAAATGTACAGCGTAGAATTATACAGGTAGAACCACTTTCCAATTCCTAGTAGTCTGATAATCTTAACGAGTATTCTTTGAGCTTGGTCACTCAAACATATCTCTTCGTTTATAGGTTTTGATATTTATTGAAAAATTCAAGAGTGAATCATCCTGAGGGTAATTAATCATCAAGGTAATATTCCTATCCTCCTCCATTCACATTGCGATTGGTTTGTTTAACTCCCAGGTCCTCACTAGAATATATTGTTTTCTAGGAGGACCTTACATTAATTGAATACTACATTAATGAAAAAATAGAACAGAATCTCTGGCAACGTCAGGGTAAGTTATTACCCCCTGATTTTTTCTTTTCTTCTTTTTAAACTTATCCGCAACAGCCCCCTTAGAACACGTTTTTGTCTTATAGGGTCATCAAACGATATATGGTTGCCCACCCTTAGTCCTGATGAAGACTCGCACGGCCCAGGTTTAATCCACCGCAAGGCCAAAAGTCGAGTCGAAACGTCGACGCTCTTCTGATAACTTACCTGGACCTACATATTGTCGTTCCCTTGTGCATTCTAATGACTAAATATATAGGTTACATAATGACTCAAACTTATGTATGAATTGACTTATGGCCAGGTTTGAATATAGGGGTATTTATTAACCCTAGTGTACAAACAAAAAAGTGTGTTTTTATGTCACAATCTATACAACTCTATCTTTCTCTTATCACTGAGCACTACTTCATCTTCCTATTTTGCACGCTCCCCTGGGGGCAATCAGTTTGACCCATATGTATTGTAATTGTTGATTTATATCATATGAGAGTGGTAGAAAATGAATAAATCACCACAGTTTCATGTTTGATAGCTGTTGCATTGTGAGATTTCTTCACTTTGTAAATTATGAAACGGTTGACAAAATTGTGACTTTATAAATTATTAGTCTTTGGACCTCTGTCTTCTAATACTATCAGGTGGATTGATGCTGCCCTTTCAGGGGTCACTCAATGACCAGAAGTTGACAGCAATTGCCCTAAGTAATGGACCTCTTTCTGCAGCACTGAATTTTCTCTCTCTCCACTTTGTATCCTCTCTGGGCAAGAGTGAATAGAAGAGTTATAGTGTCTTTCCTGCATTGCTGCTCAGTAGGGCTACAAATCAATATGCCATCAACATATTGCAACAGTGCGCTGTCACACTGAAAATTTGACAAGTCGTTCTTTATCATTCTGATAAAACACTAGGGGACATACAATATCCTTGGGTTAAACATGAGTAAAAATACTGCGTCCTGTGATAGGAGAACACAGTCCACTACTGGCTGCCTGTGTCGGGAGGGATGCTAAAGAAGGTGTTTTTCAAATCAACAACAAATAATTGACATCCTGAGGAATATTCTTTAAAATGAAAGAGGGTCAGGAACAATTGGAAATTCTGGTAAAGCTTTGTCTTGCAGGGGTGCAGGTCTTGAATCAAACACCATGTATTACCCTTAGCTTTCTTGTGTTACAATGAGACACTCCAGGGTGAATTAATCCTTGCTCTAGCAGCACTTGTATAGTCCGAGCGATGCCCTCATCTGCTTCTTTACGCAGTGGATAATGCTCACTCTGGGTAAGAGAACACTTTCTTTTAATGTAATTCAGAATGGTGTGGAAGAATGAATAAGGCCAACATCGTGGAGGCCCTTAGTCCATAAAGTCTCTTGTACTTGGAACAGGTCTGCTTCTCTAAGAGAATCAAAAGCTCTATCTGCTGTGGGTGTCCTTACTTCTAACACTGTCCTCTATATTAGGTGATCTTGAAAAATTACAACTCTTTTTTTGGGATCAACAGCAAACAGTCGATCATGCAGTATATCCCTAACCATTTTTTCTGTCTCAATAAAGATAAGACATGCCCATAAAACACGATTCTGGTCACTGGCTTTTAGAGCGCCATAGCTAGTGGTTACTTCCAAAGCCTCTCTTTGAAATATTAGTTCAGCATCCAAGAGTCTTGTCCTTGTTGCTGAAAGAGAAATTATTTGTGCAAATGAACCTCCTTTCCCAGTTACTCGGGTGTCTCTACTATAATGGTGTACACTGCTGTAGTAAATGCTTCCAAATCAGGATGTTGTGCTCTGGTTTGATCTCCAGTAGAGAAATCTACTGTTACTGCCATGATCCTGAAAGGTGAAACTACAGGGGTGGAACAAATCATGACACCTTCAGATTAAAAAAGAATGGCCATATGTAATTTGACATCAGTTCTCTCCCTAATAGGTTTTCTGGGGCAGCTGGAGAAACCAGTAAACAGCCATCAATGTGCCTCCCTCCTATTCCCTGCACCACTGATTTGACAAAAGGAACCCTTATCACTTCCCCAGAGAATCCTTGTGTGTCCATTGATTTGTTGGAAATCTGAAGTTTTCCCTCATTAATACAGGACCTAGTTGCTCCTGTATTTATGAGAATAGGCACTTTTTTGTCATTGATAACTACTGTCACACTGTGTTATTCATCTGGCCTGCTTGTCACAGAGAAGACTGGACACATAGAAACACTCCCTGGGCATCTTCATTGTATATATCTCACCACAGAATTTCTCTGGAAAGTATTTACTCCCCTCACAACTATACCTCCTGGTCCACTTTGAGGTAGAGTCACCATTGGGGGTGTTGTGTAGTTTTGCTGAGGTGGTACCTGTTGTGCTTGAGGCATTAGGTGGTGGCTGAGTATTTTGGGGTGGTGTCTGCGGCACATATATTTGTGGATTTTGTTGTGGCTGTACTGCTGTGTTTCCTGGATGATTATACTTTCCTACTCCACCAATTGTATCATCCTATCGTTTAGTTTTTTAATCTCTGATAAAATGCCCATACGTCTGGCAATAATGACATACCTGATCCTGCCAACTTCTCTTCTGCCTCCTCTATTATTTCCCTGCATCCTTACATCATCCTGCTTTTGTCTGTACTGTTGTTGATTAGTCCCTGGGACCAGTCCCACAGATATTGCAGTCATTTGAGTTGTGGCTGCCACTACAGCTCCTTCCATCCACTGCTCCTATCTTTTCCAACTTCTGCTTCATTACCTTGCCTGCTGCTTTCTTCATCACCTCTTGTTTGTTCATTTCTTTCTCTTGCTTTTTCTTGCATAAAGGTATTATGTGCACTTGAATTCCTGCCCAAGGTTTGGCTTCTAGTGCTACTATGTTATCTAGGCTGCCCTGCACATCAGACAGCAACCTGTGTTTAGCTACATTGTAAATCAACATAGTTTTCTTCTTGTTACTTCCCAACCCTGACCTACTTCCTGGGCACATTTCTCTTTCATCCTATTAAGAAATTGAGCTGGCTCCTCATTTGGCTGCATTGACTGACTGAGCCATGAGAGATCTTATATCTGGCCTATCAGTATACATTTTCCTCAGCTGATCCCAAACTACTGTTCTAACCAAATTAAATGGAAACCCATCACTTCTAGTCTCAGTTAGGGTAACATTTCTCACGCCAGCCTTTTAAAATACAGTGTTTGTGCTATTTACCATGAGAGAACTAAGCAGACTTTTAATGTCCCGTACTTCTAAGGTAGTATCTGCAGTTTACTTTTCAAACACTCTAATCAATTTCTCTGCTCCCTCTCTAAGGAGCGGAAACAGTTTTCTGAGCTTTTCCTTATCAATGTGCGTTTGAGGAACATAATGTGGTACCCGAGGTGCCTTGCGTATCAGGGGCATTTGATGTAATGGAATGGTTGAAAGCTGAGCATTGCACTGTCATATTTCTGCCATATACACAAATATTTCCACATGTAAGGATAATCTCAGTCTCAGTCTCAGTCTCCCTCAACATACAGAATGCTATCCTCAGCATTCGTCATATCATGGGGTCGAAGGATCCTTCTTGTAGTCATGAGCTCATTTGTAAAGCTAACCGCTCAGTTCAATCTACCAAATTATTCACATATGGCACAACATTGTACCAGCTATTCAAACCTTCCGTAACTATCAACCTAGGAGTCAGATCTATGCTGTGCAAAATTGATTGAACACTTATTTGGTGTCCTGATCTATTCTGTATTACTAATCCTCCCATGGCCGCACAAGATCTCATCCTGTGGTCTGGCTGGCCATGTGTAATCTGAAACATCAATCACTCAAGCTCTGTTGCTCGAGTTTTCCTATCACATTCTACTTTCATTTTCTACTATCGGTAGCTTTAGTCAATCTCCTTGCATTCATAGTGTGGTACAAATCAATAGGCTGTTTTTCTTGAATATCAACCTCACAGGTAGGGTGCCAAGCTTTTGGTGTTTAAAGCATATCACCCATACTATCCACCTGCTTATGTATAGATTATATTCTGCTATTCTCCCCAAACCACCCTTAATTTGTCCTGTAAAGTCATCATGAAATCCCTCTCGACTTATTTCACTTGCATCTTTCCTATTCTCACTTTGTGATAGCTATTCTTGAACACTTTCTGGTGAAACTTTAAAGTTCCCTTTCTCCTTTTTTCAAGAAGGTACGCTGTCTTGAGTCCTTTTAAGATCCTCATCTCTTCCTTGATGTACTAGCCACAGTGCCATACCTAAAGCACTATCCACATAATCACTCTATCTACATCTTTTCGCTGTGGGGTAAACACTTCCTCCCTAACTATCCTTCTTGTGGTTTCCCTTCTTTGCAATGAACGTGATGTTGTTGATGCTACATGTGACTGGTCATCACTCTCTTCTGGGCTTTGCTCTTTGCTTTTATCTTTCTAGGGAGAGGGTTGGTCTAAATAAAGTGTAAACTGTGCTTCTAGTTGTCCATTTTTTGGGTTTGGCGTTCAAGGGTTGATATATGGGGTGGTTCTTGGAGATTGTCGTGGGGTCTCTATTTCAGGGTTCTCATATCTGACTGCGGCGTCTTGTAGCTGTACCAGTGGGTAGATACTAGGTATTTTTGGAGCAGTGCCAATAATATTGTATGTGGTGGAGGAATAGACAGATTACTAGAGGCACCATCTTTTGAAGTGTTTTTAGATGTATCACAAAAAATGCGTATAACGTTAAAATAGCTTCTCTCTTCTGTAGTTTGCCCCATGCTTATTTACTTCCAAGATGTGTAGTAATATGCTTGATTGTTGTGTCATTAAATGTACCCTCTTTTGGCCAGGAATATGTATATTTATTTTTCAGTGGCTTTAAACCACTTTAAGTTATATTGTTGCAATTTTCTCTGATCATGTGGAGAAGTCTCCATCATCATTTGTGTTTCTAGTGCTTTTTCCAACATATTGTTTTTATCTATCTGGGCAAATATTTTTGATCTTTTTAAATGACTTACGAAGTATTAAAGAAAAAAACAAACAAACAGGGAAACTCAAAATTATGCGATGCACATTAGAACATCACTTTTTTTGTACAAAGTACGTGATACACATTAAAATATCAGTTTTGTCTTACCAAGTAAGCGAGGCAAATTAAAACATCAGTTTTCTCCTACCAGGTAAGCAATGTACAATAAAACATTAAGGACCTGATTACGAGTTTGACGGTAAGGAAATCACCATTGAAACAGCGTCGGAAACCCCGGTTTCTAGGTTGGGGTCTGTCTGCCGTATTGTGATGTTGGTTGTTTGCAGAACGAAAGACCACCAGAGCACCACTGCCACTGCCAGTCATCCACTGACCACCGGGGTGACAACATGGGGAAAGCAGCTGTCAGAGGGTGGTACAGACAAGTTTACTTATTGTAAATAATCTAGGGCAACTTCAAAATAATGAAAATATCAGAACATGTCAAATAAAAATAGTGACACTAGTATTAAGAAAAGTACAAAAAAATGTATTCTAGGTTCATAATTCTATTTTAAATATAAAAACATGATAGATATAGTCCTACAGAGACCATGATTTGTACAACATTCTAACTACAAACATCCATCACACAGTCACACTACAATCTAATACTCATATCAATATATATAATCTATTTGATAATAATACAATTCATGGATAAGCCAATGTTGATATCGCGAAACATCTAATTGAACACATGATTATTAGGGTGGTTTCCAGGAGATAACCTTGAAACCACCCTAATAATTGTGTGTTCAATTAGATGTTTTGCTATAGTCCTACAGAGACCATGAGTTGTACAACATCCTAACTACAAACATCCATCAAACATTCACACTGCAATCTAATACTCATATCAATATAGATAATCTATTTGATAATAATACAATTCATGGATAAGCCAATGTCGATATAGCAAAACATGTAATTGAACACATCATTATTAGGGTGGGTGTGGGGCCAGACATAGCAAGTGTGCAAACGCACCCCCTGGCACATTATAAATTGTGGGATTAGGTCCCCTTCAGTCCTGAGGGTCCCTGGGGGCAAACTAGCCCACCAGGTACCTTCAGTATGTGCTAGGGAGCTGTGTTGCAGAGGTGTTCTGAGGCCACAGCCCTTTTTACACCTCTCTGCAACACAGCTCTGTGGAGCTTACTGGAGGTAACTGGTGGGCTAGTTGGCCCCCAGGGATCCTCAGGGTTCAATGGGATTTAATCCTCCAATTTACAATGCACCAGGTGGTATGTTTGCACAGTGGTGCAAGGAGGGGGTATGGCCTGATGTGACAAGTGTGCAAACGTGCCCTGTGGTGTGTTTTCAGTTGGAGAATTAAGTCCCCTTGAATCCTGACATAGCAAGTGTGAAAACGCACCCCCTGGAACATTGTAAATTGGGGGATTAATTACCCTTCAATCCTGAGGTTCCCTGGGGGCCACCTAGCCCACCAGTTACGTCCAGTAAGTGCCACAGAGTTGCATTGCAGAGAGATGTAAAAAGGGGTGTGGCCACAGACCACCTCTTTGCAATGCAGAGGTACCTGCTAGGCTCGTTTTCCCCCAGGAACGCTCAGGATTCAAGGGGAATTAATCCCCCAAATTAAAACCCGCCAGGGGGTGCGTTTGCACAGTGGTGAAGGTAGGGGGTGGGACCTGATGGGACATGTGTGTACTGATGCAATCACTCCACCAAAACCCAAGCACTTATCAATTCAACATGCACTCTCCTTGCAGCACTCTAATCATTCAGTCACTACCCATGCACTCATGGAATGACCCATGCACTAGCTCATTATCAAAGACAGTGGCCCTTAGACAAGAAAAGAAATGTACAGGGAATAAATATAGACTAAGTAGAACTATATTTCTTTTTGAAAATGTCCAGCCGGACAGTTTAATATCTTGATAAGGATAATACACGAGGTGTAAGTCACAGAGTGTAATGGACGTTGGACACCAGCCGATGTCCGACTAATACACTGGGGGGACACAAACAGAAGAGGGGAATAGTAGGCAAGGTCGGGTCATCTGAGTATCATAAATCATAAGCAGATAATCCACAATATACACATATGCATGCACAATTTCTGTCAACTATGCATTTAGTGCATTTTTGGTCGACGACGTTTCGAACCATACATAATATCGTTTCATCCTCAGGACAGTAATGATTGCCTAAAGAAAAAACAATTTCACTTGAACCCACGGTGGAGTAAGCTTGCAATCAATCATCCCGATATTGGCGATTGATTAATTAGGTTTCACGGGGTGCATCCGGCGTGAAAAACAAAGAATCAGAGGGAGCAATGCCTTGTTCAGAGAATCGAAGTGGTAGACTGGTACAGGTCCACAATGGGGGTCCTTTCACAGCGTGAGGTGAAGTTTACCTCACGCTGTGCAGCTCCAACACCAACGACATCCCACCTTCGCAAGACCTGTGTAACACGCTTGCCACCTTCTTCCATTGCAAGATCACAGACATCCGCGTCAGCTTCAACACCACAACCGCCCTGACAACCACTGAGATCTCCGTCCCCACGACCGCCATCTGCACCAACCGCCTGCTCTCCTGGACCAACAAAAGCGACGACGACGACACCATCAACATCATGAAAACCATCCACTCCGGATCTCTGTCAGACCCATGCCCACACCACATCTTCAACAAAGCCAGCACCGCCATTGCACCCCACCTCTGGAAAGCCATCAACTTTTCCTTCGAGACAGCAACCTTCCCGGAAAGCTGGAAGCAAGCCGAGATCAACGTCAAGAAACCCAAGGCAGACCCCAAGGACCTCAAGAACTTCTGGCCCATCTGCCTGCTCCTGTTCCCGGCAAAAGTCATTGAGAAGACCGTCAACAAACAACTGACCTGCTTCCTCGAGGAGAACAGCATCTTGGACCCTTCCCAGTCCGGGTCCTGCAGTAACCACAGCACCAAAACTGTCCTCATCACCGCTACTGATGACATCAGGACCCTGCTAGACAACGGAGAGACCGTGGCCCTCATCCACCTGGACCTGTCAGCCGCCTTTGACATGGTATGTCACAACACACTACGCACATGCCTCCATGACACCGGGATCCAAGAGAAAGCTCTGGACTGGACCACCTCCTTTCTCTCCAGCAGAACACAGAGCGTTCGCCTCCCCCCCTTCCCCTCCGAAGCCCCTAGGATCATCTGCGGGGTACCCCAGGGCTCATCCCTCAGCCCAATGCTGTTTAACATCTACATGGCACCGCTCACCCACGTCACCTGATTGCACGACCTCAACATCATCTCTTACGCCGATGATACACAGCTGATCCTCTCCCTCACCAAGGACCCCCACACCGCCAAAACCAACCTCCACGAAGGAATGAAGGCAGTCGACGAATGGATGAGGGCAGCCTACAGAAGCTGAACTCGGACAAGACCGAGGTCCTCATCCTTGAATCCACCCCTCAACCTGGGATGACTCCTGGTGGCCGTCCACACTGGAAAAAGCTCCAACACTCACCGGCCACTCACGCAACCTAGGGGTCATCCTCGACTCCACCCTCTCCATGACCAAGCAGGTCAACGCCATCTCTTCCTCCTGCTTCAAAACCTTCTGCATGCTCCGCAAGATCTACAAGTGGATCCCCACCGAAACAAGAAGAATAGTCACCAAGGCCCTTGTTAGCAGCAGGCTGGACTATGGAAATGCCCTCTATGCTGGAGCCTCGGCCAAACTCCTGAAACGGCTTCAGCGCATCCAGAACACCTCTGCACGCCTGATCCTCAACATCCCTTGCCAAAACCACATCACATCCCACCTGAGAGACCTGCACTGGCTCGCCATCAACAAGAGGATAAACTTCGAGCTCCTCACCAATGCACACAAGGCACTCCACAACACCGGACCTGCGTACCTCAACAGACGACTCAGGTTCTACACCCCCACCCACCAGCTCCGCTCCACCAACCTCGCCATCACCACTGTCCCCCGCATCCGAAGAGCGACCTTGAGTGGCAGATCCTCCTCCCACCTCGCTGCCAAGACCTGGAAATCCCTCCCCATCCACCTACGGCAGACCCAAGACCTGCTTACCTTCAGAAGACTCCTCAAGGCCTGGCTCTTCGAGCACTAGCGTCACTCCCCCCAGCACCTTGCGACCCTCACGGGTATGTAGTACGCTTTACAAATGCTTTGATTGATTGATTGATTCCAGTCAGTACCCATGTATTCATGGAGTAATCCAGGCACTAACACTTGCACTGCTACAATCTCCCGTGCACTACCCATGCAGACCTCTAACCACCTACACAGTACTGATTCACTCCTTCAATTAACTGTGTTGTACCCATGCATTCCAGAGATCCCTCTGTCACTACCAATGCACTCCTCCAATCCCCCATCCAGCATCATGTACTTATCCAATCACTCCGCCAAAACCCAAGCAGTTATAAAATCACCATGCACTGTCCTTGCAGCACTCTAATCATCCAGTCACTACACATGTACTCATGCAATGACCCAGGATCTAACTCATGGCAAATACAGAGGAGGTCATGCTCATTACAGGGGTACCCCAACGCATATTGTTCCCTAAGGTATGTAGTTGTTTTCACTGTATTCTAACTGTCTTTTAGCATAGCACTTGCTCCGGTCCTGGTTAGTAAGAGTCAGTTACCACCAGTACCCGTCACTAAAAAGTTGGGGGCACAGGAGGACTTTCTGCTCCTCTGTTGGTTCTTTCTGCACATCTCTTGCTTCTTCCTTGCACTTTTCTTTGTCTTTCTGGACTTCTGTTGCCTTGCTTCTTGCTGCGTTTTCTTCCTCTTTCTTCACTTGTACTAACTTTGCAGGCATAGTTAGAAATTAGCATTTAAAAAAAAACATTGAAATTCACTGAAAAAACCATAGGTTTCAGGCATGTTATAGTTAGAAATTAGCATTTAAAAAACCTTATAAATTCACGGAAAAAGACCATAGGTTTCAGGGACGATATAGTTAGTTGGACATTTTACAAAACCATAGAAATTCCCTCCTTATAGCTCGTTCAGCTAACTATAATTCGCGCCCCCGCAATGCACTGCTGATGACGTCACATATTACATAATTCATGACATGGTCAGTGACATCACTGATGACATCTCAAATGACATCACTGATGACATCACGGATGGCATCATCCATGTGATAATGTGATGCACCTCCTCACATTCTAACATAACCTTTGATACACCCACTGTAAAATACAGACTACCATTCTCGAAACCATCTACACACAATACCAGTTACTACATATGCAGTCACTGATTCCTAGGTCTACACACACATCGACTCATTCACCCATACAATCACTCATACATACAGTCACTCATCAATACAACGCTATCATATGCACTCATATACCTATACCAACACTCACACACTGCCACTCATCCATGAAGTTACTCACACACCTAGTCAGTCATGCAAAGAATCAATCACACTCCCATTTCCTCTCCTATACAGTTATCCACACAACACCTCACTTATTCAAACATATACTAACACATACTTACTCTCTTATACAATCATTGATACAAGTACACACTCATCCATACAGCCACTCTCACAATCACTGACTCTCACGTAAAGTCATTGATATACTGCAACTCTAACATACATTGCCTTTTAAATATGTAGTTACTTGGATGTGTACACTGAGACATCCAATATGTCACCAACACCCATACACACCCTACCCCTCCCATACAGCTGTTTTCACTTGCACTCTAGAACCCATACACCCAGTGAATCAACCACTCACAAATCAATGCACAGAGTCACACACCTCCTAGCCACACACACGCACACACAGTCTCCCATACAAATACTCAGACAACCAATCAATAACCCATATAGACGCTCATGTAGCTACTGATCAACACATGCAGCAGCTTACACAACAACAGTCATACTGATGCACACTTTCAGACAGTTTAGTCACTAACCCATGCATTCAGTAAGACACATTTCTTCACTCACTGATAGTCAGTCACACACCTACTAAATCCTTCATCCTGACACTTATACACCCACTCATGCTTCAATACATCATGGCATATATATAACAAATATTTAAATTTTATAGAAACATACAGCTACTGGATGATGTCATCATTGATGTCATCAGTGATGTCATTTGAGATGTCATCAGTGATGTCATCAGTAATGTCAATGACCATGTCATGAATGATGTAATATGTGACGTCATCAGCAATGCATTGCAGGGCGCGAGTTATAGTAAGCTGAACCAACTATATTGGGGGAATTTCTATGGTTTTGTACGAGTGAAATGTCCAACTAACTCTAACGTCCCTGAAACTCATGGTTTTTTCAGTGAAAAAAAAGAAATATATATATATGTATTTACATATATATATATATATATATATATATATATATATATATATATATATATATATATATATATATATATACATATCAAGCAGGTATGCCTCCCCCTTAAAAGGAAGTGCAGAAACGCACTCAGAGTTTCAAAGGTCAAGTGAATTTGTTGCAGCAACGCGTTTCGACCGAATGAGGTCTTTGTTACAGCAAGTTTTGCAAAGTGCCTAACCAGCTTTAAAATAAATACACAGCAGTTCAGGAAAGTGAAAATATTCATACAAAGCACCATGTCGCCTGGTGTCAGGAGGAATGCGAAAACAGACTATTTAATAATACAATCTGCATATATTGAAATTTGCATAATTATTTGCAATAGATATCAAAAGCATAGGTAATGGAAAATAAATGAAAATATTAGCAAAAAAATTGGTAAAGATACTGTTGTGCATACAGGAAATCCCAATGTCAAAAAGTGAGCCACAGTATACATGCCACACAGTTGTAGGCATGCCGATAACAATTTAAAACTCATTATATCCCATGTAGCATCAAACAACGACACATGACTGACAATAATTGCTATACACAATACCATGTGGCGTGCTCAACAGATAAAGTTGTACATAGCTAAATACAAATCAATAAGAATGGTCAGGTGACCTCGTTCCAAGTCTGATTGTCCAGCCAGAGGTATTGCTGATAATGGCCAAGTGACCAATTGTGCCATACAGATTCAAATGATCCATCTAAAGTTATACAGAATATCTTTTTTATATCAGAATGGATTCAGGTCTGACTGACAAGTGCGATAAAAAACTAGAAAATATGATCCCCGCTCAAACTCAGCAGTCAAACAAAAGTGCACAACAAGTGAAGGGGTAGGGTAATCAACAAGGCACACAACTATAGTAAATACGTGGGTGCCCTAAAGATGCAGAGACAGGAATTGGAATAAGGGTCAGGTCAGGCGATATCTCCAATGTAGTACAGGGGAAAAACAACACTTGTTCATATATATATTCACTGAAAAAACATAGGTTTCAGCCATGTTATAGGTAAAAATTAGCATTGAAAAAACCTTGGAAATTCACTGAAAAACCCATAGGTTTCACACACGTTATAGTTAGGAATTAGCATTTAAAAAACCTCAGAAATTCACTGAAAAAACCATAGATTTTACACATGTTATAGTTAGCTGGACATTTCACTAATACAAAACCATTGAAATTCCCCCGTTATATTTAATTTAGCTAACTATAACTCGCGCGTCCGCAATGCACTGCTGATGACGTGACATATTACATCACTCATGACATGGTCAGTGACATCACTCATGACATCACTGATGACATCTCAAATGACATCACTGATGACATCATCCAGTGAATGCGTGTCTTTCTGAAAAATAAATATGTTTAATATATGTATATCTAAAGGTCGATGGAAGAAAAAATGTGTTAATAAGTGTCTAAATAGATGTTTTTTTGTAAAAATAAATGTATATCTGACTTATTAAGTGTATCTTAGTGAATACATGTATTAGCGAGTAATGTTTAAATATGTAAATATCTGTATCAGTGTCTCACTTTGTGTATAAGTGGCTGCATGGGTTGGTGACTAGCTACATGAGTGTCGATACGGGTTATTTGTTGGTTTTTAGAGTATCAGTATGAGTGTCTGTATGGTTTGGTGGGGGGTAATACCTACCGCATAGAGGCATGAATGGTAAGCGTGGGCGTAAAATCCATTTCGTTCGCGAAATTTGTAGATGTTTTGCAAATTCGCGGTCCACGAATCGTGCAAATTTGCCCAGAAATCCGCAAATTCAAAAGCTGCAAATTTTTTTGCTTGGTGGCGCTTGAAAAATACAATATCGCGCGCGCTGCGTTAACTTACCAAGATTCTGAGTTCGCCGAGTTGTTTTTCCTCCCGGTTTGCGTGTGCTGCACCATTTTGGATCTTCCTGCGTGATCGCGTGAGAGTTTTTCGACCACGATTTCGTCATCGCGGCCCGTCATCTTGCACAGCAAGAGTTTGACAACGCGAGTACGTCATAAGGGCCCACGATTACGCATCGCGGGAGTAAACAATGCCGAACACGTAGATGCGGCGTGCAGCTGACTTCCAGGAAGAGATTTGAACAGCTCGGTTTTGAGAAATTGCAAAAATTGCCATTCTGCACAAGAAATCCACCGCAGGCAGCATAAACCTTCTGAAAATGATGATTTTGATCAGAATAACTCTTCAGATTGACATTTGGCTGCACTTTTTGGTGCAAGGAGTCCATTTTTGGGCGGGGGGTGGGAGGAAGGAAGTGCCCCAGAGTCTCCAACTTCCTGTTCCTG
Organism: Lissotriton vulgaris; assembly: GCF_964263255.1. Classification (NCBI taxonomy): domain Eukaryota; kingdom Metazoa; phylum Chordata; class Amphibia; order Caudata; family Salamandridae; genus Lissotriton; species Lissotriton vulgaris. Next base: position 2,030,966,369 of record NC_141689.1, on the reverse strand, counting down.
TCCAGCAGGTTCCTCCCAGTGCATTGTACATGTCCTGGTCACTTTTCATTTGGATCTCGAGCTGGAAGGATTACTTTTTGTGGCTGCTGCTGGATGTTTGTATTTGAGGACTTTTTGTTTGGATCACTTTTGGATTACTTTTGGATTTGAGATTTTACAAGTAAGTTGGTGTTGTTTGCTTGGGGCATTGCAGTTGCTGCAACTACAATTGTTAAACTTTTTCACAACTTTAAATAAAATATATTTTGGGTAGCCACAGTATGCAGTAGGCCCAATGTTAGTCATGGGTGCATGATACAACTGTTTCTGTGAGTTTTGTTGAACTTAAATATCATTGATATCATGGAAATGAATAGCTCACTGTTATATGTGGATTTTTTTTTTTTTTGGGGTGCGTGTAAAGCCACACTAGCCAGTAGACCCGGGGTAGTGAGTGGATCATGTACCAAGTCTTTCTGTGGGGTGTCTTGAATTTAAACATAATTGAAGGCATGGATGGCATTGGATTGTGGTGATTATTGTGTGTTTTTTGACTTTTTGGAGTGGTGTTGGGGCCTGGCCATGTGGGTGGGGGCCTTTATGAGACCTGGTCCAGGCAGGGACTGGCAATGTAGCTGGAGGTCAAGGGCCCATTTTGAAGCCAGGCAATGTGCTCAGGCCTGCACCCAGTTTGCCTTTCTTTATTCCTTTAGGCCCAGGGGTAGTGAGTGGTGCATGGACCAAGTCTTTTTGTGGGGTGTCTTGAATTTAAATATCATTGAGGGCATGTATGGCATTGGATTGTGGTAATATCTGTGTGTTTTTCGACTTTTTGGGGTGTTGTTGGGGCCTGGCCATGTGGGTGGGAGCCATTTTGAGGCCTGCTCCAGGCAGGGCCTGGCCATGTAGCTGGGGGTCAAGGGCTCATTTTGAAGCCAGGCAGTGTGCTCAGGCCAGCACCCAGTTTGCCTTGCTTTCTTCCATTAGGCCCAGGAGTAGTGAGTGGTGCACGGACCAAGTCTTTCTGTGGGGTGTCTTGAATGTAAACATCATTGAGGGCATGGATGGCATTGGATTGTGGTGATTTTTGTGTCTTTTTTGACTTTTTGGGGTGTTTAACTGATGTTCCTCTGGCTTCCATTGCTTTTACGTGCACAAGAGAACCACCAGTGCCAGGAAGAAGTCCTGCAGCGGTGTGTACAGCACAACGTCACATGACGTCATGTGTGGCCACAGACAAGACAACTCTGCAATGCGTGCAACTGCGGCCTGCTGTTCTGAAATCTGAAGAAGATGGGCCCAAAGAAAGGTGGCCGTAGCGCCTCAGCGAAAAAGTTGCCAGTGCCACTGCCAGTAAGAAGGAGCAGAAGAAGCAAGTGGCACCACCTACCAAGGAGACTGGTGGGCCCACTGACATCTTTTTTGGTAAAAAAAAAACCTACGCCTGCAGCAGCAGCAGTGTCCGCCGGGGACCAAGCTGGAAGCAGCACCTCCGTTTCATTGGGCTCAGTGTCACCACGCCAAGTTAGGTCCAAGACCATGAGTGCTGCTAAGGCAGCCACTTTAGTTTCTCAATCACCATCGGCCAGTGATGTTGGCTCATCACAAGAAAGTACCATCCAATCAACGCCGGGTGTAACTCAGCTAACGAGTGTTCAACAACCTCAGCCGCAAAGACAACCACAGGTGCAACTAGTACAAACGCAAGTACATGGGCAAGTAGAGGCGCAAGGAGAGGCGCAAAGAGAGGCGCAAGTAGAGGCGCATGGTGAGGCGCAACTAGAGGTTCATGGAGTGGCACAACTGCCTACAACTCTTGTTCCTCCAGAAGTAGGGGCACATCAGGAAATTGATATTCAAGCGGAGGTATCATCCGAGGAAGCCACTCCTCCTGATGATGATCCATTGTCTTCCAGATCCCCAGCAAGAAAAAGGTCAAGGAGGGCTCCTACTACTACTACAAGTTCTTCTTCAAGCCCCCTTCATTCTGATGACCTTGATCTTGAATGGAACCCACCAATGCACTCTGAGAGTGAGGCAAGCCATGAGCCGACAAAGGTAGCTAAGCCTAAAAGGAAGGTTCCCGCAAGGCTTCCACTTATGGGTGATGACGACGATCAAGAAGTGGTGTCTTCTGCTGCTGATGAACAGTCTGACGACGACCCAGTCATCACAGTTGTCACTCCAGCCCCAGCGAGCAAGCAGCAGACAGACTTTTTCACCCTATCCCGAATGGCTGCTGAGCAGGAGGTGGGTGGCGTGGCACTGGTACCACCACCAATGCAGTTAACTACAACACCAACACGACCTACAGCTTCCACATTTTTTAGGCAAAAGGGCCGGCAGGGACCTCCACCAGCTCGACCTCCATTACCTCAAGTAGTGGTGCTGTAAGTGAACAACAGAAACAAATTCAGCCACGCCCATCCTCCACTTCATTTGGCATTGAAACTCGAAGTAGCACCTCCACCACCAGCGGACATCTCCAGTCCCCAGTTTGGGACTTCTTTACTGTTAGCCAAAAGGTAGAAAACATGGTCGTTTGTTCGATTTGTAAAACATTAGTCGGAGTAAGCTTGGTACCAACTATGGTACCGGAGGCCAGAGAGGTAATCTCCAAAAACACGACATTATCCAGTGGGAGACACACCTAAGGAAGATCTAGGAAGCCAAAAGTAGAAATGATTCAAATGTATCCATTCACATTGCATCTGATGCTGACGAGGGGCTGATTGTGCAGGGGGGAAATCAAGAACCGACCGACATTTTTTCTGGTACACCCAGTACCCCTGGCAAAAGCACTGCAGTGGTAGCACCCACACCCTCTACACCTGCAACATGTATGAGGCACACTAAGAGACTGGGAGAGAGACCAATGCAAAAAAGTACATCACTGAGCCTAACTGGTTTGAAGAAGTCTGCATCATCATCATCACGTAAAATGGTCCAGCCCACTATTAGCAGAATATTTTGGTCAGAGGCGCCATTTGAACGCAACCACCCAACGGTACATCTGTATAATGTAAAGCTGGCTAAAATGTTAGCGTTGGACCTTCTCCCTTTTTCTATGGTGGAAGGGGTGAGTTTTCTAGAATTTGTGGCAACAGTCTGCCCTAAATGGAAGGTTCCTAGCCGGTCCTATTTTGCCAGAGTTGCGGTTCCAGCGCTACATCAAGATGTGCTGGAGGTGATTGGGGCAGCTTTGCTGAAGAGTGCTGTTCACACTATCCACCTGACAACAGACATGTGGACCAGTTGCCAAGCCCTTGATTGCATGTGCATCACTGCACACTCGGTCTCTTTTGCAGGGGTTAGAGACAAGTTATCTGCAGGTGTTGACAGTGCCACAATTTTTCAAGCTAGTCGGAAACATGCAACAGTAGCCATGTTTGCAATGGAGAAAACTCATACTGCACCTAACCTTTTGGAGGGGTTTGATAGGAAGGTCTATGAATGGCTGCATCCAAGAAATTGCATAGTTGGTTATGTTTCCACGGATAATGGCAGTAATATAGTTAAGGCCATGCAGCAAGTTGACTATTTCAGAGTGCCGTGTTTGTCGCACAGTATTAACATTGTGGTGCAAGATTTCTTAAAAAAAGAAAACACAGTCAGCAAGTTACTGACCACCTGTCTAAGAATCTGCACATATTTCAGCCATTCTTTTAAGGCCCGGAAGGAGCTGAGGAGCATTCAACATGAACGTAGACTGCCAGTCAATGGACTCATCCAGGAGGTGGCAACACGTTGGAACTCAACCTTTTACATGCTTGAGCGTCTGTCTGAGCAGTGGGGGGTAATAAATGATTATATCTATAAACTGGGTTCTATTATCAAAGACATGAGGCTAGAGATGGAGGAATGGAAGTTAGTTGCAAGCCTGACAGACATGCTTCGTCCTTTTGAGGTCTTCACGAGTGAAGTCAGCAGGGAGGACTGTTATTTGGGCAAAGCTATCCCATTGTTCGTCATGCTAGAGCACCAACTGAAGGCGGTGTCTTCAACATTCCGAGATGATGCTAAAAAGCAAGACGCATATCAGTTGGCGGAGAGGTTATTAAGCCATCTAGTTGCCAATGAAAGGCTTAAAAACATACATACAGAACATTACATTTGTGCCACTATTCTGGATCCACGGTACAAAAAGGCAGTTGCCAGCAAAGCATTCATTCCTTTTGATGAAGCAGATGTTTCAAAGTACAAACATTGGCTAGCTGTGTCAGCCACTCGGTTAGAAAAAGAGCGGCAGAAAATTCAAGGAGCCAGTAGAAGTACAACTGAATCAGCAGGCCATCCGGCGTCAAGTTCCACTTCTGAATCTGTGACAGAAGGGAGTTCACTTTCCCTCACAGCCGTTAATGACACCAGCAACCGTACCATCATCCTCACCTGCACCAGGCCCAGCCCTAATATTGACTGAAGTGGATTCGCTAACTCATCAAGGGTTTGCTCGTTCCAGTGCTGCAAAGGCCACAGATGGTACGCAAAGTGGAGCAACCGTGGAGAACCTTGAGTCGATGGTGAAGGCCTATCTGGATGACCCAACAGAGGTGTTTGTTAATCAGAACCCATTGCTGTATTGGTATAGGAAAATGCCTCTATGGCCACTGATCACCAACCTGTCTCTTAAATATTGGTCTTGCCCACTCGCAAGCGTTTCTTCTGAAAGTGTTTTCAGTGCTGTTGGTGCCATTGTAACTTCAAAAAGGACCCGCCTCTTGCCCAAAAATGTGGAGAGGTTAACACTGATCAAGATGAATCAGCACTTCATAACACCAGTTTACAAAATACATGAATGCACGCAGGAAGAAGAGGACACCGACTTAGGTGATGGGAAGTTCTTCTCTGTTAGCTGGCCTACTCCCGTCTCAATTCATAGAGTTTGAGGACCAGCTCTACTTCCCTGACACCGAGGCCTGAAAATGATTTCCTTTTTTTTCGTCCTTATTCACTTTTATTCCTGTGTGTCTTTCTTTGTTTTGCAACTTTTACCACAACAAAACTCTAATCACCTAATCACAACAAGTCCATGAGCAGCACTGTCTTCAATCATCTTATTTTCCTTATTTATTTTGAAGGTGCAGCAGTCTGCATTCCTGAGGTTCACAAGTTCACAACTCAATCATGCTCCTCTATCCTCCTCCTCCAGACTCCCCCTATCCATTTCCCTCAAGGCAGATGGATGGATTACGAAGAATAAAGCAACTTTCTCTTCGTAGACGAGTCCTCTCAAGTGGGACTGAAAGTATTGACTGACTACATGCTTGCTGATTGCAGACAGAGTTACTTCTGAAATTGACAGGAGAGGCTGCCCTGTGGGCCCTCACTTTCCGAAGAAGATGCAGACAAAAAGTAGAACAGGTAATGAATAATGAGAAGATGGCATGCAGTGGATAGCAATGGCTGTCTGGCTCTGATGAAACCAATTGCTGTTTGTTTTTTGTGCATGAAATGAATCATATGTCTTGTCTTAGTTATTATTTAATCTTTTACACATTAATTGTAACTCATGTCTACTACTCTGTTTTTTTTTACCTTGTTTAATTCAAATTGTACTTCAACTTCATGGGCCACTATGTTGCATTTTCCAATATGCAAAATGTCCTTGGAGTGGACTCACTTGCCAATATACCATGATGATTGATTAAATAATATATCTTTTTTCTTTACAGTCACTCACTGGGATGGATGGATCATCAGCGTCGGTGTACGGAAGAACTATGGCCAATTCGTGAGGGGCAAACAGGTAAACCAGTCTACAACAACTACTACAGCAGAACTACATGTTTGTCTATTCTTGGTATGTAGTGGTCGATGGCGAGGCAGTTTACTGTTGTTGTTATGCCAGGCAGAGTCCACTCCACTCCAGACAGCAGTTCATGTAAAATTGGGGCTATGTGGCTTGCTGCATACAATTATGTTATGTTATGTTATGTTACCATTATTTGTACAGCGCGCAGCTGCCCCAGCAAAGGGGCGTCCTGGCGCTTGAACAAGTGCTAAAACACAACACACGGGAAAAAGGAAAAAGACGGCTAATCAAGGACAGAAAACAGGAAAGTTTTGATAGCACGCCTAAAGATGGACTAATTGTCCAGAGCTCGAATGTGCACTGGGAGAGAATTCCATAGCCCGGCGGCAAGCACTCGGAAGGAGCGGCCACCCATCCTACTAAGTTTAAAACGGGGGCAGACCGCGAGATGAAGAGCCTCCGATCTCAAGGACCTCTAAGGAACATACGGGGTGAGCAAGTTAGCAAGTGCAGGCGACGAGGAGAGCTTCATAATTTTAAAGGCAAAACAAAGCGCCTTAAACTTGATTCTTTGCCTAACCGGCAGCCAATGAGGGGCAGAAATATTGCTGGAAACCGAACAGTACCTGGGAAGACCAACAATGGCCCGCGCCGCAGCATTCTGTACCCTTTGTAGCCTAGATGCCTCAGCCTGGTTTATCCCCAGCATCAGTGCGCTACCGTAGTCCAGCCGAGAAAGGACTGAGGCTTGGACCACGAGCTGCCGGGTGGGGGGGTCAAAAAACTTGAGGATTGGCCTTAATCCTCGCAGGATTCCGTAGCAGGTGGCAGCAACCTTCTAAGTATGACCTGTGAAGGCAAGTGCCGGATCCAGCCATACCCCTAAGTTCTTTACTTCGGAAGCAGGTACGGGAGTGACGCCCAATTCTGGGGGCTACCACTGATCTCCCCAGAGCTCCGCATGTTTCCCCAAGACCATAACTTCGTTTTTTTTGGCATTCAGTTGTAAACAATTGGTTTTTAACCAATTTGCCACTGCCACAAGTCCCGCTCTGAATCTGGGGGCATCCACTTCAGGGTCTCCACTCAGTGTCACCGCCAGCTGCATATCGTCTGCATTTGAGGTCATCGTCAGACCCCACTGTTTGACGATCGCAGCTAGCGGTTTCACGTAGAGGTTGAATAAGGTCGGACTCAACGAGGAGCCCTGTGGGACCCCCAGATTCAACGGATGGAAAGTGGACTGGCAGG